>NC_049257.1:22108594-22740624 GCF_011100685.1 Canis lupus familiaris
TTTTAAAAACAGAATGAAATGATTGCTTCTTCCAGAAGACTTACCTTTAATCAAAGTCTGTCACATAACAGCTAATATTAAAGTATTTCAGAGTACAATTAAAGTATAAATAGCATATTCACTACTAAAATTACAATTAGTAGTGAAGACAACAAACTCTACAGTTTATATGCAGAATAATACAGTGTTGGAGAAATACATGGATGGCTGGGTGACTCAGTGGTTGAGCATCTGCCCTGGGCTCAGGGCTTGATCCCAGGGTCCTGCTTCTCCCTCTGCCTATGTCTCTGCCTTTCTCTGTGTGTCTCATGAATAAATAAATAAAATCTTTTTTTTTTTTTAATGGAGAAATACTAAAGCCTTTAAAAAGTGTAGAGGGGCACCTGCTTGGCTCAGTAAGTCGGGCATCTACCTTCGGCTCAGGTCATGATTCTGGGACCCTGGGATTGAGCCCCATATAGGGCTCCCTGCTCCATGAGAAGCCTGCTTTTTGCTCTCCCTCTGCCCCTCCCCTCTGTATATGCTCGCTCTCTCTCAAATAACTAAAATCTTTTTAATAAATAAATAGTGTAGATTATGGTGGAGACCTTTAACAGGTGTTCTGTGAACTATCATAACCAAGTAAAAGGGAGATAAAAATGAAAAAAAAAATACCATTTATTTAAAAAAGATACAATTTTTTTTTCTCAAATGCAATAGTTTACAAATCGATAGCAATATTGAGTAACAGGCAGCGTGGGGGACCCAGAAACATCTCTTGACTTCTGCATATCAGCTGATTTAGAATATTTACAGCAAGATTCAAAAACAAAACAACCCCTCAAACTTGTCCTAAAGTTTGTTTAGCCTCTTTGTCCTGAAGACAAATTGCAAGGAAATCACTTACCACTTTCTATTCCAAACCTAGACACCCTCTGCCTCCTCAGCAATCTTAGAAGAATGAAATGGCTCAGCATTCGATGCCCATCTGCTGGACGTTGGATCAGCATCTGAGCGGACTGTAAAAGCTGAAAACAACCACTACAGCCTGATAATTCCCCTGAAGTTCATTTTGTAGGGCAGAAATTGTAGAGGCTGTGTTCTTTGATCACAAGGTAACAAAACCAGAAAATAAAAGCACAGTCATCTGGAAAATAATTTTAAAGCCCTCTTCTAAATTATTTTGTCAAAAGATGCAATAGAATTGAAAACAAAATGGCAGAAAGCTGGAGGGTGATATATTTAAAGCTATACTAAAGGACAAATTGATAGCGATTGTTGCATAAAAAGGGGAAATGGATGAATTAAACATGTAACACTAGAAACAAAAGTAATAAACACTAATTAGAAGTAAATGAGAAAAAAAAAGTAAAAAGGCAACCTAACATGCATTTTTTTAAAATTGAAAATCAGAAATAACACAGGTAATGGAAAGAGACTTAAGCGCCATCCTCAACTATATATTTTATTTAAACATTTGTTATAAAATGTCAAGTACAGCAGTTTAGAATAGCCAATCAATAATAATTAAGAAAACCTAATCAGGTCAATAACCAAAGAAAAAATTGAAGCAGTTATCAGTGAATTGTGGATTCTTAAATAAGCCCTGTTCACTTTATCCATTCTTCCAGACTTTCCTGTGATTTTTAAGTTTTTCCATGCAGCAAGAAAAAGGTGAGTACACCCGTCCATTTTGCATAAATAATATTACTCTGATACCAAAATTTTAAAAGCAATTAAAATGAAAGCTTATATATCCTTAGTTTATCCATGAATATGGATGTAAACAAATCTAAAGATACTAGTGCAAATAATATGTTTAAAGAACGATTTACCATGCTTAATAGGGTTTATCCTTTGATGAAAGAGGAGTTCACATGAAGAAAAATTATTACTATAATACTGATCTTCATAGGACTATAATGAGACCTGCAAGTTGATAACTTATCCATTCATGTGATTGCGCAAATGTCGTGGACACTTCAGATCATATTTGGTTTACTTGATACAATCACTAGCTGGAGAAATGGGATTAGGCTAATGTGTGTAAGTGAATCAGTGTCCAACCCTCCCCTCTAATTACATGATTGCTGTAAAATGGAGAAAAAGTATGGATGGATATTGGTGAGGGAACCAAAATATTTAAAACTGCTTCTTAAAAAAAAAAAATTCGATTTATTGAGCCCTTACTATTTGTCAGGTATCAAGCTAATTGTTCTACATATATCTCAAAACCTATGAAGTACTGTTGTTCTTGTTTTAACAAAAGGGAGGGCAGGTGGGTCAGTCAGTTAAGCATCTCCCTTCAGCCAGTGTCATGATGCCAGGATCCTGGGATCAAGTCCCACATTGGGCTCTCTGCTCAGTGAGGAGTGTGCTTCTCCCTCTATCCTCCCCAACCCCCATTTGTGCTTGCTCGCGCACGCTCTCGCTCTCTCTGTCAAATAAATAAAATATTTTTTTAAAAAAAGAAGAAGAAAGGTAAGGTGCTTTGAGAAATGAAGTAACTTGCCCAAGATCACACAAACCAGTGAAGGAGGAAGCTGCACTTTGGGCACAGACTTCACGGAAAACCATATTCTTAACCAGTACACTAAATATCAACAGCTGTAACAATTCAGAAACTCATACACACCAATTGAATATCACGCAACAACAAATCCTTCCAAAACTGTGGGATAGCATGGGAATAATGCTTACTATTTAGTGAAGGCAAGCAGTATTACAAAACTGCATATAGTATGGTTTATAAATTTTTAAGCTAGAGTGAGTTTGAAAAGAAGCCAATGTATGTGTGTGTTTGCTTTTTACTATTGCCGTTTTTCCTTGGCGAATGTGTGAAGTTTTTTTAAATCTAAAAAGGATACTGTATCCCCTACGAGATTGAAAGCTATTTGTGATCAAATCCTGTTTTTTTTTTTTTGCAACCTCAAACCCAGCTGTGCACTTTATACATAGGCACAAAATGTTTATTTATTTGGATTACAACATAAAGGGTCCTCTATAGTAAGGGTTCTTACTACAGAGATGCCATAAACAAATCTGTATTTTCTATAAATACCCTGGTAATTGTTCAGATGCCATCTCTTCAAATTGAGGCCCTGCTGACTTGACTAGGCTGATTTTTAGAGATTCTAACGTTAATTTCCATTTTACGTCTGTTGTCTTTTATATATGTATTAGTAGCTAAATCATAGTCCACTTACAAATCTTAGTGATATTTTAAAGTAACAGGTAACAGGGGAACCCTGGGTGGCGCAGCGGTTTGGCACCTGCCTTTGGCCCAGGGCGCGATCCTGGAGACCCGGGATCGAATCCCACGTCGGGCTCCCGGTGTGTGGAGCCTGCTTCTCCCTCTGCCTGTGTCTCTGCCTCTCTTTCTCTCTCTGTGACTATCATAAATAAATAAAAAATTAAAAAAAAATAAAAGTAACAGGTAACATCTAATGAACTCTTACCAAGTCAGTACTGTCCTAGGCACTTTAAGGCATTGTCCCATTTAGCAGTTCTAACAGTTCTGGGGAATTAATACTATGAGACACAAAGATGTTAAATGACTTCACCATGACACACAGCAAGTAAGAAATGTTGCTGATACACTCAGGATACTCCATGCCTTTGCTTAAGTTCACACACTATAAGCACAAAAAAATAAAATAAAATAAAAAATTTAAACACAGTTCTTTAAGAATGAACTAGAAAATCTTTGTCATAAAAATGGAGCATGTCATGGAGAGAGAATTTTATTCCATTGTGTGGCCCCTCGAGAGAGAGTGGAGTGGAGAGAAAAGTATACCTGAGATGAGAGGAAGTGATGAGCAGAAGAGACCAGGAATACAGGTGACAGAAAAAGCATTGGTTCCCTTTTGACCTTGGTTGCACAAGCTTGACAACTGTATTGAGCACCTGTGTATGGAGTGCCAGGGGACACGATGGTAAGAAGAAGAAAAAAATAGCTTCCCTGCCCTTACGTAGATTAGCCTAATTCTTATGTAGTTTGAAGAAATAGTGTTCTGTGGGTTCAGCTGCCATCTAGGTCCACCACACTGACTCCTCCCAAACCTCCCTCTTCCAAAGGATTCACCGAAACAAAAGAATTCCCCTTTTACTGTCCCCCTTAATTTGTGCACACCTAATTCTTTTTGTTTGTTTTCCAGGTCTTTTTGTTCTGTTTTATTTTTGAGGGAAAAATTATAGTACAGTGTGTAAGCAATGAGTAGAAGATTCAATAAGTTTTGACAAATGCACGTACTCTTGTAATTCACTGTTGGAGACTGTTTCTGTATGTCTTGCAAGCAGAGGCACTCTTTTTTCAGGAATGTTTTTATAGTGAACTGTCTTGGAAGATAGTGTCCCCTCTAAAGCAAAAGGCAGATTTGTTGTACCCTCCAGCATAATAAGGATAATGTCTTTTTCCAGAGCAAAGGGCAGGCACACTGCCCTTTATAAAAGATTTAGATTCCCAAAGCTTGAGGATCTTCAGTTCTGATAGAAGCTTACTACACACACAGCATCAATTTGGGACCCCCTTTGTTACCGATTTAAGGCTTAGGGGACTAGAGGAACCAATGCTCACATGATGCTCAAACTGCTTATTGTGCTGTGGATAATAAAGTTCTTCATCTCTGAAGCGTCTTCTGCCAGCATCCACAAGACTGGCATGCCAACGTGCTGTCCTGTGAGTAGGATAAAGCTTCAGACCCTTCACGGTTCTTGACAGCCACCCTCCTTCAAGATCTGGACCCTTCCAATGGAGCAGCGAGTTCCCTCACACCCCTCTCCCATCAGTCTCACAAGAGATGATCCTATTTCTGATTGTTTTCATAAAAGTAGCTCTGCCTTTTCTAGAACATCACATATGTGGAATCGTACAAACAGGTACTCTTGTGTTTCCCAGCCTCAGCGTGTCTGTAAGATACATCCATGCTGTTGTGTGTATCCGTGGTTCATTCCTTTTCATGTCTGAGCAGTAGTCCATTGTTAGAATTTATCCATTCCCCTGTTTATGGACATTTGGTTGTTTTCAGCTTGCAGAATAAAGCTGCTATAAACATCCACGTGTTTAGTAATTTTTTTTTTTAAGATTTTTTATTTATTCATAAGAGACACAGAAACACAGGCAGAGGGAGAAGCAGGCTCCCTCTGGGAGCCCTACATGAAACTCGATCTCAGGACACCAGGATCACACCTTGAGCTGAAGGCAGACACTCGACCTTTGAGCCACTTAGGCATCCCAGTAATGTTCTATTGTATACAGGATATTGGGAACAAATCATTGTAGAGGCTCCAGATTTTTATATCTGCTTTTGAAGACTTCATTTTTAAAAGATTTTATTTATTTGAGAGAGAACAAGTGGGAGTAGGAGGGAGAAAGGTTGAGAGAAAGAGGCAGACCCCCTGCTGAGCAAGAAGCCTGATGTGGGGCTGATCATAGGACCCAGAGATCATGACCTGAGCCAAAGGCAGATGCTTAACCACCTGAGCCACCCAGGCACCCCAGGATTGTTCATATTTGTCTTAGAAGGTACATAAGCTATCTGGATCCAAATTTCCAGCTCCATCTCTTCTGCAGTGGGCTATAGCTGAAATTTCTATCATAGTTTTCAGCCTTCCACCTGTTGTTTTTCACTGTGACCCCTTGGAATCTGTCTTGCACAAGTACAGCCAAAGGAGTCAGCTAAAAATTGGGGTGAGGTTTATTATAGATTTGGGACTCTCTATGTTGTGACTCTTTCCTTTTTTAAAAAATATTTATTTATTCATGAGAGAGATTGAGAGAGAGAGAGAGAGAGAGGCAGAGACACAGGCAGAGGGAGAAGCAGGATCCATGCAGGGAGCCCGATGTGGGACTCCATCCTGGATCTCCAGGATCACACCTTATGTTTATTTTAGATGCTACCAAAACAAGCACCTACTAAACATTCTCAAACTATTTCAAAAAAAAAAAAAAAGAAGATGAAGGAAAACTTGCAAATTCATTCTATGAAGCCTGCATTATCCTGAAAGCAACACCAGATAAAGACACCACAAAACAAAACAAAACAACCCCAACAGGCCAGTATCTCTTATGAATAGACACAAAATCCCCAACAAAATATTAGTGAACTGAATCCAACAATACATTTTAAAAAATCATTTACCATGATTAAGTAGGATTTATTCCAGGGATGCAAGCATGGTTTAATACACTAAAAGTGGAATGACCTAGAGAAGTTTAACATGGCCCCAGTGCAAGGATGATGGTTAAATGGGAGAATTTGCCTGTGAAGCCGTCTGGTCCCGAACTACTGTTTGTTGGAAGTTTTTTGATTACTGATTCTGTTTCATTGCTAATAATCAGTCTGTTCAAAATTTTTATTTCTTCCCTATTCAGTTTTGGAAGGTTACATGTTTCTAGCAATTTATCAATGTCTTTTAGGTTGTCCAATTTGTTGGCAAATAATTTTTCATAATATTCTCTTATAATCCTTTGCATTTCCAAGGCGTCAACTATAATTTCTCCTCATTTCTGATTTTGTTTAATTGAGTCCTCTCTTTTTTTCCTTCTTGAGTCTGGGTAAAGGTTTATCAACTGTGTTTATCTTTTCAGAGGACAAACTTGTGGCTTCATTGATCTATTATTTTTTTTAGTCTCTCTCTTTTTTTTTTTTAAGATTTTATTTATTTATTCATGAGAGAGACAGAGAGAGAGAGGCAGAGACCCAGGCTGGGGAAGAAGCAAGCTCCATGCAGGGAGCCCGATGTGGGACTCAATCTCGGGTTTCCAGGATCAGGCCCTGAGCTGAAGGCAGACACCCAACCATTGTGTTCTATCATTTGTATTTCCAAATTAGAAATCTGATACTGGCTTAATTCTTTATCATTCCTTTATATTTAATTATTTTTTTCCTCCTTGGTAGTAACTTTTAATATTTTTCTCTATATTTTTTCCTTAGAACCTATAGTAAGATAACTACAGTTAACTCCTAGTCAAAAGGGAGAGATGAAAAGGCATTAGCATTCACTCCTAAAATACCATGGGGAAAATGTTGCAAGGTACCCCTATTCTGAGAAGAAAGAATTTTCCTTGATTAAGACTCTAATTCTGCTCCCTAATAGTGTCTACAATCCATTGTTTTCTACTGCTCTTGGTTTCACCTTCCCAAAAGGTTGAATTCTTTAGTTTTCTGTCATCCTCCTTGGTCACTTCTGAAGTTAGACAATATGCCCCTTCTGATGCTAAGAAGCTTTCTCAGCTACTTCCTGCCTCTAGAAAGTTTTTGGCCCAAAGGTCTTTTTATATCTCAGTCTCATTCTCTTTTAGTCTTAGCTGGTGGTTTATCAATACAGCTCTCTCAAAAACATAGACTTTCTATGTGTTTGTTTTCAGTAAGTTCTCTTTGACAGAGCCACCCTATGATTCTTTTTGGAACATGCTTCTTATTCTAGAGTTCATTATGAGGAACTTTCACCCAGTAGGCTTCTGAGGGACCCTGCCCTCAAGCTCTCTAGAAACCTATCTGTCCAATTGAGAGGCTCTACCAAGCATCACATTAATTCTTTCAGATGTCTTTTTTTTTTAAATAAATTTATTTTTTATTGGTGTTCAATTTACCAACATACAGAATAACACCCAGTGCTCATCCTGTCAAGTGCCCCCCACAGTGCCCATCACCCATTCACCCCCACCCCCCACCCTCCTCCCCTTCCACCACCCCTAGTTCGTTTCCCAGAGTTAGGAGTCTTTATGTTCTGTCTCCCTTTCTGATATTTCCCACACATTTCTTCTCCCTTCCCTTAATTCCCTTTCACTATTATTTATATTCCCCAAGTGAATGAGAACATATAATGTTTGTCTTTCAGATGTCTTAATGCAGGATGTTACAGCAGTGTCCTTAGTTTAATGTTTTCCCCTCAGGCTGAACCTGAGACTCCCTTACTGGCTGGAGATAAGGAATCGTATTTGCCAAGTTCTGGACTCTAAATTTCTCTAAATTCTTCTTGCAGGTTGGCAAGGGTTTCTTCCCCCCGAACTTACCTTTTTCTTATACCACTTTATAAAATAGAACTAAAAGTAACTGGCTCAAACTTTGAACATATGCCAAGAAATCAAGCCACAGCACCAAGAAGTAGCCAACAGCAGCTTTTTAAAGTTTCCTTATAAGGGAGCAGAAGTAAGCTAGAATCACCCAGCCCAGCACCTCGTTTTAGGCAGCAGACCTGTCCCTCATCTCCATCTCATCTAGGGCACTTTTATTCTCTACTCCCCAAGAGAGAATGCAGATTCTCAATTGCTTCTGCCTACTTCATGACATCTTCCAGCAGGCCCATGGCTCCAGCCCCATTTCTTCATTGCATTTCTTTTCTGTTCCCACCTCATAGAAATATTGTATCTTACTGAACAAAGTTGTGTCTTTTGTTTTTTTTAAGCTGTGTATTTTTTTCTTTCATATGTATCACTGCCATGGACTTGAAGTAGGGGGAGGCTTGAACCTTGAACTATTAACAGCATTGCCGCCTAGAGATGTAGAATACGATATGAAGGCTCTCTTTTATTTCTGTGATGGTTTTTAAATATAAAATCTGTTTTAATGTCTCTTGATGTACTTAGTATGCCTAAATTTAGACCATTATAAAAAATAACCAGTTTCTTAAAGGACAGACATAAATATTCAAATTCAGTACGTTTAGAAAAATGATCAGACTAATTATGTAAAAGGAAAATAGGAAATAGCCCTCTATTCTTACCAGTAAATCTGATCATTAAGATAAACTACTTACAAGTGTGTGTATTAAATATTATATAAATATTTATCACAGCCTGGTTATCCCATTCTCTGTGCCTTATACAAATTTTTTTAAGATTTTTATTTATTTATTCATGAGAGACACACACAGAGAGAGACACAGGCAGAGGGAGAAGCAGGATCCCTGCAGGGAGCCAGACATGGGACTTGATCCTGGGTCTCCAGGATCAGGCCCTGGGCCAAAGGCAGCGCTAAACCACTGAGCCACTGGGGCTGCCCCTACAAATTTTTATCCCTTCTTTAGTTTTTTTGACTTTTTACTGTATATAATTTATTGCAGAAAATTTCAAATATATAACATACATAGAATAGTTTAATGACCCCTACCTATGTACCCATGACTCAGCTTCATAATTATTAATCATGATAAATCTTATTTCATTTATACAAGGGCTTGAGAAACTATGACCCGCAGGGCAAATCCAGCCTACCACCTGTTTCTGTAAATAAAATTTATTGGAACACAGCCATGCTCTTTGTTTACATGTAGTCTCTGCCTGTTTTCATGCTGTAATAGCAGAGTTTGGTAGTTACAACAGAGATTGTGTGGCCTGCAAAGCCTAAAATATTTATTTCCTAGGATTTAGCAAAGAAAAAAGTTTGCTGTCCCCTGAAGTATATCCTCACCCACTCCCATCAGCAAAAATATCTTTGATATTTCATTTAAAAATATTTCAGTATGTATTCTAAAACATGAGGACTCTAAAAAACAATGCCATTCTTATACTGAAAAATTGGCAGTAATTCATAATTTTGTTTCTTCTACAAGTCTCCCACTGAAGAACAAGTGAGAATTCTTTAATATTTTTTTTTCTTTGTAAGACATTACTCAGGTCCACCATAGACGACCCATAGTCTAACAAACCATTCTCTTGCCTTTGAAAAAGCTGCAGACTTTTTTTTTTGTTAGAAGTCCATTCTCAGTAATTTTAACAGCTTAACACTTTATCTGTAGATGACCTCAAAGAAGAAAATATTCTGAATTTAACAAAGCATGTGAAAAAGTTAATAAGCAACAATATAGTAGTCATTAGAGAGATTTCAGCAAAACTGCAAATTGAGTGAGGTATGTTAAAGATCCTATGAAAAAATATGACGTATAAAGACAGTCTCACATTATGAAAGTCTAATGGTATTCGAGATTTCTAGCACAGTAGTTTTTCTGTTCTTGAAAAAACCAAGGAGTTCACTTTCAGAAGTTTTAACAGTGAAGTGATTGTTATCATTTCTAAATAAAACTTTATATTAAAAGAGATTTTTTTTTCAGTTTACATGGCAGTTTTACAGGAACTATCTCATTTAATGTTTACAGCATCCTAGTGAGGGAGAGCTTATTTTCATATTAAATGGTTCCACTGAGACACAAATCCATGTCATCTGCTTAAAGTCCACCAACCATGCTGCTGAACTGGCAGTCACAGATCTTACCACAAAGCATTTTAAAACAGATTTTATCACCCTTTATAGGCCTTGGTTATATAAATATTTTAACTGTATTATCTCCTAGATATGTTAAAGGTATATCTATACAGTGAAGATATTGCAATAAACTCTTAGGAAATCTGTACCTTTGGAGCTTAGGATTTCAAACCCAGAGTATTGTATCTTTTAAAATCAAAGACCAAGAAATAATCCATTATACAGCTTTAATAAACTCCTTTGAGCATTTCTTTTACATTCTCATGATGGGTCCAGAACATTAGTGGAGAGCTGGTCCTAGAGGCTTGGAGAAATGGCTCATTCTAGGATTTGGGCAGAGAAAGTCCAAACTAAGCCTAGAACATCTTGTGTTAGAAACTAAAGAAATGCTTCCCAAAATGATGGAAGGGAACATGTCAAAGGGACACAGATGTCAGCTTGAAGTGAATACCACTAGATAAATCTGGGATGATTTGAGCATTAAAATAAATAATAGTAATAAATTATAGCCCATTGAATAAAATATGAATTCATGAGTCCATACTGATACGTTATAAGCTTGATGAGAATGAGATATTTACATTATCTCAAAGGATCTCCCTACAAAATATGGATTCAAAAGGGAAATGAGGCTACTTAATAATACTGGGGCCCAGAAGACATCCTTTTTTTTAAAAAAAAATAATTTATTTATTCATGACAGACACAGAGAGAGAGAATGGCAGAGACACAGGCAGAGGGAGAAGCAGGCTCCAATGCAGAAAGCCTGACATGGGACTGGATCCCGGATCTCCAGGATCATACCCTGGGCCGAAGGCAGCGCTAAACCACTGGGCCACCAGGGCTACCCAGGACATCCTTTTAAAGTGATCAAAGCAAATGCCCAGTAGTGGGACAAATTGAGGATGTGGAGCCTACCCCCACCTGATAGTATGAAATGAGAACACTTCATCACTTCTGTGAGATGTCTGCCAAAGGAGCAAAACCTGACCATAAGGTAACATTAGACAGAACTAGACTGAGGAACATTCTAAAAATTACTGACCATAATCTTCAAAAGTGATAAGGTCCTGAAAGTCAAGGAAAGATTGAGGGACCATTTGAGACTGAATAAAGACTTCTAAAGAGACATGAAGTCTGGACTAGACCCCTCTTGCTGTAAATGACAATGGAACATTTGCAAAACTTGAACAGAGTCTATGGATTCAATGGTAATAATGTGCCAATGTTAAGTTTCCTGATTTTCGTTGGTTGTATCATGGTTGGATAGGAGAATGTCCTTGTATGTGAGATACACACTAAGGTATTAAAAGGTGTAATGGAGCATCTGGTCAGAAACTTATTCTCAAATTGTTCACATAACAGAAGTTCTTTGTACTCTTTTTGTAAGTTTTCTGTATGTTTGACATTGCTTCAAAATGGAAATATTTCTTACAAAAATGCAAAACTAGATGCGCATAGAGTTACAGCAGACTCTCACAGATGTCTGTTACATAATGTCATTTTCCTTGGCCACAGGTATAGTTTCATTATAAAGATTTCTTGCCAGTCTTTGTACTTGACAAAAACTTACATCAAAGACAATTGTTTGTCTGTAAAAGCTTTAATAATACCACATTTGTTTTTCTGTTGGGAAGAGGCAAGCAATTTGAAAGACAAAACAAAATTCATCTCTTCAGCAAATATTTGTTGGATAATATATCAAACTCTGGGGTAGGTACTGATTTTCTTTCTGTGGTGGAAACTGTGGTACACTACCCAAATCCCCTTTCAGAACTGAAGGGCTTATTCCCCTCACTTTTAGGAATGCTGCAGACCAATCAGCCCTCACCTCTGCCCCCTTTAGGGATTGCTTCAGCTCTGAGAGTGCCCTTGCCTAAGGGTACACTCCCTTCCCAAGGTGTTCTGCATCTAATCACTGGTCAGTGTGAAGGTATAAACGCCTGGCCCTCTAGCCCCACTCAATTCAAGATACCTTAGAAGAGTTGAACCATCTAAAGAACATCCCAGAAGACAAAGGCCATTGAGAATCACATCTCAGTTTCTCCCTTTGCCAGTTCTTTTCACTTCCCTTTACCTCTCCTGACCCTTACCTAGGTGATGGTCCCTAAAACCTTCTTCATGAGCCTCCTGCCTGCTAATCTCTGACTCAGAGATTAGCTTCCTCAGGGAAGTCAACCTGTACCATCAATCTCTCAACAATTTTTCTCTGGAGCCAAAAAAGGATCATTACTTCTCAATTTTTTACTATTAAAAAGGCCATAATTTATAAGATTAAGATTTTATGACTTCCCCTCTTTTTATTTTCCCCACATGGAAAAGATCCTGACCTTCCCTCTTGCCTGCTCCACTTTGTTTCTTGATCAGCTAGCATGAAACGGGGAGGTACAGAGACTAAGAGGGTGAGAACAGAAAGAGCATAAGTGGGAGCCAGATTCTGTCTTGGGAAGGCAAGATTGAGACAAGTGGTAGCTAATGTGTCCACTATGATAACTGGTGTCCTCTGGTGTCCTTTTTGATAATCAGGACATGAGTTTTATCAAATCATAGACCTCAGAAATCCATGATGTAAAACTTTGTTATAGTTTGAAATATGAATTAGCCTCAGCTCTTTCATTTTAAAGGTTATATCCCTAGCTCTATTTAAAAGTTGGGGTTATTTGAATCTTTCTCAGTCCACAAGAGTTTAGATCTATTCATGTAATATCTGGTATCACATTGATTTTTATATTCTAGGACAGTTCCAAAGGAGCCAACTGATTGACAATTTTTTTCCTCCTCTGTTAACAATCTATGCATGTAGTGTTCCCATTAAAGGAAAGTGTCAAAGACCTTTCCCCAAAGAGTTTCTACTTACTTGTGTAAGTAGAATCACATGTATAGCACAAAATTAATCTGTAGGGTCTAATTCTCATTGTCCAAATGAGTCACTTTTAAAAAGTGGGTTTTAGATAGTTATAGGGCAGAACAATGTGTGTCACTGGGCACATAATATATACATTTATAGAGAAAGCGTTCATAGAAAAAGAATTGGAATTAAAATGAGGATTAAGAAGGGGGTTAGAACAAAAAGTGATGATTATGGAAATAGGGTAGAAATTATGGAAACGGCAATTATTGAGATGGAGTGGAAAATAAAATAATTTACTTTCAGATAACTTTATAATCTTTTCATGTTTCTATTTACTAGTAACACAAGACTCATGTTTAAATCTTAACTTCCTGGACGCCTAGGTGGCTCAGTGGATGAGCGTCTGCCTTCAGCTCAGGTTGTGATCCCAGGGTCCCAGGATCGAGTCCCACATCAGGCTCCCCACAGGGAGCTGTGTGTCTCTGCCTGTGTCTCTGCCCCTCTGTGTGTCTCTCATGAATAAATAAATACAATCTTAAAAAAAAAAAAAAAACCTTAACCTCCATTAGCAGAAATGTCAGTAAAGTCACTTTGTTTTGCCAGGTAATAAGATGACTTCATTTTCTTTTCTTTTTTTCATATGTGTTATGTATCTTATGAGAACACTGGAGAAAAAGAACTTTGGGGTGTTTTAAGTTTTGGATATGTTGTAAAAATTAGCAAATTTTATGATTTTAGATTTTTTTCTTTAATTCTACACCATTCTTCTGGACCTAGCTGACTTAAGAGGATTCATAAGCATTTCACTTACTACACTATGCCAGAAAGCATCTATAACTCATTAACAAAAAAACAGTTAATGTTTTAACATATGCCTTTTTAGTCTTTTCTAGTTTTACATATTATTTGTAATATATAGATATTTTTTATACAAGTGATATCATACCACTCATACAATTTTAAAATCTACTTTTAAATTTCACTGTATAATGAACATTATTCCATGTTGCTTATTATTATTCTACAGCACAATTTTAAATGACTCTAAAGTATATTACTATCAATATGACTGCAATTTGTTTAAAATGACTGTCCTGTTGTTGGACTTTTAGTTTGTTTTCAATTTCTTAGTGTTATGAACCACACTGAGATTGACAATGAGAAAGCTTGTAGCTACAGGTCTTTTTTTTTTTTTTTAAGATAAATTCTCACATGCAATATTAATAGATGAAAGAACACACACATTTTTCAGGCTTTTGATATATATGACCAAATTGCCTTTCAGAAAGCTTATACCTAAATGATACTCCCATGAGCATTGTACAAGAATACCCATTTCTGTATCTTCACCAACATTGAATTTCATAACTTTTTACAATCTTTGGTGAATGACAGAATGAAGGGAAAAAACTAGTATCTCATTTTCCTAATTATCAGATTTCCTAATTATGCTAGGAATGATGTGATGTTCATTACAGAAAAATCGTTTGTTAAAGATGAAAAAAGTAGTCATTATGCCAAGAGCAACAGATAAGCAGCATTAACACATTTTTTTAAACACATTCTTTGAATAGACATTTTCTGTTATGGTTTTTACCTTTTTTTGACATCATACTTCCATTAGATTTTTGCCTATGTTTTCTTCTAATGATTTTAAGAGTTTGCTAAATTTTAAAAGCTTCTACTTGTGGTAAAAAACAGTAACATAAAGTTCGCACCTTAATCATTTTTAAGTGTGCAGTTTAGTATCGTTAAGTACATTCACATCGTGGTGCAATCTCCAGAACTTTTTCATCTTGTGAAACTACAACTATTGTCATTAAACAATTCCCCTTTTTCCTCTTCCCTGAGCCCCTTGCAACCACCATTCTACTTTGTGTTTCTATGAATCTGACTACACAAAGTACCTTATATAAGTAGCACCATATAGCATTTGTCCTTTTGAGACTGGCTCATTTCACTTCACATATTATCTTCAGGTTCATCCATGCTGTACTACATGTCAGGACTTCCATCCATTTTAAGACTGAATGATACTCCATTGTATGTATAGACCACATTTTGTTCATCCATTCATCGTCCGTGGACACTTGGGTTACTTCCACCTTTTAGCTATTTTGTATGATGCTGCTATGTAAATATCCGTACACATCCCTGTTTTCACTTCCTTTGGGTATATACCCAGAAGTGGGGCTGCTGAATCATACAGTATTTCTATGTTTAAATTTTTGTGAGGCGCTGCCATACTATTTTCTGTAGTGGCTGTACATTTCATGTTCCCACCAACAGTGCATAAGAGTTCCAGTTTCTCCACATTCTCCCCAGCATGTGTTTTTTTGTTTGTTTGTTTGTTTGTTTGTTTGTTTTTTAGCAGTCCTCCTGATGGATGTGAAGTGATGATTTAAATTTCTTTTCTCTCTCTCTCCTTCTCTCCCTCTCTCCATATCTTGAATCTGCTTCTTTCTGATTGTTAGCTTTATGACTTGGGACCTGACATCCACATAAAACTAGAAACAGGGCCTCCAGTGAAACCACACTCATCATCCCCATAGCTTAGCAACCAAACAGAAATAGAGGTGCCTCCTATTAGCTTCAACCTGAAAAATATCAGGGAAGGACACTTATTGGCATAAACTAAATCATACACTCATGCCTTGGGCCAATCACAATGGTCAAAGGGGTGTACTGTGATTAACTCTTTTTTAGCTATATGCATATCTTTTGGGGAGGTGGGAGGTTACTCTGTGATGGGTTAAAAAACTCCCTTGAAGCATAAAAAGGATGAACAATTACTGCAAATGAAGGAAGAGATGAGTAGGACAAATATGGCCACTTGGAGAATCATTCTGAGCTGGGTAGCCAACCAATGTGTACCCACTAATTACAAAGTAGCCTTGATAATTATGTCTGCTACATGTTTGAAACCTTGATAGCTAGAGTTTGAGTTCTTTATTCCCTGCTGTCTTATTTTTCTCCTCTTTTCCACAAGAGATCTGTATGAAAAGCAGAGTACTTTGATGAATGATTTCCTTGGTTCTAAGCTGCCTATCTTCTTTTAGACCCATTGTCTAAAGACAAGGCCAACATTTGATGAGAGGTGTACTCTATTTAAGAAAATTTTTAGGGGGAATCCCTGGGTTGGCTCAGTGGTTTAGTGCCTGCCTTTGGCCCAGGGGTTGGTCCTGGAGTCCCGGGATCGAGTCCCACGTCAGGCTCCTTGTGTGGAGCCTGCTTCTCTCTCTCTGCCTCTCTCTCTCTCTCTCTGTGTCTCTCATGAATAAATAAATAAATAAAATCTTAAAGAAAGAAGAAAGAAAGAAAAAAAGAAAGAAGAAAGAAAGGAAGAAAGAAAGGAAGAAAAAAAGAAAATTTTTAGGGCAGCCCAGGGGGCTCAGCAGTTTGGTGCCACCTTCGGCCCAGGGCGTAATCCTGGAGACCCAGGATCAAGTCCCACATTGGGCTCCCTGCATGGAGCCTGCTTCTCCCTCTGCCTGCGTCTCTGCTTCTCTCTCTGTGTCTCTCATGAATAAATAAATAAAATCTTAAAAAAAAATTTTTTTTAACTAGAAATTGAGTATTCACCTGTAGCATTTCAAAATACATGTGTTTATACTCTTATTCATGTACTTTTCAATTCTATCTTCTCTGAGAAGGTCAAATACTACATACCATCTGTTTCTGTGAACAGAAAGTACATTTTCTGATGAAAAGAGCTTTTTGTAACTAAGAAAAATAAGAATATGATTTTTATGTATCATGACTTAAAACCCCCATGATAGGAGACGAAATCATATGATTTATTTTTAAATGAAACAACATATTTTCAACAAAAACAAATGCTCAAAACTGAATGTCACTAATCAACTATTTTATTGCATATTATTTTAGACATTTTAAACTGGTGTCACCAGAGTTCTGTTAACATGGTATCTTAACATATGACAATTATGAAATTTATGATTTCAATGACCATTTATAATTAAATAAATAATATTGATTACTGTACTGATTGTTTCTTATCCTAGGTTAATTATGCTAATACTAAAATAAATTGCATTCTATCATTATTGTGATAACACTAGCATGTGCATCCTGCATCTGTGCATGTGATGAGGAACACCATCCCAGCTAAGACACATACAATGGCTTCTCATTAGTTACCTAACTCACAGCACACCTATTAAAATACCCAAGAACAAATAATTTCCTAACACACATATGTTGGAAAGGGTTGGGAAAACCATTCTCTCATCCTTTGTAGGTATAAACTGGTGCAAGCACCTGGAAGACAATTTGGCAGTATTTATCAAAATTTTAAAAGCATACACCCACAGGCTAGCAATTCCACTTCTGGGAATTTATTTTATAGATTTACATGCATGTCTGTGAATTAATTCATATATTAGGATACATGTTATATTATCTAAAAACTGTAAACAAGTTCAATAACCACCTGTGACAGTTAATTTTATATGTCAACTTGGCTGGCCACAGTGCCCAGATATTTGGTCATATGTTATTCTGGATGTTGTGTGATGATGTTTTGGGATGAGATTTTCATTAAATCACTGGACTTTAAGTGATTTGACTTAAAGCATATTGTCCTCCATAAAGTGGGTGGGCCTCTTATCCAATCACTGAAGATTGGACTAGAACAAAAACTGACCTCCCTTGAACAAGAATGGCTTTTGGACTTGAACTGCAACATTGCCTCTTCCCTGATCTCCAGCCCTTTCAACCCATCACCCAGATTTTGGACTTGTTAGCCTGCATAATTGCATGAGCCAATTCCTTAAAATAAATTTCTTTCTGTTTACATGTCCACACTATTGGTTCTGTTTCTCTGGAGGACGCTGACTCATGAGAATTAATTAAATTGTGGTGCAGAATACAGCATTTCTATGGTATTAATATAGAATATTAATAATACTCCTGGAGGTGTTCTTCAATTTAAAAACTTCAGTATTGGGATGCCTGGGTGGCTCAGCAGTTGAGCGTCTGCCTTCAGCCAAGGGCGTGAACTCGGGGTCCTGGATCAAGTCCCACAAAGAGCTCCCTGCAGGGAGCCTGCTTCTCCCTCTGCCTACATCTCTGCCTCTCTCTGTGTCTCTCATGAATAAATAAATAAAATCTTTAAAAAAAAAACACACACAAAAACTTCAGTATTGAACTTCAGGATAATGATACTGTTATATAATTTCTATTATTATATTAGCTTCTTTGCATATCGAACAGCTTTGGAGACTCAAGAAACTGGTACCAACAGTTGTGCCAGGGAGGGGAATTGCACTGGCAGTAGGAAAGAGAACGATTTATTTTTACTTGATATTCTTTCTTAGCTTTTGGATATTAATAAAGTGTTTGCATCAACTATTCAAGAAATAATTTATTGTTTTAACATATTCTTATTTTAGCTTAAGCCAAAGTATTTTTCATGATTAGTTCTTATGTTGACTTTAAAAGGGATAAGGGAGGGGACCCCTGGGTGGCTCAGCGGTTTGGCGCCTGCCTTTGGCCCAGAGCGCGATCCTGGAGTCCCGGGATCAAGTCCCGCGTCAGGCTCCTGGCATGGAGCCTGCTTTTCCCTCTGCCTGTGTCTCTGCCTCTCTCTATATATATCTATCGTGAATAAATAAATAAAATCTTAAAAATAAAAAAAATAAAAGGGACAAGGGACAGAAAATAGTGTTCTACATCATTCTAAAAATAAAAGCTTTTATTTGAGTCTGAATCATATCAGTATGTGTTGTGGCATGCAGTAATTTTTATATTCTGCATTTGAAACAGTAGTATAGTCATTTTAATTTATTAAATTGGTATATGCATTATCTGCGTTATAAATATAAAGTACAGGGATCCCTGGGTGGCGCAGCGGTTTGGCGCCTGCCTTTGGCCCAGGGCGCGATCCTGGAGATCCGGGATCGAATCCCACGTCAGGCTCCCAGTGCATGGAGCCTGCTTCTCCCTCTGCCTGTGTCTATGCCTCTCTCTCTCTCACTGTGTGCCTATCATGAATAAAAAAAATAAATATAAAGTACAAATGCATGTTTTTCTGTGAAACTTTCATATTTGTAGTTTAAAGTTTGAGTCATTAAAATGTAAGCAACAGTTAAATTATATGCTTCCACAAACTCAATGTATTTATTTTATTTTCCTTCATCATTACTATAAATGCAAGATTTCTTTTAATCGTTTTACCTTAATAATTATATCAATGCTTAATAGAACCTCTAAAATGGTAACTATTGTTAACAATGCTATATCATATATTTGAAAGCTGCTGAGAGTAGAGATCCTCACACACACAAATTGTAACCATGTGAGGTGATGGATGTGTTAACTAACCTTATTGTGGCGATCATTTCACAATATGTACATGTATCAGATATCATATTGTACACCTTAAACTTACACAATGTTCTATGTCAATTATATCTCCGTAAATCTGGGTGGGGGAGAACTCTTAAGTTTCTCATTCCAACTCCAGTAATACTTGCTAGAAATACATGTCACAATGAAATCCATCAAAACATGCTACTGTGCCCTTCCCACACACAAATGATACCTGTCATCTCTCCACTGCTGTATGACTGTCAAGTCAGTTGTGGATCATAAAGGTTCTATTTTCAATCCATCTTCAGGGGATCCTTGGGTGGCTCAGTGGTTTGTTGCCTGCCTTCGGCCCAGGGCGTGATCCTGGGGTCCGGGGTCAAGTCCTGCATCGGGCTCCCTACGTGGAGCCTGCTTCTTCCTCTGCGTGTGTCTCAGGAATAAATAAAATCTTTAAAAAAAAATCCATCTTCAATAGTCATTGAAGTTTAATCTAGTGAAGAATAATCCATTTTGAAGAAATTCTCAGTCATCTCTCAATACCAAAGTTACTTATTTTTTAAAAAATCCTCCAAAGTATACCTTTGTACAATTGTAATAATTTGTGTATGTGAAAGTCATGAATACATAATCAATACAACAGAAGTACAGGCTTTGTAAAAGCTATTTGGGATAAAAGTATACGAGTTAGGTGTTAGGCTTTTTTAATAAAAAATATTATTTTAAAAAAAATGTTATTTTAAACCATCCAAGGAGAATGAGAGTAATTGAAATATATGAGCATTCTGTTAATGAGTAAGGCATTTGGGATCCCATAATCTGCAATAAACCAAATGATGTATATAAAAAGTTCCTGAATTCATAGAGTCCAGCATATATTCAGCATTCTTTATATGACTGTGTAGCAGAAGTCCTTAATACACATATGCCCATATGAATTAATGTCCCCTTCTTAGAGAACTCATCTGGATAATTTTAGATGCCAAAAAGAGAAAATAAAGAACAGGAAAGAGGAGGAAGGAGATGAAAGGAATGATAGCATTTTATGATTTATCAGGGTTTGAGAGTCATTATTTCATTTTAAATATTGCTGGAGGAAGAAGGAAACACATCCCAGCACTGTTACTGTCCTCGCTAGCTTCTCTTTAAACATATCTGTTTAGTATCCACTATACTATTGGTTATTGTTCCATCTTATGACAGGAGATTAATAGCAGTTACTAATGTCAAGAGCGAAAATATCTTCTCTTTCTTTGGCTGAGTGGACATTTGTTTATTGCCTACCAGGCATCCCTTCCATCCTCTCCCTTCAAACAGTGCTTAGATTTTCTTGGGGGGAAAATGTTCCATGCTGTTTGAGTGGGATTTACCTTATTTGTGACTGCAGGGGTAGGTAGCCCTATTGTCATGATAATAATTGTAACTCCACCGCTTTGCTATTCGGACCAGATTAGGGGGAGTGATAGATATGTTTATTGCTGGATACTAATTTTGTAGCTAAGAACTTACTTTATTCTTTTACTGTTTATAAATTGTTTTCCTCAGGTTTTCCAAGTAGACAATCATATCATCTATAAATTATGATAATTGTAGCAATTTTATCTCATTTGTTCTAATTGCATTAGCTAGTACCTCTAAATGAATGCTAAATAGTGATCAATATAAACCTTTAAGCCATCCCTAACCTGACTTTAGTGAGGATGTTTCTAGTATTTATTTATTCAGTAAAATGCTACCTTTACCATATCTTATCATGTTAAAGAAGTTTTCTTCTATTCCTATTTTGTTAGGAAGTTTATTTCCTTAAACCAGTAATACCTTAATGGCATTTATAAAAGATATTTTATGATTTTTATCATTACACTTATTAATATAATGAATTACTGTATCTTAGATTTCCTAATGTTAAATTATTCTTTCATTTTTAAATAAACCTTAATTGGCCTGATAGATTATAATCTTACTGCACTACTGAATTTTACTTGCAACTTTTTAAAAGGAATTTTGCACCCATAGTCATAAGTGAGGTTGATTTGTGGGTGTTTTTAATGTAGTCATTGCATTTCATTAAATTTATTTGAGGGGCTTCCTTGCTTTAATGCTCTAAAACATCTTAGAGAGCATAAGAGTATTCTGTTTTCCTATGAATTCTCTCTGAAGCCTATGGGCTTCATGTTTGTTTGTTTGTTTGTTTATCAAAAGAAGGGAAAAGAGGATTAGGTTTTTCACTGCATTATTTCTTCTTTGGGAATTGATCTATTTGAATTTCCTGTATCTTCTGTAATTAATTTTGGCAAATTACATTTACCTGGCTATAGGATACCTAAATAATATCATGAATAAGATAGTCCTTGTTGCTAAAACAAGGATTATAACTTCTTTGCAAATGTCCATTCATCTAGGCATCCCTGTTGTCAGCTTTCTTTTCATAGATTATAAAGTCATCTCTGGGAGGGTTAAGCAGACTCATGATTCTCTTGATTTCTTTTACAGAAGTTAGTTCTTTCTTTTCGTGTCTTATTCTTTGTTTTTATGCTTTCTCTATTTGTTATTAACATTAACAGTTATATTGTTATTATGTGTTTCTTGAAAATAGTTTTTGCATATATATTAGTTTTACTATTTTTACATTCTTAAAATTATGGATTTTTGATTCATCTCTGTCTACCCTTCTTTTTCTTTAAGATTTAGGATTAATTTGTGGTCAATTTTCTAACTTATTAATTGGTATATTTATATTCTTTCATCTTTGTTAATGGAAGCATCTTGCAACTATAAAGTTACCTCTGTGTACTGCCTTACCTGAATCTCAGTAGTTCTGACTTAGCTTTTCATTGTTGTTATTTCCTATATAGCATCCAATTTAGTTTGATTTTATTAGCACTCAAGTATAAGAGAGCTCCCTCTTTTCAAATTTCTAGGTAATAGTAGTGGTAGAAGCTTGTGTATTCTGCTTTTGCTCTTCATTTTTATTCTTCCTTCCTTGTGATCAGTCAACATTGTCCAGCTTCTTCCTTTCTGCAATTTACTGAGCTTTTCTTTATGAATTAATACAATCAATTTTTATAAAATTCCTATGGACACTTGAGGATATATTTTCTGTTTTCACAATGAGGACTATCTCATGCTATAAGTATGCTATAATTTTACTGGTTTTTTGTCTTCTTGATCTGCTGTGGACTGAAGTGATTCATTTCCCACCACTAATGTGTTTCCATTTCTTATTGCATCACCTTCTATTTTTGCTTTAAAAATTCCAATGCTATTTTATCTGATAATAGATATAAATTATTTATTTTTTCCTATGAACTGTACCCTGGATTGTTATAAAGGGCTGTACTTTTTTCATTTGATAGTTTTTGGCCTGAATCCAACCTTTTCTGGTATAAGATAACCATCTCTGTTTCTTTTTGTTTGCATTTGACTAATTTACTTTGCCCCATCTTTTTATTTTTACCCTTACTAAATTACTTTGTTTTAGATAGCTAAATGGTTTTCCTACCATAAACACTGATTCAATGAATATTTTCTCCACCTACTACTTATTCTCTACTACATAATTTTATATTGTATTTATCCATTGACTTTGAGCTATTAAAGATAAGGAAATCAGCATATTTATATGCAATTTACTTTTTCTTTCCCCCTTGTGACTCTTGTTAGTTTTTCATTTTTGCATTGTCAGGCATATGAAATTCATAATTCATTCTATTACCCTCATCCCTATACTGTTCTACTCCTAGATAAATATATTCATTGCTCCCTGACAGTCCTCTGTAGTAGTTTCTTAGGCCATATTTTGTTTTAACAATGCTTGTAATCTGATAGGATCATTAGGTAGTACTCAGAGGAATAATATGCATGCTTACAATGTTGTTTTGTGCTTTTACACTCAAGCAACAAGTAGATAGCATCTTTGGATGCTGATTTCCTTTGAAGATCCTTTAGCATTGAATATTGCTATGTAGAAGCTTTATATTTCCCCCCCCCCTTTTTTTTTTTTTGAAATTTAGCAACTTTAATAAGCTAGGTCTGTTCTGAGGGAGTTTCTTCTTGGATATATTGAGTCCTTTCGAGATGTAGGTTCAAGTATTCTTTTATTTTAGGAAAACTTTCTATAGTTGTATCTATGAGTATTATTTCTTTATCGTTGTTTTTCTCACACTTCAATTATGCATTTGGCTCTCCTTTGCTTGCCTATATATCTATCATTTCTTTCTAATCCTTTAAAATTTTTTGAGTTTCCATTTCATTTTGCTTAACTTTCTCATTTCCATACAATTATGTCCTTTCCTGTATTTTCAGCAGGACTCATTTGCCCATGTATTCATTTCCATTTTGCTCCCATTTTCCTGATGGTTACATTTTTCTCTTCTACTCTTCCATATGGTCCATCATCTCATTTCTTCCTCTTATTTTTTTTTTCCATTTCTTCCTCTTATGTTAACATCTGCTCCATGAGCTCTTGTATCTCTGCTTTATGGCATTTCCTCATAGAGGAGATTCATTCATTCCATTCTTAAGATTCATGGTAAAATGTGTGATCATAATTTTCATCTACTCTATGGAAACATTTTTCTAGTAAGTATGCTTAATCAACCCTTTGTTTCTTCTTTTTGTTGTGTAGCAACTTTGTATAGATACTATTTTATTTTATTTTTTAAAGATTTTATTTATTTATTCATGAGAGACAGAGAGAAGCAGAGACATAGACAGAGGGAGAAGCAGGCTCCCAACAAGGACCCCAATGTGAGACTCGATCACAGGACTCTGGGACCATGCCCTGAGCCGAAGGCAGACGCTCAACCGCTGAGCTAGCCAGGTGTCCCTAGATACTGTCTTATAGATAGTGGAATATAGATATTCCATTTGGATGACCTATCTCTGAAGCAGCTGAGTTTTTTAATGCTACTTGCAAGAAGGATCAGGATCAGTCACAGGCCAGCTGAATTTTTTTTAAGATTTTATTTATTTATTTATTTATTTATTTATTTATTTATTTATTCATGAGAGTCACACAGAAAGAGGCAGAGACATAGGCAGAGGGAAAAGCAGGCTCCCTGTGAGGAGCCTGATGTGGGACTTGATCCCAGGACCCCGGGATCATGGCCCAAGCCAAAGGCAGATGCTTAACCACTGAGCCACCCAAGTGCCCCATTGAAAGGTTTTCTATAACCTTGATTTTGTGTAATTTTGTTTAGCCTTTACTTCTCCTCAGTCAATAGTGACAGGCAGTGAATTTTCACAATGCATTTTTTTATTCTGCTCTGCCAAAGAGACAGACTGCTTCCTGTAAATATAGCTTGTCTCTAAACTTCCTTATTTAGATCCTCTTCCCCTACTTCTCAGAACCAACCTAGGTCCAGGGTACTCTCATACACAGCATCTGGGCCTTGTCCCTAGTGTTATAAACAAGGGATTTCAATTTTGGAGATAAAGGTCTACCTGTCACCTTTAAGAAACATTCTTTGCTGTCTCTAAGATTTACTTCCATAGACCCTCTTACCACTATTGCTAAGTGTGCGCCCTGCATGATCTTCCTTGCTGTGGAGGAACCATTCTGCTTGTTTCATGGTTTGAGATTTTAGCTATTTTCTTAATATAATGGGAAATACAGCTTGTGAGTTTCTTATTTCCTTACTTCCTTCTTTCTTTTCTTTCTTTCTTTCTTTCTTTCTTTCTTTCTTTCTTTCTTTCTTTCTTTCTTTCTTTCTTTCTTTCTTTCTGCTTTGGTATGATTTCCAGTGAGGTGAGAGAAGAAAGAAAGGACAACTTCATACTGACATTTTAGACATATTTTGATGGGAAAAACAACAGGACTTGACGATTGATTAGATATGAGAAATGAGATTTCTGGCTTAGGCAATTAAGTGGAACGTGGTATAATTTGCTGAGACAGGAAACCTTAGTGGTTTGGTGGGACAAAAATCATTGGTTAAGTTTGAAATACTGGAAACATTAGATGGAGATGTTAAGTCAGAAGTTGGAAAACAATATCTATAGCTCAGAGAAGAAGTTTGGACTGGAGGGATTACCTAGAAAAGAGAAGCATCTAGGCTGTGGATGAAATCTTAGAGAACTGTAATGTTTAAAAGTTGGTAAAAAAGAGGGCAACCCAGGTGGCTCAGCGGCTTAGCGCCGCCTTCAGCCCAGGATGTGATCCTGGAGACCCTGGATCGAGTCCCACATCGGGCTCCCTGCATGGAGCCTGCTTCTCCTTCTGCCTGTGTCTCTGCTTCTCTCTCTCTGTCTGTGTCTCTCATGAATAAATAAATAAATGAAAAAAGAAGTTGGTAAAAGAGTTGGTAAAAGTTGGTAAAAGATTCACTTAAGAGAAGTGAATCAAAAGGATAGAAAGAAATTCTCCCAGAAATTGAGAAAGAAGATTGAATGCTTCAAAGAAGAAGTAATGAACTTGTCAAATGCAGCTAAAAGGTCAACTAAGATGTAGATAAAAAGGTGTGCATTGGATTTGGCCACATTGAGGTTACTAAGAACAACCCATGGTACTTCATAATGGCAATCTTGGTGGAGTGTCTTGGTGGAGTGTAGGGCACAATCCAGATTGCAGAAGACTTTGTAGAAAATAGGAAGCAAGGAGGTAGAGAAATTTAGCTATGAAAGGTAACAGCAAGGGATCCCTGGGTGGCTCAGCAGTTTAGCACCTGCCTTCCACCCAGGGCGTGATCTTGGAGTCCCGGGATTGAGTCCCGCATCGGGCTCCCTGCGTGGAGCTTGCTTCTCCCTCTGCCTACGTCTCCACCTCTCTCTCTCTCTCTCTCTCTCTCTCTGATGAATAAATAAATAAATAAAATCTTAAAAAAAAAAAGAGGGCAGCCCTGGTGGCACAGCGGTTTAGCGCCGCCTGCAGCCTGGGGTGTGATCCTGGAGACCCGAGGTCGAGTCCCACATCGGGCTTCCTGCATGGAGCCTGCTTCTCCCTCTGCCTGTGTCTCTGTCTCTCTCTCGCTCTCTCTGAATGAATAAGTAAATAAATCTTTAAAAAGAAAAAAAGAGTCAGATGTTTAACTGACTGAGCCACTCAGGCACCCCTAAAATACTTCTTTTTTTTTTTTTTTCCTAAAATACTTCTTAAAAAAACAAAACAAACAAAAAGGAAACAGCAAAGCATTCAGCAGCTGGAGAGGTGATCAGATCAAGGGAGGCCTTTTAGAACACTAGAACATATTTGTATGTTGTTGAAAATGATCCCAGAGAGAGGGAGTGGTTGATAACTCAAGGAGCAAAGTCCTTGAGGTAGCTAGGGAGGGCATCTGGGACTCAAAGCACAGGTGGCATTGGCCTCTGATAGGAGAAGGAATCCAGGATTGTGGATAGCTCAAGGTGGAAAACAAGAAGTTCCTGTTTGATGGCTTCTATTTTTCTCAACAAAGAATGAAGCAAGATCATCACCTGACAGTTTTATCATGGTATGAGGTAGTGGATGTAAGGATGGAAAAGAAAGCATGAAATAGTATTTTTGAGGCACAAAAAACTACAAGGAAAGTGGTTTGACAGCCATATTGTATAAAGGGCACTTTTGAGGACTAAGATTCCAAAGGTAAAGTTGAAACCAGTGTATAATTTTCTCTGTCATCATTTAGCTGCTCAGATGCAGAACAAGAGAATGTGGGGTAGTTGAGTTCTTACAGGGCTGGAATTTAGCAAATCAGGGAAAGCAGCACAGGAATTGGAAATATTTTGTTACAAAATTATAATGGTGGGCCCTGGAATATAAACTGGACAAAAAGGGGCATGAAGGACAGGAGGGAAATAAGGGATAGTGAGAAAGTGCTGGCATGGACAGAATTGGTAGCTCGTTCTTGTTTTGGCTTTGTGGGAGAGGCCTCCTCCATCCTTGAAGAGGCAGGGAGGAGCACAATAATTTTTTTCTCATTTTAATCAAACTCTGCTGATCTCCCTGTGGCACTTAGACTGATGTAAACTGAACTTTATCTTTTTGCTTCACCATGGGCCTAAAGTAGTTTTGCTGAAGTCTACCTAAAATTGAGGGCAGAGGACTGGAAGATACATATGCTATTAAACATGTTATGTCATAAGGTGGAGTGAGTGGCTTCAAAATTGATCGTGTGTGTGTGTGTGTGTGTGTACATGTGTTTTTGTGTGTATTTCTTGATTTCATTATTTAAGAAAACAAAAAATGCTACCCTGCTTCTTTTTTTTTTTTTCCTCAAGATTTTATTTATTTGAAGGAGAAAGAGAGCACAAGCAAGGGGAGGGGCAGAGGGAGAGGGAGAAGCAGGCTTTCCCCCATTGAGCTGGGATCCCAAAGTGAGGCTCATCCCAGGACCTTAGGATCATGACCTGAGCAAAGGCAGATGCTTAACCAACTAAGCCACCCAGGCGCCCCTACTACCCTGCTTCTTACAATGAATCAAATTCTGGGTCCTTCATCATGACCAGTCTACTTCTGGAACAGATTTGTGTCTGACTCATCCTGTAGCAATAGGTTTAAAAAATGTGCAGGAGATTAAATGGTCAACAGCTGCCAAAGCATAGCTAGTCATAGCCAGTCCTCAAAAGAATCAGTTGCCCAGACAGAAACCTTTGGAAGGATGGATGAATTAACCAAATCTTACGTATCTGAACTATATAAAATAGGTAATATATAGTTAAAGGGAACATAAAATAAATAAAATAATTAAAGCTAGGTAGCATTAAATGTAGGTCTATCTGCTTCTAAAATTTCTTTATATTTTTTGTCTGCTTTCTTCTTAGCTTCAGTGTTCATAAAGACAAGCCATCTGATCTTTTTGCCATGCTAGAACACGCTGTGCTAGCACATATCATTTTTCACCATACACAATTTTACTATGTAATTAAGCACAATTATAGGTAGCCAATTATAAAAGACAGGTACCAGAGTTCTGATATAAATTTATAGTTTTTTCTCACCGAAAAACTTGCTAGGTCTCTTAGCCAGATAGGGCTACTAAGACGATCATATCTGTTGTGGTCTAATCTCTTTTTCTTGGTTCTGCCAATTTTCTCTTCTTGGTTTCACCTAAATTTGTCTGTATTGAGCCTCCACTTTTTTAACATTAGGATATTTATTTTTACTCTCCACTCACGCACCTTTAAAATTCACTTTACGCATAGATTCTCTTTACTATCTGTTGATTGTTAAATAGGTGGTTCTTCCTTCCAAAATGCTGAAAATGTCCTAAAACTTGTTATGTAGTAAATGAAAGAAGCAGTTTTTATTTTACTCCTGAGTCTCAGCTTCATTTTCTGCCCAGAATTGCAGGAACAAGAAAAATGTTTTAAATTTTATTCCTCTTTAGCAGCAAGATTATCTTCTGGATCAGCATCATCTTGTAGAACTTGCCACATTAATGGAAATGTTCTCTTCTGTGCTAACAGAGTAGCCGCGAGCCACATATGGCTACTGAGCATTGAAATGTGGCTAGTGCAACTGTGGAACTCAATTTTAAATCTTATTTAATTTTAACTGGTATCAATTACAATTTGAATAGCTACATGTGACTAGTGGCTACTCTGCTGATCAGTGCAGTTCTAAATTGTATTCCACTTTAAAAGCAGGTTCTGATTGGTCAGAAAAAGAGAGGGCTATTATACATTTTTCATAATAACTTTAAATGTCCTCCCTGGCTGCAGTAATTCAGGGTATTTCTCTCAACTATTTTAAGCTGAGAGCCCATGCGGGCTACACTAATGTTATGCTGATGCCTGCACATTGTTCTGTGGTCAGTATATCCTCATGGGGGGCTGATAATGGAGGAGTTCATGGCTCTGTATTTGGGAAAAGGAGAAAAGTCTCTTCTGAGTTCTTCAGCTATGGAGTGTTGATCACTGAGGTTTATCTATCAAACAATGATGTCCTCACAATTTCACAAGAGATTTTTCTTTCCAGCTGAAAACAGTCTGTGTAACAGGTTCCAAAGAAACCCATGACCATGCATCTGGGTATTTCACATTCATTGCCAGGACAGGACTAAATGGATGATTACATGATTCCTGGGGGGGGGCTAGGAAGATGAGATGGTAAGCAGATCCCCCCACCCCACTCCCCCACACACCAAGAGAGTCAGGGGCCCCTTAGGGAAACAAACCATGTGAGCTACCTGGGAAATTATAACCTGTGGGTATTAAAATGAAGTTAAGTAACTGAGGACCAGAAAGCTTATTCTGGAAGCAAGGCCATATTTAAGTTAATTATTTCCATTTACCTTGCTCTTTCTTCAGTGAAGAAATTTGGAAATGTCAGCGTGAGCCAGCTGTGTTAAATGGAACCAAAGGAAAGAACTTAATGTTAGGGTGGAAATTTCCTGGGAGTCAAGTGTGGATAGGTCAGGGAACGGGAATGAGAAAACCCTAAGGAAGGTGAATTTTGGAGAGACATAGCCAGGACACTTCCTTATATTGACACATTTCTGGATGTCTTCTTTAAGAAAAGCCTGGAGGATATGATATATTGTTTTGCTCATCTACCTATATTTAACCCTTGGATGTCAAAGGCTCACCTCCCTAAAGGGAAATTGATCTCCATCTGTTAAGTTTGTGAGTTAGATTTTGGAAAAAAATGAAAAATAAAATAGAATATGTATTTTATGAATTACTTTTGGCAATCTCCCCTCTCTGTCCTAGATTGAAGAATTTGACTACCACTGTTTATCCATATCTCCAATTTAAAGCAATAGTTTTTGGGGGCACCTGGGTGACTCAGTGGTTGAGTGTCTGCCTTTGGCCAGGTCAAGATCCTGGGGTCCTGGGATCGACTCCCACATCGGGCTCCCCACAGGGAGCCTGCTGCTCCCTCTGCCTGTGTCTCTGCCTCTCTCTGTGTCTCTCATGGATTCAAAGGCAGAATCATAAATAAATAAATAAATAAATAAATAAATAAATAAATAAATAAATAAATAAATAAAGCAATAGTTTTTGTTTTTCAAGTTGAGATGTATAGAGTACCTTCAATATTTTTACAGTTCTGTGATTATGAAATGGAGCTTATTAATAAACTAGGAAGATTGTGAGGTTTTTATAGCTATGTGGCATAGCTTAAGGATTTTTCTTCCCAGGAGATGCTGAAGTCAAAATAGCATTCTAAGTGCAGATGAGAACTGTCCTTGTGTCAGTGAGGGAGCCATTGCTCTAGGCCTGTGATTTAGAGGTCCCTTCCCGTCCTCCTCCAGCTTTGCATCTCCCCTTTAGGCATGAGATGTGCAGGCTTCAGGTGGCATGCCCACCGGAGCCTTTGCCCCTCTTCTGTATCCCACTCAGGACAGTCAGCAGCCTGTGCCTGAGGGCCACTGTTTGAGGGAAGTCTAAGCAGAGCTTGGATGTAGGGGCTGTATTGGGATTGTCCTCATGTGTGAGCACAAAGATCCTCCCAAGATGCCACAAAGCCAGAAGTTGGCGACAGAAGAGGTACAGGATGGAGGTAGGAGCCAGGGCCATACTTTGCTGCACTGCTAAGGCATCTGATTAGAATTACAAGGAGTTTGAAAATTTGGAATACCTTCCAGATCATTACAAAAGTATCATGGTTGAAGTAGGAGAAGAGAACACTTTATTTATTTATTTATTTATTTATTTATTTATTTATTTATTTATTTATATTTCATTTATTTATTTATTCATGAGAGACACAGAGAGAGGCAGAGACACAGGCAGAGGGAGAAGCAGGCTCCATGCAGGGAGACAGACGTGGGACTTGATCCCTGGTCTCCAGGATCATGCCCTGGGCCAAAGGCGGCGCTAAACCGCTGAGCCACCTGGGCTGCCCGAGAACACATTTTATTAAGCAGTTTGTTTGATTTTTAACTTTTGAATATTTATGCATACAGTGTGTGGGTCTCCATTTACACCTGCCTAGATCCGCAGGCAGTGTGCCTTGTCAGGGAGTGGGAAAGTACTGGAGGCCAAGAACAGAGTTCTAGAACCTCCATTAGTGAGTGTGACCACAGGCAAGTCACATTCCAGTGCCTGTTTCCTCTTATATCAAATGAATATCTTACCTGCATGTTTCACAAAGTGGCCACATAGTAAAATAAGAAAGTGAACTTGAAATGTTATATCTAAATATTGCCACATGTCATTTTTGTAGCAATGCATAGCAGTTTTTTTTTTTTTTTTGTCTTTTTGTTTTGTTTTGTTTTGTTTTTTGCAAAGCAGTTTTTGCTGCTTTTGGTATTAGCCAGACACCTAACACTACTGGGTAGTCTCTTTTTCCTTTATTGTGTATCAGGCAGGAAATACTTAGAACTCATGAACTAGTCTGATATCATGGCACAATCTTAAGAGACGTTATCAACCGAAACCTATCTTTATACCAGCTCTGAGAGTGTAAACTAAGGACAATATAATGCTTTATGTGCCATTTCCCCTAGTGTTTCCTTACCACTCTCAGTGCACACACTCCTAATATTAAAAGCAAACAAAGCAGAATTTGTGGACTCATTCATGAGAGCATCAGTTGAGGAAAAACATAACCAAAACCGACTACAAACTTAGTCATTCCTTTAACTAAATGTTTCTGTATTACTCTTGACGGCGTTGGCCGCGTGATGTGTAAGACAGCGATGCTGCTTAGGGACAGTACCTTCTGTGTGTGCAGTTCTCAGGCTGTGCACTGAGGACTCAGAGGCTTCTCAGTGCCTGTCAGCAGACAGGTTGATTTAAGGTATAGGCGATGGGCACAGGTTTGTCACTGAGTAAGTGACTAATTGAACAATGCTACTCAAATATATATTAATCATCCATGACATACAAGGCTTTGGGCAAAGAACTGCCCTCATGGAGCTTATGATCAAGGAGAGGGAACAAGGCCAGTCTAAAGGATACCAACAAGAACAGCAGAACGTGGGAAGAATAAAGGAAGGAGCTCTGTGAAGATTAATGGTCGCATTCAAACCTGGCAGGGATTAGGAAAGGTTTCATGAAGATCGTGACATTTGTGTTTCATCTCCAAGGCAGGATGGGCTTTTGAAAGGCAGAGATAACCTAAATATTTGTCCAGAACCTTCTGTGCAGGACACACTTTACATGTTTCTGTGACAACCCTCATCACAACCTTAGTAGGATTCGGAAATTCTTTTTAACTCTTTTTATAAAGGAAGAACCTGCAGCTTAGAGGTTCAAAAATGTGTTAAAAAATGTGTTCAAAGTCAAACAGCAGGAAAAGATTAAGACTGGGTTTAGGAGTTCGCCCTTTCTGACTTTGCTCTTTTTAGTTTACCACGTTTTAACAATGTTCAATTGTTTTCTTACTGCTCTAACGATTTTGGGGGCCATATAGGTTTGCCATCTTTGGTATTATTTATCTAGTATGTTTCTGAATGGACTTCATTTAAAAAATATAAATGAACGCATTCTAAAAACAAACTTTATATCGCAATTGTATCACAATCTACAAACAGAAAATAACTCGAAAAATAAATACAGTGAGGATCAACAAATAAAACATCATTAAATTCTGGAACCATCCTACTAGGATCAGAGACCCAAGCCTGGGCTCTGCTTGCTTTTTGTTAAAATGAGAGATTTGCAAATTTTAAACCTATAAAAAAACATATAAGCATCAAATTAAGCCTTGCTTCCTGAGGTCACCCCCCCCCACATACAAAAAGAAAGAAAGAAAAAAAGAAAAAGAAAGGAAGGAGGGAGGGAGGGAAAGAAAGAGGGAGACAAAGAAGGAAGTTATTTTCTCTGTGATTCAATGTCTTTGAATGCATGTCTGAGAATGACATACCTTTGGTACATGCCCCATTCTTTGTAGTAGAAGATTTAGAGGTAAACATACAGAAATAACCCTCTTTGGAAATCAGAAGAAAGATATCAAGTGCTTTATGTTAGCAGCATCCATCACCATGCTAATTATCCTTAGAGAACTTACCGCTCCCTTAGCATTCTTGCCCATTCGGAAGGTTGGGTTCCTTCTCCCTTAGCTCCTCTGGAAAGCAAGTAAGTCGGTGTAAGGACTCACGAAATAGCAAGGGTATTTTAAGGATCTAGGCCCTCCCAAAAGGCCTGAGGATGAAGTAAGTATGTTCTGGGTTTGAGTTTGCTTACATGAAAGTCTTATGTCTGTTTCATAAAGGCCCATGGAGTACTGTTGGGTTGCTGGGCAAATAATGATATCAACACTTGTAACGGTCACTCTCAGGCATGAGAATCTTTGCCAGTGATAACCATTCCCCAGTATCTAGAGGCAGTAGGGCCCTGTATTCCCCCCCCCCAACACAACCTCACCAAGTAAATAGTATAATAAAAATAAGCCTCAATCATAATTCATGCAAACACTTGTCAGCAAGTACAATAAAATCCATCAAAAAACCCAAGTGGCTCTACCTTTAAAACACAGGCTAAATTTGACGTCTTCTTACCCTTCCACTCTACCACTTGGCCCTGAGCCACTGTTATCAGTCACCCCTGTTATCACTCACTCACTCCTCCTTGCTTCCACTCTTGCCCTTCTATCTAGGAGCCTGTTCATGACATAGCAGCCAGAGATCTTTTATAGCGTAGGTCAAATCACTTTACTCGGTGGACCTGTGATCAATGCCCATCTCACTCAGAATAAAATTCAAATCTTCATTGTCAACTACAGCTTCTACATGATTTGGCCCCCATTCCCTTTCTCTTTTCACACTCTTCCTGCCCTCATTCTGTTCCAGGTACTCTGGCCTCCTTGCCCTTCCTGGAACACACACCAGGCATCCTTACTCCGTAGGCTTTGCAGTGGCTGGTCACTCTGACTGGCGTGGGAACTTCCTATTCCCATATATCTGCCTGACTAACTTCCTCATCAACTTCAAGTCTTTGCTCAAGTGCCACCTTCTCAATGAGGTCCAGATTGAGCACTTTATTTAATATTGCAACATGGCAGCCCACCTCCATCTCTCTTAATGCACTCACCTTCTACAATTTTTTTGTATTTCTTAAGGCTTTTTTAAAAAGATTTTATTTATTTATTTGAGAGAGACAGCAAGAGAGCACAAGCAGGGGGAATAGCAGAGGGAGAGTGAGAAGCAGATCCCCTTCTGAGCAGGGAGCCCAACCCGACCTGGGGCTCGATCCCAGGACCCCAGGATCATGACCGAGCCAAAGGCAGACACTTAACCGACCGAGCACCCCGAGGCTTGCCTTTTTTTTTTTTTTTTTTTTTTTTTTTTTTAGTTTTGAGACAGAGCAAGTACAAGCCAGGGATGGGGTGGGTGTGGAGGGGCAGAGGAAGGAGGAGAGAGAGAATCTCAAGCAGACTCCCTGCAGAGCACAGAGTCTGGGGCAGGACTCTATGCTGTCCCCTATCTCACGACCCTGAGATCATGACCTGGGCCGAAATGAAGAGTCGGACACTTGACTGACTGAGCCACCCAGGCGCCCCACATAAGGTTTTCTAAAATGCTGTGCAATTTCCTTATCTCTTAGGTCTATTGTTTATTGTCTGCCTCTCTCTGCTGGGATGTAAGCCCTGTGAGAGTAGGCTCTGTTTGACTCACTTGTATCTCAAATACGCAGAATAATGCCTAACACATAGCAGATACTTAATCAATATTTATTGGATTAAATGAATAAAAGAGGTATTGAAACCCCCAAACCCTCTGCAGCCAATAAGTTCAGCAAAACCCCAATTCTTTTTTTAAAAGATTTTATTTATTTATTCATGAGAGATACAGAGAGGGACAGAGAGAGACAGAGAGAGGCAGAGACACAGGCAGAGGGAGAAGCAGGCCCCATGCAGGGAGCCCAACGTGGTACTCGATCCCGGGTCTCCAGGACCATGCCCTGGGCTGAAGGCAGGCACTAAACCGCTGAGCCATCCAGGGATCCCCCCAATTCTTTCTATCCTTCAGGCACTCTGATCGGCCCTCTGAATGAAAGGCTCACTCTGAAGCAGATGTAACACTGTTCTCTGGGGGGGATCAGCAACTCATTTGGGCAAACCATGACAATGTGGGGATGAAGGATATAGGACCAAATGGAGCTCGGTACCTGGAGGTTTGGCTTCTGATCTTGCCAGATGTTCTTAGATGGCAATATTCTTGGTAAGAAGAGTTTCAACAGCATCGTGATTTATAGGGAGCGTTGAGAAATTGGGGGAAGTGTGTGCCCATGTTCAGAGGCAGTGCCAACTGTAACAGACAAACAGGCTAGAGGTTCGAGTACTTGAAGGCCCCTCACCCTAAAAGCTAACATTGCACCCTTCCTGGAAGAATGATTTGCTTCAGAGTGGCCTTTTGATTTTCTCACTGTGTTCTTTTGGTCTTGTAAAATGGTAAATTTGTTTCAAAAAATCAACTTTACAGAGAGTAGGTTACAACGGGGATGACAATCTTTATGTTCAGGCTTATAACAAAAGCAGGAACCTCAGGCAGGATGCTTCCATAGCTGGGGGAAGACACTGGTCAGAATTTTCCAGCTGAGATTTGATTTATTGTTTTCCACTCAAGGAGCCAAAATGATGTCTTAAGAAAGGTTAGAAAAAAAAAAAAAAAGAAAGCAAGCCATTGTTCATTCCATTTTGTGAGAGTGATTCACCAAAGTAGGTTAATTTAGTAATAATAAAAGTATTTTCAAGGCTAAATACTGTCAACGAACAAATACAAAGCAAAACTGTGAATATTTTTGCTGCTCGTATAAGACACCACTAGGGTACCTCTTCAGGTTCTCTCAGCCTCACGTTTCTCCAGGTTTCTGAGCTACTCGCCCTGCCTCAACTGCCCACAAGTGACTGACCCTGTGCAAGCCCCCCACCCCAATCCCCCCGGGGGGGTGTGGATCAGCCACAAGTTTAAGCCTCGACAGACAGGGATCAATCAGGGAAGCAGAAGCACCCTAAGCGTGTTGAATAAGGAATTTCCTATGGAATTAGACCTCCACGTTTGTGGAAGGAGGTGGGGGGAGGTAAAAGTCTGGAAAGGGGCCGCCAAGATCAGACACCTGCCCTCACACAGACGAAGCAGTCCGAGCTTTGGGGGAAATCTGGAAGCTGGGCACCTCCAGCCGCTGCAGGGGGGCCACGAGGAGGGCTGCTATGGAAGTCCACAGAAGCTCGTGGCCTTTGCAGCTGCCACCTCTGGAAGTGTCTGTCAAGAGTCCGTCAGCCCAACTGCGGTCACAGTCATTGGGCAGAAGGGGACACAGAGCACGGGAGACTGAGAACAAACAAGAACCCTCTTGCATGTGGACGTTCGTCTCTTGCCATGTCTAACCAGGGGCAGCTTTCAGAGCGGAACTGCTGCTGCTTCACTTTGGCCCGCGTGGTCTCCAGCGACGTCAGCTTAATCCATGGGGACACAGGCCTGGAACGCACAGAAGAGAGGATTCTGCGAAGCACAGCTTCCAGCCCAGCCCGGCTTGGCCCCATCCAGCACAGCTCCCGCAGCGCGGCTGCCCGGCTCCGATCTGCTGCTCAGTAGCTGCCAAAGGAGTCGATGATGTAGCCTGCGAGGGAGCCGGGGTGGGAACCACCGGTGGGCACGTTCCAGCCGCTGGGAGGTCGGCAGTGGACGCAGCTGCAGGTCGATTTCCTCTTGGGTCCTCCCTTTCAGAGACGTTCCCGGCACAGCTTCCTGTAGAGCTGGTCCACACTTGCCACGGCCAAGCAACTGTGTCTTCCGAGGTTCACGAAGCATCGACCAGGCTGGGGACACAGCACCACGTGATTGCTTCCCCTGCTCCCCTGTCCCATGTCTTCTTTTCCTTGCTCTTGATGCCCGGGGGTTGCACCTTTCCATGAAGCATTAGGCCGTCACCCTTCCCGAGAACCCCCAGCCAGGAGAGTACCCGTGGAACACGTGTAATGAACATGAACTGGGGGTCGCATGAAGTGAATCGATGGTGGGGACTGCGATTCACGTGAAGCTCAGTTCATTTGTGAGTGATGAAACTATAGCATTAATCGTATTTTAATAGTATCATTAACTTCCTCCGCTGAAAAGGTCCATGGACAAGTGTTTCTCAGACAAACAAAAGGGATGAATCCGGGAGCAGAGATCCTTTCAGCCAGCACACGATCAGTGACCTAAACTCTGAGCAAGACTGTGTGCTTCAGGGGATCCCTGGGTGGCTCAGCAGTTTAGCCCCTGCCTTTGGGCCCGGGTGTGGTCCTGGAGTCCCGGGATCGAGTCCCACGTCGGGCTCCTGGCACAGAGCCTGCTTCTCCCTCTGCCTGTGTCTCTGCCTCTCTCCCCCCCACCCCTTGTTTATCATGAATATATAAATTAAAAAAAAAAAAAAGAATGTGCACTTCAGGAGAACATTGCTCCCTGGCAAGGTCTGGGCAGTCACCAGGCCGTAGCTCAAACGGCAGAGGAAGCCCGTTACTCACATTTATATAACTAAGCCGGTCTAAGTTTTCAAAATATTGTGATGCGCAGAGTGGAGAAGCTGCCTGGAGGTGCGGCGGGGGGCTCTCCTCAATCTGCCTCTTTCCCGGGTACAGTGCCATCGCATCTTATTCGATCATTAATCAATGAGACAGGTAGGAGACTTTTTCCTGATATTTAAGCTTATTTTTGAAATAGTGAGACACACGGAGATACCACGGAATAGAGTGGAGCGCGTGCAAAGATTCTGAAGGTGGGAGCCGGGGTGGGTAGTTCCTCTCGCCCCCCTCAACAGTTTATGGTTCTCTGCTGCTAGAAGGGAAAACCTTCGAGAAGCTCTTCTTTAGATTAAGGCCCCCCTGTGTGTGCTCTCTCATCTCCTTTCACTCTTCTGTGTTTTCTCCTACATGGGGTTTCACGTTTCCCCTCTTTTTAGCTACAGTGGTTTCAGGAGCTCCTGTCTGTGGATGGAAGGAGTAAGAAGGTGCTTAAGGGAGGCGCAGAGCCTTCCCTCCAGGGGACGCTCTTCACAGGGGAGGAGTTCAGGTGACCTTATGAGGTGTCACAGGGTCCAGCACCTATCGTTTTACGTAACAGGACAGTATGGGAACAGTGAAATGCCATCACTTAGTTGCCTCAGTGGGTAGCAGTGTCTTCAACGTCTCTTTTTCTTTAAAGATTATATTTATTCATAAGAGACACAGGGAGAGAGGCAGAGACACAGGCAGAGCGGGGAGCAGGGATGCGGGACTGGAACCCAGGCCCTCCCCCAATGATGCCCCGAGCCAAAGGCAAGAGGCTTAACCAATGAGCCACGCAGGCGTCTTCAATTTCTGAAGGTGCCCCCCCAATCCAATCTGAAAGCCTAGACAGCCCATGGGGCGCCCCAGCGCTGGGTTTTTTGTATTAATTCCTGTTCGGCTCATTCAGTGTTGTCTGGATTTTTTCCCCCCGAAGATGGTGGTGACAGAAATGTCTTGAAATACTTTTGACATTTCCTCAGTCATCCATTCACAGAAGAAACGTCTGTGCAAATATTTAAATTACGCCGTCCTTGGAGCAAATTTGCCTCCAGATTAATGGGCCCTAGGGCATAGGCTGGGAACCGTCCAAAGGTGGGAGAGTTCAGGGGAGTGGAGCTCTAAGCAACGGATCCACCCCCCCCCCGCCCCCCAGAACCTAAGTGTGTGGGCCTGGGAAGTTTGGGCTGCGGGGTATCAGGGCCCGGGCGGGAGGGCGGGGGGCTGGACAGGGCTGGGCGGCGCCTCCGGGGAGGCCTCCGGGCTGCCGTTCCGGGTGCTCCCGGGTGCTCCGCTCCCGCAGCGCTCGGAGCCGATGCGCTCCAGGCCCCCGCCCCCCCCCCCCCCCCCCGGGGCCAGCCCCTGAGAGCCGCGGGGGCGGCCCGGTGACGCAGCTGGGTCAGCTGGACGCAGGGCCCCCACCCCCCGGGGGGGGGTCCGGCGGTGGAAGCCCGATGCTCCTGCGCGGCGGGTGCGGGGAGTGCAGGGGGTGCGTTGGGTGCGGCAGGGGGTGCGGGGGGGTGCAGCGGGTGCGGAGGGCGCGGAGGGTACGGGGTGTGCGGGGGGCGCGGAGGATGCGGGGGGGTGCGGCGGGAGGTGCGGAGGGTGCCGGGGGTATGGAGGGGGGTGCGGGGGGCGCGGAGGGTGCGGGGTGCGGAGGGTGCAGGGGTGCGGCGGGGGCTGCGGGGGTTTGCAGGGGGCGCGGCGGGTGCAGAGGGTGCGGCGGGGGGGTGCGGGGGATGCAGGGGGTGCAGGGGGCGCGGCGGGTGCGGGGGTTGCGGCGAGGGGTGCGCCGCGGGAGCAGCGGGGCCGGCGGGGCCGGCGGAGGCGCCGGGGCCTGGGCGGCGGGCGGGCGGGAGCCGGGGGCGGGGAGCCGGGCGCCGGGAGCACCGCCCCGCCAGCGCGCCCCGCCCGTGGGGAGGAGGGGCTGCGGCGCCGAGGACCACTGGGGGCGCCGCGCCGCCGCCGCCGCTGTCGGTGCCGGAGTCCGCGGCTCGGCGCAGGCGGCGCCCGCGCCTCGGCTCCCGGCCGCCTCCCGCCCGCGCCTCGGCTCGCGCCCGCCTCCCGCCCGGGGCCGCCTCCCGCCCGGGGCCGCCGCCGCCGCCGCCCTGCAGGTAGGTGTCCCGGCGCCCGGGGCCCGCGGCATTGTGCGCGTCCGGCGGGCCGAGGGCTCGGAGGGGCGCGGGGGGCGGGGGCTCCGGGCCCGGGAGGCGTCGCCGCGCCCGAGGGGGATCCCCGGCGGCCGGCGCGGGGCGGGCGGGCGGGGGCGGCGATGCGGGGCGGGCGCGGCGCGGCTGGGCGGGGAGGGGGCGCCTGGGTCAAGGTCCCCGCGGCCGCCCTCCCTTCCCCCTTCCCCCTTCGCCTCCGCCGGGCGGCCGGGGATCGAGGCCGGGGCCGGGAGGGGCCCTGGTGCAATTGTCGGCGGAGGACCGAGCCCGCGCCCGCCGCCGCCGCCCCGCGACCCCGCGACCCCGCGACCCCGGGAGCCCGGGAGCCCGGGAGCCCCGGCAGCGGCGGGGAAGTTGAGCGGCGGGGCCGGTGGTGCGCGTGCTCTGCGGTCCGCCCTCGCGGGGCCCCTGCGCGCCCGCCGCCCGCCGCCCCCGCGCGCCCCCCTGCAGCCGCCGCCGCACCCCCCGCCCCGCCGGGCCGCCTCCGGGGGGTCGGGCCGGGACGGCGCTGGCATCGCAGCCCGGACGAGCTGCCCTGCGTCGGCCCGGAGCGGCCCGCAGCTCGCATCGCCGGGGATGGGGGGGGGGGGGGGGGGAGCCGGCAAGAAGTCATGACACCAGCACATTCCCCCTCCCTCTCCAGCCTCCACCTTTGTGGACAGGACACATCTGCACGACACCTTTGGAGCTGTTTTTGAAAGTTCTGGCCAGACACTGATTTGTGGCAGTCCTGTGACATACCTGAACGGTAGCTTAAGCACAGAGACCCAAAGCTGGAGAAAGCATTACATAATGGACATGAAGCAAATGACACGAAACTAAGTGAACCCACTGGGTTGCCACAGTCTTTCTTTCTGCCAGACATGCAGAGTCCCATAGGTTTTTTTTCTTCTCTTTTTCCTCCCCCTTTTCAAAATCACCGAACTAGTTTTAGCGAATTGTATGTTGTATGCACTTGTGATTTTTTTTTTCCTAAATAAGAAAATAGTTTCTCTTTGACATCTAATGTCAAATTAAAAAAAAAAAATCGCCTGCTAGCGGATAGTCATATATCACGGAGCTAATTCATGAAGGTAGTCTTTCGCCAAAGGTAAAATTTAAAAATGTCCCACCTTAATACCATTAACTTTGTGTTTTCCTCTTGATTGTGTTTTTTTTTTTCCTCCCTCCTCCACCCCCGTTTGTTTTCTTGGAAGCATTTCTACAGTTTAAGGTACTGCAAGCTCACAATGTTGATATTCCCATCCAATGCTACAGCATTGCAGATACAAAGCCTAATAATAAATGAAACAGAAGACCTCACAGTAACTCAGTGAGCAGAGTTCCCAAGGTCGAAGGGAAGCTGCAGTGCAACTCTGCTATAATCACCTATAGAGAATATGCATGGTCTTCATTGAGTTATAAGGAAGGCCCTGATTGGTAGAATATTATTCCTATTATTCTTGGACCCCTGGATTTCTTGTGTTTCCTCCTAAGAAAATCATTTTTTTTCCTCAGTGTAGAAACAAGGTATTTTCGATTTAAAATCTTTGCTTTTACAAAACCTAAAAATCCTGTTTTTGCTCATATTTTCGGTTTCGTTGTTGGGAACTCAAATTATGGTGGTTTTTCAGCTGTTTCTTGGTATGGCGTGCTGTGATTCTGCTGAACTTTTACAGGATCTCATAAGTTTTCTTGTCCCTAGATTGCTTTACCCCTATGTTAACTCTACTCAGAGAAGAAGGGTAGAGTCCTTCAGAGGTGAAAGGTTTGTGGTTGGAGATCTCTAGTACCACTGCAGACGCAGAATTAGGGTAGTGCATAAGTGGGTAAAAGTTTTAGGTGCCTTTATTTATGAAACCGTTGGTTTGAGGAGAAGATTTCTGTTTCATTAAAATGCCTTGGTTAGGTAGCATTCAGTAATCATACTTACGAGCATCCATCTGTTCCAGACGCTGGTCTAGGTACTGTGGGACATATAAATAAGAATAAAAAGATGTTTCTGCCTTCAAGAGTTTATAGTCTAATTTTGGGGGAGAAGGCATGAGTTCTCAAAGAAGATTTTTTTTTTTTAACTGCAAAGGTTAAGTAATAGAATACTTTTTTTCAAGTTTGTTTTTAATCTCGCAAAGAAAGTCTACTACCCATTGACTTCTGGGAATTTGTTTGCCACCCAACATTACATCACTCTGATTCATCCATGTTGTATATAGCTGTAGTTCACTGGCTTTCATTGCTGTACATGATGTCTATAGCAATATGTTTCCCAGTTCTGCCAATGGCTTTTTTTTCCCCCCACTTGAAAAAAAAATTTGCCAAGAGTGCTGCTCTGGTCATTCATGTTTCCTGGGGCATATGTGCAAGTGTTTCTCTTGGGGAAATACCAAGGAACAGAGTGCTTGATTTTTAGGATGTGTGAGCATTCGACTTACTAGGTATTGCCAAATTATTTCCCAGAATTGTACTAATTTACACAAGCCAGGGAAATAAGCAAACACAAATGATCAGGTACAAACAAGCATTTATACAGGGGTGTGTGTTGAAATACATGTTTTTGTTTTTGTTTTTTTAAATCATAAACTTAGGGCAGCCCGGGTGGCTCAGAGGTTTAGCGCCGCCTTCAGTCCAGGGCGTGATCCTGGAGACCCGGGATCGAGTCCCACGTCAGGCTCCCTGCATGGAGCCTGCTTCTCCCTCTGCCTGTGTCTCTGCCGCTCTCTCTCTCTCTCTCTCTCTCCCCTCTCTGTGTTTCTCATGAATAAATAAATAAATAGTTTTAAAAACATCAATCATAAACTTAAAACCTGGGACAGCAGTTGTCTTCTGAGAGGACCAGGGGATGGCATGGGGAAGACATGTGGGTGGGTATGAGTTATTGGTAATGATCTAGTAGCTAGAGTAAGTTCATAGGTGATCATCATATTATAAAAAAAAGTAAGGCAAGGGGGTCATGCATGGATCAGTAATAATTTAAAATTCTAAGGAAAAAGAAAATAAGGACAATATAGAGTCATCACAAGACAGAGCAGTCTCCTGTACCAAAACCCCACAAGATGTCAGTGGAGGGGTGAGGAAGCAGCCCCTGTGTGGACATGTAATGTGTAGAGTCCACAGCTTCCAGGGAGGATGAGCAGGAAGCGGCCTTGCTGAGAAGCGGAACCTCAGCCATCTTGGACAGAGGAAGTGGAAGAAGAGGAAGTGAGTGGAAGTGGAAGAAGCCATGGGACATTTTCCAACAATGAACCATTCCAAGAGTTTATTAAAGAAATCTAGAGAACTGGTGGGGGGCCGGGGGAGAGATTCAAGGTGGGATCCCTGGTTTGGAAGCTGCTGACTGAGATGAGAATTCTCCATTTGGAGGGAACTAAAAGGAAAGAATGGATTTTAAAAGACACTGGGAGAAGAATCCGAGGCTTAATAGGAAGAGGAGGAAGGAGTCAAAGATGTTTCACTTTAATTAAAAGAAATAGAGGAGTCGCGGTGAGGAGCTTTCAGTGTGATTCAGACATGTCAGAGCAGGGCCATAGGTCTTCAAGCTCGTGCTTGAGGACGTGAACATGGAGCTGGTGGGCAGTTAGGACACTCTAAGTGAAGAAGGTGATTTTCTAATGATGCGTCCGGTGCATGTGGAGGGAAGCCTACATGAAATGCATTTGTGTTATTTTTTATTTCCTTGTACAAAGGAGGTAAACCATCAGTGGGTTAAGGGGCGAGGGTGCTTTGACTTGACGGGAAGTAGGGGTCGTGGAATTGAGAGTGTGCCGGCCTCACAGTCAGAAGAGTTCGAATCAAATCTTTCCTGACCGTTTCCTAGTTGTGTGTAATTTGGCTGGGGGGGGGGGGGGGGGGGGGGGGACACCGCTCTGAGTCTCAGCCATAGCACATCTAAAATGAGGATATTAATAGCCACTTGATTGGGGACTAGGGCCTTTAGGGCTGATGTTTGGTCTCATACTGTTTCCCATCTAATGTTGCAGAGTAAAGGCACATGCATTTATATTCTCTGACGCATACTCCCTTGGAAAAGATAAACCCTTGACGTTCTCTTCATTATAATATAGAGTTGCTTATGCTCTCTTGTGGGGACAGGATAAGGCTTTTTATTTCCAGGGCTATTCTGGAATAATGTATAGTGTCGTTTTGATTGAATACTGTTTTAGCTGACATTTTAATTTGTATATATTATGATAGGTGTTTTAGCATATTCTCATCATATTCTAAAATTCCTTTTCTGGGACGCCTGGGTGGCTCAGCAGTTGGGCACCTGCCTTTGGCCCAGGGCGTGATCCTGGAGTCTCCGGATCAAGTCCCGCATCGGGCTCCCTGCAGGGAGCCTGCTTCTCCCTCTGCCTATGTCTCTGCCCCTCTCTCTGTCTCTGTGTCTCTCATCAATAAATAAATAAATCCTAAAAAAAAGAATAAAATTCCTTTTCTGATTTTGCTTCTATATCTTCACATCCCCTCTAATGTTATTTTCTCACTGATTTCGCACCGGCTGATAGAATGATTAGGGCCTGTATAGTCGTCTCCAAGACCATCTATCTAATCCTCAGTTCCCTTTCCTTGGCATAGTGATTTGGAGAACATCTTGACATCTTGCTGGTACTTCCAACAGCAGTTGAATGGAAATGTGGCAATATCTTAAAGAAAAAAAAAAGAAAAAGAGGAAAAACAGACCTCCCGAAGGAAAAAGTTTGTTGTTTACCATTATAGTCACAAGTTATCAGAAGGTTCCTAAGAGAGTAGAGGACTCTCTCCATAAGCCTGTGTTGTTCAGGGATGGTTAGTCACATCCCTCGCTTCAGCTACACATTCCTTACATCCCCTTAATAGATATAAATATTTAATGATTTGAAATCCAGAGTGGACTCAGTAGCTTGGTCAAAATAATGAGCTAAAATTAATTTTAGGGATAACTGACACGATGTACATCTCACAGTAGAATTGGTAGCCTGCCCTTCTGGCGTGGTTCTGAGTTTCCATGAACCGTGCCAGCAGTTCCGCACCCATTTATTCCATTACCAAGCCCCACTGATCATTTTTACAGAGAGATGCTCAGAGTCTGTGGGCTTCGTGTGAAGGTGACGTGGGCCGGAGAATGCCTTTCTTCTTCATTCAGCCCATCTTTATTGAGCACCTACTATGTGCCAGATACCGCATATTAAGTGCCGGATCATAAACCTGTCTGGCCTCGGGTCTACCCAAAACAGAATCTACCGAAAACAAATCACTATTGAATATGTATGCATGTGTGTGGGGTGGATCTGGCTTTGGTTTTAGGATTTGCATGAAGTATCTATTTTTTCTTTTGTTCCTTAAACTTTTTCCAGATTTATGTTTAGAAAAGCTCCTTGAATTGAGAGTGTTATGGGGAAAAAAATGTGGTCCCTGCAAGAACAGTTACTTTAAATGCACTTCTGTTTTTTTGGCTTTTTAAAGCAGAAGGCTTTAAACTCATGGTAAGTCCTTTTGTCATGAAGACACTTAAATGCTGTCAAACAAGAAAGACAGAGGTCAGGGAAGGGAGAGCTGGGTGGGTGAAGTCAGACTTGTGAGCATGGAATGTGTCTTAGTACTGAATTGATTTTTAAAGGGAAAAATGGAAAATAGACAAAAATAAGTTACTAAAAGATCCAACTGTATTAAGGGACTTGACTATTGAATCATGATGGTCTCAAGAGGAGGCTCCTGGTGGGTTACATGAACCCTGCCCTTTGAGTTTGGGTTCACTTACTTTGTGTAGTAGTATCGTTTTTCAAATCAGTTCTTTTGTTTTGGAAATTTATTTATCTTTTTTTTGGTAATCTCTACCCCCGTGTGCTGCTTGAACTCAGGATCCTGAGTTCAAGGTGCCCCTTAGGGTAGTTTTTTTTCACAAGAGACACAGAGAGAGAGGCAGAGACATAGGCCAAAGGAGAAGTAGGCTCCCTGTAGGGGAGGCCTGATGCAGGACTCGATCCCAGGACCCCAGGATCATGACCTAAGCCAAAGGCAGATGCTCAACCGCTGAGCCACCCAGGTGCCCCAGTGTAGTTTTTATATTAAAATAAATCAATATAAATGTTGAATATCTTTAAATTGTAAGGATTACAGTAATTTTAGGAAGTAGAAAGTTTCAGTGACTTTGCTACTGGGTTAGCAGTTTACTTGAAAGTAAAACCTACTCCGTGTGAGAGAATTCTAGCCAGCCAGGCCAGTGTCTCAAAACCTGTAGTAAGCTGTCAAACAGCAGAGCTCAAAAGGAGGCCAAACCAAGTAGCTTACTCTCCAGTACTATCTGAGGGATAACTGAGTGAGAGAGAGGGTTACACGTGTGACCTAACCCATAAACCTCAAAGAAGTTTAAATAAATATGTAAACAAGTTTAAGTACAAGTGAGTTCAAGTAAGTAACATTCAAAATAGACGTTGGCAGATAGGTGGTCATTTGACTGTTTTTCCAGTGTTGACACTGAGTACAAAGAATTCATAATTAATACACCAAAAATTATCTTCTCCTTTAGAGATGATGGGTTGTGTTTTTCTCAGCTCAAGAAAACCTATAGTCAATTTTAAAAATAGATGGAAAAAATACTCAGGCAGTAAAAATACTCATCTTTGCTTAATGGCTGGTACTTGGATGACCTTTATGTTAGATTCATAAGATGTTAGACCTGAAAGAGGTTTTAAAAATCTTCTAATCCGGGGACGCCTGGGTGGCTCAGTAGGTTAAGCATCTGCCTTCTGCTCAGGTCATGACCCTGGCGTCCTGGGATCAAGCCCAGCATCCAGCTCCCTGCTCAACGGGGAGTCTGCTTCTACCTCTGCCTCCTCGCTCCCCAACCTCTGTGTCTCCTGAATAAATAAATAAAATCTTAAAAAAAAAAATCTTCTATTCCATCCTCTCCCATTTTCCAGCTGTGTAACCTGAGGCCTGGAGACTTGCCCAATGAGGTGCAAGCCCCCATGAACAAGTATAGCTAGAAGATAATGGGCCAGATAATTTACTTCTATTAGGAATAACAGGAAATAGTGTTCTTCCCTAAATTATGGGTAAGTGAATGAAAGAGTGAACCACTAGCAAGCTCTGCAGTGGAATTTTAACCTTCTTTTGTATCATTCTCCCTCTTGAGTGGCCAGTGTAGAAAGTGAAATCATATATATACATTTTTTTATTTTCTTGGGTTTTCAGAGAAATTGCTTTGTTCTGAAGGTATGATAAGAGGAATGAATACTACAAATATCACTATTTAAAATTTTTTGCTATTTGCTATTTTGCTCCCCATAGCATTGTCTTTTAACTCCATAGGCAGAAAAGGATAGAAAAAAATTAAATTATCCCTTGCTAGATACTTTTCTATCCCTTTTCCTTTGACATTCTCCTTCCATATGCTAATATAAGAGGAAAATCAAAGCATACAGGGAATTGAGTCAGGAATAGAACATTAACTTCTACTTTTTTATCTTGCATCATATTGAGGCAATTCTCACCATAGCTCTTGAGACAGACCTATCCACCTTTTGAAAAGAGTGTGGAAGTAGAAGGGAGAACAACAGCAGTGTATATTTTTAGAATCTTTCTTTAAAAAGTCAAACCTAAAATAAACCTGGCCTCAATTTTTAGCAATAGCTTTATTTCACATTTCCTATACCAAGTGCCTAAGTTTTATTCTCATTTGAGGAAGTTACTCTGGTATTTTAAATATATAATATGATGTTGCTATAAGTAGGAGACTATGATCAATTACTAAAGTTTAAAGAATAGGGATCCCTGGGTGGCGCAGCGGTTTGGCGCCTGCCTTTGGCCCAGGGCGCGATCCTGGAGACCCGGGATCAAATCCCACATCGGGCTCCCGGTGCATGGAGCCTGCTTCTCCCTCTGCCTGTGTCTCTGCCTCTCTCTCTCTCTCTCTCTGTGTGTGACTATCATAAATAAATAAAAATTTATAAAAAAAATAAAGTTTAAAGAATAAAAGTATCTAAGAGAACATCAGAATTTAAAAAAATTGTTCCATGTCATTTCTAGAGATAAAGTCTGATTTTTGTTTTAAATTAAGATAACATTTTTGCTTTCTGTTTATCTGTTGCAGCTAGACAATCTTTTGCATATTCTCACCCCATCAGGCAACAATCTGAGCAGTTTTTGTTGTATAATTTTCCTAGAATAGAAAAAGTAGCACAGTTTGAATGGCATGTTGATTATGAAAAGACATTAATGAAATTCTTTTTGATCTCAATAAACTTCAAATCGAAGCAAGAACTATAAAAAGAGTATGATCTCCAAGGTAGGCCAAGCAAATGTAGGGTTCATGTGAAACTCCATGAATAAAAGCAAAGGAGGAGTGAGCAAAATCTGCAAGGGCTCAGGGTAATGGAAGAGGAAGGTTAGGGAAGGAAGTAGATGGATATTCTATCCCAGCTTGTCTTCCAGTCTCACTTCTTTTTTTTTTTTTTTTTTTAAGATTTTATTTATTTATTCACGAGAGACACAGAGAGAGAGGCAGAGACACAGGCAGAGGGAGAAACAGGCTCCTCGCAGGGAGCCTGATGTGGGACTCGATCCCAGGACCCTGGGATCACACCCTGAACTGAAGGCAGATGCTCAGCCCCTGAGCCACCCAGGCGTCCCTTCCAGTCTCATCCAATCCCGTCTGATGGAGATCAGATACTAGGGAAGCTATCTGTCTCTACACTTAAAAAAAAAAAAAAAAGAAAGAGAAAAAGAAAAAGGCTTTTTAATATTTTGAAGACAAAATGAGTGAGATAAAAGGTTGATAAATTAAACTCTGTCTAAGGAAAAATATTATCTGTACGGGCAGAAGAGAAGCATTACCACATGGGAAAGAAACTATAACGGGTCACAAAGAAGGTTTAACTCCTTACTATATCCAAAGAGCTCCTATAGATCAAAAAGAAAAATGACTGTTAATCTCATAGGAAAGGGGACAAGGGTATGAACAAGCAGTTCATGGAAAAGGAATTACAGACGGCACAGACAAATATGAAGTTATGCTCAACTCATAAGAGAAATGCAATTTTAAACTAACCCAGTAAGTTAAAAAAGATTTTGATGTTTGTTAGTCCCTTATGGTGGCAAGGCTTTGGGGTAATTGACAGGTTAATGCGTTATCGTTAGAGATGCAAAATGGTACAGCATCTGCGGATAGCAAAGTTAAAAGTTCACCTACCTCCTCACCGCTGGAAATCTAAGAAATTTTTCTGTAGACCTACCTGTACATCACAAAAGGAACTTGCGCAAAGATGTCCATTGGCAGCATCGTCTGTCACGGCAAAAGACTTAGGGAAAGCTAATACCTGTCGGTCGGTATGGGATTGGTTAAATAATTAGGAGTGGAAATAAAACTAGGTAGCTACAAATAACAAACTTTTATTAATTACTGAAGTTAAAAAGAGTGAGATCATTCCATATTTGCTGATACGAAATGCTCTCTAAGATATAATACGGGACAGACCAAGGTACAGAGTGATCTGTGGCCATAGGTGTTCAATATGAGTTTATAAATCTGTGTTTATGCATGTTAGTGTAAAGACTCTCCCTGGAAGATGACACAAGAAACTGGTAATAGTGATTGACTCTGAGGAGGAAAACCAGATGGTTGGGATGGGACTGGGAAGGACACTTAGGACACTTATTTAGCATACCCCCTTACTACCGTCTGAATTTTTAAACCTGTGAACATATTGTCTATTCAAACCAAGATCATTTTAAAATTTCTTTAAGAGGCACAGACTTTCAGTTATAAAATATTTAAGTCAGGGGGATGAAATGTACAGCATGGGGAATATGGTTACCAATATTGTAACAACTTTGTATGGCGAGAGGTTGTTAACTAATGAGTGGGGATCATTTCATAATGTATAAAAATATCAGATCACTATGATGTGAACCTGACATGAATAAGATATTATTTGTCAGTTATATTTCAATTAAAAAAAATTCTTGACCATCACTTTTTCCGATGAAGACTGTTGAGTAGTTGTAACCAACTGGTTGTAACAACTGGTTGTTGTAATCAGTAGCATCCCTTTGCCACTTTGGGGCTCATTCCGATCTGATGTAAGGAGACAGGCTAAAGTCCAAAGAAGAGGGAAACCACTTTCGGTTACCCTTTGGGACAGAGTAGCTGGCCCCTGCCCTTTGCACACCCAGGTCTCCCTATCCCATCACTTCCTTCAGCCCCCTGTTACCTCATCATTCCTGCAACCCCACAGCAGTCACTATCCCCTATAACTCAGGGCCTCCTTCTCCTTATGTATTTAAGGCTTTCTTTGGCTGCCCCTTGTGGATTTTGTCCTCAGCAGAGCAGAAGCTCCTTTTTTAGGGCCAGTTTACACTGGTTCAGAGCATTGGAAGTGAATGGTCATTCTGACATTCTTTAATCCTGTCATCTTTCTCAGGATCATTAATTTATTTGACAAAATCCATTTTTTTAAAGATTTTATTTATTTATCCATGAGAGACAGAGAGAGAGGCAGAGACACAGAGGGAGAAGCAGGCTCCATGCAGGGAGCCCGATGCGGGATTCGATCCCAGGACCCCAAGATCACGCCCCGAGCCAAAGGCAGACAGAGGCTCAACCACTGAGCCACCCAGGCGTCCCACAAAATCTATTTCTTGAGCACCTATTATGTGCCAGGCTCTGCTTTGCCGTCAGAAAAGGCCACAGACTCAAAAAGTCCTCATGAAATTGACATTCTAATAAAGGAAGACAGTCAATAAAAGTCAATAAAAGGTAAAAGACAGTTAATTGCTATTTTAGATACTATTAAGAATTGGAAGGACAATAAAAGTGATTGATGGAGCTGAGCGCAGTTGGTAGTGGTGGGTGTATGTTCCCTAGCACTGTTAGAGCAGAGTACTAGGGACTGGGTGACTTAAACAATAGAAATTTGTTGTCTTGGTCCTGGAGACTAGAAGTCCAAAGTCAGGGTGGGTCCCCCCTTGCCTCTTCTACCTTCTGTAGCCCCCCAGCATCCCTTGGCTTGCAGTAGCATAACTCAGTCTTGCTTACCTTCTTCCCATGGCCTTCTTCCCTGTGTCTCTGTGTTCTTGTGTCTCCTCTTTGTAAAAGGACACCGGTGATGATGGATTAAGAGCTGACCCTCTTCTAGCATGACCTCATCTTAACTACACTGCAACGATCTTATCTATGAATAAGGTCATATTCTGAGATTTTGGGGGGTTTAGGAACTCAGCATACCTTTTGAGGGGTTGTGGGTCAATCTATGACAATGGGCATGTCTGCGTGAACTGACTGGGCAAAAGGCCTTGCTAGGTGAAGATATTTGAACTGAACCTCAAGGATAGGAAAGAGCAGGTCGTGAAAAGATGTGGGTGCAGATCCTTTCCTGCCAGAGAGAACAGCAAGCACGAAGACCGGGGAGATGATCCCGTTGGAGTTCAAGGCTTTACATTCTTAAAAAGGACAAAAAGAATGTCTGCTTTGGGCAGGTTACTCTTATGGTTAAAGTCAATAGGATTTTACTTTTGAACACTCTTGAATGTTTCTACTTTTGGGGAGGCAAAGACCGAAACGGTTTTTCCTTAAGAACTAACTGCTGAGAGGACACCTGGGCGGCGCAGTTGTTTTAAGTGTCCGACTCTTGATTTCGGCTCAGGTCATGATCTCAGGATTGTGAGATCCACATCCAGTGCGGAGCCTGCTTGGAATTCTCTCACTCCTTCGCCCTCCCCCTCTACCCTCCCCCTCCCCCCCCCAAAATTAATGACTGAGAAATCAGGCATACAAGCAGTGGGCTTACCACGTTTTAAGAATTTTGTTGTTTAGAAGCTTGCTTTGCACTATAATAGTAGAATTATTCTCCATCACTGGTTTTGGGTTTATTAACCTAAAAACTTTAAGTGTAACAACATTTGAGAATTAAGCAGATTTTGTAATAGAGATTATTTTCCAGAGATAAATTAATTATGGCTAAATATTACCTTTAAAAACCTAATATCATATGTTAAATTGTCATTTTACAAGATTATAACATTATTGTAGTTGTCCTCTCTGATACTTAATGCTAAGTACCATTAGCAATAGTGATTTGTATTACATATTCATGAAAATTCTTAGTTTTCTTGAATTTAAAAATTGATTCAGGGTACAGAAAAATCTCTATGGAAATAGAAATTTCCTAGGATAGTTAGTCGAGCAGATTCCATGTTAGACTGCTAACATCTTTTAGCATTTAGAAATTAAGATGAGGTAATTTAAAATATTGCAAAACTGGCACTATGATATTGGCACTAGTCTATTATGTATGCATATTTTAGCCAGGACTTTGATGTGGTGAATACAGATATACTTGTTTATATTGTAGAAAAAAATATTACTTATAAATAACAAGCTTCTGTAAAAAGTTCTGAATGAGTTAAAAAGTGCTTATGTAAAATTAGATTTTTATACAGATGGCTGTTTAGGTGATGCTTAGGGTTATAAGCGTAGGTGAGGGCCACAGCTGCCTGGGTTCAAATCCTGGCTTGGCTTTGTCCAGCTCCATGACTCTGAATAAGTAAGCTAGTTCTACTTTGCTTTGGTTTCCCAAAATGGGAAATATAAAAATGGTGCCTAACACAGAGAATTGTTAGGAGGGTAGAGTGAGTTAATGCATATACGTTTCTAAGAACAGGTCACGTAGTAAGTGCTATGTAAGTGCTATCTGTTATTATTTTTACCATGTTAATTGAAAATTAACTGTATTATTTTTCAGTTAGAAACTTACTTTGTAAAATGTAAATACAGTCATAATGTCTTTAATGTCTTGCTATAATCAAAAACTAATTTGAGAGAGCTAAGAAAATTGTCAACAGTATTTGTAAGGCTCTGTTTTAATGTTACTTAATCTGTCAAAAGTATTTTATGTGCTGACCTGCTTAGTTACTGATAGCAGTGACTATGGTCAAGAGATTTTGTTAGGTCTTCAGGAAGAAAGATGATTAAGCTGTCAATCCTGCTCTCAAGAACCTGCTCATCCAATAGGGGAGATGGGATATAATTTAGTATAATACCAAGTGTGATGAGGTAAGTGTGACACCAAGAATGTGATTTAGTGCTGTGAGTACCTGTGGAGGCTGTGAAGTATCCGAGGAAGTTTTGTGGTTAAGAGGGGCATGGATAGGGATCCCTGGGTGGCGCAACGGTTTGGCGCCTGCCTTTGGCCCAGGGCGTGATCCTGGAGACTCGGGATCGAATCCCAGGTCGGGCTCCCGGTGCTTGGGGCCTGCTTCTCCCTCTGCCTGTGTCTCTGCCTCTCTCTCTCTCTCCGTGTGACTATCATGAATAAATAAATTAAAAAAAAAAAAAAAAGAAAAAAATTTACAGTGAAGAAAACCATTTGGGCAAGGTACTTAACCTCTTCATGTATCCATTTTCTCATCTCTAAAATGGAGCTAATAATAGTACTAAGCAACAGCATTATCGTGAGGGTCGAAGGAGTTAAATCAAGAAAAGCACTTAAAACAATGGCTGGCACACAGTGAGCTGTACCTACCTCCACTATTATTATTGTGTCTCTATTTTCACAGCTAATAGGATAATTCTTCCTACTAAAGCCCTTTCATACATTCTTGGTTCAGAGGGAAAAAGTGGCTTTAAAAAACGTCTGAAGGATTAGGCTGTCAGAGGATACCTAAGAAAGGCCTGAAAGTGTTCATATCCTCTAATCCTCAATATGGCCATTTTAGGGAATTATCAGAGTTGTAAACAAAAATCTGTATACAAGGCCACCACTCATCAGGTGATTTATAATGCAGAAAAACTACCTCGCTGTCCAACTAGGATTAAGTAAAACATGGCTATGCCCATAAAATGGAACATTCTGCACCTACTAAAAATTGAGTTTAGCTACAGAAACAGTGAAAGGATCAGTGGTTGCTAGAGGATGATATTGGGGGCAGGGAGGATGAATAGGTGAAACACAGACGATTTTTAGGGCAGTAAAACTGTTCTGTATGAGACTCTAATGGCAAACACATGGCCCTATATATTTGTCCAAATCCACAGAATGTACAACACCGAGTGAACCCCACCGTAAACTATGGACTTTGGGTGATGATGATGTGTCAAAGGTGATTCATCCATTTTAACACGTGCCATTCTGGTACAGGGTGTTGACAGTGGAGACTAGGCTTGTCTGAGGGAAGGAGCTATATGGGAAATCCCTATGCTTTCTGCTCAATTTTGCCATGAACCCAAAACTACTCTAAAAAAATTAAGTCTATTTTTAAAATTAAGTTTAGAAGAATATTCGATGACACAAGAAATAATCATGATTCACTGCTGAGAAAAAGAAAGCGATTGGTAAAGAACTGGAAAAACATATCCAAATGCTAAAATTCAGCTTCCGGAAACAATGTTAAAGGTGATTTTAAAATGTGCTTTTCTGTGTTCGCAAAATTTTCTACAATGAACGTGTATCACTTTAAATACAACAAAAAGTTTTCGTACTTTCTTTTAAAATGTCACCTAGTTTTCAATTCAAAGTTATTGGAAAAAAGACATGTTAAACAGAAAAGGAACAACTACTGACATGAACCGACACTTCCAGCATCTCCACAAACCTGCAGGATCTCACCAATGACTTAAAATCCTCTCTCTTTGAGACATCCTGCATTCATTCACCCCACAAATATGAAGGGCCCATCATGAACTAGGTTCTGGGAATACAGCAGGAACAAAGCTGGACAATGAAAGTTAGGAGCCGAGAAACAACAAGCAAACCCATAAGGAAGGTGTTCTGGGACTGGGATGCACAGGGGGTGGCGGCCACATTTCACATCACTTGGGAGTCCTGGGGGGCCTCTCTGATATTCGAGCTGACATGAAAGGTGAGGAGGAGCCCAGAGGGGAAAGGTGTCCTATAGAAAGAGAAAGAACAAGTGCCAAGACCTTGAAGTAGGAATAACCCAGGCTTACTGAAAAGGAAAGCCGGGGTGCCTGGGTGGCTCAGGGGTTGAGCATGCGCCTTTGGTTCAGGGCATGATCCTGGGGTCCTGGGACCCAATCCCACATGGGGCTCCCCACGAGGATTCTGCTTCTCCCTCTGCCTGTGTCTGGGCCTCTCTCCGTGTCTCGAATGAATGAATGAATGAATGAACAAACGAACAGCCAACAAGGCCAGGGCGGCTGGTCATCAGTAAAAGTTGGATCTAATTCCGCCTCTAAAATACCTTGAAGTTACACAACAATTATTATCTAAAACTGGGTAGGAGCCCAGGCCTCAGGGCCAGACAGGCCGGGTTTGAATCCACCTCGGTCACTTACTACAAGGTAGCTTGTGAGCTGGTCACCTCCGCCTTGGCCCGCGGCTTCCTTATCCACAAAACAAAAGTAACAGTATCAACTACAAGAGCATTTGCAAGGCTTTAACCAAGAGGATAATCATCTCAAATGTTTCAGAGAATGCTTGGCAGACAAAAAAATGCTAAACAAATGGTAGCTAGTTTTAAAAGCGCCCTTCAGAGTATAAAAAAGCACACACAACTAGAAATTTTACTGTATTTGAATCACATCAATATGAATGAATAAATGATATTTGATCTGACCTGTGATTCTTTCAGTTCTATGTCATATCCCAGAAATTCTATATATGCATTTTGTCAAGAAAAGTTGATGACTCCCCAATCAAATTTCTCTGGCCCAAGGAGGATGAGGACGGAATGCTTTTCATGGTCTTTCTAAAATCTCATTGTCCTTGACATTTGTGATAGCCCATCTTTCTTCCCAAAAATTCTTTCCTCTTGACTCAGGGACATGATTCTCAATCTTTCGCCTACCGATCTATCGGTTCCTCCTCTACCCCTGATTTGTCCTTCTAGTCTTCCCACCCCCTAAAAATGTCATCAGTTTCTAGATTTTTATCCATGCCCCTCTTTTTTTTTTTTTTAAAGATTTTTTATTTATTTATTCATGATAGTCACATGCACCACCCAGGGGTTTTCTTCACTGTAATGTCAGCCCTAAACCTCAGGTTATTGTGTCACACACTCTGTGCTTTTCTGGTCCATAGTACAAACTCACCAGATGTGACCAGTAGTATTCAGGGTAGAAGTAGTAGGTAGCATCAAAGACGTATGAGAACTAAAATGATCTTAGAGAATTTTATTGGCTCTTCCTGCTTTTTCATTTAATGGGTAATTACTCAACTAGAATTTTCCCTGAAATTCTTTCCTTCAAATTTCAACCTTACGTAACTCACTTGGCATTTACTACAACATTCATGTTAAGGAACTACTACTTAATGACAGTTTATAATTTTTTTTTAAAATTTTCTTAGAAGAAACTGAATGTCAACATGTGTCCACTGGATGCTTTGAATTCTTAAGTCTGGCTTTGCTATTTTCAGTATAGAAATGTTCTCTCTCTCTCTCTTTTTTAAAGATAGATTGATTGATTGATTGATTGATTTATTATAGAGAGAGAGAGAGAGGCAGAGACACAGGCAGAGGGAGAAGCAGGCTCCGTGCACCGGGAGCCCGATTCGGGACTCGATCCCGGGACTCCAAGATCGCGCGCCCTGGGCCAAAGGCAGGTGTCAAACCTCTGAGCCACCCAGGGATCCCCCCCCGCTCTTTTTTTAAGTAGAAATGTTCTCCAACAAATAGTAAAATATGACCCATATTATTTTTTTTGACCAAAAATGTTAATCCCAATTGGTTGTTAAAACAAACATAGACAAAAACCCAGTTTCCTTAAAGCAAGTGAGAGGTTCCTTGTGACAGCGGGGAAAGGCAGCATTTTAATTTTTGGCTTTATTCTGGAAATTCTGCCTTAAGCAAATAAAAAGAAATATTCTTTTCCCTCCTTTCCGCTGTTCTTCCCCAAACCTCAACCACTACCCTTTGCACACATTTAGTATTTCTGTTGATTTGCTCCCAAGGATGGATGCTTGCATTTTGCTGCTAAGTGCTTTTCTGGGCCTTTTTAGAAAAAGACAGCCTGGTTTATTGCCTAGGTTTGGGGCTCTGTCCTGTGGTTTCCTGGCTCACTGAGATATTGAGTCTTCAATCTTTAGCTGCCTTTGAGTGAATGCTCCGATGTCATGGGGAGCCTCTGGGACTGATAACCATTTAAGGGTTGTTTTTTATTTTCACATGTTAAATCCCCAAAACTAATGCTATTAGAGGGCTTTTCATAGAAATAGAAAGCTCTGTCTATTCATCTTTTTAACTCCCACATCACATAGCCTTGTACATAGTGGGCATTCAGTAAGTGATGTTGAATATATAATTTCTGTTAATTGATTCATATACAATTACACTGTACATTTTTGTTTGCTATTAGAAATGCTAATTACGGGTTTATTTAGTTTGTATTTACACTCTACTCTGTGGGAGTATTGAAGAAAAAGCTTGTACAGTTTTTCCTTTAAACTTTATTTTTATTTTTTAAGATATTTTATTTATTTATTCATGAGAGACACAGAGACACAGGCAGAGGGAGAAGCAGGCTCCCTGCGGGGAGCCCGATGTGGGACTCGATCCCAGGACCCAGGATCATGCCCCAAGCCGAAGGCAGACGCTCAGCCACTGAGCTACCCAGGGATCCCTTCCTTTAAACTTTAAAGGAAAACACCTGTTTGATAAATCAGGGCTGAACTTCTGTTTTCAAATGTCCATTATAGGATATCTAACTGACAACTATTTGCTTCTCTATGTAAGAGATATATTAAAAAAGCCACTTTGAGTAAAATGCCTATTCTTCATAAGAAGGCCACATAATGTGAAATGACCAGGTTTAGAGATAACATTTTTCAAAGCCAACAATAAAATAAATAAAAGTTAACATGCGTTTCTTTACATTTTTAAATATTTATTTATTTATTTATTATTTATTTATTTATTGCGTTTCTTTACGTTGAAGATGCCAGAGCCTTCTAAATTGCTTCTTTTTGGTTTAAAACAGTCCATTTGACATTTCTTTGGAAAGCAGTCACTTATTAGTTAAATGCACATAAGGTTCTGTTTCTTGAGATACTTTAAAAAACTATCCACAAACTTCTTTCCTTTTTCCTCCTCTGGTATGATGAAATTAGTAATCTCTTTTTGATGGTGGTGTTAGAACGTTGACTTTGACAAGTTAATTCACATCTGTCCCCAAGTTTTACTTTAAAAATGCAACTTGGAGGATAGTATTACATCTAAAAGTACTTTGTGCCAGGATGTGTTACTGGTGTTTTTGAGGGAGGGGGAGTTACTTGATAATTTTATGCAGTTTATCATGCTCCCTTAGGATTGTCTTTTTAAAATGGAAGGATTTCCTTCAGGAATTCTGGAAAGCTTTTAGGGGAACATTCCTAAAATTGTATGCTGTACATATATTATTATTTTATTGAGAATTAAAATCCATCTCTCTGATTTGAAGATAGTTAAGAATCATGGTTAGTCCTGTGCCTAAAGAAAATATTGGTAGGCAGTGTTGAGAGTCGGTGGGTGGTAGACAGCAGATTTCCATAAAATCAGAATTGACAACTCGAGAGGGGAAAAATGGCCACGCTTCAAAATCACAGTTTTGGGAGGATTAGTTTGAGAATATTTTGTGACAAACAGATGCCCAAAGTGTCTGTCATTATTTTCTCTTGTTTCAATACCTGAGACTTAACTAGCACATTCATCTTTCCAGCATTATCTGAATCACAGAAAGGACCTTAGAAATCTTCTGGTCTACCTCTTTCACTTTGTAGGTGAACCTGAGGTTCTGAGAGGTTCGGGGAGGTGTCCAAGCCAGGGCCAGTCTTATACTTAACATCACTCGTCTGGCTACTCATCCATCCAGACCTGGTACAGGGTACACGTTCGGGTTGGTTTGCAAATATGAATACAGATGTGGAGAAAGTGCTGATGGGACCAGTGGTATTGTTCCTCATTCTGAGAAATCTGTCCACTGGTTAGGGTTCATGGCTGTTCTTACAGTGCCTTTTCTGATATGATGCTAACTCTAAAATCAAGTCACGTTGTAGGCAGAAGTAGATCCTGTTTTGTTCTGTTTAGGGTGCTCTAATAAAGTACCAAACACTAGATAGCTTACAATGACAGACATTTGTTTCTTATAGTTCTGGAGCCTGGACGTCTGAGATCAGGGTGCCCGCATGATTAGGTCTCGTGAGGGCATCTTTCAGGCAGTAGATATCTCCTGTCCTTACATGGAAGAAACAGTTGTGGTTTTCCTCATGTTTCTTATGCTTGGAGTTCATTGAGCTTCTTGGATCTGTGGGTTTTCAGCTTTCAAGAAAGTCTGAAAAATTTATACCATTATTTCTTCAAAATTTTTTTCTTTTTTTTTTTTAAGATTTTATTTCTTTATTCATGAGACACACACACACACACACACACACACACACACACACACACACACAGAAAGAGAGGCAGAGACACAAGGTAGAGGGAGAAGCAGGTTCCATGCAGGGAGCCTGATGTGGACTCACACCCTGGGCTGAAGGTGGCACTAAACCGCTGAGCCACCCGGGCTGCCCCCCAAATTTTTTCTACCCCTTCTTCATTCTCCTTTCCTTTGGGAGTCTATATTTACCTGTATATTAGACTGCTTGTAGATGTCTTACAGCTCACTGATGCTCTGTTCATTTTTAAATATTCCCTTTTCTCTGTGTTTCACTTTGGATAGCTACTATTGCTATGTCTTCAAGTTTAGTGATCTTTTCGTTGGAAATGTCTAAAATAATCCGGTCCAGTGTATCTTTCATCTTACACCTTGAAGTTTTGATCTCTAGAAGTGATATTTGGGTCATTTGAAATATCTTCCATGTCTCTATTTAATTTTTTGAACATATAGAATACAGTGATAGCTGTTTTAATGTCCTTGCCTGTTAATTCTAATATTTGTATCAACTCTGGGTTGAGATTGATTGACTTATGTTCTTATTTCCTGCATCTTTTTGTGCCTGGTAATATTTGATTGGATGCCAAATATTGTGAATTTTTTCTTGTTTGTGTTTGATATTTTTGAATTCCTATAAATATTCTTCACCTTTGTTCTATAATGCAGTTAACTTACTTGGAAGTAGCTTGACTCTTTTAGGTCTTGTTTTAAGATTGGTTAGGTAGGACTAGAACAGTGCTTAATTTAGGGCTACTTATTCTCTGGAACTGGGTAAGACCCTGCCATGTACTTTGTCCAGTGTCCCCCGAATCATAAGATTTTCCAATGTGGCAGGTGGGACCAGGCACTGTTCTTGATTCTGTGTGATTGCGGGCACAGCACTGTAACCTCTGATCCTTTTTGACATTTTTTCCTTCAGCCTCCTTAATTTCCTTATACCCATGAGCAAGACTCAGCTGAATTCTCAAGAACTCTCTGCATATCTCCAGAATTCTCTCTCTGTGAACTTCTCTCCTTTCCTTTGAACCATAGCTGCCTTGATTTTCTGGACTTTCAACTCAGTAAGCTGCCAGTCCCTGCCTGGCTTCTCCCTTCCTCTACTGTGGCCGGAACTCTCAAGGCAGTAAGCTGGTACGATCTTAGGACGCATCTCACTTTCCCATCTTCCAGAGCTCCCTCTTCTTGTTGCTAGCTGCTATCCTGAAAGCCATTTTTTCATATGTTTTTGTCCACTTTTTGGTTGTTTCAGATAAAAAGATAAATTTGGTCCTTGTTAGTTCATGTTGGCCAGATGTGGAAGTTCCCTGGGTCTTTTGAAACTAAGGAGGCTGACAGAAGAGTGAGAGGTTGTGGGAAAAGTTTACATAGACAGTGTGGTGAGGGCAGCCCAGGTGGCTCAGCGGATTAGCGCCTGCCTTCAGCCCAGGGTGTGATCCTGGAGACCCCGGATCGAGTCCCACATTGGGCTCCCTGCATGGAGCCTGCTTCTCCCTCTGCCTCTCTCCTCTCTCTCTCTCTCTCTCTCTCTCCAATAAATAAATAAAATCTAAAAAAAAAAAAAAAAGACAATATGGTGAATGGGAAAGTATAGCTGACGTGGTAAGAGTTTCTTCGGGAATATTCAGAAGTGACTGAGTTGGCTACTGGTTGTATTGATTCATTACTTATTGCTCTGTAGCCATTATCTGTTTAGTGTCTGCTCTGTGCAAGAGCCTTACAATACATTATTTCTTATTTCTCCAATAAGCCTGGAAGGTGTTGTTGTGGATAATCCTCCACACCCACCCCACCTTCTTCCCAGCCTCTGACCCAGCCCTTCTCAGTGTCAGAGATGAGGAAATAGAAATGTGAAGTGACTGCAAAAGTCCTGCAGCCCGTAGATTGTATCATCAGATTTCAAGCTCCATTCTTGGAGCTTCCAAACCGATTGGTCCATATTACTTTCTCCTTGCCAACAGTGAGATTTGTGTTGAGAGAGTGATAGGGGAATTAAGTGTGCTAAAAAGGGAGAGGTTGCAGGGACAGCTCCTGACAACTAGATCAGGACAGAGAGTGTCCAAGATGAAGACTGGTGGATGTGAAGAACAGTTCCAGAGGTCTAATCCTGTAGGCAGCCCTGGATTATGGCAGTGAGAGGGAGGGAGGTGGAAGAAAGACATTTCCAGAATTGTACCTGGCCTTCTAATTCATCCCAGATCTCTAATAACAGTTGCAGCTAGATTGTATATCTCAAAAAATATAAAACAACAATGCTCCTCAAAAAGAAATAAGGAAGATTTAAAAAAAAAAAAAAAGACATAAAAAGGGGCCCCTGGATGGCTCAGTGGTTGAGCGTCTGCCTTTGGCTCAGGGCATGACCCCGAGGTCCCTGGATCAAGTCCCGCATCGGGCTCCCCGCAGGGAGCCTGCTTCTCCCTCTGCCTGTGTCTCTGCCTCTCTCTCTGTCTTGCATGAATAAATAAATAAAATCTTTAAAAAAAAAGATATAAAGAGTACTCCCATCATAAAGGAAAACAACTGATAAATTTGACTGTAGTAAAGTTATTGTATCAAAAACGCTGGCAGAGAGCAAAAGAACAAGCGACAGAGTAGAAGTTCATATACAAATGATTTTTAGGTCAGTCACTTGGACAGATGGGAAGTTAAAGGCAGTCACTTATTGAAACACTCATATGTTCCGTTCTTTCTATCAGAAATTCATTAACAAACACAGTGGCTTTGTATATTTCCACAATTGTTTGTCTAATCCTCTTAAGGACATTATGCCACTAAGCAGCACAGCTAAGTGTTTGATCAGTTTTAATTAGAATGATCATTTGTCACACTTTGGAAGCATTTGGCTCTTGGCTATAGAAGTATCAAAGGCTGGGCAAAGAAGTATTAATGCTGCCATCTTTTAAAGTTTTATTTCAAACTGTAAAAACTAGTCACAACTGAGTCAGTATGGAACCTTCAGTTTGAGTTTATTCAGTGTGCTGGTTAGTCAAAGTATGCTTCTAATTTTCCATGATAATTCTTGTTAATAAGTGAAGGCCATGTGATTAGGATTTACCTTACTGGCTATTTTTTTTTTAAGATCTTATTTATTTATTCATGAGAGACACAAGAGAGAGAGACAGTGACACAGGCAGAGGGAGAAGCAGGCTCCATGCAGGGAGCCCCACGTGGGATCTCAAGACTTTAGGATCCCAGGACTTTAGGAACACACCTTGGACTGAAGGTGGCACTAAACCGCTGAGCCACCTGGGCTGTCCTTTACTGGCTATTTTGAGAAAGTTACCATCTAATTTTTGTCCCGTGTGAAGAATTATAGTGTTTTCCAGTAGGTAGAAGGCAACAACAGCAACAGTTCCTTTTGGATTCTTGTCTAGGTAAAGAGCTTTTGTATACTATGTCAGCACAAAGAAAAGTGAGAACTCATAGATTAAGTGAGAACTCAGGGATCGTGAGGTAAGACATAGCGGTGAGGCTGGATCCATTAACTTCATGTGAGGAAACGTATCAAGTAGTGATACTTTTCTTCTATATACAACAGACCAGTGGGACAGAAAGTCAAGAGCACAAAACCATGAGGCCAACAGTAGTTCAAGCTGTATACCAAGTGATACTATCATTCTTCTTTTCTTTTCCTTTTCTTTCTTTCTTTTTTAAAAAATAGATTTATTTATTTTTGGGGGCAGGGGCAAAGGGAGAGAAAGAGAAGACTCCCTGATGAGCACAGAGGCCAGACCTGGGGCTCGGTCTCATGACCCTGAGATTGTGACCTGAGCTGAAATCAAGAGTCAGTCGCTTAACCGACTGAGCCGCCTGGGTGCCCCACCAAAGGCACATCTTTACCAACTCGCCCTTATAGGAGTTGGTTTTTCTTTTTTTTCATTGAGAAAATGGTATGGATCCAGTTGGTGGGTCCTGCTTATAAAGGTGTGTGCTGGCGTAGTGCCGTGGTATATTAGGTTCCAATGGCTGCTGTAAAAAATTACAGTAGACTTGGTGGCTTAATACAACACAGGCTTATCCCTTCATAATTCTGTAGGCCAGAAGTCCAAAATCACTTTCATTGGGCTAAAATCACGGGGTTGGCAGGGCTGTTCTCCCTCCAGAGGCCCTAGCTCCACTCCTTGCGTCTTCCAGCTTCCACGCCACCAGCATTCTTTGGTGTTTCTTAGCGTGTGGCCACATCTCTCCAACTCATTGCTCATTTTTACATCACTCTTTCCTGCGTGTCCATCTTCTCCTTTTATGTCTGTGTCAGAACTCCCTCTGCCCCTCTCTTATAAATATACATATAGTTACATTTGGAACCCACCCAGGTAATCCAGGACAAGCACCCCCAATGTTTGTAACCATATTTTTTTCCTGTATGAGATAATATTCTCTCTTTGGCTATCTAAGGTAACATTCACAAGTTCTGGGGATTAGGAAGTGAACCTATCTTCAGAGAGCCATTTTTCAGCCTACTACAGTTGGTTTTTCCAGCTGTGGGTACACCTGCCACCAGGAGATGCCTGCAGAGGTACATTAGCAAACATCTGGATGCCATGAGTATGTAGGGGAAGTCATCTGTAAGAACCTCAGGTGTGCTGGGCTGGAGCTGTCGCTCCTAGGTGTTTGAGGGCTGGAAAAGATGGAAGTGGAGGGAATATTTTGAAAGAATCTTAAGAGGAAGTATCATATGTTCAGAGACCTTTCTAAAGCTACGTAGTAACTAGTTTAAGAAAGTCTTAATTTAAGGGATGCCTGAGTGGCACAGTGGTTGAGCATCTGCTTTTGGCTCAGGTTGTGACCCTGGGGTCCTGGGATCAAGTCCGGTATCAGCTTCTCCGCATGGAGCCTGCTTCTCCCTCTGCCTGTGTCTCTGCCTCTTGCTCTCTCTGTGTCTCTCATGAATAAATAAGTAAGTAAGTAAGTAAGTAAGTAAGTAAATAAAATTCTTTTTTTTTAAAGGTCTAATTTAAGAGGTGATGACTTCTGGCTAATACTGAGAATACTTTTTCAACTATTTGATGTTTAGTGAATATTAATCAAAATATGGAAGTTGAGTTTAGGGAACTTATATGCCAATGTGATGAGTAACAAGCTTTTATCAGAAACAAAGCATTGTCCAATAGAATACTTTCACTGTTACTACACAGGTTGGTTTTAAACCTTTTCTTCTTTTTATTGGCATATACTTTTAAAATGTGTAGACTTTGTTCTAGGGACTTTTTACGTTTACTAATTAATTTTACATTTATCATATTTTATTTTTTTCATTTAAAAAATTCATAATAACACCAGTAAATCAATAACTATTATGCCTGCCTTACAGACTTATCTGTGAAGAAACTGAGGCACTGAGAGGTTAAGTAACTTTCTCATGGTCGCACATTTAGTAATGGATTGCAGGATTTGAACTCAGGGTCTATACTCTTAACTATATGGCAGAAGATGACAAAATTTTTTAAAAAGGGCCAGATGGTAATTATTTTAGGCTTTGCAGGCCATAAAATCTCTGTTGCAGCTGTTCAGTTCTGCTGCTGTAGTAGTAAAGCAGCCATGGATAATATGTAAATGAATGGAGGTGGCTGGGTTCCAATAAAACTTTATTCCCAAAACCAGGCAGTGGGCCAGGTGTAGCCTGTGGTCCATAGTTTTTCAGCCTCTGCACTGTGCTGTACGAACATGTTTTTTGTTTATTGTTTTAATTTTGTATTTTCAAATAACCTCAGACTTACAGAAAAGTTACACATGTATAAAATTTCTTGGTCAGCCTTCATCTGTTCCTGCTGATGTCAGTGTCTCACATCGCTAGAGCATATAGGTGAAAATAGTATTGCTGTAGTGCTATTAGCTAAACTATAGACCTTATTTGAATTTCACCATTTAAAAAAAAATGTTCCTTTTTTCTGTTCAAAGATCCAACCTGTGTCTCTCATGAATAAATAAATAAATAAATATGTAAAAAAAAATCCAACCTGGGATCATCTCACATTGCATTTAGTTATTGTTTCCTTCGTCTCCAATCTGTGACAGCTCCTGTCTTATCTCTGATTACCTTGAAGAGTACTTGCTCAGATACTTTGTAGGGTGCCCTCCAGTCGATGATGGTCTGATGTTTTCTGATAATGATGACAAGGTTATGAATAATAGGCAAGAATACCATAGAAGTGGGGTTGTGCCTTTCTCCAAGCATCGTATCAGGAGATGTGTGGTGTCAGCATGTCTTACAGGTTAATGTTGACCTTTATTACTGGACTAAAGTGATCTACTATCTGCTGGGTTTCTCCATTGTGAAGTTACTGTTTTTCCCTTTGTAAGTAGCTTGGGGGAGATAGTTTGAGAGTAGGCACAGATCCTATCTCTCTTCAACCTTTTACACGTTGTCCATCTGCTGATAGATACCAAATACAGTTATTACTGTGTTTCACTGATGGTGAGAAATGTCTTCCTTCTGTGACAAACAGCTAGCCCTTCTCCCTCATTTATTTAAGTATTTATGTCAGTATAGACTCTTGAAATTTTACTTGATTGCATAGGTTATAATTCAGTTCTAACATTGTTTTCTTTGTTTCTCAAATTGTTGAGACTTTGACTACTGGGAACTCTTTTCTTTTTGAGCGCTGCCTTACAGTTTAACCAAAAATAACAATAGTTTTGTAGGCTCCTCCATCCTCTTGCCTCCTCCTCAGAAACGACCATTGTCACCTTCTTTAGTTAATTGTTTTGATGTTAACCTCCATATCTCTAAGTTAAATATATTGCTATTTTATTATTTTTAAATTGTAAGAATTACATGTTAATTTCTTACCAGGGAACATTAGAATCAATTTCTTTCCGAACACTTTTGCCCCACCACCAACTTCCCATCATCTATCATTTCAGTAGAGTTATATTTTGTTTAGATCAGTATTCAGTACCTCTATTGCTGTGACTAGGAAAACACACTTCATTGCTGAGCCGTGGAGTAGACAGACCATAATTACTTTTCTCTTTCTATAGAATTTTTGTTTCACTTTAGTAGATAATTGTGGTTTTTGTTTGTGCTTTGCTTAGTCTTCTGTGTATTTATCATGAATTTAACCCCAGCTTTTCATCAGTTATCTAAGTCTCTGCTGCTCAATTTGTGATTCTTGGCCTAGCAGGCTTGACATCACCTGGAAGCAGAGTATAAATACAGAAACCAGGCTGACCATCTGTATCGGAATCCATATTTTAACAAGATCCCTCCACATTAAACAATAAGAAATCTGGTATACATTTCCTCTAAAGGTGCTTATTGACATCACCACAGCTTTCTGGCTTTAACTTCTCCAGCTGAGTTGCCTTCTGTACTCAGCAGGGCATGCTTGTCATCCCATTCTCTCTTGTGTTTTCCAGGGACTCTCCCTCCATATCTCTCGCTCTTTCTTTTTTCTCTGTCCCTTTCTCTCCCTCCTTCTCTTTCCCTCACCTCTCACCTTCCTCCCTCCACCTACTCCCCCCCCCCCACATTTAATAGGTACAATATAAAGAACTGTTTCTAACAATGTGAGTACGATCAAGTCTGGATACAAATTTCTGAATTGTATTGTGCAGATATATAGTCTTAGTAAATCTGTCTGCTTCTTTCTCCCATCTAACAGAGTTATGTTAAAATCTCCCACCATAATTCTGTATTTATCAATTTCTCCTTCTAGTTCTATCAATTTTTGCTTTGTAAATTTTAAAGCACTATTATTGGGTACATACAGTTTATGATTGTGCTATCTTTCTGGTGGATTGACCTGTTTATCAGTAAGAAATGCTTTTTAAAGACTTTATTAATAACTTTGCCTTTAAGTGTATTTTGTGTGATACTAATCTAGCTACACCATCTTTTTTTTTTTTTAATATGGGCTTTTACATTCAACTTTTCTGTATTTAAATTGTATTTCTTGTAAGCAACATAAGGTTAGATTTCTTTTTTAGCCTGAAAAATCTGTCTTTTAGTTTGAATATTTAATCCATTTACATTTTAGGTGATTACTGATATATTTGGAATTAAATCTATTTCTACATCTTTTTTCTCTTCTCTCTAGTTAGCCTCCTTTGCATTAATCCAGTATTTTTTTTTTTATTGTTCTATTCCCTACTCTTCTCCATTTCTTTTTCACATTTATTAGCTTCCTTAGGCAAAGTTTTGACACTTTAAATGTCTATAAATATTTTTACACTATTCTCATTCTTTATTGCAGATTTGACCAGACACAGAATTCTAGGTTGGAAAATTTCTCTTCAGAATATTCAAGGCATTATTCGTCCATTGTTCCTTAGGTTTCAGTGTTTCTGTTAAGGAGACAAAAGCTATTCTAAAACCTCATTTGTAAAAATCTAAACCCAGTGTACTTTTTGTCTGTCAGTTAGTAGTATGTTCTTTTTTTGAATCCTGTTGTGTTTTTTGTTTTTGTTTTGTTTTGTTTTGTTTTTGTTTTGTTTTGTTCTGTTTTTGTTGGTATTTGGTGAGCTAATTCAGTCTGGAAAATTTAGAACCTTAAGATTTGAAACATCTTTAGTTTTATTGATGGTTTTCTTCCCTTATTTTTCTCTATTTTCTCTTTCTCTCTTTTTTTGGAATTCTTTTAATTTGAGTATTGGGCTTCCAGAATTCACGGTTCTCTAATTTTCTTATCTTTTCTTATTTTTCTTCATTTTTAATCTTTGTGCTTAGCTTCTGGAAGATTTCCTCAGGCTTATTTTTCAGCCATCTAATTTTTTATATCTTGATTTCTTTTCTTTCCCCCTTAACCATACCTTTCTTGTTTTGCAGATAGAGTATCTTCTCTTAATCCTCTAAGGATGTTTTCTCTTCTTTGTATAATCTCTAATTGCTTCAAGTTGCTGCCTTTGTTCTTACTTGTTGGTCTATTTTTCATGTTAGAGCTTTTCCTTAAACATCTGGTGATCCTTCATTGTTTACTTTTATTTAAAAGTGAGCTGATTTGAATCTCCCAGCATTCAGGTGGGGCTTCTAAAGTGAAGACTGCAGGCAGAACCAGTTGAGTTCCTTGAAGACGCCTGCCCCCACTGTCATAGTAGTATTTTTAGGTTTTTCCTGTTGGTCAGGACAGATTTTATAGAGAACAATTTCCTGAGCTTTTACCTGAAGGCTGTAGGCTTCTTCCATTTCTTCCTACCTACTAAACAACTTAAATGACTTTTTAACTTTTTAAGACATAACACATTTTTTCCTCTTTTGTCCCTTTCTGTATTATTGCTATATGTAAATATAACACTGTATTGAAAGTAAAAGGTGTAAGTAAATTTAAAAATAGAAAAGTTAACAAGGGCTTTCAAACTCACCTTCATTTGAAATTAGGACACACTAGTATTTTACTGTTAGATGATTCAACCTAAGGATATTATTTGATAGCCATCTTTTGAATAATATGGCTTAATGGCTTTTCACATTTGGTTATCAGTTTTGGAAGACTAAGGTAGACACACTATGCCTTAGGTACACTGGACATATAAATGACCACTGTCTCTCTCCTAGGATAGAGCAGAGGCCAGGACAGGGAGTGGAGTGAAGATGGTTATCTGGAGCCAAGCTGCTAAGTTCAGATGGGGCGTGACTATATGCTTAGACCAAGATACAAAGTCCAGGAGGTTTTGAACCTAGTAAATTCTAGGAAGGTTGGGCAGAGGAAGTAAGTGCCTGAGTACAAATAGGGGAGTAGCTGCGTAGATTTTATATGGCTTCAGAGACTTTGAATAGCACTATGTCCTGAAAGCCCAAGGGTCTTCAGTCTTTGATTAATATTTGACCTTACTTAGGACTCATCTTTTAGGTTGTCCCTGACCCCCAAACTACCATTCCCTTTAGGGCTCCTGCCAGAGCATGGTTGCTTCCAGCACTTGCTGCTTACTTCCTGACCACAGCCTGATGTCATTTTGGTAGGGAATCCCTAACCTCCTCTACCCTCGTAGCCCTTCCAGGGCTTGAGTCTTTGCCTTACCATTCTCTTAAGTACCCCGCACATCCTTGTCTTTGGATTTGGACATGTCACATGGCAGCTACAAGCCAAGACTCCCAGCTGCTGCCATGCATTATCCTTCTGCCCAGCTTCCCAGCTTGGAGCCAGTTGGGTTCTTTTCCTGTGGTGAGGAGTGGCATCTTTGTCCATTCTGGGATTGCTGCAGAGGGAAGATCCATCCATGAATACTAAGTTGCGCTCAATGTATTTTCTTCACCAAAGCATTGTGATAAATGGTGGTTAGGAACTCTAGTTACACTCTGTTAATGGTTAGCATATACCCTGGGCTCCACTATTCATAGAACACAATTTTGAAGAAAAAAATTGTTTCAGGTTCTAGGTGATAGGTTCGAAAAACCAACCTTTTGGCACAAATCCCATTGGTAAGTTGGGGGCTGCCTGTAACAACACGCAAAGGAGGAAAAATGTCATGAAATATTCATTAAGTTTTTACTTGCACATCATGCTGTTGTGACAGCTGGATCTATGGGCCTCTGCTGGGTTGTGTTCATAAGTTATAATAAGGGTGCCTTACAAATTGCTCCCTGCACCTCAGCACCCTGTAGAGCTTTCTCTGACACATCTCGTGTCAGACTGATGGGGAGGGTTAAGGCAAGAAGCGTTCCTGGCCTGAGAAAGTGCAGTTTTAATTTAAACGTGGTCCTTCCTAGAGCGGGTTCTTTTCTCCAACGAGCCTGCACTAACTTGTGTTACTCTTCTGGGTGCCAGGGCACTCTGAGAACTTTTAAAAATTAGTACTTTCTATCGGTTCAGTGTTTTCTTTCAAGTGAGACAGTTTTAGAATAATGTGACACATAGCGAGTTTCAAAAGATTAAAGCAGTGTGTTCTAATGTGAGCCTTACAACTAATTGCCTGAACTAATTATATACATAAAGGGCCAAGCCATTAGTGTTAATAAGAAGTGACTTCGGAAAGTACATTTTGACCCAGAGACTGAATAACTGTTGCAAACAGTAATCAGTGAGGTTGTATTTGTTGTGTGAAACACCTTTAGGTGGAAATTACGTCCATTCGAATGTTACTCTTCCCAGAGATCTTACTCTTACACTTGGTTATTTCCTTGTCTGTGAAAATGCATACGCTTTTGAACATGGAGGCTGAACCAGAATAGATCACGGAGAAGTTTTTTGTATAAATAAGTGCATACTCTGTGAACACGGATCTTCTTGACTGCTCCTGTTCACGCTCTTTTTCTCACCCACCTGAAATCTCTGTCCCAGGGCTCTATCCAAGGTCTCCTTCTCACTCTGTACTCCTTCCCTGTTTGACCTCATCACATTCTGACTCCATGCAGCAAATTCCCCACATTTATATTTAGACCCGGTATCTTCTGGATTCCAGATGGATATTTTCGTGGGGATATCTATCTTGTAGGAATTGCAAAGCTGTGCAAGCCCAAAACAGAACCGTGATCTCCTCTCCCAAACCTGCCCTCTCTCACCTACCCTGGCTCTTCAACTTGGTAGGTGATCCAACACAACTCCTTGTCCTTTGGGTCCTCTTCCGAACATTTCGGTCTATCCCTGTCACCCTACTCTTCCGTGGCCCTGTTGTCTCCTTCCTGGACTGTAGCAAAACCCTTGTAACTGGTCTCCCCAAATCCAGTTTGCTTCCTTCCAAATTATACACAGCTGCTAGAAAAGTATTAAGGCACAAATCCAGTCGTGTCGCTATCTGCTTTAAAGTGTGGAGTGATTCCTGTTGTAAACATCAACATCTTTCGCTCGTGTGGCCATTTGATCTCATGTGCCCTTCATCCCTAATTCATAACAGCTTGGAGTTGCTGGCCATCTTTCAGGTGCTTGAATTAATCTGGATGCTTCCCTGTGCGCAGCCTTTGTACAGAGGGTTCCCTGGGCCTGGGATGCTCTTCCTTTTATGCTCTCTCTGGTTACTGCCTACTTGCCCTTCTAGTTTTAGCTTCAGTATAATTCTTTGTGACTTCCCAAAAGCCCTCCCCAGTTGGTTAGATTCGCCTATTAAGTATGCTAGCAGCATCCTGTATTTCCTAGCACTCATCATAATTGTAATTAAATGAGTATTTGTATAATTACTATTTTGATGCCTGATTATCCTACTAGCCTGTAAACTCCCTGAGAGCAGGGACCATGCCTGTCTGGCTCACCATTCTCTCCCCGGTGCCTTTCATAACAAATATTTGCCAAATGAATGTATAATGAATGCAGTTGGACAGAAGCTGTGGCATATGTTATGTGTATTTGTACTTATGTTTGAATATGGGGTATCTGATGTTCTAGGACTTGAACACTTCCCACTCCATAATGAGCAATACTGTGAAAGCCTTATTTAGATCTTGTTAACTGTTCAGCTGTTGCATGCTCTTTCCCCCCTTTATTCTGAAGTAGACTGTATTGGTCAGGGTTCTGCCAGAGAAATAGAACCAGTAGGAGAGAAAGGATTTATTGTAGGAATCAGCTAATGAGATTGAGGAGGCTTTAGGGCATGTATGAACTGCGTGGGGCAGGAGGTCAGGTCGGGTGGACTGGGACTCATGGACGTCGGGAGGGCAAAGCTGCTGCTCACAGGTGAGATTTCTTCTTCAGGGAAGCCCCAGTTCCACTTTTCAGGTCTTTTGATTGACTAAAGAAGGCCCATCCGGATTACCTAGGATAATCTCCCCCATACTTGAAGTCAACTGATTATGTACTTCAATTACATCTACAAAATGCCTTCATAGCAACACTCAGTTTAGTGTTTGTTGGAATAACTGGAGACTGTAGCCTGCATCTGAGTTGACACATTAAGTGGACCATCAGATAAACCCTTGATACAAAACACCAGTTGAAAAACAGAGTAAACCTTAAAGAAAAACAACTCGGCACTTCTGGAATTGAGAATGGTAATTAAATACTTATTTGATGGGCTTATCAGCTATGGAGGTAATGGCTCTCCTAAAGAGGTTTTTGCCTGTTTTGCTGAAGTATGTCAAATAACCGAATTACTCTGCTTTTCAAAACAAATATGTAACTACTTCAAATGTGAATCAGTAATAAAACTCTAGGAAAATTGGCTTTCATGTGTAGTGCTTTTAATGAACAGACAACAATGCCTTTCATGGGTCCCTTTTTATTTATTAAAGGGACCCAGCAAACATTTACTGAGTACAGAGCTGGGCAGTCGAGATACAAGTTGAAGCAGAATGCTACCCTGTATTTTGAGGTCTTTTCTTCAAAAAAATATTTACTTAATTAATTAATTTGACAGAGAGAGTGAGTATGCACAAGCAGGGGGAGCGGCAGAGGGAGAGAGAGAAGCAGGTTCCCCACTGAGCAGGGAGCCCCATGTGGGGCTTGATCCCAGGACCCTGGAATTGTGACCTGAGCTGAAGGCAGACGCTTAACCAACCGAGCCCCCCAGGCGTGCCTGTATCTTGAGGTCTTGCAGTGGATTTAAGTAGATAAGTAAAGAAATAATTGCAGGCCTGCAGCTTAGTGGGGTTGTAGTATAGAATCTGAGAGAGAGAGAGAAAGAGACGTGGTTTGGTGGCAGGGTCTGAAGTACCCTGAGCCCCAAGCTTAGGGATCCAGCTTTATTCTTCAGGGAGAGAAGAGAGTCTCTGTTAGGGGTGCCATGCTTCTAGTACCTAGGAAGAGGCATCTGAGGTGGGGGGTGAAGTGAGGGAAAGAGAGTGTTCATAGTAGGAGTCCAAAGAGAGGCTGGATTCTAGCATAAGCAGAGTTTATCAGTTGAATGAGGGAGAGAGAAGATTTGAAGATGAAACCTTGAGGTTTATTGCTTCAAAGATCAGGAGGGATGGATGTTTAGTTCTGAGGCCAGTTGAAGGACAAAATGTAACACCACTAAGTACTGAGCATCTGTGCTGGTCTGGTGTATCGATACACGTTATCTCATGTCATTCGAGGTGCTGGTGTGACCTCTAGCCTGTATGAGGTAACCCAGGGAGTCTCCTGACCCAAGGGAGAAGTTTGAGGAAGGTGCTTCATATTGAAGATTGTTTTTTAGGTGTTCAGTCTTTTTATAAAGGATAATATAGGTACTTCATTTTGAAAATTATCTGACGTTTGATTCTAAGAGGATGTCTGTTTATAATTAAAAATGAATGTCAGCTAGTAGCTATTGGGAAAGAAAACAAAAGGCTAACATTCGTCAGTGATTTCTTTGTGTTGTCTTACAACTCCCAAAGCAAATTGAAAAAGAGTTTTTTGTTTTTTGTTTTTTTTTTTTTTGGCCTCTAACGTACCTCTTGGTAAATGAAATTGTATTCACTAAATCTGCTTTCCAAAAAGGCAAATGCAAGGGGCTCTCGCTGATCTAATCTGGGAAAATTGCAGCATCAAAATAAATGATGTTAGGAATGTATTTATAAACCATTAGATGAAATAAGATTCAGCAAATCTATATTGATCAGTAAATAAATGGGAATGGGGGAGGGAAAACTCTTCCTTGTAGGAGAATGCCAACAAATAAACATAGAAGGAGGGAAGAAAATTGAAAAATCACCATTTGGCGAGCCTCACAGTGAAGCTTGATGACTACAGGAGTTGTCAATGGGTGGGTGGATGACTGATGAAGAGCAGGGTGTTGGCATAGGCTTCTGGTATTTTTCCACAAATACTCATAATTACAAAGGAGGAAATGGGGACTTCACAGTGAAGACCGGCAGATACAAACCAGTCCAGGTGATCGAGGTCGGTACCATCAGTGACGGGACGATCTGACATCCTGTGCCTCTTGGTGTGGTGTGCTCAGGAGAGCACAGCATCATTTGGGGGTCTTCTTGCTGGGAATACGTGGTTCAGATATGGGCATGACGAAACACCAGATGGGCCAAAATCAGGGTGACCCAGGTCACCTGAAAGAGTTTTGACTCTTTAAAATTGTCAAAAGGGTGAGAGAGAGGTAAAGACAGAGGAACTCTCTCCCAGCTGAGGGAGACTTGAGATTGTTATGTGTGTCCTTGTTGGGACAAGTACTTATTGGAATACACAGGAATGAAGGGGCTCCATATCCATCATTGACGCCCACATGGTTCGGGAAAACACCTGAAGACAAAACAGTTGGGTATGCAGGCCAAGGGGAAACAAGAGTTCGTGCAACTTTTTTGTGTGCTTGAAATTATTTTAAGATAGATTATTTTAAAAAGTTGTGAAACTCAAGAAAGGACCAAGGAACTGTTGTAGATGGAAGGAGACTGAGAGATGCGGTAAATACAATGAGTGATCGGGATCGAATCCTTTTGCTGTAGATGGAAATCATCGGGGTGGTTGGCAAAATTTCAGGAGGGTGAATGGGTGAGTGTTGTATGTTCTGTGCTGGCAGTTTAGGTTTCAGACTGCTTTGAAATAAAGTTTTGTTTTTGTTTTTTTAAAAAGCAGGTGCTTTTCTGAAATCCAAACTAACTTTGACTTCCATTTTCTTTGATCAGGACAGGATAGGATTTGTTCCTGCTGTCAGAGGCCAACCAGACCGTGCTTCTAGTGAGGAGATTAGAGAATGTTAAAGATTTTAAGAGTAGGACATGCCCAAGTGATGCATTTATAGACAAGGCAGCCCCTTGACTCTTTGCCCTCAAATGTAAATCCAGGGTGACAGCGTCGGCCTGGCCTGTCTTGCAGGGTGGGTCCCTCCTAGAGCAAAATGAGACAAACAGGTAAACATTTTCTAAAAAGGGAGAATGCTAATGATATGTAATCTGTTATTGACCAAATGGCGTATAGAGATGTGTGCTCTGATTTCTGATACCTCAGTACTACTACTAAGAGGAGTATTCCCGTTAGTAATGGGGTGTGGTAATGGGAATGCCTTTCCCTGTGTTTCTCTTCTTTCCTCCTTTGCTTCTTGAATATTTCCACACTTACCTTGTGGCTCTTCCTTATCCCTGCTTCTCTGTCTTTTTTTAGAGATTTTATTCATTTATTCATGAGAGACACACACACAGAGGCAGAGACACAGGCCAAGGGAGAAGCAGGCTCCCTGCAGGGAGCCCGATGCGGGACTCGATTCCAGGACCCCAGGATCACTCCCCGAGCCGAAGGCAGATGCTCAACCACTGAGCCACCCAGGCGTCCCCCAGCTTCTCTTTCAACGTCCTCCTTCACTGGCTTCTTTCCTCCCATAATTTTTTCCTCATGCAAAATTTTTTGGTTGTTTATTTTTTTTCCTGCTGCCTCTTACTCTCCTTTCCCCCTTGTGTAGTCTTATTTCCCTGCCCTTTTGGTTGTAGCCTCTAGAATTCCAGATATAATGCTTCCATGTGCTTGTATTCAAGAGGAAGACCAATGTGAACTGGACTCTTAGCAATGGACTATTGGTTGACAAATGAACTCGCGTTAACAGCTACTGTTCATTGAATGCATACTAGGGCTCGAGGATTGTTGGTTGCATTATCTGTATTCACATTTAATCCTCACAAGGACATTTTGCAGTGGGTATCTTTATCCCCACTTTACAGAATAGGAGAGTGAAGCACAAATGTTGAACAACTTAACCCAAAATAAAAAACGGTAGGTGGTAAAGCCGAGCTTCAAAACCCAAGTGAATTTCAGAACTGGGGATGCTTCACACCTACGATGTGGCCCAAGGATATTAGTTCCATTCCATTTGGGTTCTACAGTTAGTGCCTTAGGGGTCAAGGGGGACATTTAGATATCCGAGTATCAAAAAAGGAGCCAGGGATAACGGTCCTGTATTGCTGATTACCCTAGCAGGGAGGAGAGGTGAAGCCGAGTTCTATGTCAGCATCTGAATGGCTGGTTCTTCGCGAGTCATTATTTATAATCAGTGCATGTTGCTGCTGAAAGCTGTCCCATCGGACCCCTTTCCAGCAAGATCCTCCTTTTGGAATGTAACAGGAACTAATTACGTGCTATTAAATCCAAGACCCATTTCATATTCAGAGGTTCCAGTGGTAAACCTCACGTGTCAGAAGCAATTAGTGACATTGTGACATGTCATCTTCAATAGGCTGAGCTCAGATAGTTTGAAATAACCATCACCACGGCGCTCTCTGAGCAGAGCTATTGCAGGGCAACAGATTCTGGACATTGTCCTAACTAGCATTCCAGGGATTGCAGAAATGTGAGAATACAGTTAATTCTGATAGTTTTCAGGTTTTGAGTGCCCGGGAAAGGGGCCAGAGCCAGGACAAAGCCGTGCTGCATGATCTGCGAGCTGGTGTTGGGGCCTCTGCTCTCCTGCAGCCCTGATGGAATAGCTGCTGTGCACCTTGGCACCTGCGTGTGCACGTAACCAAATGCCCGGATATGCAAACAGCCTTGGCCAAGGCATGAGAAACCAAGTACTGGTATGCTAATTCACTACCTTGGCTTAATGGGAAGTAGATCCTTTCTACTTTCTCCTTTAGCTTTCTTAAAGCTAAAAAATGAACAAACTCCTAATTGGAACTTGAAATCCTTATAAAATATTTCTCACAGGTGTATGTCCTGATTCTATTTTATAAAGAAAAATGTGAAATTCAAATGTAGTTTTTTCTTTTGGAAGTAAAGCATTTGCAGAAGAGAAGGTGGGTATGCAGGCTGTCTGTAGGTTGCTGACTTTAGGATTATCTCCCGAAGTAGGATCTTCCTGTTGGTTTTGGATTTTTACCATGTTGCTGAGACACTACATGGGGAAATGCAGTGACTGGATGCTGCTAAGAGTGTGGCTGAGCAGTGAAAGCATCTGAAAGAAATTGTCCTCGTGGGATAACTGGACTGGATCCATTAAGCCAGGTCCTGCCCTGGGATGCCGGCTCTGTTATAGGCTTAGCTCGGAGGTAATGGACTCCTGAGCCCACTGAGGCTGCTCCACGACTGTCTGTGGTTAAAGAACCTCTTTGTTTCCCCCTCCATTCTTGGGCCTTGGCTGTTTCAACTGGACTGTTCCCATCGACTGTAAATCCTGACCACTGAAGAACAGTCTCTGGAAATCCCAACTGTGCACAGCTAGGAGATGGCCACTTAGCTTATGCCTTAAAAAGAGAGAGAGAGAGGGGGAAGAGGGGCGCCTGGGTGGCGCCATCGGTTAGGTGTCTGACTCTTGATTTCAGCTCAGGTCATGATCTTAGGGTTGTGAGATCGAGCCCTACGTAGGGCTTGAGTGACATTTACTAAATCTGGTCGGGCGTGATGTTGTCGATTATTTTAGTGGAAGGTGGAAACACTGCTAGGAAATACCTGGTAAACACACAGTACTGCGTAAGTGTGTGAGTGTGTCATTACCGAGTGAAACTGAAAACAAGCAGCCTGCAAGGGGAGCTGAAGCTATGAACATGATTTTGAGGAAATATAAGTGAAATTCTAAGATTATTGGGCCCTAAATCTGTTTGAGGGATTTGTGTGTGTGTGTGATAAAATTTTTTCCTGAGTCACAAACATCTAAATAGCTTCACAATGATATTGGCTAAGCCTCAGTTTAGGAATAAAAGTTAACAGTGTCCATCAGTCAAGAACAGTCTGTTTCTACAGAGACATGGGTTGAGTTTGCAAAGGTGTGGCTTTGATCAGTGAGCAATACTCACAGGAGAACCGATTCAGTCAACGGGCCAAGTTTTCTGGAGCGGGAAGGGGGCTGGTTTCACAGTTGATGAAACATGAAGTAGCAGGCTTTAGATACTTTTATTTGGCTGACCAGGTATAAATGGATGGATTTTACTTTCCTGAGCCCAGATCTGTACATCAAGTGACCCCGCACAGGCACAGCATTTATTTATTTTTAAAAGATTTTAGTTATTCATGAGAGCCACACAGAGCGAGAGAGGCAGAGACACAGGCCGAGGGAGAAGCAGGCCCCTGCAGGGAGCCCGATGCGGGACTTGATCCTGGGACCCCAGGGTCACGCCCTGAGCCGAAGGCAGATGCTCCACCGCTGAACCCCACCGGGCGTCCCACAGACACAGCATTCAAATCATCCCCATGGAGTAAACCACCCTGGAGCTCTGTGTTTGAAAACCTGCACCTGCGTGGATCCCATGATCTCCGTTGCATTGTTGGCTTTCCTCTCTTTGTGTGGATGCGCTGGGAATAGAGGGGAAGAGGGAAGACATCGGCCGAAGACACCACCCTTTGTGGAGTCGAAACCAGAGGCTTGCAGCGTGTTCCTGTCCAACCCCAGGAAGTTCTGATTCTGTGATGATGTTAGAAGCAGCCCTAGGCTCCTGCTTTCCTGGGTAACCAGCTTGGCTTCCAGGAATTGATGCTGGTGGTGTCATTTTAATCTCTTGTCCATCCATTTCCCTAAAATCCATACATGTTTAAAGACCGTCTTTGCTCTCATTCATAGAGACTCGGATACTGCAAAGATGTTTAATAATCTTAGCCTAAAGTAAAAGTTTGTTGAAAAAATAAAACTTGGTATGTATGAAAATTAATTACAGGTCCTTTTAACATTTCAAAACTAAATGTTGTTATGGGAAGTAGTATTTGTTCATGGCGGAAAAAAACCTTAAAGCAGAACCTCACCCAGAAAGCAAAAATCACCCATAATCCCATTATCCAGAAATAAATAGCATTTGATGTTAAATACCCAGATTTTCTTCACTAGATTTATATTCCTATAAACAAGTTATTACATGTATATATTACAAAAATAGAAACATGATGCTTTATAAACCTCTCCCTTTCCTTATGCTTTCCCCAACCAGAGAAAATATTTGAGCCAGTTTTTCCATATTGGTGACTATATTTTTACATCATTTAGAATGACTGTGGAGATTTGCTGGACACGTAGATTATGTCCTGATTTTTTGCTACAATAAGCAATACTCTGAAGAACTTCTTTGTACATATAATTGGGCACTTGGTTGATTATGTACTTAAGATAAACATTTAAATGTAGAGAGGTGCCTGGGTCGCTCAGTTGATTAAGTCTCTGACTCTTGATCTCAGCTCAGGTCTTGGTCTCAGGGTCATGAGTTTGAACCCCATGTAAAATAAACAAACAAATAAAATAAATCTTAATGTACTAGAATTTATTAGATCAATGTGGAACAGATGTTGAAAGCTTGTGAGACTTGTCACTATGTTACTTATCCCCAAAGTTTATTCTGATTCTTCATCAATTTGTTATGTTAAAAAGTGGTTTCTTTTAAATTGCATCCTTGTTTTTTTCAGGCTGAGCATTTCTCTATAATGCATTAGCCATTTGAATTTTGTAGCTCCTTTGTGCTCTTTTCCCATTTTTCTTTAGAAATGTTCCTGTTTTGGCCTGTTGTTTTGTGAGAGCACTTTGTGTTTTAGGGACATGGATTTCTTCTCTGCACTATAGGTATTTTGCCCAGTGGATTGGAATTTTGATTAAGATTTAGTCAAATGTGACATTAACTTAGTGGGTATGGGCATGTTTTTCAATATTGAGTCTTGCTTTTTTTTTCTTTTCTTTTTTTTTCTTTTTTTTTTTTTAATTTTTTATTTATTTATGATAGTCACATAGAGGGAGAGAGAGAGGCAGAGACACAGGCAGAGGGAGAAGCAGGCTCCATGCACCGGGAGCCCGACGTGGGATTCGATCCCGGGTCTCCAGGATCGCGCCCTGGGCCAAAGGCAGGCGCCAAACCGCTGCGCCACCCAGGGATCCCTCTTTTTTTTTTTTTTTTTTTTTTTAAAGATTTTATTTATTTATTTATGAGAGAGACAGAGAGGCAGAGACACAGGCAGAGGGAGAAGCAGGCTCCATGCAGGGAGCCCGACATGGGACTCGATCCCAGGTCTTCAGGATCACACCCCGGGCTGCAGGCGGCGCTAAACCGCTGCGCCACCGGGGCTGCCCTTTTTTTTTTTTTTTAATTAATGAGACACACACACAGAGGCTGAGACATAGGCAGAGGGAGAAGCAGGCTCCCCAGGGGGAGCCTGATGCGGGTGTCTCACTATTTGAGAATAATATCTTAAACACTTCTGATCTAAGGAAATTATAAGGAGTAAAGGTATGGAGTGATTTTTTTCCAGGCCTTTCAGTTTATTGCCTTGCCTCGGAGTAGAACTGTTTTTAAATCATTTGAGAAAACTGAGTAGCTTAAGTATTTTTACCAGCTAAGTGATTGGATTCCATCTGGTTGGTTTTTGATATATTCTTTTTAATGATTTTACCACACTTATCTATTGTTATTCCTTTTCAAAGCTAATATCTTTGGCTCTTTGAAATAGATTGTTCACATGGGTCCTTATGGCTTTGAGAGTCTGACAATTTTATGATTATGCAAATGTTATTGAGCTCATCTTGATGGATGTTCCCTGAGCCCTTGGTTGATTGCATAGAGACTTTAACTGTCGCAGGGTTGGCTAGTGTGACCTTCACATCAGGCTGCGTAAACCATGCTTGCCAGGGATCCTAGGACAGTTTGGAGCGGTTGCCTGGGCAACCTCACTTGCTTCTAATCAAATGCCCAAAGGATAACCCAAGTCCCAGTGGGAATGCCTCATCCGAAGGGAGGAACTCTGTCTTTAGCAGCGGAAGTGCATTTGTCAATTTTAGGGCACTTTGCTAATGTTGTGGGGAGATGAGGTTATGCTGTGATCTGACAACCAGGGAAGGGAGAGAATGAAAGAAAAGTGCATCAAGAGAACAAGGGTGGGATGCCTGCCTGGCCCAGTGGTTGAGCGTCTGCCTTCAGCTCAGGTCATGATCCCGGGGTCTTGGGATTGAGTCCCGCATGGGGCTCTCTGCAGGGATCCTGCTCCTCCCTCTGTGTCTCTGCCTCTGTGTGTGTGTGTCTCATGAGTAAATAAAATCTAAAAAAAAAGAAAAAAGAACGCAAGAACAGGGGTAGAAGAGTGGCAAGGAGAAGAAGGTCACATTGAAATAAATAGAAATCAAAAAATAAATACCAGCATAAAAACAACAACAATACTGTAGCACAGGCACTCAAGATGAATGCCAAACAAAACAAAACAAAACAAAACATCCCATGGCCAGTAAGTGAATATCTGGTGAGGGAAAAAAGAATGGTGAAGACTTCTAAAAAGCATACACAAGAACAATATTTTTCGCTGAAACAGACTCATCTAATGTGTTTGGCTTACCTCGGTCTAAGGAACAAACATTGTTTTTATCTTGTATTCGTCATTGTAGCCTGAGTAAATCATGAGTGATTTTTCTGGAATCAGAATGACGCCACTCAGAATCATAGGACACACTTTTACTTGTTAATTCCATGAATCAGAGCTGTTGCAGATTTGAAACTAGTGTAGTTAAAGTCAGTTTGGTTTTTCTCTTAAACAAAACAAATCTATAGTATGCCAAGATGGTTATTATGACAGGTGGCAGTGTTTTGGCTGCTTGAATGATTAGAATGCAGATTTGAGCAGAAAGGCGTTGTATAGCCCTGGGATGAAAGCTTTTCTGGGAACATCAATGAACTGACCATTCTCTGTTCTCAGAACCCTCAGTCAGGTGCTTAATTCATCCCATTACATTAAAAAAAAAAAAAAAGTCTGACTCACTCCTAAAATACCTACAACTGCTCTTAAGACTCCCTTTTTTGGGTCGCCTGGGTGGCTCAGTGGTTGAGCATCTGCCTTTGGCTCAGGTCATGATCCCCGGGTCCTGGGATCAAGTCCCACATCGGGCTCCCTGCAGGGAGCCTGCTTCTTCTCTGCCTGTGTCTCTGCCTCTCTCTCTGTGTTTCTCATGAATAAATAAATAAAATCTTTAAAGAAAAAAAAGATTCCCTTTTTTGAAGATCTCAAACCAAGTCCAGGAGAGATGCAAACATTAGTCAAAACTGGCATACCTAGCGCATGATCAGAGCTATCCAAGGTAGTTATTTGATAAATGTTGGACATTGATGACGTTGTCCAGATTTCAGACTCTTTGAAAACGTGAGCCTTGTTCAGATATTTTTTAGAAATTGGATTTCATAGTCGCAGAAAACTGTGGTTTCAGTTAGAGTTCTGGCCGGCAAGGGATGGCATGTCTGAGTTTACCTGAGGAGCATTTAATTGAAGGAATGTTTAAAGAGTTGAGGGGAGGACTCAGGGAGACCCCAGGTGATGGCAAAGCACTCCACAGGTAGCCGAGGTAGGAGCTGACTCTGTCTCCAGGCCAGAAGGAATGAGGGAGGAAGCCGCATTCCTGGGCCCCAGTGAGAACTGCCCCTGGAACTGTAAGCATAGATCCAGCTACAGGCAGGACTGGGGCAGGCGGGGAGACGGGAGCCTGGGAGAGGAGTTGACAAATATGTCAACTCTCCTCTCTCCTCTCTAGTCTTTCGCTGGTGTCTTCTGTTAGGCAGCTCCATCGGAGAGCTAGAGTAAGGGATTCTGGATAATGCATTTTATAGAGGCTCCAGTTCCTGGAGGCAAGAGAAGGGCAGAGAAGGGTGGGTCGTGGATGTGGAGTGGGGAGGGGCAAGTGGAGAATAACCAACCAGTGTGTAAATCTTCTGTTCTCTAAGGATCTCCTTGCCCTTTGAAAGCATAAACATTTGGAAGAGAAGTTATTTATAGAAGAAGGTTCTGCTGGGTAACAGAACCAAGACACCAGTCAGTCTCATGATTTTCCCAGCTCATCACTCCCTTGTGCTCCACCGAGTCTAGTGCATGTTGTACAATTGCTGTTATTTCTTTATATGTATGTCTCCCTCCCTGGACCTCAGTTACAAACTTCCTTTCTCCAGCATCTAGCCTAGTGCCTACCATTGAGTAGGAGCTTATGTCTTGAGTAGGTGATGGAATGACTGTTTCCTAGCCTTTCAGGATAATTTTGACTTCTGTAGTATATAGGCATACCTCGGAAATGTGAGCATATATCATGATAAAGGGAGTCAGATGAAATTTTTTGTTTCCCTCTGCATATGAAAGTTATGTTTACTCTGTATACTAGTCTATTAATTGGACAGTGTACATACCTTAATTAACAAATACTTTATTGCTAAAATGCTAACCATATTCTGAGCTTTCAGTGAGTCCTAATCTTTTTGCTGGGGGAAGATCTTGCCTCGATGCTGATGGCTGCTGACTGACTGATCAGGATGTTGGTTGCTGAAGGTTGGAGTGGCTGTGGCAATTTCTTAAAATAAGACAAGTTTGCTGTATCGACTGACTCTTCTTTTCATGAATAATTTCTCTGTAGCATGCATTGCTGCTTGAAAGCATGTAATATTCTATCTAAATTCTTTGTTGTCATTTCAACAGTCTTCACAGCATCTTCACCAGGAGTAGATTACATCTCAAGAAACTACTTTCTTTGTTCGTACAGAAGTAGCAGCTCCTCATCCATTCATGTTTTATCATGAGATTGTACAGTTCAGTTACATCTTCAGGCTCCACTTCTAATTCTCTTGGTATTTCTACCACATTGAGGTTACTTCATTCATTGAAGGCTTGAACTGCTCAAAATCATCATGAGGACTGCAGTCAACTTCTTTCAAACTCTTGTTGATGTTGATATTTTGACCTCTTCCCATCAATCACAAATGTTTTGAATGGCATCGAGATTGGTGAATCCTTCCTAGAAGGTTTCAATTTACTTTGCCCAGATCCATCAAAGGAATCACTATCTATGGCAGCTGTAGCTTTATGACACATATTTCTTAGATAATAAGACTTGAAAGTTGAAATGACTCCATGATCCATGGACTGCAGAATGGATGTTTTGTTAGCAGGCGTGAAGACAACATTAATTTCATTGTATATCTCCATCAGAGCTCTTGGATGACCAGATGTGATGTCAGTAAGCAGTAATATTTCTCAAGGAATCTTTTTTTTCTAAACAGTAGTTCTCAGCAGTGGGCTTAAAATATTCAGTAAACTGTGTCATAAACAGATGTGCTGTCATCTATGCTTTTTTGTTCCACTTACAAAGCACAGGGAGAGTAGATGTTACATAATTCTTAAGGGCCCTAGAATTTCAGAATGGTCAATGGGCATTGGCTTCTAATAAAATCACCAGCTGCATTAGCCCTTAACTAGAAAGTCAGCTTGTCCTTTGAAGCTTTGAAAGTAGGCATTGACTTCTCTTCACCTATGAAAGTTCTAGATGACATCTTCATCCAATATAAGGCTGTTTTGTCTACACTGAAAATCTCTTGTTTAGCATAGCCACTTTCGTTAATTATCTTAGCTGGATCTTCTGGATAACTTGCTACAGCTTGTATGTTAGCACTTGCTGCTTCACCTTGCACTTTTATACTATATACAGAAAGAAAAAAAAATCAACTCCAGAAGGTCAAAGTCTTAAATGTCAGGAAGAAAACCTTAAGACTTGGGGTTAGGGAAGGATTTCCTAAGTGTTTTTATACTTTCGGTCTTCAGAGAAGATTTCTTAAGATACAATACCTCTCCCTGAACATTTAATATGAATGATTGACAAGTTGGACTATATCAAAATTAAGAATTTTGTTCATTTAATGAAGCTTATTGAAATTGTATGATGCCTGAGATTTGCTTCAGTATAATTTGTGGAAGGGGGGGAAATTGGGGTATAGATGAAACAAGATTGGCCATGAACTGATCATTTTTGAGAATGTACAAGGAAGTCCTACCAATCAAGAAGAAAAGCATGAACAAGCCACTAGAAAAATGGGAAAGGGTGTGCATGGGTATTTTATAGATACAGATAAGAAAGTACATATGGCCAGAAAATATGTATAAAATGTTCAACATCATTTGTGATTTGAAATACAACTGAGAGCCCCAATGAAATGTCATTTTATACCCATTCAGTTGGAAAATTTGAAAGATCTATTAATGTTAATGTCAAATGTTAGGACAGATGGAGATCCAGAGGATCTCACACCTGCTAGTAGATTGGTGCACGTACCTTAGAAAATAGTATTGGCATTATCTCATGACCGTATTTCCAACATTTTACTCCTAAGTATATATATGAAAGAGATTCTTGCACATATGCACCAGGAAATATGTGCAGAAGTATTTATGGCAGCACTGTATACAACATCAAAAACCTGGGAAAACCCGAAATATCTGTGGGTAAGAGAGTGGATGAATAAACTATAGGATATGCACTCAATGGAACGCATACCACAATCAAAATAAAGTATAATGAGTCATAGATGAGTCTTACCAATATAAAATGAAAAAAATTTTTAATACTACCTACAGTTTCCTTTTCTATAAATTTAAAAACAACGAAAATAATTACTCCAGGTTTTAGGAATACATATAGATGAGATAATACATAGAAAGGAAAGCAATAGAATGTTGAGTACAGGATTCAGGGTGGTTGCTACCTCAGGTAGTAGGAACCAGGAGGATGAGACTGGGAGGGCCATTTGGATAGATAAGTTATGGTAAAGTCTAATTTTTGCAGCAGGTGATGGATTTGTGGTCATCTTAACTAGAGCTTAGAAATGAAGAATGAGTGAGTGAAGGCAGCTCATGTGGCCCAGAGATGTGAATGTGTCTCCTCTCAAGAGGGTGAGTAATCTAGCTCTGTGCAATTGAGGTTGAATAAAACCAGAAAGGAGGATTAGGATAAATGGAAAGGGAACAGTAGCATAGTACATTTACCACCAGGAATTTGGAAATTATACATAGGATCATCAGGGTTTAGGCTAAGAAGCTATCACAAAGAGACACAAGTAAAACCAACTGCCCAAACAAGATAGATGATCTCTTTCCCGCTTTCTCTGTCTCATTCGCATAATAGTTTAGATCATAGCCGTTCAGTAAAAATATGTGAACCACGTGTGTCACATTAAATTTCCCAGTAGCCATGTTAAAATAGGAAAAAAGAAACAAGTGGAGTTTGTTTTATTTTATTTTTATTTTTAAAAATTTTTTTATTTATTTATGATAGTCACACACACAGAGAGAGAGAGAGAGGCAGAGACACAGGTAGAGGGAGAAGCAGGCTCCATGCACCGGGAGCCCGACGTGGGATTCAATCCCGGGTCTCCAGGATCGCGCCCTGGGCCAAAGGCAGGCGCCAAACTGCTGCGCCACCCAGGGATCCCCTGGAGTTTGTTTTAATGACATATCCTATTTGACGCAATACAGTCAAAATGTACTCAGCATGCACTCAGTAGAAAAATTACTAATGAAATATGCTCTATTCTTTTTACCTTACTAAGTCTTCAAAGCTCAGGGTATTTTATACTTACAGCACATCTCAGCTTGGACACTAAATTTTCATCAGAAATACTTGATCTGTATTTAGATGTCACAGAATTTACAATTGAACAAAGTCATTTCACATACCCAAGATGTTCTAAACATACTTAAGTTTTTCATTAACTAAATCAAGTATTAGTATTTAAGTTAATTAAAATTACATCATATTAAAAATTCAGCCCCTTTGTCTCACTAGCTACCTTTCAAGTGCTCAGTAACCACATGTGGCTAGTGTCCATCTTAGTGAAAGAGCACGTCCAGTTCATTAGTTGTCAAGACAGGCTCCCTAGTCTCTTGCACCAGATCAGCAGTGTTAACATCACCTGGGAACTTGCTAGAAATGCAGATTGTGAATCAGAAACCGTGGAAGGCTGGCCAAACCAAAAAATTCTGATGCACACTGAAGTTTGAGAACCGCTGGTAGAGAGGCCATTCAGAGGCCTAGGCTCCATCATGTACTACCATCATAGTATTGTCCTCCTCTGCAGAGTAGAAGCTGGCCACCTAGAACCGCTTCTGCATCCGACCTGTAGGCAGGTTTGGGACTGGGGAGGAGGGATAGAGTGGGCAAGCAATTTCCTTTTTTAAAGTTGGTGACCCAGAATTACATACCTCCTTCTCAGATCCCTTTGGGTAGAGCCAAACAGCCACTACCACCTGGCTGCAAGGGAGGCTGGGAATTGTAGACTAGCTGGCCGATCATGTGCCAGCTAAAGCTTGTGGAGGGAGTTCTGTTTCTGAAAGGGAAAAGTGGGAGGCAGCCCGTGGCTCAGGTTTAGCGCCGCCTTCAGCCCAGGGTGTGATCCTGGAGTCCCGGGATCGAGTCCCACAGTGGGTTCCTTGCATGGAGCCTGCTTCTCCCTCTGCCTGTGTCTGTGTCCCCGCACCCCCCTCTGTGTGTGTCTCATGAATAAATAAATAAAATCTTTTAAAAAAAAAAGTGGGGAATGGATCCTGGAGCCCAACCTCACCACAACGCGTAGGTACTGTTTGATTTATTTGGTGACCTAGAGCTTAGCCTTGGTTTTATTATTACACATTATCCAATCTTCATTGGTATATTGGGTTTCTTGGAAACGGCAAACAGACCAAATGCAGATGCACCGAAGGAAGTCTTAAAGGTGCTATGAACTATGTAAATCTGGAAGGTGCCAGAGAGAATTTGAGCCTGTAAGATCAGCCCCTGACCATCCTTCGTTGAAGCAGAGGTTGTGTGTGGTCCATCGTGGGCACAGCAGAATTTACCCCTAGGCGAGATTATTCAAAGGACAGGTATATGATCCTTTCAGTTCCACTCTGAAGAGGTAATATTCATGGACTAAGTTGCTTAGCCTTTTACTGTCAGGGTTTAAATGTGTTACATTTTGCTCTTGTTTCTGTTGTCTCGAAATCACCCGAGTGGTGCTCCTTCTTCCCAGAACACCAAGCTTCCCTTCTGCCCACTACTTTGTTCGGGACCAACAGCTCCCAATTCGCCTTCCCAAAGTAGTCCCAGCGATACCCTTGCTCAGGGCCTTTCTGTGCTATACGGTGGAGGGAGATCCTGTCCCGAGCCTCGAGTATTCTTGTTTTTTTTGTTTTTTTTTTTCTCAAGTATTCTTGTTTAACTTACTTCTCGCACTAGGAAACAGTTGACAGTGACTCAGCAAATGTGATTTAGAAAAAAACAAAATAAAACAAAACAAAAAACTAGCATATGATTTATAATTGGAGCTGACACTGGCTAACAAATAATTATATAAAGAGATTTCCTAATGGCCTGAATAGAAACAGTCTATGGTATCGTGCCTGGAATGTATTCATTTTCTTAATATTGGGAACTGAAAATTATTTTACACTCTTTATAGCTCTTCGAAGCACTTTAGAAGCAGCTGATCCAAGAAACATGTTTGATATTATGAGTCTAGAAATAGGAAGAGCTGCTGCTTCAGTCTTTGGATAGATTTGAAATCAGGACCTCTCCTGTAAAAACAAAACCAAAAAAAAATGAGAAAACACTCCAAAGGAATCCTTGAATTGCCTTCAGAAATGAAATACGTGGTAAAAGTGAAATTGGGGGGCAGCCCCGGTGGCTCAGCAGTTTAGCGCCGCCTGCCTTCAGCCCAGGGCGGGATCCTGGAGACCCGGGGTCAAGTCCCGAATCAGGCTACCTGCATGGAGCCTGCTTCTCCCTCTGCCTGTGTCTCTGCCTCTCTCTCTCTCTCTCTCTCTGTCTCTCATAAATAAATAAATAAAATCTTTTTTTAAAAAAAGTGAAACTGGGAATTAGATTAACAGCTACTTCTGTTGATGAATTTCTAATTCCTGTGAAGTGGCCTTGCTCCCTTGACACTTGTGGCCATTTCCATTGTTGCTTGCCTTATTTTATCATGGCTACTTCTCTGAATTGGTTAAGGCTTCTCAATGGGCTGTAAGCAGGACACCTTCATTTCCGGCAGTTCTGTTTTCAATTTTTTTTTAAAAGATTTTATTTATTTATTCATGAGAGACACACAGAGAGAGGCAGAGACACAGGCAGAGGAGAGAAGCAGGCTCCATGCAGGGAGCCCGATGCAGGACTCGATCCCAGGACCCCAAGATCACAACTTGAGCTGAAGGCAAACACTCAACCACTGAAGCCACACAGGCATCCCTCTTTCTTCAGTGTTAATTCATCCAGAATAATTGGAATTATGGTGACTATTATAACTTACTCCAGTTGGTCCTTAAAATGCTTAGTGTCAGATTGAAAAACCTCATCAAAGAACCCCAAGCCCTTAATTTTTCTCACACTTTTAGAGCTGTCCTGGGGGAGCCCTCTGCCCTCTGGATATAAGTAAGGTGGTGATGATGTATGTGGGAGCAGTGATGGGTTGGATGTTCAGTGGTTGTAGCAGGAGCTTTGGCATCTTAAGACACCTGGTCACAGATGAGCCATTTAATCTCCTTATTTTCCCATCGTTCATAACGATAACCTACTTCATGGGTTGTTGGGAGTGTTAGGTAAGATGATCCACTTATGATGAGCTTAGCATAGTATCTAACACATAGAAGTACCTTATAAGTACCAGCAATTAATTAGTATTATTATTCACAGTAGTAGGTGCAGCTCTAGAGACACTGAAAATACTCTTGCCGGTACAGTTTATATATTTAAACAATAATAGTTCTCCAGGGCTAGTTTTTCTCCTTTTCTCTAAACTTACTTTATTTAGCTTTTGAATAATACTAATCTTATAGTCTTAAAAAATGATATTCACTCAGTATTAGATTAAAAGGAGAAAATGCAAATATTTTGCTAACAGTTCTTAATGGTAATTATATATCTGAAGTTATGTCACTTACTCAGTTTCTGTGGTACCTAACACTGCTTTGGAGAGTAATAATGATGACGACAACAACAACAGCCTCAACCTTTGCACTTACATCTGAATTATTATGGAGCAGGAGAGAATACCTGTCCAATTCAGATTAACATTGTTGAGAATTCACAAGTTATGAAGTGTCAACTTTCCTGGACTTCAGCTCTATCCAGTAGTATTTGGGGCTGTAGTATAATCCACTAGCTTGCTACTAAAGTGCTAGATAGCTAAACAGATAGCCTTTTTTTTTTAAGTTTTTTTGATTTGAGATAATTATAATTCATAGAAAGTTGCCCAAAAATGTACAGGAGGTCTTGTGTACCTTTCACTCAGTTTCCCTCAAAGGTAACATCTTCTGTAGCCGTGGCACAGAGCAGAAACAGGAAATTGACCCTGGTACCATCCATAGAGTTTCTTCAGATATGTAAATATTTTCTTTCGGTTTGTAACTTGTCTTTTTATCCTATTCATGGGATCTTTTGTAGAGCGCAAGTTTTAATTTTTTATCAAGTCCAAGTTTATCAATTTTTTCTTTTTTTGTGGTCTAGGGTTGTGTTTTTCTTTCTGTTTTTTTAAAAAGATTTATTTATTTATTTATTTATTATTTATTTATTTATTTATTTATTTAATTTTATTAATAAGAGATGCACAGAGAGAGGCAGAGACACAGGCCGAGGGAGAAGCAGGTCCCCTGTGAGGAGCCTGATGCGAAACTCCATCCCAGGGCCTGGGATCACAACCTGAGCCTCAGCTCAACCACTGAGCCACCCAGGCGCACCCTAGGGTTGTGTTTTTCAAAAGCAGGTCCACACAGCACCTGCTTTGGCATCATCTGAAGTGCTTGTTACAAAGCCTATTTGCTTGGGCCCCACCGCAAACATTCTGAATCACACTCTTGGGGGTGGGGTATGATGGTCTATTAATTTAAGAAACTCTGAGATCTGAGAACTGCTTATTCAGAGAATTTGACCTTGAATCTTTTTTCCCTCTTTCTCTACCTTGTCTATAACTGATCGCGTTCATTCCTACCACTCGTATTATCAAATATGTGTGATAACTTCCACACAACCCTCTGATGGGCTCTCAATTAGGTGCCCTGCTGGATGCTCTCTGCTGCTGTACATAGAAAGCCTTTAATCAATGGATTATTGGTTAGATGTTACTTTCCAGGACCCCTGTGAATAGGATGTAATAGAATAAGAGCCATCCTAATTATTTTTTATAGATTGTCAAAAAGGCCAGACATTGGTCCTGATGCTTGAAATTACCTAGTTATATAATATTTGGGGAGGAGGGATCTAGTTATATAAATAATCTTGGGGTTGTTTCTTTTGTTATTTGGTCTTACTTGTATCTCCTATTCCTTTCATTAGAGCAGATAATTTGATATAATCTCTATTTGGAGAATAATTCACAGCATTTGGTGAATATCAAGATTTCTGTGATTGAACAACCTAATATTCAGATATTTGGTTGCTCTTTTTACAATTTTAAGTTTTTTTTGTTTTTTTTTGTTTTTGTTTTTTTTTAATCAGCATGGAGAACTCTTCCCTGGGTGTCTTTAACAGCCCTCTGAAAAATGACAATAGCATGTCTGGATATTTTATTTGATTTTGGAATGTAATTGGAACCTTTATTAAAACATCAATTTAGAATGTCTCAATTTTATATCATTTGTTTAAAGTAGTTTTATAAAAAAATTTATCTTTTATAGGTTAAAGTCTCATTTATTTGTTTTTTAATTTTTTTATTATAAGTTAAATTCTCATGTTGTGTGTTCTCTGGAGTCATTTGCTCTATTTAATCCATGTTTCTGATTGCTGCAGTCCCTTAAAAGTTAAATTATCCCTTTAAGATGATAGGGCACGCTGTAACAGGCCTTGTGCTAAAAGGTAGCAGCTAAAATGATGGTGAAGTGAAACCGTGTTTCTTTTATGTGGATCTTGGAAGAAAATGATCAGTCTACGAAAATAACGCTTACCGGTCTTGGTGTCTTCAGCAAGTACAGTCAATTAGGGTTTACCGGCAAGAAATGAAAGCTGATTTTGTCTTGGTTGTAAAATTGGATTCACTTATTACCGGAGTAGAGAGTAGTGACAGCTTTAGGCTGTGGTGTCCATCCTGTAATAAGGAGCAACCTGGGCTACTGTATCATGATAGTGTCTTCTTATATGTGCAGCTCTCAAGGAGAGTTGATGACAGAGAGATTTGATTTCCATGTGGGCCAGCTAGCTCTGGTGACTCAGTCTCCACTAACTTCAGATGGTCACATCGCCAGCAGGTGCCGTGGATTAATACAGGGGGATCTAATGACAGTGTGGTTGGTGTGCCTGAACAGAGACATACTGTTAAGTAAGTGGTCACCAGAACATGCTGGTAGGAATATGTTAAGAATGGAGCAGTCCAGGAAGCTTGAGTCCTCCCCAACCCCCTTGGATGTCAGAAGTAGTCTCTAGCCGTTTGTAGGCAGGCCTTGGTCTTGGACCTCATCATAAGCTGAAACAATTTATCCTGCAAGATTGGAGACCCTCTTGACCTTGACTTCCTATCACTCCTTTCCCTCTCATTCTTCCTACCACCCAACCTGGTATTTGCCTCTGCTCTGGTCCCCAGCGTCCCTTCTGTCTTGTCAGTTCATCTGGTTTAGGTTTCATTGCCTTAGTTTGGACCTCAAGTAGGCCAATCTAGCAGGAGTGTGATTTTTATTATGTTTTGGCCTCCTCTGAGTTATCTGGCCAGTATTGACCTTGAGTAAACCCTAATGCTATTTATTCTTTTATCTTTTGCTCCAAGGATAAATGACTTTTTTTGCATAAATGTTCAGGAAATTGATGGATTTTCTTTTTCTCCTGCCAAACCCTTATAGATGCTTGGTAAATCTTTCATGTCCCTCTAACTGCTTCACCCACATAGGGGCTTTTCCAAGTGACTTCCCCTCTGAAGACCCTACTTCCATCCCCATATCACTGTAGAATTTTTGCTGCTTTTCTAAGGAGATACTTCAAGGCCATCCGATATCAGTTCCTTCAACTTTCATCTTTTTGATCTCCAGTTCTCTGTATTTACTGTGGTCTCTGCTCCCATTCCCTGTTTCAAACGGAAAAGGTCTTCTCTTTTCCAGGGCTCATCCACCTGCTTCTGCCCTTAGTCATATACCTTCCCACTCTTGTGAGACCCTGCTTTGTCATTACATCCTTTCTCTTTTTTGTGACTTAAATTTGATATTTTCTTACCATATGAAAATGTGCTGAGACCCTCTCTGATCTTTTAGAGCAGGATTTCTCAGTGACTGACTATTGATATTTTGAGCACCATCAATGTTTTATGCTGGATAATTCTTTGTTATAGGGGGCAGTCCTGTGTGTTGCAAGTTATTTAGCAGCAACTCTGGCCATTGCTCACCAGATGCCAGGAGCAGTCTGGGGGGTTCCCACATGTTGCCAAATATCTCTATAGGGGCAAAATTCTTGCAACCAAGCCATTCCATCCATCGCTTTTCTGCTTTTCTTTTCATTCCCATTATCACCAAGTTTCCCTGTGGACCACTCACTTCTTATCTTTGCTTCCTCACCATTCAATCAGATCTGAATCAGGCTTCTGACACTACCCATTACCGAAAGTGCTCTCAGAGGACTGAAATGACCTCCTGGCGGCCAAATCCAGTGACTGGCCTTTTCTCAGTTCCTTAATTTTCTGCAACTTTTGACACTGTGGCCTCATTTAATGGTATCCATCTTATGTATTCTTTTGGCTTTCCTCCTAGTTCCCTGTCTCCTTTAGATCTCCTTTCTCCTAGACTTTCTAAATATAGGGACTCCCCTCTGTGTAGGTCTCTGCTGTCGTCTTTTTCATGGTTCTCATCCCTTCTCCTGTCTCTTCTGGTCACTGCTATGCAGATGACTTCTAAATATAGATTCCATTTCTCAGCTGCACTCTAGGCTTATGTGTCCTTTTGCCTTTTGGATGTCTCAACCTGATCTTCTACTTGACACATTAACTCAGTATATTTCCACATGTTTGAAAACAAACTTCTCACCTTCCCTCCTTCCAACAGGACCACAGACCTTTATTTCAGTGGTTCCTCAAACGTTTTGGTTGTACACCACATCGCTAAAAAGGTTTTTGTGCCTGTTATATCCAAAGTAGGATATTTATTAATAAATTTTATACATGTACAATAGTGTTAAGTTTTAAAACATGAAATAGAAATTTTGCAAAGGATAGGGAAGATGAAATTAATATGTAAAATTTTACAGTAAACCCTTTATGTTCTTTAAAATATTAATAACTTAATATACTTCCCTTTTTAAAATCCAGTTTTAATACTTTGTCATACAGAAACCTAGGTAGAGTTTCTTTTGATTCTTGATTTTAATGTTGTCTTAGTTGAAAAGATACCCCACAAATATGTGGATTCATATAGAAGAAGTATATTATTGGCTATACTTGTGAAATCATAATTCTTAAGTAGAATGGTGGTTGTTAGGGGTTCAGGAGAGAAGGCAATGGGGACTTATTGCTTTGTAGGTACAGAGTTTCAGTTTTTCAACATGAAAAGAGTCTGGAAGTGGATGGTGGTAGTGGTTGTCTAACAATGTCAATGTACTGAATGCCACTGTACCATACAGTTAAAAATGATTTAGATGGGGACTCCTGGGTGGCTCAGCAGTTTAGCACCTGCCTTTGGCCCAGGGCGTGATCCTGGAGTCCTGCAATTGAGTCCTCGCATTGGGCTCACCGCAGGGAGCCTGCTTCTCTCTCTGCCTCTGTCTCTGCCCCTCTCTCTGTGTCTCTCATGAATAAATAAATAAATAAAATGTTAAAAAAAAAAGATTTAGATGGCAAGGTGCCTGGGTCACTCAGTCAGTTAAGCATCTGACTCTTGATTTCAGCTCAGGTCATGATATCAGAGTTGTGAGATTGAGCCCCACATTGGACTCTGTTTTCGGTGGGGAGTCTGCTCCTGTCTCTCACTCTCCCCTCTCCCCTCACGTGCTTTCTATCTCTAAAATAAATAAATAAATCTTAAAAAAATGATTTATATGGCAAATGTATGTTATGTGTCTTTAACCACAATTAAAAATAATAATTTAAAAAAAGTGCTTAGCGGAGAACCAGTCACATAATAATTACTTATTCAAAGTCAGTGTTAATTATTATTATTTCTATACCATTGTCATTAGTGATTATCCCCATGGGCCCATTCGTACTTCTCAGTGTCTTCATTTTGGTTCAGTAATTGATTACCTTGGGGCACCTGGGTGGCTCAGTGGTTGAGCATCTGCCTTCGGCCCAGGGCGTCATCCCGGGGTCCTGGGATCGAGTTCTGCATCGGGCTCCCTGCATGGAGCCTGCTTCTCCCTCTGCCTGTGTCTCTGCCTCTCCCTCTGGGTCTCTCATGAATAAATAAATAAAACCTTAAAAGAAAATAATTGATTACTTTGTTCATTGTCTCACACGTAGAGCATAGTAGGTACTGAAGAAACAATTACGGAATTAATGATATGGCAGCAATGGGTTAAAAAAACTTTTTTTCTTCACATTAGGCATTTAGCTCTATGAAAATGGGCATGGCTTGTGAGTATATCCTTAATTCATTTTTCTTCGATGCCTTAAATGTCCCAATGGCATTCAGCATGGGTGGTTATTCAGTGTAGAAGTTTATATTTCAGGCAGTTAAACACAGATCCTCATTTTACTCTAGAAATTCTGTTGCCACATATTGTGCATTAGCTGTTTAAAAAGTTTTATTTTGTGACCTTTAAGAAGGTGTTAGCATGATTGCTTGGACAAAAGTGGATTTCAGATGATTTTAAAGTTTGTCTTCTGAAAGCAGGGTAGATATGGGAAATGTGCACTAAGAGAAAGAAAAGGGGATACTCAGTCTCAGTCTTTCATGGCTAAAACTCTGCCTTTTACTTGCCTGCTTAACCAATTCTATTAGATTCTTTTTTGTTGTTGTTGTTAGATTCTTTTAATCTCATTTCACAAAATAGCTGCCTTCTCCTTCTTTCTTCATTGGCTACCAGTAACCTTTTTGAGCAGTCTAGCTCAGCAGCCTACTTTCCAGTAAAATGTAATCACAATTCCCACGTCGCTCTTGGCTTCACTGTCTGCTCCTCCTAATCCCCCCCTTTCTGCGTGAATCAGCAGATGCGGATGACGTCATCTTTCTCTTTGGCCGGCTCGCCCGTGTTAAATGTCGCCCTGCCCCAAGTCAAGCGTGGTGAGCCTGCTTCTGCAGTTTTTGCTCTTATGAAATCAGTGGAGATTTGGAATGCACAAAGAATTTTGGATCACAGCAATTTGGTTAAAAAACAGAAATCAACCCAGGGATCAGATATGGGTTAGGAGTCCCTTCCAACCCTGAAACCGTGAGTCAGTGGTTGATATAATTAATAAGTGATTTCATACCGTCTCGTAGGACTTTTCAGAATACCACCAGTTGGCCAAAATGTGAGTAGGTTATTGATGCCTTAAGTTTTTATCAAAGAAATAGTAGATGAGTTTACTTCATCATTTGAGTCTTATCTTAAATATTAATAAAAAACGATAAAGGGTTTTTTTGTTTACAATAGCTATGAAAAAATGTGCATAATACATGAACCACAAGAAAGCTTTAAAAAATGTAGTTGTGTTTTTTTTAAATATGTTATTTAATTATTTGAGATAGCACATGAGAAAGAGCACAAGTTGGGGGAGAGGCAGAAGGAGAGGGAGAAGCAGGCTCCCCCCTGAGCAGGGAGCCCCCTGTGGGGCTCAACCCCAAGACCCTGAGATCATGACGTGAGCAGAAGGCAGACACTTAACCAGCTGAGCCCCCCAGGCGCTCCAACTTTTATTTTCTTATATAAAATTTATATAATATTATATATATAATATTGTTAAAATTATCTTCGTGTATATTTCATATATTTTATTAAAACATTCATTTAAGTGTGTACTTTATAAGATATATAAAATCGAAAGCACATATAAAAGTCTATAAAATCTGCAGTGCTCTGTACCTGGTTTATTCCAAAGACTTCTCTGCTTTCTCAGAATGTAAATTGCTGTGATGGAGAGTGAATGCACCGTTCACAGGTCTTAGGGATGATCTGTCTTCCGCTCATTGGTCTGCTCCGTGGCGTGGGAATGGATGTATCCAGAGGTGAGTGAGAGGGGGCGCATGCCAAAGAAGGCAGGACATCCTTTACCCAGTCGAGCTGCTAATCTAGATTGTTAAGAGTGAAATGGCACATGCATCGCATTTCTGTGTCGTTGAATCCCACCGCTTACTTGACTTTCCATCTGGGGGTGCTTTCTGCTGTGCTCCCCTATTCAGTTGCTGCAGCCAGAAACCTGGGATAGCCTTTGATGCCTCATTCCCTCCTGTACTCCTTACCCATAGTGAACAGTCCTGTCCATCCATCTCCAGAATTTATTGCAAATTCATCCTCTTCCACTCCCATCTTAAAAAATAAAACAAAATCCAAATCTTTTACTTGACTCCAAACTATTTGGCGCCAGCCTACAGCTCCCACTACGTTTCATGCCTTCCTCTCCTTCACACTCTACACTCAGATGCTGCCAGTTTTTTTCAGGTCCTTGGTATGTCCAGCTCTTTCTTGCCTCAGACCCTTTGCACATGCTGTTCCCTCTCTCTGGAGTGTCCCCTCTTCTTTGGTCTCAGCGTTAACTTAAATGCTAGTTTCTCTGAGAAGGCTTCTCCTGCTTTCAAGTTAGGTTAGGTCCCTCTCCTACTTTTTTCTCATAGTAGTATGTCTTTATCCCTTCTAGCATTTAAAATTTATAATCACATGCTTAGCTCTTCTTCTTCTTCTTCTTCTTCTTTTTTTCTTCTTTCTTCAGGTCTCTCTATAGGTCCATGAGAGCAAGGGGAGGTCTGTTTGGCTTAACACCACATTCACACCTCCTAGGACTATGTCTGACACATAATAGGTGCTTGGTGTATTGCATGAATGGAAAAATATCTTTTTATAATAAGAGAATAATAACAATATGACAGTCCTAACATTTTCCCCGTGGGTGGTAAAGGTAGTAGATAGCTTTCCCGAATTGAAGGCTTTCAATAGATGGTGCTACTACTGTATGCTGTTAGACTTTCACGTGATTCCGAATATCCTGGTGTTTGCTATTCACAGGGAGACTACTGCTTATGCTTATTTCATGGTTCCTGACATTTGGTTAACAATTTAATTTTAAATCACTACTGAGACATGCCTCAGATGGAAAAAAAAAAAAGAACTTATCTAGGTTGTTTAAAATGTATGAGCCCTACTGTACTGTGTAGAACAGCAGAAAACCATTTGCTTTTTGGTAGTGAAGAAAAAGGTGTTTTCTCTCCGTGCATTATTTTTGCCCGCCCCCAGAGTGCTAAGTTCCAGACGCAATAGTATCTCTGTCATAAAAAGATCTTGATTGAATGGTGGGTAAGGCGGTAGCACCATATTAAGAGGTATTTTTCCAGAGGATGCTCCGTTTCGGAGGTAACAGGGGATGCAAGGAAGAAGCGACATGACGGATTTGAAGGCCCCGCTTCTTCCTAGATGGTTCGGAGGAACTCAGGCCTGTGTCCCGCGGCCAGTGGGCTTCGGGGGAGTCCGCGCCGCTGGGAGGCCCGCTTGACTTTCTGTAGGTGCCTTTTCCAGGTGTGCCGGCTAGGTGCACCGGGGACATGATGCCTTAGTGTTTTCTTCTTCTTCTTTTTTTTTTTTTTTAATTTTTTAAAATTTTTATTTATTTATGATAGTCCCAGAGAGAGAGAGAGAGAGAGAGGCAGAGACACAGGCAGAGGGAGAAGCAGGCTCCATGCACCGGGAGCCCGACGTGGGATTCGATCCCGGGTCTCCAGGATCGCGCCCTGGGCCAAAGGCAGGCGCCAAACCTCTGCGCCACCCAGGGATCCCCTGTTTTCTTCTTAATTAAAAAAAAAAAAGAAGAAGAAGAAGAAATCCCTACTGTAACATGTGGCAGCCTCTCCAGAACTGCGCTTCTGCTGACCCGGGGGCGCCGAGGCGAAGCGGGTGCAGTTGGGCGGTGTCGCCGTTCGCTGGGGTCGCAGCTCCCGGGCTGAGGTCACGGTCTCGCCGGGCAGTGGCCCCGGTGCGAGAGGCCGGGTGCTGGGCACCTGTCCAGGGCAGCGGGGCCCAGCCCGGGGGCGGGGGTCGCAGGTGCATGTGCGAGAGGGAGCAAGAGGGGGCTGCAGGGGTTTGGGGCCGGGGCTGCTGCGCGCTGGGGGCCTCGCGGGGGGACCGGGGCTACTCCGGGGGGGCCGGGGTCCAGCGGAGGTGGCCCCTTCCGTCCGGGCCACAGGCTTCTGGCCCCCGCTGGCAGCTCTGCGCTGCCGACCCCTCCATCCCCCTTCCGTCCCCCGCTTCTCCACGGGTCACCGGGTCACGAGGGGCCTGACGAGCCATCTCTCAGCCCGCGCTCCCTTTCGTCCCCGTCCCGGATGCCATGTCCAGGCTGTCCCCTCTGGTGGCTCCCGGGCACCCCGCCTGTGGCCGCCTGTGTCGCCGTCCTCACCCCCCGGGGCCTTCCCCCACTCCAGGCCCTTGCGTCCTGCAGCCCGGGGCCGGGCACGGTGCCCTCCTCACCCGGGGCCCTCCGCGTGTCCAGCAGCCCCCCGCCCCCCGAGGCCACCCAGGGGCCCCTAGGCTCTCTGTCGGGGCCCGACCAACGTGGAGCAGAGGTTCTTTCCATCTCTCCGTCTACTAAGGAGTCGTCCCTCAGTTTCCCAACATAGAAGCCCTGGTGTCGTGTTAATGGGGGGTCATCGGGAGACCTTCCGAGTGGCGGCCTGCCAGCCCGCCTCCCTGCCGGCCGCCCTCCCGTCGCCTTCGGGTCCCCTCCGGCTGCTGGGTCGGATTCCATCACCCTCCTTCCTCGGGGTCCCCGGCTCCCCGACCGTCCCCCCCGCAGGCCAAGGCCCGGTTCCACACGCCCGCGGTCGGCTTGCCGTGTCCCCAGCCCCTCGCCTTCGGCGTGCAGGCCCCGTCCTTGACTGTGTCCTGCTCTCGTCCTGTTTAGATCCTTCTTCCACGTTCCTTAGTAAATTTCAGCTCACGTCTGTTTTCTCTCGCGCCCCCGAAGAACTTTTCAGTTTGGACAAAAAAGTCCTTTTGTCTTTTCCTGCCTTTCCTTTGACAAAGTCCATCACCTCTCGTTCCGTGTCTCCTTTTCTTGTCCCCACCCATTTCTGGTGTTAATGTTTGTATTTCTGATCCTAGGTGGTTTTTGGTTTTCCAGTTCTCCACATGCCCGTGGGAGGACACCTAAGTCAGCTTGGGGTGTCGTCCCAGTTTCCTTCTGCTTCAGGATCCTGGTGGGGAGAGTTGGCGGCCGCCCCTCGGAGGGGCTGTGGTAGGTTGCTCCTCCTCATCACCTCAGCGGGGCCCTTCGTGGCCCGGGACCTCTCATTTCTGTCAGAGGAGCCATCTCCCTAACGTGCGAGGCTGGTGGTGGGTGCTGAGGGTCTGCTGGGTTGCAGGACCCCCACGTTCTCCCTCTTCCTCCTCTGCCGGAGCACCACCCTGTCCCTCCCTCCTGGCCCAGGAGCAGGGCTCCTGCGGGGCCTGCTTCCCGTGCAGGTGTCGGGCCCTGTGTGATGTGTCTGGGCCCCACGGCCGTGCCCTGTGCCCCTGTTCTCGCACCGCTGCCCCTCTGCGCCCTCACTGGGGTGCAGCGGCCGAAGCAGCTCTTCTGGAGATTGGTGTCTCTTCTGACACTGACGGGTAATCTGAAGTTTGCGGTGTTGCGTGTCCCTAATTGTGACAAATGGCGTGGGCCTTGCGACGATATTTGTCACTTTGTTGATTGTGTAGTCTTCTGGGAAGGATGTACAGAGAGCTTACGTCCATGCAGACGCATGGTCCTCCAAACTGGAAAGCTCCCACGGGGAAAGGTACATTCCCCCCACTTTTATTTTTTATTTTTTATTTATTTTTTTATCCCCCCCCCACCCCCCCACTTTTAGATGAGCAAACCAAGACTCAGAAAAGCTAAGGAACTTGGCCAAGATGGCACAGATACCAGGAACCAGGATAGGAAGAGAATTTCTTCTTTTGCTTAAATCAGAGAAAGTTTGACTTGCTCTTAGGAAGTTTACTTATGGTTTAGCAGCAGGACAATATGAATTTTAGGTTTGGGGGCGCCTGGGTGGCACAATTGGTTCTGTGTCCAACTCTTGATTTTGGCTCAGGTGGAAATCTCAGCGCTGTGAGATCAAGCCCCACGTCAGGCCTCGTGCTCAGCGTGGAGTCTGCTTGTTCCTATACCTTTGCTCCTCCCCCACCCCTAGACTGATAGATAGATAGATAGATAGATAGATAGATAGATAGATAGATAGACAGATAGGTTTTAAAAGGGATTCTTCCCTTTAAAAAAAAAAAGAAATTTCAGGTTTGGTTGTGGGTGTGATGGTATGTGAATATATACAGACTGAAAGTTTATCCTTTTAGGACAAAATGGAATTTTTTCTGTGATTGTCTCATGATGCACGTTGTTGAAGATCAAGAAAGAACGTAATCCGACTTGTGACATTAACATTGGTCTTTTTGGGCAGCTCGGGTGGCTCAGCAGTTTAGCGCCGCCTTCGGCCCAGGGCGTGATCCTGGGGACCCGGGGTTGAGTCCCATGTCAGGCTTCCTGCATGGAGCCTGCTTCTCCCTCTGCCTGGTCTCTGCCTCTCTCTCAGTCCCTATGTCTCTCATGAATAAATAAATAAAATTTTTTAAAAAATTGGTCGTTTTAAGGTTAGAAAAGCACAGCCACTGGTGGAGGATGGCTCTATCATTCTGGAAGGATCAGTAAATATACTCCACACCTACGACAGCATCAGGTTCCTTTTACTGAGAAGGTGATGATGGAGACATTTGTATCCAGTCTTCAGTCTTCTTAGTATTTGCCTTGAGCATTTGGTTTGGGGATTTGAGGCCTAGGAGTGTCAGGTGTTTTAGAGGGAGAGATGGAGTTCTCTGCTTCATTTCATTTTCTGTCTATACAATTAACATCTACTCTTGATGATTTTTTTGAAAAAAAAAAAATACAAGGAAAAAAATATCAGCTGAAATCTTATTATCTAGAATCAGCTATTATTGATTTTCTGGTATTGTTTGCTCTGCTGGTGTTTTTTGTTTTTTGGGTTTTTTTTCCTATTGTGTATTATACACGACAGTTTGTAACCTATTTTTTTGATATACCACTAAAATGTGAACATTTTTCCAATAAATCATCTATGGCATGATGTTTATTGCTCTAAATTTATTCCTTTACATAGATGTGCCATACTTTCCCTAATTAATGTCTGCTGTTATTGATTTAGGTTGCTTAAGGTCCTTTTTGGTATTATGGCATTACAGGGAGTATTTTACAAATATATATCTTTGTATACACTTCGATATGTAAGGGGCAACTGACTCTCTTTTTAAGATTGTCATTTTTCTGCTTGGGGAAATAGAATAAAATGGGCAGACCCTTTTTACTTTCTATTTTTACTTTTTAGTTTCTATTTTACTTTCCTTCAACTTTTCATCTTTGTTTTGTGTTTAAGTAGCTCCCTACAGGCTCATTCCTTCACATCTCAGTTTTTCTCCCTAGAGTTCACCTTTACATCAAATTATTCTGTTTTCTATAACTTTGAGTGCTGTCTATATGCCGTTGATACCCAGACACTGACCTTTCAGTCAATCTACAAGTAAATCTCCAGCTGCTATTATAAAATCTGTAACAAGGTGTTTGATTCATAATCTTGTAGCAGCACAGAACGTTTATCATCTGTCCCACTCTCCCAGCAGGAGAGAGTTCTGAGCTGCAGAGCCGAGTTATCTAACTGCCTACTGGACATCTTGCCTGAGGTCACCGGTAGACATTTCAAACTTCAAGTGTAAAAAAATAATCAAAGCAGCTTTTTTGGGGGGGGCGGGGAGGGATTACTGTGTGCCAGGAATCATGCCAAATGTTTTAAATGCATATGCCCTTTCTGTCATCACAATAACCACGTAGATTTACCATAATTCCCATTTTACAGATGATGAAAACAGACCATAGAAGGTTACCTAGAAGCTAGTAAATCTTCCTGTGCTTTTTTTAAAAAATGTTTTTAAAGATTTTATTTATTTATTCATGAGTGACAGACAGACAGACACACACACACAGAGAGAGAGAGACAGGCAGAGAAATAGGCAGAGGGAGAAGCAGGCTCCATGCAGGGAGCCTGATGTGGGACTCGATCCTGGAACTCCAGGACCACGCCCTGGGCCGAAGGCAGACGCTAAACCACTGAGCCATCCAGGGATCCCTTCCTGTGCTCTTTACAGATAAGCTGTGTGGTTTGCAAAATGGAATTCTTAATGTTTCACCCTAGAGTGTCTTCCCAGGATATTTCTTGTCTTAATAAATGGTGGTGAGCTATCTACCCGGGAGCTCATGCCAAAAAATTTGGGAGACCATCCTTGGTACCTCTTTCTCCCTCATTTATCAAGATCTCCTGTTGATCCTATTTTCCAGATATATCTTGAATCATGCCCTCTTCTGCACACCTACTGTGCACCTTCAAGCCCCCACCCCACCCCCAAACCAGGCCCCTGGGGCATCCTTCCTCAACAACTCCTGACCCTGCTTCCGTTCCTGCCCTTTAGGACTAGTTCTTACGCACAGGGTGGTCTTTTAAATATTCAGATCTAATCCTTCACTGCCCTGTTCACAGGTTCCCATTGTACTTAGAAGGAACAAAACCCCTGCTTTGACTTAGAAGGCCACCACTTCTCTTTCCGGCCTCACTCTCACCTCCCTTGACTAGGACACACTTTCTCTTCCTCACGGTGCCTGCACCTGCTCTTCCTTCTGCCGGAAATGCTCCTCATCTGCATTCTTCACCTGACCAACTCTTGCTCCTGCTTCTGGTTTCATTTTAAATGAATGAAGATTCCTCTTTATTTTTTTTTAAGATTTTATTTATTTATTCATGAGAGATGCAGAGAGAGGCAGAGACACAGACAGAGGGAGAAGCAGGCTCCATGCAGGGAGTCCGATGCAGTACTCGATCCCAGGACCCTGGGATCACAACCTGAGCCAAAGGCAGATGCTCAACCACTGAGCCACCTGGGTGTCCCGAGGATTCTCCTTTATATTCTTAGATTCCTGCTATTCACCCTCACGGCACTGAACACAGTGTGTAGACTCATAGTCTTAGACTCACTTATAATATAACCTTAGACTCTGGGGTATTTATCTGATAACTGCCCTTCCTGCCCCCCTCACCTGTCACTGCCCTGAGAAGATTCTGTGTCTATTTTGTGTCCCCTGAACCTCAACCCTAAGCACAATCCTTGGCACATAGTCCACCAAATATTTAAATTATAAAAGCATGAACATGTTGAGTTCTGGCTGCACCTGGAAGTGAAATGAACTGGGCTATCTCTCCCATCTCTCCAGGAATGTGAGTAGATAGTTGATTTTCTGTGTTTGTCCAGCAGGAGAACCTAAGGCCTGCAAGCATGGGACCCACCTTTAGGCAGACAAGGGAGTGGTGGGCTCAGGGTGTGGAAGATGATACATAATGATAGAGGCAGGAAGAAAAAAGAACCTCAGCTCTGCTTCTATCCTGGTGGGAGGCCCCTTGTGATCCCTAAGAGGGGTTGAAGGATTGAATTAGCCCTGTTCTTAAAGTTTTTATTTGGTGAGCCATCTACTCTGTCAATATTGTGAAGTCAACTTAGCAACAGTTACTATGAGTTGTTTTTTTCCCCCCTTCCTGCTTCTCTCAACTAGAGGAATATCTGTGTCTAATTTTCTATGGCGTAAAATGTCATTAACTGTGAGCATGCCATTTCTGCTTACAAGGGCTCTCCATGGAGCAGAAAGGAGATTCCAAGGGGCCCTTCATGGTTGATAACTGCGGAGGGGGGCTGTTCAGCAAGAGCCTCCCAGAGCCCGTGCTGTGTCATTATGGCAACCTGTCCTCCAAGGCACCTGTGTGCGGCTCTTTTAAGGCTCAGGGTCGTTTTGGTTTCGAAGTCCATTCTTTGTGGTCATGCACCCTTCCTGCCTAAAGCAGTAAGGTCACAGAACAACAGTGTTGTTTTACATTCTAAATTCCTGTAACAAAAAAAAAAAAAAAAATTCCTGTAACAGTGACAGTACCTTCTGTGGGCACTGGCACCAAATGGAGACAATTTCTGCTCTACTGTGTTTTCTTCATCCAACTACAGTGGTGGTGGCAACCATCCTGCACATGTACTTGTTACGTCGTTTCACTTTTGGAAATGCTGGACTCCTGCTTCCTCCTATTTCCATGCTTGCGTGCTTCTCCTTTGGATTCTGGAGAACATCTGAGGCTAAGGAGTGGTGTTCTGTGGGAACTGCACTTGGCCATATGAGCTTCTACACCAAAAATGCTCCGTGGGCCCTTGAAGATTGCAAGGGATCAGCAGAAATTGGCAAGCCCTGTCTGTAAAGGGCCAGATAGTAAATATTTGGGGGTTCATGAGCCATATGGGTCTGCCGCTAACTACTCAACTCTGCTGTTGTAGTGTGAAAGCAGCCATAGAGCCATTGACAGTACAGAAATAAATGGGCATGGCTGTAGGCCAAAAAAACTTTTATTACAAAATAAGCAGAGGGCAGGATTTGACCTGTGGGCCACAGTTTGCCAATGTAATTAGCATAATTGCCCAAACCAAACATTTAAAACAAGGAGGATGATTCGGATGAAACAAAACATGGGAGACTTTTGTTCTCCTATGGTCAGTGGTTTTCATTAAACAAATAGGACTGGGTTAGATGCCATCTGTATCACAGATAACAATATTGGTACTTGAGGCCATTTGAATAGAACCAAATTTAGATATGTAGAAGGACATAAATCCTATCCCATTCCTTATAATTAATGTTGACACTTCTAGACTGTCTTGGGTCAGCATGAATTAGATGTCTGCCTTCCTTCCTAACTGGTCTGATGAGATCATGACACAACTTCATCTTAGAATAGTTTTGGATCTAATGCTAAAATAATATGACCTCTTGGTAATCAGTACATTTGGGATCACAGCATGTGATAATGGCCCCTCGTGTGACTAGACCACTAGTTTCTGTAACCCTGAACATTGCTAAGAGAGGGGACTGTGAACAGAATCTAGAGAAGGTGCCAAATACTGGCGGACATTCAAGCCACTGTACAAGAGAAGTCGTTACTGTTGATGAGTTCCAGGAAATGCTTTTGAAAGAGAAGTAGAAGTGTATGACAAATTGAGTTAGTTGGGGTTTTTCTTTTGGGGGGGGGGTGTTGTTTTGTGTTTTAGTGAGGAAACTTCTTCCAGGAGACATGAGAATTTTAAGACATTGATGATTAACTTTGATGTGGGTAAAGGTTTGTTAATAATTCAGTAGTTTAATGGAATTTTAGATCTAGTTCAGCCCTTTCCATTTCACAGTTGGGGAAAGAGAGGGTGTCCCAGTAATGTGATCCTGCTTATTTTTATAGTTTGCTATGTTATCTACATGCCCTGTATTCTAAAGGGATTAAATTCAGAGCCAGCAAATAAAAGTGAGTTTCACAGTTAGTGTGTTCTTTAAGGGCATGCTGATTTTATCCATTGTTGTAGTGGAGGTGGGGCTGTGAGTTGCCATATTTAGTAAATAAAAATATAGGACACCAAATTAAATTTGGATTTCAGATAAACAAGGAAATTTTTTTTAGTATAAAAGTTTAATAAAAAATGCAATATTTGAGACATACTTATACTAAAATATTTCTTGTTTATTTGATACTCAGATTTAATTAGATGGTTCTATATTTTATTTGAACCATACTGGGGGCCATGGGAACTGAGGGAAATATAAACTTAGAACCCAAGTTTAATGGTGAAGGTTTTGTGAACAGGGTGATAGCTAGAATGGGAGCTAAAGCTTGAAGCTTTGGTTTTTCTTGAAATGATCAGTACTTTGGTTATGGTGTTGTGTAATGTGCTCTACCTTAAACAAAAGAAAAAGAAATGGGCAGTTTCAATCATGTTTTGTTTAGTAATTTCATAAACAGCAGCTCAGATGGTGTTCCTTGGGCCATCCTGGAACCCAGCAGTTGGCAGAGTTAGCCAGCACTTTTTAGGGAAGTCATGTGGAAAAAAATGGACATGGCGTTGGAGACTGCCTGGGGAGGAGTGCAGCAGGTCACTTCCCACAGGGCAGAAAGGCCAGGCCGGAGAACTGACATGAAAGGGGTATGTTCACCTAAACTGGGTCTTAAAAGATGTTAGGACACTAAAAGTAGGCACTTGGTGCATACATCTATTATTTGAAGATAAGATTAACGCAAAAGAATTTATCTGAGGGACTTTCTTGTAAGTGTATTTTTGAACTGGAATGTCCTCTTTAAAACATCTCTCTGGCATCCTTATTTACTTTGAAACTTGAACCAACAACAGCACACCAGGCCAGGCCCTTTGTCTTTTCAGGGTACACTCTGACTCTTGGGGACTAGACTGGAACATTAGAATAGAGTCACACCATCTCTCTCTCTCTCTCCCTCTCCTTCTCCCTCTCCATCTCCCTCTCCCTCTCCCTCTCCCTCTCTTTCCCTTTCCCAGAACAAGTTGTATTTTGTGATAGTTGTAGTTGACTAAGGTTAGCTTAGCAGACAAGTTAATAAAATAAAGGAATGGTCCATACGTCCACGGGGTTTCCCTGAGTTGAATACTTATGTGCCTTAACATTGAAGAGCCAGATGTTTAGAAGTCCAGCTTTCTAATTTCTAAGTATAATTGATTCACATTAAGAATAAAATGTTTCTTATCCCTAATGTGATTTTATATGAACTTGTGAACATTATTTTGGATGGTCAAGCTTCAGCAGGCTTTATAACAGTTGAACCTCAATCTTAAACATGTGAATTATCTACGCCATTTAAGTTCCTAGACCAGCTTCCTTCTGGAGTGTGCTTTTTGGCATCTTCTCTCAGCCATCAGGTTGATGTTTGTACAAGGCACTCCAACTTTTTCTCAAGGCATAAATTTTTGCATTATCAAGAAGTTATGCAAAATGAATCTTACAGTAAATATAAATAACATTTATGGTATTTTGAGTTATCAGTTCTATTACTATTTTTTTCAAGCAGGAATTATTGAAAAATGAATAGATACACCTCATGTTTCTGTTGAAAGAAATATATTCATGATCCCAAACATTCCAGGATGGAATGTTAGTCTCTTAGGAATTACAAATCTTCATCATTAATCTGTTATGTTTATGTATTACTTCACAGTTTACAAGTTACTTTTATTTCCATTGCCTCAGGTGATACTTGGCAACAGCCCAGAGTCCAGAGTGAGATGTGCGGGGATCATTATCTTCAGTTTATGGATAAAATGAGGTTCATAAAGGTTGAGATTGGCCAAGCACCCAATAGCTAGTAAGTACTAGAGAGAGGATCAAAGCTCTAGTCTTAAAAAAATAAAAAAATAAAAAAAATAAAGCTCTAGTCTTCTATAAAGACCAGTGGCATGAAAAACTTTAAACATGTACAAAGTAAACAGAATAGTGTGGTGAACCCCCATGTACCCATCCTCCAATCTCAACAATTATCAGCTTTCTGCCACCTTAAATCATCTGTACGTCACCATCTCTTACCCCCACATGATGTTGATAGTATTTATAGTTTCTAAAAGTCTACACACATTGAAAAGCACTAACCCTAGCTGTCTAGCTTTAACAAATGGGTATACTGGACCCCATAAAGACAATTCCGTCTCCCCGGAAGTTCTCTCCTGCCCCTTCTCAGTCAACTTCCCACCCTCCCTTGGTAACCACTGTTCTGTTTCTCTATTTTTTTCCCCCTCACGCACAGATTAGTTTTGCTTGTTTTTAAGATTCATAGGAATAGAATCATTCAGTACATACTCTTGCATCAGGCCTCCTTCATTCAGCATCATGGTGGTGAAGCTGTAGTCTTTTGACCCAGAGTTAGGTGCTTTGTTCAGACTGGTGCTATATTCCTATCTCATGGTTACAGAAAGATGATTTCCTGGATGATAACCCTGAGAAACCCAGGTCCTGGCCTCATTTCATCATGCTTAATCACATAGAGAGATGAACAGTTTTTCCTTAAGTGTGAAGGGCCATCATTTCCTCCACTGAGAGCAGATTGTTTGGAAGATTGGTGGTGGAGGAGGTGCTGCACCATGAAATAATTTGCCTGTTGCTAGCTAAGTCATTTGCTTATAGAGAATGCTTCCCCACCCTTTAGGTCCCCTCTCTATCTCTACTAATTTCCCCCAGTGTGTCTGCCTTTATGTTTTCGGAGGCCTCTTGATCAAATACCATTTGAGCTTGTGCTGATTTTTTTAAGGTCAAGTACTGATAATTGTAAGATTCAGAAAGCCATTTACCTGTCTCATCATTTTTAATGGGATTACTTAACGGTTTAGTTTTGCTAATTAAGTAGAAGAGGAATGATCAAAATAGTGGTTAAATTACTGTACCCAGAGCTTGCATTTCATTTCATTTCATTTAAAAGAAATCAGTGAGAACTCAACAGTAGAATTAGATACAAATGTGATTTTCTTCTGTAGGGAATAGTCTTTGAATTCTTTAACTCAATTATCTCTATTTTAGGTTACAGAAGGACAACACAGACCAAAAGAACAAAAGCAGAATTACCCTTACTTGTCACTATTAGGGGATATATGTGTAAGAGTTTATATAGGAAAGGCTCATAAGTAGAGTGGTGAACCCAAGGATGAACTAATTTATAGGTGCCTCTGGCTCCTTTGGCAGACAGTTTCTTTCCCAAAGAAAGTTTATACAGTGACATTGCTGAATTACTGTAGTTTCTTTAACTGATTGAAAACAAGAGAGTCTGAAAGGTAAAATTAACTTTGACTTTTTATTCCATTTGCTGTTTGTGTTGAGCCCAATAGTGGATGATTCATTTTCCCATGAAACCTTTGAAGGATGTGGCTGGCTTCTGGTGATCATAGCATTGAAGACCGTTGCTGAGATCCCTTTCACTCATTAGGAGGATCTGCATGGTGATCTTCTAAATCTAACATTCTTCGGTTGTTAGCTGGAATGCTTCCATAAAGAGAAACTCTTCTGTATCAAGTTCTCACTTATCCTGAGGAGCAAGCTTGTAATAGAAAAGCAAGATAAATGCCGGTTCTCTCCCTTTATTTACCAGTTTCAAAATGAGTTGGTTAACTGGCTTCCTCTAAAAGTGACCAATACTTTTTTAAATGAATTTATGGATTTAAACACATTTGATATGTTTGAATCCACTTGTAATCTTTATACTGTTTGATGATCAAATTACCCAATTTTTGGCTAGGGGAGCCTCTTTTAATTGGCTTCTAAATTGTGAATATACTATGTATGTATATATGTATGTATATGTACATATATTAACCATCCACTTATTCATCTTTCTACTTATTTATTTAAGATTTTATTTATTTATTCATGAGAGACAGAGAGAGAGAGAGAGAGAGAGAGAGAGAGGCGGAGACACAGGCAGAGGCAGAAACAGGCTCCATGTAGGGAGCCCGATGTGGGATTCAATCCCGGGACCCGGGGATCACGCCCTGAGCCAAAGGCAGACACTCAACCACTGAGCCACCCAGGTGTCCCTCTACTTATTTATTTAAAATGTCTTTGATAGACAGGATGTTCCAGGCTCATTGTACTCTTTATCCCCAGACCTTTATTCATCCATCTCTCCAAGGAGCTCTAGTTCCTTTTGATGGAAATAGTATTTCAAGACACAGTATGAACACTAGGAGTGGTGATTGTGCTGGCTAGTCATTATTTCTAGGTCCTTTCAGAGGATAAAGTTAGAAAATTAAGCCAATTGCTGCATGAGTTCAGACTGATACTTCCAATTCAAATTAAGGATTGCTAACAAATGATGATTGATTGGAAAGTGTAGAGTGAATGAGCAAGAACTGTAAAATACTGGAGAAGCAGCTAAGGAAATAATTACAAAATCACAGAAAACAGAACTGCAAAGGGATCTTGAAATATATGATCTGATTTTCCGCCTACTTCTTTGCCCTTTCACAAAAGCTACATTTGAACATGTCTGAGTAGAGAAAAGGATCAAGAAGGTGAAGCTCAAATCTTAGTCACTGGCTTCTGCTGTACAGGAAATGGCTGGACGCCTTGATGTGAAGTGATTTATGTGAAGTGAGGAGATCAGAAAACACATTATGGCAGTTCAAATGGAAAATTTTGTATTGAGCGAATTTCAGCTTCAGTTGACCCTCCTTCAACTGTTTTCTCACTTTGAACTTTTTCTTGGGAAGGAGCTTTTATCTTTAGAAATGAGATATTTGGTACGTGAAAACAAGGCAAAATTAACTGCCAACAAGCCCCTCATACCCATGGTGGTTCTGGTTTTCCTTTATAGTTGAGAAAGCTCTGTGCATCATTTTTGTCAGATTTCTCCTACTGATCTTAACTTTAATGTTCTTGTTGTTGTTTGAGAGGCAATGTGTAAGATACTTCGACTGCTATTTTGTATTCCAGAAACTAGAGGCAGGAGGCCCAGGCTTCCCCTGGTTAGTCTGGAAGGCCTATGTGTTGATGTACGCATTCAGTATCTAAGGCAAAACATTACACGTATGCATGTTATTATCATAATTAGAGATGCAAACATGAATTATTTTACTCCGAAGGGAGAGTCAGAATTAACTTCAGAGGTAAAGTCTTGTTCTTTGCTAGAAAAACTGCTTATAAAGGCTTAAAATGCCAGTCTCAAAAGTATGTCTATTTTCAAATTGAATATCTACAATAAATGAAGTAAATTTGTTAAATATTCTCAGTTGTTTTAGTATTAAATTTTCTCTAAGGCTTGTTGCAAAAGGGAATTGTTTTTGATGGGGAAAAATACAAATATACCAGCTTTTAAGGTTAGTAATAATATGTTAGCAAAACTCTATTGCATTATTATTATTCAGAATCTGTCTCCAAGGAAAGCATTTCATGAATCAAGATACATAAGTGAAGTGTCATTTATGTTTTTTAAAAAATTTAATATTCATTTTTAAAGATGAAATGTTAATATTTTGAAAAAGACATCAGTTAAAAGCAATTTTTAAGGACAGGTATCCTTTTGATTTTTTTTAAAGATTTATTTCTTTTAGAGAGAGAGAGCAGGGAGGGGAGCAGAGGGAGAGGGAGAGAGAGAGACTCTCAAGCAGACTCCCCATTGATCAAGAGCCCCATGAGAGGCCTGATCCCATGACCCTGAGATCATGACCTGAGCTGAAATCAAGAGTCAGAAGCCTAACTGACTGAGCCAACCAGGTGCCCCTGCTCCTTTTGATATTTCAACAGAAAATAGCTTAATAGCCTCCCTCTATAAGACTGTGGGATCCAGTGGATTAAAGGTGGAAGAGGCTGGCCTTCATTAAAATTAAAAACTTCTCCTCTGTGAAAGATAATGCCAAGAAAATGAGAAGACAAGCCACAAACTAGGAGAAAATATTGGTAAAGGATGTATCTGATAAAGGACTGTTATGCAAAATATACAAAGAATTTTTAAAACCAAACAATTAGAAAACAACCTGATTAAAAAATGGGCCTAGACCTTAACAGATACCTCACCAAAAAAAAAGAGATGTGGATGGCAAAAAAGCATATGAAAAGATGCTCCACATCATATGTCATCAGGGAAATGGAAATTGAAACAACCATGAGGTACCACTGCTCTCCTATTAGAATGGAGAAAATCCAGAACACTGATATAATACCAAATAAATGCTGGTGAGGGACTAGAGCAACAGGAACTCTCATTTGTTGCTGGTGGGAATGCAAAATGTTATTGGTTGCTTTGAAAGAAAGAGTGGCAGTTTTTTACAAACCTAAACATACTCTTCCTATATGATGTATAGTCACTACTTGCTATTTACTCAAAGGAGCTGAAACATATGTTCACTGAGAAACCTGTACGGGAGCGCTTGTGGAAGCTTTATTCATACTAATAAAACTTGGAAGCAACCAAAACGTCCTCCAGGAACTGAATGTTTCAATGGAACATTATCTAGCACTAAAAAGAAATGAGTTATCAAGTCACGAAAAGACATGGAGGAATTTTCAGTGCGTATTACTGAGTGAAAGAAGCGCCAATCTGACAAGGCTACATACTGATTCCAATTACATGACATTCTAAAAAAGTAAAACTATGAAGGCAGTGAAAAGATTAGTAGTTGTTTAAGGGTCGGAGTGGTTGGGCGGGGAAAGGATGAACAGATGGACTCAGAGGGGTTTTAGGGCAGTGAAGATGCTAAGTTATTATAATGGGCAGATGTCATTATATATTTGTCCAGAGCCATAGGGTATACAATAACAAGAGTGAACCATAGTCTAAATTATGGACTTTGGGTGATTATGACGTGTCAATATGAGTCGATCCATCGTAGCAAATATACGAGTCTGGTGGGGGATGTTGGTAATGGGGGAGGCTGTGCCTGTGTGGCTGCAGGGGCACATGGGAAGTCTCTGTACTTCCTCCTCAGTTTGGCTGTGAACTTACAACCACTCTAAGAAATAAAATCTTAATTTTAAAAAGTCCTGGGAGGAAAAAAAGGTGCTAGAAAGAAATTGGAATCCTAGAATTTCCATATTTCTCAGTGTTTCTTGGAATTAATAAGTCGGGAAATACGGAACAGAGGTGAAGAATCAGAATTGAAATTCAGAGTTGGGGAAAGTATGTCCAAATCCCATCTAACACTCAATATGCCCAGCACTTCATACTTTATTATTCCTGTCTTATCAGGAACTCCAGACTCAGTCTTTTGTAGATACAGTTGAAAATTTATAATGGAATTGGAACACATGTTAGTGTGATCCTGGACGAAAGTATAGGTAGAATGGAATGTCCTTGCTGGAAGGAGCTTTGTGATCATTTGGTAGCCTAACATCTTTAGTTTATAAATAAAGAGACCCCCAGAGATGCCGCTCAGTGACTTGCAAAGCGACACAGTTCAAAGCAGTGGGGCTGTGACTAGAAACCCAGACATCCAACTCCTTTCAGCTGCATTGGGGTGCTCAGTGATCGTGCCTTTCTCTGAGCACAGGTCTTTCACACCTTGGCTAGGAAGCCTCAGGGCTTGCAGAGATGCTCAGGTATTAGGTGTATGTGTGTTTTTCTCATGAGACACAGAAATTCTCAGTACTTTCTAAAATGATGATCAATTTAAACTTGGCCTCAGGCTACCCTTGAAGCCTCTGACACTGTAACCTTTTGCCAAGAGGTTTTTCCTCTTGTTGGCGGCAGTCGCCCTAAGCTCCTATTTAGAGTAGAGGACAGGACTGTAGCGTGGCCGCAGGAGGCTCGGGGAGCTGTCCAGAGTGGGTCCTTACGTTATGACCCACGCTTGGGCTGCGCATGGAACGCTGTCCTAGCGCGGTTCCAAGCTGTGAATGCTAGTTGCTTTGTTTCTTAAGGTCTTCCAGGTATTCTTGAGTTATGGGAGTGATCTAACCAGGGGAAAGTAAAATCCATAAACATAAAAAAAAAAAAATGTAAGTTAAGTTCCTTGAAGTTACTCAATCAGTAGCATCATTCCATCATATAAATGTCAAAACCGATCATCATGCCAATGCTGTGGATTTATGAGGCGCTCTCTTTTTTTTTAAATAATTGGGCTTTAATATATTCAGTCTGCAGGCAGTACTTGCTCTGTGGGTGCATGTGAGCCCCTTAAAATAATTGCATAATCTCCCAGGGGTTCCTGGGTCGTAGGTAGGGAATCACTGGTGTGGAGCTTAAGAGGGGTGTGAAAACTCCAGAGTATTATCAGCAGGGCAAAGTGGGCACAGTGGTGTTTTTTTTTTTTTTTTTAATATTTTACCTTTTTTAAAGTTTTGTACTGATTGTTTCTGTTTAAAAAGTGTGTGCATGTGTGTGTATGCATGTGTACAAAATGACTGAATAGAACTCCCCCCGAGTTTGCACGGAACAATTTAATTTAGTTCATGCTGTTTCAAGTTGAGGGACGCCACAACAGTCCCACGGCTGTAGTAGAGGTCACAGAATCTTTGCTAGTGGCTTTGACTTGAAAGATTTAGGCCAGCTCTTGGAGGTGTGGTAACATTTTGGTGGCAGGTGTGAGCAGGTCAGCATGCTTCCCTGATGTGACTAGCTTCCATCTGACGAGACCAGAGCAGATATGCACTAGATTGTCTATTCCTACCAACATTCATATGTTGAATTCCTAGACCCCGACGTGATGGTTTTAGGAGGTGGGCCTTGGGAGGTGATTATGTCTTGAGGGTGGAGACCTCATGAATGGGATTAATGCCCTTATAAAAGAGACCTCACTGAGCTCTCTTGGCCCTTCCCTTGTCAATGCCACCCAGTCCATTCTATTTCAGTCCAGCAGCCCAAACAGACAAAGTCAGCATATTGGGTCCCTAAACCTTTCTCTTTCACTTTCTTGGTCTCTTGCTCCCCCTTCCCTCCTCCACCCTTTTCATCACCTCTCTCTCTTCCTTTTTTTACTTCTTTCTCCATTTTGTTCTGCAGATATTTGAGCACCATGTAGCTCTGGGGAGTTTACAGTCTAGTAGTTGAAGCACACGCCTACAAAGAGATCACAGAACTCTCTTATCTGCACACTTGTTTCAAATGCTGTGGCAAGAATGAGGCACTATGAGATGCTGACAGAGAGGGCCCCACCTGCGGGATCAGAGAACATTCCCTGGAGAACTGACAGTAGGGCTGAATTGGAATTAACTAGATGATGAAGAAAGGGAAAGAAGTATTTTCCAGGCAGAGGAAACAGAATGTGCTTCAGGAATTGGGAAAGGGGTACCTGGGTGGCTTAGTCAGTTAGGCATCTGCCAAGCATCTGCCTTCAGCTCAGGTCATGATGCCGGAGTCCCAGGATTGAGCCCCACAGTGGGCTCCTCATTCAGCGGGGAGCTTGCTTCTCCCTCTGCCTTTCCTCCCTCTCATGCTTTCTCTCTCCCCCATTCTCTGTCTCTCAAATAAATAAATAAATTCTTAAAAAAAAAAAAAAAAACGAAAAGAAGGGTGATGTGTGGTGGTAGGGCAAGGACAAGTGGCATTGAGGTTGTAGGGCCGCCTGTCTGGAATTCTGGTCTCAAGCCTAAGAGTGGGCCTTCTGTGAAACGCTTCTTCGTGCCCGGGTGGTTCAAGGACTACGCCCAGTGAACCGTATATGTGTGTTCTTTGATTTTTCTGGGCTGCCACTCCCCATACAGCTCTTCACTGGCCGTATTAGTCAGCTGGAGCTGCGCTTAACGCACTAGGTGGCCTCAACAACAGATACTTATTTTCTTACAGTTCAGAGGCTATAAGCTCAAGATCATGGTGCCATTGGGGTTGGTTTCTGGTCAGGACTCTTTCTGGCTCATGGCTGGCTCATGGACAACCACCTTCTCACTGTGTTCTCACATGGTTTCTCTGTGAGCTGGGATGGGGGTTGGGGACAAGGGAGAGACTGATCTCTACTATCTCTTCCTCTTTTTATAAAACACCAGTCCTGTCTGCTTAGGGCTCACCCTTTTGACCTCATTTAACCTTTATCACCTCCTTAAGGGCTCTGTGTCATATCCAGATACAGCCATGTTGAGTGTTAGAGCTTCAACATATGAATTATGTGGGGGCACGTTTTCAGCATGTGACACTGACCTCCAATGGTTGTCCCCAGGATAATACCTGCTGATTTATAGTGGGCAGGTATCTCGGAGAAGAACAGAAAAGTAAAACCCTATAGCATTTGGGCTTCTCCCTTTGAATAGCAGTAAAAGAACCCAACAAAAACTGATTCTGTTAAGTCAGCATGCTTCATCGTGAAGCCACAGGGCTTTTGGTTGCTGAGCTTGCTCCATCTCTGCAGTGGGCATAGCTCTTGTGAGGGCAGCTGGTGCTCAGTCGCTGGGATGCTGCAGAAAGTCAACATGAAGCTTTAACACACGGACAGAGGCTGAGACTTCCAGATGCAACCTTCAGCCTCGTGACTCCAGGCGATAACAGGTAGCTTCGGGAATCACGTGAGGCCTGCTGTACGTCACAAGACCACAGAGAACAAAATTATAAAACTAAAGTCATCCCCGATTCTTGCCCTTTTTGACAGATCAGTGGTAACTGTTGTGAAGTACATTCAGTAGTAGGGCTCATGCTTTTTCAGGAACTTTTAAATTAATGACTCTTAAAAAAGTCACATTTTAAAGAAACATACTGGGGAGATTAATAGCATGGCATCCTACATGTCATTCTCAAGGGTATTTTCTGGGCATGTGGATACATACGGCATCAGGAGGACTGATGTGAGCACTGTGGGAGGAAGAGCCAAAGAGCTATAACTTTTTTTTTTTTTCCAGTGCATTGACAGCTATCGAAGCAAGGTTTACCATTTTCTCCTTGATGACACGAGTCTATCGATTACTACTATACTTTCCCCACCGTACCTCTTCCATATTCTTATTATAAGATTCTATAATAGGATGAAATCATATAGAATGAATTCCATTCTATTGTTGGCTGAAAGGGTTAACAAAAGAAAGAAAACTTGGAATAGCGTAAGCCACATCCTACACTCTACTAGTAGGTAGAGCTAATGTAAATATAGACTGTGTACTATCTGAAGTGTCTGACAGATTTACAGGCTTCGCAGGAGGCAGAAAAAAAGTGAAAACCTGAAGAAAAGAACATTGGCCAGGAAACGCAAGGCCGAAAAAAGTACTATGGTGGTGATAGACTAATAAACAAGAAGTTATTGAACACATGCTTGTGTGTGTATGAGACTGTGTTTAGTGCTTAGAAGGGTTTAAAACAACCAAGGGATTTACACTTTTAAGTTAGATCAGATCTAAATTGAAGCAAAATATAAAATCAAGTAATTGAAAAAGGGTACAAGTGAGATGTCAGAAAGTGGTATATGATTTAGTGCAAATGAGTAATGCTACCAGTGAAGTGATTTTCTTCACTAGCATCCAAACTCCGTAACAGTGAGGGCCACATAGGGTATGCTAGCAATGGTTAGGGTAGTGGTAGGCGTTCATTAATGAATCAAGGCAAGGGATCGCTTAGGCTTTTAAAGTATGGTGTTTTTTGCTCGTTTGTTAAAAAGGTGTAATTTATGTACAATAAAGTATGCAAGTCTTAAGCAGAGGCTCAGTTCATTTTCTCTGTATTGAACCTACCTCCGGATGCTAGAACATTTCTAGCACACTGAAAAGTTCCATCACACCTCTTTCAGCCTGTACTACCGAGTAGTAGTAGCTGCCATTCTGACTGCTGTCACTGCACTTTAATTCAGCCAGTCTTTGAGTTTCATACAAATGGAATTATACAATAGTCTTCTTTGTGTTGAGATTTGTCCACGTTGTTGCTTGCTATGGCAAGCATCAGTAGCTCATTCTCGTTCATTTCTATGTATTCTTCTTGACGGACATCTGGATAATTTCAAGTTTGGTGCTACTATGAATTCAGCTTCTATGAACATGTTCACGTTTGTCTTTTAATGGACGCACACAATCACTTCTCTTGAGCAAATATCCAGGTGTGAAATTGGTGGGTCATAGAGTATAACTACCTTTAGCGGATATTGTCAAACATTTTTTTCCAAAGTGCTTATACCAATTTATTTTTTCCCCAGCAATGTAAGAGAATTTGAATACAGGTTCTAAATTGTTTTATAGGTTTCAATAAAGTTCATCCAAAACCTATAAAGACCCTGGTCATTACAACCCAAGGGAGGGAGGGAATGCATTTTTCTCAGTATTAGTATTGTTCATATTTCCAGAGAGCTTATCTCAGGACCGGAGCACAACGTAGGCATTCAGTCAGTATTTGAGTGGATCCTGAAATGGGTCCACAGTTTAGGAAGGAAGGTGAATATAAGAGTAGAGCATAGTGGCAACCAATTATTGAGTTCTGACCTTTATAGATATCAAGGCTCTCAGCTTTGTCCCTTGCCAGTTTCATGATGTCATTCGTCCTACAATTCTAATTGAGTCTGCTCTGTGCCAAGAAGTCTTGTCCTACTGTTGCTGCTGAATAGAATTAAGGATGTCAGGCAAGGCCCATAATAACCTAGCTGCTGGTCCAGGATGGGTTGGTGACTGAGTAGGACAGGTTTGTGGACTATACCATGGTAAGGGGAGCCTACAATTGGGCTTTACAGCATGGTTGGGGGTGGGCTCAGGTCAGGTCTATACCAAGTAGCATGGGAAATAGGCAATAAATGCTTTCCAAGAAATTCTTCTGTTTGGTGCTCTTATCAAGGAATATGAAGAACCACCAAGCATGATGAGGGATAGTTTGAGTCAGGAAATATGTGCAATGTGACTATTGGGCAAAGCTGCTTTAAACGCTAACATTGGGTACCTCCTATGTAGGGCATTCTTTTTTACTCATCATTATAGCCCTATGCAGTGGGTCCTCTCAGAGCCCCATTTCACAGAGAAGGAAACCAAGGAACAGAGAGAAGACATAACTCTCCCAAAGTCATATGGCTAGAGAGTGGCACAGTAGGATTTGAATCTAGATGCCTCCAGAGACTGGGTTCTTTGCCACTCACTGCACAGCAGCTGCCTTATGAGGATACTTTAAACTTTTAAATTCATAGTCTTAATTTCTATGAACCACATAAAAGTTGGGCATTGAAATGAACATTTTGCCAGTTTTTACGTGTCATCTGTCCTTGGGATGGCAAACTCGTAGTCTGAAGAAAGTTTGACATATAGAGGTATTAGAATCATCCAAGGATCTCAGTTTTTGAAAGAAAAATTTTAACCTAGTATTAGTTGATCTGTATCTGAAGGTCTAGAAAAAGCAGCCAAATATACTATATTCAGTAATGTCTCTGTATTTTTGCATAAACTATCGTTTATATCATGGGAACTAAAGACTAATTCTGAAATCCAAAAATTGGGGAGTTAAAAAACCTACATTCAATTATCCGTTGAGTATCTATTATGTGGTCTATGCAGTACCATGTCCTGAACATGTATTATCTGTAATTTCCAAAGCAATTTGAGCTAGGTTTTATTAGATCCCAGATCCCCTCTTTTGAGTTGAGGAAATTGAGAATCAGATAAGCCAAACAACCTGCCCAGTTTCATGGCTATAAAATATCACCCCAGGGATTTAAACTAAACCTGTTTGACCCTAAGACTCATGCTCTTTCCATGATACCACAGACTCCCACCTGTGCCCAAAGGAAGCAGTCGATTTCAGGGAGTTTGCTCCTTAAGTGATGACATAGTCCACCCTGCTCTCCCCATCCATTTTTTTTTTAATTCCGTCTATGGCATCAAATTAAATTTCCAGAAGAACAGTTTTGAATTGTAATGGATGGCATTGTTCACTGTCTCAACATTTTATAATTTATTCTGATTTTACTGACAGTACTATCTATTTAAATACAGGAAACTTTAGTCATCAGAATGCTAATAGACCTGATTTAGTTGTCTTTTTTTTTTTTTTTTTTTTTTTTTGTGGTCTCATGAGCAAACAAGTAAGTTACTGTGGAAACCAAATAGAAACCTAGATGAATTGATACGACGAGAGGCCTAAGAAATGGGGCATCTTGAAATAATTCCATCAAAGTAGCATAGGGGATAAAAGAGAATGACTTGAAGAGAAATTAGGCCAGGGTTTTTAATTAAGTCGTATATTCAGATTATACAAACCCTGCATCTGTTTAAGGTCTATTTTATCACTGAAACCATGTGTAATTTGTGACGCTACCACTGACAATGTTTACCTAATTTGTTAACCTAGATTTTTAACCTCATTTTGCCCTCCATTTGCACGTGGTAGGTATATTTGTACTTTAAAAGAGCGTATGTAATAGTAATTTTAAAGGCAAGGAAAATAAAACAGCTAGAGTCTCCTGCTATCTGCCCCAGGGATTCAGTTGCCATTCCAGTAATCTAAGAGACACCAGGAACATGACACTGGAGACTGAATGTCCCAAATGTCATGGATAGGAAAGCCATATCAGGTGGAGCACTCAACAGAAATTTCCCATTAGCAGGACTCAGGGTCAGGCCAACCCCTTGAGGGTGTTCCTTCAGGTGGATTTAGGGCTTGGGTCATGTATTCTTTAAGGATTGGGGGGTTGAGGAAAATACTTCTGCCTGGGAGTGCGTATTCGAACTCATTTATGTAACAGTTTGTAACCTGCCTGTAACCCAGGCAGAGAAATGTCCTTGGTGACCATAGGCCCGCAGACAGCAGGCAGCTGTCCAGTGGGGGGACCAGGACACCCGGATCAGCACAGCCCTGCAGCATCACCCCGAGTTAAGGCAGCCTCTCCTTGTGATCCAGTAAGCGTGGGGCCGTGCCACCCGAGCGGCCTGTCAGGGCCCGTGGGCCTCGCCCGAGGAGTAGCAGACTGCCAGGGCTTGGGGCTCCTTTCCTCTTGGCATTTGTGGGTTCTGTTGTGTATCGCATTCTCTGATGTTTTTTTGCATTTTGGTCTTTGCCTGTTTAGAGTTTGGGGCACATTAGACACGACGATTGAAGTTATCATAATATACACAGGTCTTTTTTTTTTTAATTTATTTATTTATGATAGTCACAGAGAGAGAGAGAGAGAGAGAGAGAGAGAGAGAGAGAGAGAGAGGCAGAGACACAGGCAGAGAGAGAAGCAGGCTCCGTGCACCGGGAGCCCGATGTGGGACTCCATCCCAGGTCTCCAGGATCGCGCCCTGGGCCAAAGGCAGGCGCCAAACCACTGCGCCACCTGGGGATCCCAATATACACAGGTCTTGAGAGCTCTTTAACCAAAGCCCAGTGGCGACCGGTACTTGGAGTCCGTAGCAGAGGAAATGCAAGATCAACTATCTTAGGATTTCTTGAACTTGAACGTACGTTATCAGTCACTTGAGTAGAAGGGAGGCTTTGCAGGCCATCACTCTTAGTCGTTGCTGGCAAGTCACCGGATGGTAAATGTGAGTGGCAGTTTCCTTTGCCCTCGGAGGAGCATTAAAATTCTCATCTCTCAACTTCATGAGAAAACGAGTCTTGCTGTATATCTTGTAAACTGAAGCCTTTCTTCCTTCAACGTTTGTATGTTCCTGTCCCTTTGGTTTCAATAATCTGTCCCAATGAGCTTTAGCACGCTTGAGCCAAAAGTGGGAGTGCCTGTGATGTGTAGATGTGCCCATGGTGTGGTTGGGCAGGTGTGGACGTGGCCCTCCCAAAGCGTCCAGTTTTGGGAAGAAGAGACACGTGTCTCAAGAACTAGGGTGAAGATGGACTGAAGAAAGTCCAAGGGGTACTGAGCAAGGATAATGAAAGTTAAGAACGTGGAGAATTCCTTCTAGCTGAGCCATATGGAAATTGCTCCCTGCCACCCACACAGGGTTTAAAGGAAAGATGGGATTGAGATTTTATTTTTTTATTCTTGGTTTTATTTCTTTAATTTTATTTATATTCAGTTAATTAACATAGAATGTGTTATTGCTTTTCAAAGGTGGAGGTCAGTGATTCACCAGTCTTATATAATACCCAGTGCTCCTTACATCACGTGGCTTAATGTCCTTCACCCAGTTACCTCATTCCCCCACCCCTCTCCTCTCCAGCAACGTATTTTAGAGACGTAAGGGGAAGACTCTTTTAGTTAGGGGAAACTCACAGAGTGGGGATGTCTGGGGGGAGTTGCTAGTTCTGTTTGGTTGAAGATTTCAAGAAGCCTATCATGGAAGATAAAGTTAGAAAGTTAGTTGGAGTTGGGTCATGGGGGGCCTTTAATGCTAGGATAAGGAATTGGGGTTTATTCTCTCTTCTCTTAGTTTCAGATTCTAACCCAAGTGTGTTACTTTATGGTCTGATTATTAAGTCTGAGAGTCCATAAAGAATAAAGTGATCCTTTTGGCAGTTTGTGGGAAAAATACCGTGTTACACAGTTAAAGTGGTATGGGTCAAAATGGCTTTTTTTAGGCTGAAAATTTTCCACAGAGGCAGCGCTAAATATATCACATAATCCATTCACCAAGGTGGAAGTCAGCTACATCACTACGGCATGCCCTTATTTTGACTCCTCCTTAGGTTCAACAATGTTAGGATCTATATTTCCTAGCTTTTTTTTTTTCTTTTTTGGCCAGGTAGATGGTGCTAAAATGCCTAATACCCCATTTCTGCAGCAAACAAACTGGTTTGCTTGAAATATGAGTCATTAAGCTCCTTTATCTTTCCTTTCAATTTCCTACTTAGCGTTTTCCCTTCATATTGGGCACTTTGTAAGCAGTGAGGTGGCTCATTGATTTGCTGCCCATAAAGGAGCAGCTCTGGTCTTTTTTTCTATTCAAAGGAATTATTTTAGTCTACCTGTGATGTCCCTTGGAAATATTCTGAGCTGATATTTTTAGCTATTGGAGGCTAACCAGAAAATATCTGAATTTTATCAGATAGGATTGAAACATTTTTCAATTGATAAAAACATTAGCGAAAAGGGCGCTCTTTGTTAGTATTCTCTGGCTAATTAACTCTGTTGACTAAAGCTTTAGGCTTATATGGCAAGGTCAGTTGGTTTTACTCTGTGATTATCTCTTAGAACCTCTAGTCTTGGCCATTGATTTCCATAAGTAAGTATAATAGCAAGTCCTTACATAGCTTTAAGTGCTATAAATATAAATTCATTTAATTTTCAGGATAATCCTAAATAGGTATTGTTACTATCTCCATCTTTATAGATCATGAAATTGAGAAGCTATGTGGTTGGCCTCCAGTCCCATTACTGGTTACTGGCTGAGCCAGGATTCGAACATAGGCACTTGGGTTCCTTGGTCTTTACTCTTGATTTCATTAAAATCCAAGGACATCAGTGAGAATGTCCCTAGACTTAAGTAAACACAATATGTGTCTAAACATTTAAGGCTGTTTATTTTGTATAGCAGAAAGCTCTGACTTAAGAAATTTCAGACCAGTGTGATGATATGCAGACACCAGAAATCTGGTCAGCATCTTTTGTCGTCCACACATACATAGTTGGGCACTTGGGGCGAGGCTTCACAGTGGTGACATTTGAGACCTGAGCCAGGACTTCAGGATGTTCAGGTGTTTAACAGGCAGAAAAGAGGGAACAACACATGCAGAAGCTCAGAGGTGAAATGGCATTCAATGTGCATGTTTAGAGGAAAATAGGGTGTCCAGTGTATCTGAAACAGGGAAGACAGGCAGTGACCAAGATGCTGTGTAAGGCTGCAGCTTGTACCCTGCTGAGGAGTCAACATCATCCTCCAGGAACGGTGACTTTTGTTTTGATCGAGGACTCACAGATTTTTATATCCAGTTTCAGAGGGTTCCCAGGTACTCGAATGCTCACCTGTAGATCCATAGACTCCTTTCCCCCAAGCCATAGAGAATAAGTGAGAATCAAGAATAACACAGTCAAATCTATGCTTCAAGGAAGAGGACTCTGATGACAGTGAAAGTGCCTGTGAGGGGAGAGTGATAGGAAACAGAGAGATTGGGAGGCAGATGCGAATAATCAAGGCCAGAGATCCCTGAGATGGCCTGAGAGCGATGTTGGTGAAAGATAACGTGGAAAACAGAAGTGAGAGGACTTGGGGTGAGCTCCGTGGGAAGGTTGCAGGTGAAGTGGCTAAAGGAAATTGCAGTTTTCTAGCTTGCTTTAAGGATAGATAGGGATGTCACTAATAAAAGGTGAAGATGGGAAGAGGCAAGGGCAGAAAAGGGGCAAGGGTAGAAAGGTAAGGGGCTCGAGTTTTAGACCCCCTAGGGTTTCCCGTGCCCATGGTACACTGCGGTGGTAATGTCCAGCACACAGTTGGAAATGCAATCTGGAAAAGAAGTCCGCATTGGCAAGAGACTTAGCTGTCTCCCTGGCAAATGGCAGGTGGAAGCCCTTGGAGCCAGGGTTAGACAGGGCCAACGCAGGGGGAGCCGAGGGGAAGAGGAGAGCACAAGAGGAGCAGCAGTGAGGTTGGCTGGGGAGAAGAGACCCGGGGAGCCACAGCAGCACCACAGCACTTGAGCATTTCCCATGTACTGGGTCTGTTCTCAACACTTTATTTTACTTTACTTTTTTAAAGATTTTATATATTTATTCATGAGAGACACACAGAGAGAGGCATAGCCACAGGCAGCAGGAGAAGCAGGCTCCCTGCGGGGGAGCCCGACGTGGGACTCGATCTCAGGACCCCGGGATCACAACCTGAGCCAAAGGCAGATGCTCAACCGCTGAGCCACCTGGGTGCCCCGTGTTCTGAACACTTCACATGCATAAGCTTGCTCAATCCTCGACCACCTCCGTGCAGGAGCTGCACTTTACACATGAGGACTCCAGGTCAGCGTCAGTGGTCAACTAGTGGTTAGCCTCAGTGAGCTGATGAGAGTGAGTTAGGATAGTTTACATCATGTTCAGATTTGAACACAGATTGGTAAGCTTTGATGACAGTATTTCCTTACTTTCCTCCTGGTTTTATGAAGTAGATGGAGCGTCATCATCAGAATTCATAAAGGAAGCGTGCTCTGAGACTTCCATAAATCTCCAAGTTCCCTGGCTTTCTTTCACATGAACATTCTGTTAAGATTCATGCATTTCTTAATATATTCTTATTTAATGGATTAAGCTTTCACTGAAGTTTTCTTCTCCCAATGAGCATTTTGGGCATTGGTTGGAGCACTTCCTGAAATGGTTGCATGAGTCACATTTTCATATTTCCTCTTAGAATATACATTGGAGTCTCTTCGCGGTGATCTGAGATATCGGCAAACTCTATGTTCCTATTCTCATCTGCCCAAACTTCTCTTGTTTACTTACATGCATCACTTCCTTAGAACCTCTCCACTTTGTTTGCCTTTTCATCACTACTCTGCTAGTGGAAATTTTCTTTGAAGTCCATTTTTTCAGTTATTATTATTTTTTGGTCCCTTTATCAGTTATGTACATTGAGGAACAAAAAACCATGAAATCACCCCAAGTTGCCACTGTAAGCTATCTGGTAGGCACAGGCAGCAAACTATAGACCAAGGACTGAATGGGATCCACCACTTTTTTTGTAAGGGAAGTTTTATTGGAATAAAATTCATTCATTCATTTGCATATTGCCTTTGGCTGCTTTCCTGCTACAACAGCAGAGTTGATTATTGCAACTGCATGACCCACAAAACCTAAAATGCTTACTGATATGGACCTTCACCGAGAAAGTACTAACTCTTGCTCTATAGCATTTGGAAAATCAGAATATGTCCAAAGCATATTTATAGTGTTTTAAAGTTGTTTTTTGATTTAGAGATGTATCCATTTTATTTTAGAGAGAGAGCAAGAGCAAGCAAGTGAGAGGAGGGTCAGAGGAAGGGAAAGAATCCTGAAGCAGACTCCCCGCTGAGCACAGAGCCCCGTGTGGGGCTTGATCCCAGGACCCCGAGATCATGACCTGAGCCAAAATCCAGAGTCAGCCACTTAACCAACTGAGCCACCCAAGCACCCCATATATTGTTTCGGGGTTTTTATTTTTTTTTTAATTTATTTATGATAGTCACACAGAGAGAGAGAGAGGCAGAGACATAGGCAGAGGGAGAAGCAGGCTCCATGCACCGGGAGCCCTACGTGGGATTTGATCCTGGGTCTCGAGGATCGCGCCCTGGGCCAAAGGCAGGCGCTAAACCGCTGCGCCACCCAGGGATCCCTGTTTTGGGGTTTTTAAATAAAATGTTACTCAACTGAATGATAGAACCATTGAGTGGCTTCTGTAATATTTGTCTTTCAGATATAAAACAAATTGTCAAGGGAACAATAAAATTGAAGACTCCTTTAAGTATTATATAATCGGAATTCTTCCCTGTAGAGTCAGGGATCTGAATTTTTGTCAGCATTGACAAATCTGTTAAGTCTGGAAAAAGAAATTTTCTTTGAATGCTTAATAGATGCCAGGTCCTTGATTGTGCTTGGCCTTGGGGATTCAGAAAAATAGAACACTTTTTCCACCCTCAGAAAAATAACGTATCAGTTTAAACCAAGTTAGAGATAAACAAAGAAAAAACAAAACAAAAAATCTGGAAAAATCGGCCCAGATTGTAAAAATATAACAGATTGAGAAAATGTGCCGAGTAAATTGTTTCAGTTTATTAACATGTTGACCTTATATTACTTCATTCGTGTTTCTGAAAAAAATGGTTGTGCTTTGTTTCCCATTATTTTGCCAAGTCAAGAAATACGTGATGCCCGATAGGATCACATCCTGCTCTCTCAAATAGAAGTCCCTCACCTGTCCCTCCAGGATGCTCACTCTCCCACGTAGCCCTCGCCTCCTTCTGGGGCTGCTGCTGCCTTCTGAGGTCCTCACTTGCCTCTGGATTCTCTTGTCTCAAATTTGTTCCCCTGGATCCGCTGCATTAACACATAATCACTTGATTCCGCTGCTCTGAACCCAACTCCTGTTCTCTCCAGCCCACCTAATGAGGTCTGGTCCTTCACTAGCATTTAAGACCTTCCATCGAAGCCTTTATGGAAGGTCTTAAATCGTTCCATACCTGCTCTCTGCCTTGCCTCCACCCAACCACCTCCTTTTTTTGTACCCTAGGCTCTGAGTACTGAAACTACAGTCTGTGCTTTCCCATCTGTTGATTTTCATACACTTTTCCTCGCTGTTTGAAAGTCTCTGCTTTTGTCCATTCCTTGCCTGAATCTGCTCATCTTTCAGATACCTCCTCATTTAAGCAATTTCCCCCAATCTACTTTCCACCTGCCTCATAAATTCTAAGCTGGAATGAATATTTTCATGCCACCCATAATATGGTAACTTAAAAAGATTATTCACATACTGTGTCCTGTTTTCTATGCCTAAATTCTAAATTTCTTTTTTTTTTTTAAGTTTTATTTATTTAGGTAATCTCTATCCCCCATGTGGGGCTTGAACTCATGACCTTGAGATCAATAGTTGCATGTTCTTCTGACCCAGTCAGCCAGGTGCCCCAGAACTCTAAATTTCTTAAGGGATGGAGCTTTGTTTTTGTTGATTGTTACATTTCTAGATCTTTAGTGTCTGCTTTTAATGCTTGTATATAGTAACTGCACAATTGACTTCGTGTTGAGTGGATAAATCAATCAATGCTTAATGGCAGATGTGAAAAGTCTGTTATGTTATATCAGATGGTGAATTTTAACTTGATGTATGGTAGCACTAATGGGATTAGATACATTTCTGAGTTAAAAATCAGCTCTTCAGTTATTGACAGGAAAACCACAGTAGTTGCTGGGTGAAAGGGCCTGCAGATCGTGTTTTTCATCTTCAGGAAGTGACCCTGGAACAGCCTCTTTTCATAAACTCTGTTATGTCATAGCACTAAATCTATTCTCTAGGGATTTAGACACAGTATAAAAATCCTCAGTGTCTTTGGGATTATCATAGGTAAGAAGAGGAAAATCAATTGCTTGTCTAAACCTTGTTTGCCAGTGGAAAAAAAAATAGCAAAATCTTTCTACCAACTAAGATATTTAGTGGAGACAGTAGACAAAGTAAACAAGATAACAAGAAAAGGTCTCATGCCATAGGCTACAGTTTTTTTTTTATTTTTTTTTTTATTTTTTTTTTTTTTTATGATAGTAACAGAGAGAGAGAGAGAGAGAGAGAGGCAGAGACACAGGCAGAGGGAGAAGCAGGCTCCATGCACCGGAAGCCCGACGTGGGATTTGATCCTGGGTCTCCAGGATCACGCCCTGGGCCAAAGGCAGGCGCCAAACCGCTGCGCCACCCAGGGATCCCTAGGCTACAGTTTTATGGGAAAGCAATTTAGGATGTTTAACCTTAAATAAAGACCAGTACTTCTTTGTGAAAATGATGTAGGCATCAAGTCAGCACGGTGGGCCACCTGATGTACAGAGAATGGTCAAAAATGTCTCTTTTATTTTTGTTGTGAAACGGGCTTTGCTTTGTAGACTGCTAACTTTGTGTTAATACTCTCCTGGTGGTCTTTGTGTTTTTACTGTTTTAAGAATCTTTTGTTTACTATGTTACAGGATGATGTAGCTCGCTTTATCTTGTCTCTGTTTTGCATTCTGTGCATTAACTTAGTAGCTACACAAGACAGCCTAGTGTTTGGTGGGATCATCATCGAGGGGCTTGAATAACTGAGTGGATTGTGGGGGGCGTGTGCTGGACAGGAACATGGTGTATAGTGGGCAAAATTCAGGCTGTGGGCCGTGGGAGGATTAGTCACACAACTTACAGGAAAAATTCTGTTGCGGAGATAATGGATCATTTGCTTCCTGAATGAGCCATTCAGAAGGAACCTTTGCCAAATCACTAAACTCCCTGATGAGATTCTGCGAAGACTCCCACCCGAGTACTGATTGGTATAGGAGACTGTTTGAATCAGCCTTTCCAACCTTTGTAATTTCTAATTTATTAATTGCTTAGGGGGAGGGTGTTGGGAGGCTTTTTAGTCTGCAGAATGTATTATTAAATGGGAACATGAGTCCTTTTGTGTCTTTTGATAAAAAGCACATATAATTTTTTTAAAAGCATTAATTTTGGTCATAGTTTTAAAAAAGAAACAATCTTTTCCCTTCTCTGAGCGTATTTTTAGCAAGAGCTTTGAGAATTAATCTCTAATATGTGTTATCACAAGGAGTAATCAGACTTGAATTTTATAAGCTTGGTACCTTTGGACTTGTGCCCTGCACACAGTTTATGTAGAAGGGAAAACAACCCTGTACAGTTTCTTAATTAAATAAGGTTGTGTTGTCACTTGGTTAACTTCTTGGTTTTTGAATAAAATAACATATTAGTCACCTGCAAATTCGGAATTTGAATGTGATGATATAAATCTTTCTGTCCTAATCAATTTTTTGAAGCTGTATTCAAATAATGATGCCTAACATTTCTGACTTCAGGAACTATCAGAGATGATTGATTATATCTGAACCACATATTGATAAAGTGCTAATATTTAATCAGCGTGGCCAGCCCCTACCCCCCCGAAGGTTATGGAAAGCCCTGCACTTTGTCATGGTTGCTGTCTTTTTTAAAGTTGCACAGAATGTCCATACGAACATTCTTTAGAGTCTCAAAACAAGCCAAAACCTTTATTCTGTGACATTGCATATACATTGTGTGAAATGCACACTTTTGTGCCAAAGGAACAATAATAGATTCATTTCTTACAAAGTACGTATAAATAGTAGTTCTACAAGTTTCACTTTTAACTCACACTTATTGTGTGCAGCGAGCTAAGGTCCAGTCCTTGCTTCTCAGACTTGACACAGTCTGGTAGGGGAAATAGGTGTGAGCAACAGGTAAGACCAAGACTGCTGTTTACCAGTAGAATTGACCAGAGTATCAGGTGTGATAAGTTGCTTCTTCCTAGCAGAGATCAGCAAAGGCATTGGGAGTTGTGGTCTTGAGCTAGATTTTGAAGGATGTAGAGGCAAAGGGAAAAGGGATGAATGAAGTGGGAAAAATGGTCCTTGGGCCAAGGTCTGATTTACATAGGTTGGCAACAAAGCACGCACATAATTTGGGAATTCCTCAGGTATGGTGAGCAAGATTCACCTGCCTTCTCCCCACCTCTGCTGCCGGACTGGGGGAAACAGAGAGGAAAGCATGATTTTACCCTGGGGTCATCTGTTCTTTGACCTTCCCACTTCCCTTACAGGATGGTAAGACGTTATGGAGAATAAGACTAGGGAAGAGGAATGGGTGTGGGTGAAAGAAAAGAGCCTACAAGGTAGCACAGTGGTCTCCTTGCCATATTTTTCTTCTTTCTTTTTCTTTTTTTAGTGTTCTCTCCTTTTCCAAAGCTTGGCAGAGTCCATCATAGAAAAGAGCAAAGAAAAGTGGGCAGGGGATTTCCTGCAGCTGACCATATTCAGTCTACCTATAATGATATGGGATTAAAGAGCATGGATTGAGTAGTGTTTGCAGAAAATAAACAGGTATCATTCTGAGCATACAAACTAATCTTGATAGATCCTGACTTTAGTTCTAGGTCATCATCACAGTCATCAATTAAATTTTTAGGACCTATAAGATGCATGGAATTGTCCTAAATAAAATTTAAGACTTATAAGATGCATGGAATTGTCTTACAACATAGATTGAAACCAAAAAATTTTATTTTTTGTAGAGGTGTAGGCAGGTTTAAAACAATCCCCCATACATGCATTTGTTTTCCCAGAAAAATGGTATTTATAGGAGCAATCACAGCATGGGATCCTGAGTAGACATCAATCTTTTGCTCTTCCATGAAGTCATTGTCTTTAAGAATATGTGTGTGTGTGCATTTGTTTTTTCCTTTTCCATAAGTCAAAAGAGAAAACCTAAAACCAAGTAAAAGAAGAGGCTTGAAAAATCATCAAACCTGGGCAGTAATTTTTAAAGCTACTTTGTGAATAAACAAACCTACCAGAGTTTTAGGCTTGAAGGAAAAAAACTATGTTGCATTTCAGGATCAGCTCCTACTTTGGAGTACTTGTCAGCTCGCTGGCTCTTTCCTTCTTCTTCTTCCTTCTTCCTTCTTCCTTCTTTCTTCTTCCTTCTCCTCCTTCTTCTCCTTCTCCAAAATGAACATATTTTATTTCCTCAAAATATTCTTTGCTTTTGGAGAAATAATGTCAAATTGAAAACTGTGTTCTTTGATAGTATAATCAGCTCTTTCTGCTAGAGGATTGTTCTAGAAGTTTGGCAGTTGTGTTCTATATGACAAATTACAGACTATTGATGAGTCTCTATCAGGGCACGGTGATAGTATATTTATATGCTCATCTGGTGAAATCACTTCATACTTAGTGGTTTTAAAAATTAAGGTTTCAAGGTGCCTGGGTGGCTCAGTCGGTTAGGCCTCTGACTTGATCTCGGCCCAGGTCTCGAGCTCACAGTCATGAATTCAAGCCCTGTATCTGGCTCTGTGCTGAGTGTAGAGCTTACTTAGATAAATACATACATACTGAAGTATACAGTTCATTGAAGGGTTAAACATGTTTCTGGAAAATATGCTTTGTCACCTTTTAGAAAATATTTGCCATATAAATTGAGAGTTTTCTTACTCCAGGTTCTGGGTAAGATGTAAATTATGAATGTTACTGATGGCTGATGAGTTCAGTGGCTACATCTTTGAGATTATGAAAGATTGAGCAAAGGAGGTAAAGATCTGAGACATCATCCCTTATGAACTCTTTCTCCTCAAACGATAAGTTGGAAGGAATTTTCTGATTGGTCATTGGCAGCCCCCTGTGAAGCTCATGAACTTTCTGTGGACTCGTACCATATGAGTATAATCTCTCTTTTTCAGTTTTACCTCTGGCTGCAAAACAGCAAGAGAAAGAAATCAAGGAGCCACTGCTGTCATTGACCGGATCACCCCAGCATGGTCAGTAGACAGACTTGAGTCCCAGAGAAAAAGCTGCTGGCTTCTGAGGATAAACCACTTTGAACAGCTTTTACCTTAACCTCGACCTTGAAGACTTTGACTCCTGGTTCCAAGGTGAGTTAGGAGAACACAAATTTAAGATCAGCAACAGGGTTGGATTAGGCAGTGCTTAATAATTACAGCAAAAGATAAGTGAGACATTACCAAATCACAGGAAGGTGTTTCTTTAAATATTCTTCTATGTGTATATCAGACCTTACGAGTAATCCTGGTTATGTTTAGGCATCTTGATAAAAAGTTTTGCTGGATTTGTTTTTTTTAAAAGATAGGAAGTAGAAAACCGTTCCAAAATATTTAATCTTTTTGTATCTGCGGTCTGGCATCACGTGGAAATAAGATACTGCCCTTCCCTTCTGGAGTAATAAAGCTGCAGAGATAAGTCTACAAAATGAAATGTTAACTCTGCTTGCATTATATGCGTATATGCACATACATCCATGCATACACACAGTCTTAAAATGATTCCATTGTTTGGAATCTGTCACAGAGATTTTTTTTTCCCAGGAGACTGAAATAATTAATATGGTATCAGCAGTGCTTCCTATGGGGGCTCCTTGTCATCTCTGATATTTACAGTTATTATTTTCAGAGCCACTTCACACATGCTAGTTGATATCTTAGGCTCAGTGACTTTGGTCTTCACAATTTAGACACATTCCTCCCTGTTACACAAAGCTTTCTACTTTCTTGAGGTCAGTGAGGCCGAGTGGGAGGGTGTACCAGTTGAGTTCTTGGGGGCTCTCATAAGTTATGCATCCACTACACAAACTCTTACTTGCCCTGGGGCGCAGGGGTGGTGGTGGTGATAACTCAGACATCTGTAATTTGGGAAACACCCCATATATTCTCATACCACTCCTCCCCTTTCCTTGTATGGACTGGTGCCTCTTGGTAGAGCAGAAACCAAGGCTCCATAATTTAGTGTAATCACAGTTATGTGAGAAGCTTTCTGTTTATTACTGCATTATTTAAAATTACATTTTAGACTCTACAGTGGATTGTAGATCAAATTTTAGACTATAATCTTCTTAAACTGTAAACATTTTCTTCTTTAAAATTGAATTAATTGCCAACATTGGACAATCTGGAAACTTCACAGAAAAATCAGATACCTGGCTTCTCTTGGAAGACTAAAAATCTGGTCTTTTAAGTATTCTAAGGCCTGAAGCTTGCTAATCTTTACCATTCCGTAAGTATTTAATCCAACTGGCCTTAGCAGATTTATGTTACCTGCCTGGCACCTGTAGGCTTTCGCCATCGTTGTCTGCTTGAGGTGTCAATTTCTCCTTCCTTTCATGAAATCACTTTGTGCACTTTACACATAACATGCTGTTAGTCTTTATTCTGGTTTGGCATTTTATTACTTTATATAAAATCTGTGTATTTTGAAAATGATGGTTTTCTGAGGTTAAGCCGACCCCTCCCAGACCTGCCTCTGAAGAAGGAAGACTTTACCAAAATCAGACTGGTCCATTTTTCTTAGTTTGGAAATCTGATTTGCATAGTGATAAGGCTTGAATCATTTTTTCCAGACCTTGATGTTGTCATTTCAGAGTGATTTTTTTTAAAGATTTTATTTATTTATTCATGAAAGACACACTGAGAGAGAAGCAGAGACACAGGCAGAGGGAGAAGCAGGCTCCATGCAGGGAGTCCGACACGGGACTCGATCCCAGGACTCCAGGATCATGCCCTGGGCCGAAGGCAGATGCCCAACTGCTAAGCCACCCAGTGTCCCTTCAGAGTGATATTTTATGACCCCAGAGTTTCAGTGCCTGATCTTACTGGTTTTGTCCCTGGGAGGCAAAACCAATTCATTGATTTGGCTTCTTTCTTCAATGATACCCATTGGGATTAGAGTCCATTTACTAGCCCCACCCCACTCAGTCTGGACACCAGAGTGATTCAGTGAGCAAGATGCTGTGCCATCTTCCTGTGTAGAACTTTTGACATTGAGAAATCTTACCATCAGAATCAGATAGTCCTCAAGCAGTGGGATGTAGCCAGTCACAAAGTGTGTCTTTATGCATCTTATATCATTGTATATTGTTGGAAACGGAGCCACTTACAGAGATGTTCTTGTTAATACGATATTGAATCAAACTTTTATACAGTAATAAAGAACTTTAACCACAAAGGCATTTCAAATCCTAGGGTCCTTTTCAGTCCATATTAGCAAACCTCAGACATTAATTATTTGATCAGAGTTTACAGATGGAGGAAACTGACTTGATCCCCAAAGAGCGGTTCTTGTCCCAACTCTTCATTTACCTTTAAATGTTACTGAACTAGATTTTTAGGCCTCAGGATATTGATTTATAATGTTGAAGCAAGCAAGAAAGAAGGCCGGCTGGTTTGGATGTTTATTTTGGGTGGTTTCATATCCTGGCTGCATTACTTTGCTCTGTCTCCGGGAGTTTCTTAGGCCAGCAATCCCTAGGATCTCCTGATATTTGACCACAAGCAAAGATGAACATCAGATTTAAGTTCATGGAAATAAAGTAAATGGAAATTTGTTCCCACACATATTTGCTGAGTTGTGAGTTGACTCTGAGACAGAAATTAAACTCCTCTTTAAAAAAGAAAATGTGGGCAATTAGCATCTCATTTCCTTCACGAAATGTGTTTGTGTTGTTCTTTGACACAGGAATTAGTTTGTATGCATGATACTCAGGAAAGATTTCAGAAAGCCCCCTTTCTCCCTTTTTCTTGGAGTTCCTGTTATCACCTCCCCATTCCTTTTCACTTAACTCACTTAACCAGGACTGAGAAAATGGAGTGAAGAGTGCTTAGAAGCCATTACTGATTCATAAAACAGGTTGAAAAGTCTTGAAAAAGGTAAACTCAGTAAATCAGCTAACCAGTCAGCAAATATAACATGGGTAGAGGAGAAAGCGTGTTCAACTCTTCGCTGATGTTTGCTCCCTTTTATCTGTTCTGTGGATTGTAAGACTCCTCCCTTGGGTAGTGGAAATGGAGACGGTATCCAATGAGAATTGACCACGCCGAGGTCATTTTACCTACCCTTTGCTTCCTCTCCTGGGCTTCTCCTCCTCTTCTGTATCCTGCTTGAAGGAGGCCTTTTTTGGTCCGCAGGCATCTAATTCTGAAGAGCTGAGGGGGTCTGGGGGAAGGCCGGTAGCCAGATCTTCTCTACAGGGAAGAAGAATGAGAAGACCTCAAAATTTCCTTTTCACAGTGCTCATAAGAATGGAAACAAAGGACCAGGAAAGAGTCTTGATCCAGGGATAAAGACTGTGCCTTAGACCAGTCCACCCCCTGTATGTTGTTTTTCTTGTTTCTGTATGTGAGGTTTTTTGAAAAATGATCATCCCAAAATCTGAAAAATTTACACCAGTTTTGAAAAATAAGTTCTGGGCAGCCCCGGTGGCTCAGCAGTTTAGCGCCGCCTTCGGCCCAGGGTAGGATCTTGGGGTCCCAGGATCCAGTCTCATGTTGGGCTCCCTGCATGGAGCCTGCTTCTCCCTCTGCCTGTGTCTCTGCCTCTCTCTCTCTGTCTCTCTGTCTCTCTCTCTCTCTGTCTCTCATGAATAAATAAATAAAATCTTAAAAAAAATTATGTGTTAAATACAATATTAACAGTATACTTTTTTTCCCCACTTAATGACTTCTTCCTTCCCACTTTTACTGGATATGTATTCATCTGTTCCTCCCCCCTTTTATTCTGAGGTTACTGGAAGTAGATATGTATTTGGATCAACTAGTATTTGACCCTGAAATACAGTCATCCAGGAAAAGCAAAGTATGTGCTTAATACTAACCTTTTGGTAGACAATTTCAGAGTTGGTACTTTAGTTTCTTCCAAGAGTGAGCAAAGATATTTCTTTGTTTTTTGGGGTTTCCTTTCTCCTTGAGTATCATCGTAAATTCATGGCTTTTAAAAATATTTATTATGTCTAATTAATTACAGTGTTTGTTTTTGTTTTTGTTTTTGTTTTTTTCCTGGTTGCTCAAGTAATACCTTCTCTGTTCATTGGGATTCCCTTCAAGTTGGCTCCTGTGTATACATATAGAAAAGAGAGCTTATCATAAAAGAATCACAATGAATTTTCACAGACTGACCATTTTCCATATTATCAGCGACCAGATCAAGGTACAGAACATCCTGGAAGCATTCCTGTCCCATTAATTTCTTGACCCTGCTTTTCGGTACAACAGGATGACCCGAGCTCCTCTTGTGCATTTCATATCCCAGTCGAAGTATCAGCCGTTCCAAGAAGCCCTGGTTCTTTTTAATCGTTAATGGAATTTAGAAACTACAGTCTGGGTGTTAGGAGGGCTCATTCTTATGGGTTTTCACCATTTCTAGGCTTAGAAGAGCCTAGGGCAGAGTAGAAACTACATACATTTAAAAATAAAACATAGGAGTTTATACTGATTTTTTTCAAGTTAAGTTTACGGAGTTTTAATATTATTTGATTTTATATTTGTATCTCTTTTCTCTTACACTAAAATCTTGGTTCAAAATAAGATTACAAACTTACTTGCTTTGTTCCTTAAGTACATAAAACAGTTTCAGATGAATAAGCTCAGCATTACTATACTTCTTACTGTATTTTTATGCAGAAAAAAATCTAGAGTTTTATTCGTCTTTTATTATCATTATTTTTGGTCTTTCAAAACTTCTGCTTGAGGTTCGAAGACGAATTTTTCCTTCGACTTCATTTTTAGTATTCGTGTCGCTATGTTTCTTGCCAGTGAAATTCAGTCTACTAAATCTTTAGTTCACCAGATCACTTGAGGTTTTTGTCACTCATTACATCATAAGCAGGAAATGTTCCAGGAATGACAGATTATTGTACTCTTTGGACGGTATCGATTTGTGCTACGTTGGATGTATTTATTAGTGCCAACCCTTCCTCTACAGTGCGGGGTCCCGAGATAGAAGAAAGACATTCTAAGTGAGGTGGATAGCCTGAAAGTGCCCCATTTTTGTCTTCTTGTTTCTTTTTATTTGATAAATGGATATTTTATCTGTGTGTATTTTAGAATGCCTTCTTTCTCCCTTGGTCAAGTGACCAAGTGCTTTGATATTTGGACACATTTTGTAATATTTGACCCTGGGAGAAATGTAAGTGTTCATAGAGAATATGGGGATAGATAGCCTCTCCCACCTCCCTCCCTCCCATCCTTCCCTTCTGCCGAACATCTATCCTTCCTTTCCCTTTCCTACACCCAGGTAATTCCTGGACCCTGAGCTGAGCACTGAGCAAGGGAGGCAGCCTCACTCTCCGTTTTGTCTTTTAAAACTTTTCGCCTCTCCCCTCAAAATGTCTTACTCCCAAACCACCGCCATAAGGTTGGAATCCAGTATTTGAGTTCTTCCGAATATACTTTTAGCTACAGAAGAATGATTAATACTGTACTTAGTCCAACTTTGAGGTTGCTTTAAAGTCTCTTTATAGACTTTTCACATGAGCTGAGTAATGCTCGGAGGTACTGTGTGTTGTAAACCAACGAGACACATCTACTTTGAAAAGTTTGGCTTTCAGAGAACAAGAATGTATCGGGAGTAGTAACAATTCTAAACTTTTCCCCAGTAAGAAAAGATTTCAAAGATGATGGCCTAACACATGGGCTCCCCTAAATGTCCCTCTGTACGGCTGGTGGTAGGCTTTTAAAGTTTCGAGATTTCAGAAACAATGACTATTTAAATAGTTTTATCCTGTGTGTATCACCTCTCCTACATCTGAAGTGTTCACTCACGTATGTAGGCTTTCATCCATTCATTTAGTCATCCCTGTAGCAAAGTCTCTTGAGCATCTGTCTACCCAGTATGCTGCAGTCACTACTTCGGGCCTGGGGATTATAACGGGGAGAGCAGGAATCATAGCCAGTGAAGGCTCTGAGGACAGATCATAAGCCAATAAACAAATAATGTAACTATTGAGTGACAAAAGTGTGAAGGAAATAAAAAGAATATTGTGCTAGAACGTGATGGAGATTGTGCCCATTTGGAGGTGACATGAGCTGAGAACTTAAAAGTTTTGCTGACTGCATGTTCAGGGTTTGAGTCCTGAATTTGAAAGCATGGTGCAGTTTATTTAAACAATACCTACAAATTTGGCATGTGAATTTATTTCCAAATGTTTTATTTTTCTCAACTGGCACTTTAAGGTTAAAATCTCTTGTTTTGTCAGCTTCTAAAAACTGGAGGAAGTCCTAGTTAAAGAGTATATGGGAACTCGTGGTGGTATATTTGTAACTTATCCCAAAATAAAACATTCCAAAGGAAAAAACTGAAATAGGCTAAAATACCAAAGTTGATAGTAAATCGAGCACAGTGTTTTTTTGATTCACAAAGATGAAGTAGCCAGATTTACGCAGAAAGAGACTGTGAGGGGGGAGTGGCGTGTGTTGAGAATTTATTACTTAGATGCTCTGGTACTTGGCCATTACTCATTTTTGGACTAGACCAATTTTTTCCTTTTTTAAATCTTTCATATTATCTTTTTAAAGTTCAGAAATGTGACAAAACTTACAAATAAAGTTAATTTAATTTAATTTTTTCTTTTTTCTTTTTTTTTTTTTTTTTTAATTTTTTATTTATTTATGATAGTCACAGAGAGAGAGAGAGAGAGGCAGAGACACAGGCAGAGGGAGAAGCAGGCTCCATGCACCGGGAGCCTGACGTGGGATTCGATCCCGGGTCTCCAGGATCGCGCCCTGGGCCAAAGGCAGGCGCTAAACCACTGCGCCACCCAGGGATCCCTCTTTTTTCTTTTTTAAAAAGATTATTTATTTATTCATGAGCGACACAGAGAGAGAGGCAGAGACACAGGCAGAGGGAGAAGCATCCATGCAGGGAGCCTGATGTGGGACTCGATCCTGGGACCCTGGGATCACGCCCTGGACCGAAGGCAGACGCTCAACCGCTGAGCGTCCCAACATTTTTCCTTTTTTAAAAATAATTTATGCATTTTCTTGAAATACTCTTGTACTACCTAGGATGTTATCTTTCAGGTGAATAGTAGCAAATCTTTTTCGTGCCAGGCCTTTTGATAAGTGGCATCCTAGATAGACATTTACTCTGATCAAAGCAATCTTTATCTTATTAGTATTTTTCAATATGTATATTTCTAAACATAAGTATCTTTTACATGTTAGGGGAGATAGGGAAATCTGAAGTTGGCAAGAAGGCATTAAAATCAGAATCTCTTTTGTGAATGCTTCGCCAGCTATAGTGTGGATTAATAGAACTGCCATGGGAAGCTGTTTGAGAGTCTACAATTTTAAAAGTTCTTTGCAGTGTCTGGTCCCTGGGAACGCTTCCTAATCTTCCATAATCTAGTTCAAGGATCAGCAAGTTATAGGCCCATAGGGCAAACCTGGCTTTATAAATTAGATTTTATTGGATAGCCACACTTATTCATGTGCATATTTTCTTTCTGTGGCTGCTTTTCTAATACGATGGCAGTGTTGAGTAGCTGCAGTGAGACTGAATAGCTCATAAAGCCTAAAATATTTTGTCTGGCTTTGCCCTTTATGTGAAAAGTTCACTGACCTCTGATGGAGTCAGACAGTGACTGGGTTATCTGTCCATTTCTGAATTTGGTATCCAAAAAAGTTTGCAGTCACAAGGATTAGTAGAGTCCTGTTGATTCATGATAGAACTTGTTGCTTTATTTTCTTATACATAATGGAGATACTGTGTGTGTAGTAAAAATGGTTTTTCACTAGCTTTCTAAAGCTTTTAGTAATTTTAGTAGTGTAAAGGCCATTTATATAAAGTGTAAGGTGCTAGACACTTTATCACTTGAAATTCGTATTATAATTTTTTTTAGTTTCTGAGGAAAATTTTTGAAATAATTTCTTTATTTTTGAGGTTTTAGATCTCTTACTTGGGAGTGACTCTGTGTCTAATACTATAGTATTATTCCCTAGTGTTACTGTTAGGTCAGTGAAGAACAAGGTCCGGTTGGCTACCCAGAGCCAGGCTCGTTGAAATAGAGCCAGGCTGTTGAAACCTTACTGGTTTTGACCCACTAGCATGGACAAGCTCAAGAATTTGCATTTGAAACAAGTTCCCAGGTAGCATGTTGGTCCTGGGACCACCTTGCAAAACCTGTGTCTACTAGACAGTTAGCATTGGCATTTCCCAGGCTTGGGATTTGGGGAAAAGTAGCTTTGTTTTTCATCTCAATTTGGTATCGAGTGACATAGTAAAACTTCCTTTGAATTCCTTAAACTTCCACTCATCCTGTGACAGGACTCACTAATGAACCAGATACCATTTTACTACTTTTTTCCTGTTCTCCAGCCCCAAACTTCTGTTGCTATTGCTGCCTGTCCTCACTGCTCTTGGGTTTTTCTTTAGGAAAAAAAGTGAGGGGGCACCTGGGTGGCTCAGTTCATTGAACTTCAGACTCTCAATTTTACCTCAGGTCATGATCTCAGGGTTGTGAGATTGAGCCCCACGTCTGGCTCCCTACTCAACGTGCAGTCTGCTGGAGGTTCTCTCTCCCTCTCCCTCTGCCCCTCCCCTCCTGCATTCTTCTTCTCTCTCTCAAATTAATGAATGAATGAATGAATGAATGAATGAATAAATAAATAAATAAATAAATAAATAAATAAATAAATAAATAAATCTTTTTAAAAAGTCCCTTTACTGTTGTTTTCAGGGGAGTTTTGTGGTGAAATAGATCCTGTATTCAGTCTGCCGGCTTTATCCCAATATATGTGTGTATTTTATTTTTAAAGATTTGTTTATTTATTTTAGAGAAAGAGGGAGAGAGCCCCCTGGAGGAGGGGCAGAAAGAGAGGGAGAGAAAGTGTTAAGTAGGCTCCTTGCTGAGCACAGAACTCGAGGTGGGGGTGGAGGGCTTCATCTCATGACCCTGAGATCATCACCTGAGTGGAAACCAAAAGTTGGACGCCTGACTGCACCACCCAGGTATGTGTGTGTGTGTGTGTGTGTGTGTGTGTGTATTTTAAAGTACTTCTTTCTTTTTTGATTCCTGTAAAATCCCATGAGGTCAGTTGGGTGCTGAAGTATCTTCCCTGCATAAAGGAAACAAAGGTCCTGAGACGCAAGATCTTGTGATCTGCTGCAAAAGGAATGCTTAAGCTCAAGTGTTTTGATATCCATTTCTTTGTTAATTATAACATACTATAAATTTGACACTATCTGGACCTCAAGTGTAGTTTATAAAACCATTACTATTCACTTTGTATCAGTTTCAATTATTTTTGATACTAAAGTAATCTCAAGTCTCTCATTTGATCATTCTCTTATAAGTGTAGGCTTATTATTTTTAATATGGATCTGCCCCAGATCCATTTATAGACATAAACTGGTATATCATTTCTACTTTGTGCATTTTTGTTAAATTATGCATTTCCCCCCAAAACACTCTTGATCCTTTGATGGCAAATTAGCAAACCTTTTTCATAGGGCTTTTTATAAAATAGTGTCATGGTTCAAATGAGCCTCAAAATTGGTACTCAAGACTTAGGGGGCCTGAACCTGCTCATGGAGGAAACTGATGCTCCATGGAGGATACCGTGTGTCCTCAGGTCTGCTTCCCACACAGTCATTTGGCAAGGGAGGCATAATAATAACCATTTTGCACAAATTATGCATTTACTTCTCAGAATTTCATGAGATAGATGTTTTTATTCCTGTTTTATAGATGAGGAAACTGAGGCACAGAGAAATTGAGGTTTCATAGCTAGGAAATAGCAGAGTTGGGATTGGTTTCAGACCTAGGCAATCCATGGTTTTTGTTTTGTTTGTTTGTTTGTTTGTTTGTTTGTTTGTTTTGGGGGGGGTTTTAGTGTAAAAATAAGAGGAAAAAACAGCACAAGATATGTGCAGTGGAGTACTGGCAATGGTCTAAAAATCAACTCCCTAAAGAAAGGGAGGGGATGCTGATTTGCATGGCCTACATACTCTCCCCATGGCCAATTTCAGGTTCCCAAGAGGATGTCTCGGAAGGCTGGTCTGGTAAGAGATGTACCCAGTGGGCTCCTGAGCCTGTGTCAGCCAGCTCCAGCTCACACTAGGTGTGTGCGAAGATTACCACACCCCAATTAAATGAGTACAGGAGGCTGAAGAGCCTGGGGCCCGGCAGCAAATCCTCCGTTATTGTCAGCTGTTCCTTCTCTCCTGTGGCGATGAATGAGCAATAATTGAAACCAGCACTCATCTGAGTGCCCACTGCAAACAGAAGTATGAGCCCCCTGATATGTGGGTAAAGGTCTACATAAACCTTGCTATTCTGGGGAAATGACGGCTTTTATAAGATTCTGCTAAAGCCTCCTAATCATGCAACATTTGTGATTTAGGGAGATAATGGCTAGTGAATTAGGTAGATAGCAGGTGCAGTCATTGTCTGCAGCCAGGCTAATTCATCTGTGTTTTGAAAGAATTACACTACTGCCTCTATTCCTATTCCTAATGTGTGACTGAGCACCAGGAAGAACAGAACAGATAATGCCCCAGGCCTCAAGAGTACCATTAGCAGCTTGGTGGGTCTTTTTTTAGGACAACCAGGAGGTTTTCTCTTGGGAGTGTTGAACTTTGTACAGTCTTTCTCTCTAACTGCTGAACAGATAGGGAACTCCAATCTGCAAATCATTTGGATTATTTTGGGCTCTCTTCGGGCAAATATAATAAAATCCAAGAACTGGCATGAGGGTGGTATCTCAGGCAGGCTGTGAGCACAATCAGCTGTATTTAATGTTTGTAATGGAGGGCTTACGTCTTAACTGAAATGATAAGCCCAGTAAACAATCTGGTTTTTGTGGCCCATGAAATCAGACTGCAATGATGAAAGTGGCATGCCCCCCCCCAACAAAGATTGTACAGAATCAGTACAGATACAGTGCAGTGCATAGTCAAGAATATATGTATGCACAAATACAGGAGCAATGCAGATTGAGGTGGCAATTCTAATAGATTAAGAAATATTTTATTTAAAAAAAGGAAACCCAGGTACAGAAATAGTACAAAATTAATGTCTGTATGTAATGAAAGTCGTTATTGGTGACAACACAGGGACTTCTTTATTGTTGTAAAATATAAAATGTACCATTTGAACAGGTTATTTTTAAAGATTCAGTTATTTATTCATGAGAGACACTCAGAGAGAGGCAGAGACACAGGCAGAGGGAGAAGCAGGCTCCCTGCGGGGAGCCCAATGTGGAACTCCATCTAGGGACCCCGGGATCACCACCTGAACCGAAGGCAGGCGCCTAACCACTGGGCCACCCAGGCGTCCCCATTTGAAAAAACTTTTTTTTTTTTAATTTTTAAAAAAGTTTTCATTTCAGAGGCATTAAATACATTCTAAGTGTTCTATAACCACCCCCACAGCTATGGTCTGGATGTTTGGGTTCCCTCAAAACTTATATGTTGAAATCCTAATTCCTCAGGTGACAGTATTAGGAAGTGGGGCTTTGGGGAAGTAATTAGGTCTTGAGGGTAGAACCCTGGTGACTGGCATTAGAAGGGATTCCAGAGAGATCCCTTGCCCCACTCTGCTATGTGAGAATGCAACAAGAAGAGGGCCATCCATGTACCAGAAGTGGTTTTTTATCAGATACCGTATCTGCTGGTGCCACGATCCTGGACTTTGCAGCCTCCAGAACTATGAGAAATAGATGTTTGCTGTTTATTAGCCGGCTAGTCTATGGTATTTTGTTATAGCAGCCTGATTGGACTCAGACCACCACTTTTTTCTTTCTTTTTTTTTTTTAATTGAAGTGCAGTTGACACACAATGTTGCATTAGTTTCGGGTGTGTAACGTAGTGATTTGACAAACTGCTTTGCTCCACTCACCCCTAGTTGTAGCCACCACCTGTCACCGTACACCCTATTGCAGTACCATTGACTTGCTCCCTGTTCTGCGCCTTTCATCCCTGTGTCTTATTCACCCCATAACTAGAAGCCTGTAGCTCCCACTCCCCTTCAGCCTTTTTGCCCATCCCCCGACCCCAGACAACCACCTTCTTGAGAACTTCTTCATCTTCCGAACTGAAATTCGGTTCTTACTAAACACTAGCTCCGGAACACCTGAGTGGCTCAGTGGATGAGCGTCTGCCTTCAGCTCAGGTCATGATCCCAGGGTCCCAGGATCAAGTCCCACATCAGGCTCCCCACAGTGGGCCTGCTTCTCCCTCTGCCTGTGTCTCTGACGAATGATATTCCATTGTACGAATGTACCACATTTTGTTTATTCATTCACCTGCTGATGGACACTTGAGTTGCTTCCATCTTTTGGCTATTTTGAATAATGCTGCTGCCATGAGTATGAGTATGAGTATACAAATATCTGCTCAGGTCCCTGCTTTCAGTTCTTTTGGATATATACCCACAGTTGGTATTGCTGAATCATATTTTAATTTTATCTTTAATTTATTGAAGAACCACCACACCATTTTCTTTTTCTTGATAAAATTTTATATTTAATTAATTATTTGACTTATTATTTATTTGAGAGAGAGTGAGTGTGAGTGAGAGAGCAGGAGCAGCAGAGGTAGTGGGAGAGGGAGAAGCAGGCTCTCCTCTGAGCAGGGAGCCCGACATGGAGCTCACCCCCAGGACCCTGGGATCATGACCTGAATTGATGGCAGACACTTCACCACCTGAACCACCCAGGCACCCACACCGTTCCATTTTCAAATAGCAGTTATACCATTTTACATTCCCAGTAGCAATGCATCAGAGTTAAATGCAGGAACATTTTTAACCTAAGCCATTTTATCTGTTTTAGCCAACTCTTCAGCATATCTCAGCTCAGTACAGAAATGCTTATTTTGACAGGAAATTCCTCTAGAGAACAGGACATTTGCTGCTACTCAAGACACTTGGTGCCTCAGTAACAGTTTATACTCACTCATCATGGATTAATGAGTTATTATCTAAGATCACCAAGCAGAGGCTAAATCTTTGATGTTTCCTGTTGTTGCCAAAAGGTCTGCACTCTGCTGACAATCAGTACCTATTAGCAGTCATGGGAACCATAGTTCCCAATATTGTTTTTCTTGTTAAAATATGAATTATGACATTACCAAGCTTCCTTTCAAAACAAGAGTCAGAAACCAAATGATGAATGGTTAAGTGGCTGACAAACCTTAGAAAATTAACACTGGTAAAATGATCAAAGTGATGGTATTAAAATGGCCTTGTCAAAAGTGTCTGTGGCACATGCTTCCATCAAAATCAGAATGAGACCTGTGATCTCATTATGTTAAATATGCTGTACAGCTTTTGTGCCCGTGGATTGTTTTTTAACCTGTACTGGTAACAATCCTTTTAGTAATATGAACTCCCGAAGATATACTTTCTTAGCCTTTTGATAATCTGATGAAAGCTGGTGAATATCTCCCCAGGATAATAAGATGTGTGTATACCCAACACTTGTCACATCATTCCTGGGTTTTAAAAGATGTGCTAATTAAACCCATTCATGAACCCCAGGTTAAGAAGCTCTATAAATGTGTAATTGTATACCATCAGTAATGTATCATTCTGTACAAAAAAAAAAAAAACTAGACTTGACATTTAGTTTATTCATTGATTTACTAGTACATTAAGGGTAGATAGCAAGTAAGAAGTTGTTTCATGGTCTTTGAGGTCAACTAGCTTTGGAAACCAAACTGAGGATCCTATTTAATATACTTCCTAAACCCTACCTTCGTCATCTGTACACTGTAACAGACGAGTTCCTGGATAAGAAATGTGACATCTGGTCTGACATTATATTACCACTATTACCACTATATTACCATATGTTACCACTATTATTATCAGTGGTAAGAGACTGATGCTTTTATTGGTATTTTTTCCCCCCTGACATTATAGAGAAAGCCAGGAAGGAGGTGATGATCTCTTTTTAGGATTCTGACCTCAAAATAATATGTTTGATGTGTTATTTTTTTACTCATTGATAATGTTTTGAAAGGCCATTTATGTTTTATTAATTATGAAATTAGCAGATGTCCAGAGAAGGATTACTCAAGGGAATAGTATGAGGTAGCTTGGTTGTTCAGGATAAGGACATATTCCTTAATCTCTTTATGATAACATTGTTTTGAAGACTCAGTTCTGAGAATAGTCCAGCGCATAATGACCAAAACCCAATAAAACCTAAAATAAGAGGAAAGAGGTGGGCCATATTCCTGGAATATAAATTTCATACCAATTACAAGATTGAAACTAGATTAGAAAGAATGTATAATTATTAAATCTAGGGCATATGTCCCAATTAGAAAATACATCAGCTCAGTGTAAAAAACAAAAACAAAAAAAAAAAACAAAAACCAAGTCAACTCAAATTACAGTTTTCAAATAAGGTCATTGCCACATTATAATATAACAGATTAGTGTGATACTCGAAAATGGCTGAGTTCAGCTGACTTTCAGGGGAAACTTCAATATGAAAAGCTACCAATAAATAAGTAGAACCATTCAGATCATTAAAGGAAGTTTAGATTGGTTCACAAACCAATGTAACATTGGTTCTAGCTCTTTTCTTGAGAATTTGTTTAGATTTATGTATGGGGGCAGTTTATTTTGAATTATGTACTCCTTCCTTTGCTGGTGGTGTGTGTAAAAGGGGATATGTCTTTGCCAGTAATCTCATGGCTCTCTGGGATGCTGTACTCCTACTCTGTATTATTAATAAGAGAGATCCATGCAGAGCTGGTTTCCCCTTCATAAGGACTATTAGAACCTTGTGCTGGCATTTTCTCGTGCTTTTCCTAGGTTGCGAAAGGGAATGGAAAAGCCTCCCTCTCTTTAATGGACCTTAGGTCTTTGAGTCTGGACACAGTAACTCTCAATAGGAAAGCCTCAGGACAGGGCAGTACATCTTGCCAGAAGATCAAGGCTCTCACTGGCCTCTCTACCCCCATAACTGAGGCCCTTCACTGATCCAGCACTGGGGCAGATCCCTGCCTTTCCCTACCTCATGGTCCATGGAGGCAGGTTTTATAGAGCCTTCTCCCACCATGTTATTTTCTTTGACCTTGGACATGCCCAAGGATCAGTTAGACAGATGAAGAGGGCTTTTCCTTTTTCTTGCCTGGTAGATTCCTCCTTGAGAATGCTTTGTCAAGTGTATACAACATACTGGTTCTAGTCATTGTAATGACCGCAGTGCATTTGGATAGTCTGTATAAGGTAAATTTCCAGTAAATAACATATTTGTAAGCATTAAGGTTCCAGAAGGTTGGGAAGAACTTGTATCAGAGTGTCTCGAAGGTTAGAATTCTCAAGTTATAATCTTTAGAATTTATAATTTTCAGAACAGATAAAAAGAAGCCTATTAGTTTAAGTAGGTTAGTTTAAGTAGGGGAAAGAAGATACTCAGATGTAACGACATCTGTACTTTTGCATCAAACATAGTTTTACAGATCCAAATAACTAGCACTCTCAAGCAGTATGTGTCATTTGAGGTCTTCCTTTAGTATCAAGAAAGAATTAATCAGAATATAAGCTAATACCAAAGATTTATTTCATACAACAACCTTGAGAAAGTGTTTTCCAGGGTTATTCCTTGCTCAGCCCAATCTCCTATACTGTTTACCTGGTGTGTACGGTGTTTCAAATTTCTCTTGCATGGATTTGTCTGGTGTCTGTATTCAGTTCAGTGTGTGTGAGAGAGACACGAGTGTGCATGTCTGCCTTCCTTTTTCCCCTTACAACCATCTTCTTTGATTCTCTACTTGAAATAGACAAAAAATAGAACATTTTAGCATGTCTTATTGCTATTTATCCATAGTTTATAAGTCTTTAAAAGCAACTTTTAAATGTTGAATTATATTCTTTACCTGAAAAGAAACAAATATTTTTCAAAATAAAAATAGCTTTATTGTGTCTGTTTTTTGAATTAATATATACCCAGTATAAAAAAGAACAAATATTTAAAATTCGAAAAAGAGCCCTCTCAGATTTCACCTCCTAAATTGCTGATATTTGTGCTATAATTTATGTCACCAAATGTAAGGATCTTGAATTGTTTTTATCTAACCATCACTTTAGATGATGTACACACACACCCATGATTTATTGATTGATTGACTGAAGAGATTTATATTTATTTATTTTAGAGAGAGAACACAGAAGGAAGGGGCAGAGGGAGAGGGAGAGAGAGTCCCAAGCAGACTCCACACTGAGTACAGAGCCCAGCAAAGGGCTCTATTCCACAACCCTAAGATCAGAACCTGAGCTGAAATCAAGAGTCTAGTGCCCAACCAGCTGTGCCAACCAGGCACCCCACATGTATTTAAGACTTTACGTGAAGAGCAATTTTAGGTTCACAGCAAAATTGAGCAGAAAGTACAGAATTTCCACATATCTCTTCCCTCCTCCCACCCCTGCCTCCTCCACTGTAAATATCCCACACCAGAGTGGTATCTTTGTTACAATCAATGATGAACCTGTTTTGACAGGTCATTATCACCCAGAGTCCATAGTTTAGGTTAGGGTTTACTCTCAGTGTTGTACATTCTGTGGTTTGGACAAATGTATGGCTTGCATCCACCATTACAGTATCATACAGAATAGTTTCACCATCCTAAAAATCCTTCGTGCTGCATCTCTTTATCCCTCCTCCGACTCCCAACTCTGGCAATCACTGATCTTTTTTCTGTCTCCATACTTTTGCCTTTTCCAAAGTATCATATAGTTGAAATTATATAATATGGACCCTTTTCAGATTGAATGTTTTCACTTTAAAAAAAGGATAGATAGATATATAGATAGATAGATAGATAGATAGATAGATAGATAGATAGATAGATAGATGTAGGCAGGTAGGTAGATTTGGTAACCAGCTATATTAAGGAAAGTTTTCTTTTTTCCTCCCTTCTGGTTGATTTTCATTTGATTCTCATGTGCATTTCAGATGAATAATTATATTATTCATTGTTTAGCACTCTCAGAGCACAGTGTTAATAAGGTAATAACCAGTATGATTATTTTGTTGCTGACATTGATGGAAATGGTACTGATGTTTCACCATTAAGCCTGATGTAGATTGACTTATGTGCCTGTGCATGTATGGTTATGTGTTTGTATGTACAGAACAGCACGTAGAAAGACATATTCCAGTATTTGTTTGGAGTTCTTAAATATTTGGGAATGGACATTAAATGGCGTACTTTTAAAATCAGGATGATTATAGAATATTTAGCCTTTGAACTCTTACCAGTTTTAGCTATTTATTATACATTGCAACAGTTATCTAATAAGTTAGTGTCTTCTATGCCTGGTTATATGTTTTTATGACCTCTCTGTATTTGTGATTCCTGTTTTTCTCCACATTTAGAAATGAAAGTATAAATAGGGCAGCCCCAGTGGCGCAGCGGTTTGGTGCCGCCTGCAGCCCGGGGCATGATCCTGGAGACCTGGGATCGAGTCCCACATCGGGCTCCCTGCATGGAGCCTGCTTCTCCCTCTGCCTGTGTCCCTCTCTCTCTCTCTCTCTCTCTCTTTCTGTGTCTCTATGAATAAATAAATAAAATCTTTTTTAAAAAAAGTAGAAAGAAAAGAAAGAAAGAAAGAAAGAAAGAAAGAAAGAAAGAAAGAAAGAAAGAAAGAAAGAAAAAGAAAAGAAAGAAAGATAGATAGATAGATGAGTTGATAAATCCAAGACATTTATTTATTTGTATGGTTCTGTAGTTGGCTTTTCTAATTTCATGAATTATAAACTTAATGCATTTGTTTTTATTCTTTTGTGTTTAGTAATGGAAATGAGTAAGACCAAGAGTTTTCCTTTCCTTATATCTTTAGCTATGTTCTGCATTTCTAAATAGTTTTGTTACCTTATTTTGTGTATGCTTTGCTTGCTGTTATCTTTAGTCTTTCACCCTTGAGTTAACCAGAGAATTCACTCCATCACTCAGAGAGAGAAAGAGAGGAGAGGGAGGGGGAGGGACAAGACTGAGTACTTTTGATTTCTGCTCCTTTCAAATATTCTACAATACCAGTTTTACTTTTTTCTTCACTCTGAAGCATACTAAGAGTATATTTTCAAACTTTTTCTAGGATTAACCCCTTTGCTTCCACTTTTTCATTAATATTTAACTTCCTGAATTGATTCAGAGAATGATCTAAATTCAGCAATATCATTAGGATCTATCTTATTTTGGTTTGCTTTTTACTAATTTTGCCTGATGAAGTTTATTTTTCCAGATAAAAATATTTATTTTTATCTGTTGAAGATTTTATTTTCCAAGCTGAAGGCTTCCTTATGTTCAGGAATAGTTTTGAATATTATTTCTTTTCTTTTTTGATTATTGTCTTTAGCATCATTCATATCTGTAGGTTCAGGTTCCATTATTTGTTGACTTTTCCTGTCCTTCCATTTGCAAGATGATTTCTTCAACTTGGTCTTTTTAACCTACCTATTGATTTGAATTTTTCTGCAGAATCATTTGGTGCTTCATTAATGTCATTTTAATTACTTTGAAATTATGATGTCATCGTTTGTTTCCTTAATTTCTTAATTTTGCCAGCTCCCATTGTATCTCAACTTGTCTTATTTCTTATTCAAAAACACTTTTTTTTTTAATTTGTGAAAGTATGAAGCAGTGGTACTCTAAAGCTACCATCCCTTTTGCTAGGATTAACATTCCATATCTGCCCTCTAATTATCTCTCACACATAATAATTTGCTCTCCTATTGGGGGAATAATTTTTCATCATGGTTTATACGCACATACTTTTTTTTTTTTTTTTAGCTTTTCTCTATATGAAATCTGCTCCTTGTCAAAAGAGTATTTGTGCCAGTTATCCTTGGCTCCCTTCATGTTTACTTGAGTAGCATTTTGATCCTCTGAAAATTCACACTTGGGGGACTAAGTGATGTGGAACATAGGTCTGTCTTAGTCATGTCCTTGGTAAAGGATCTTAGGAGAGTGGAGAGTGGCCAGTCTTCATCAGTCATAGAGAACTTGTCTCTTTGTATGCTTTTTTTCCTCTCTAGTTTTGTAAATGACTGCTAGGGAGGGAAGGCTGTATTTTGGGTGTGCTTTGGGATGTGTCCATGATGTTCTTTGGAAGCCAAGACTAAGGAAAGCAGGAAAAGATAAGGCAGAGCTATGTACTTGTGTGCCAGTATTGCTGTGCCTCTGTGGCCTCAGAAAGCTATTAATCTGTGATGAGGCTTTTCCCTGTGCTTCTTGCTCCTTGCCATTCTAATCTAGAGGAAACTGGTGGAGTTTGCCAGACTTTCTTCTTATAGTGCCATTTTAAGATGGGAGTTCTATATTGGTTTCATACCTACTGGTTTGTTTGTGAATAAAGTGATTCTTTCCATTTTATTTTATTTTCTTTATTTATTTTTAAAGATTTTATTTATTTATTCATGAGAGACACAGAGAGAGAGAGAGGCAGAGACACAGGCAGAGGGAGACGCAGGCTCCCTGCAGGGAGCCCCACGTGGGACTCTTGAGACTCAATCCCAAGACTCCAGGATCAGGCCCTGGGCCGAAGGCTGTGCTAAACCGCTGAGCCACCCGGGCTGCCCGATCCCTTCCATTTTATGGCATGTTGTGGCCACTATTCTTTAGTGAAAGTACTAATGATTTTTTTTAAAGTCCTTTTAGCCTCTGCTGTTTAGTTATTTTCTGGGAAAATGTTTATAAAATCTTACGTTGCCACCTTTTTGAGAAGACATTGGCTTAACTTCATGAAAGCAGTCCTTGATTTTCTTTTTCTTTTTGTGGGTTAATGACCTTAGAAATAAAAAGATTCCCTACCCTTTCTCTTTATGGAAAAAAAAAACCACTTGAATATATAATGACATTGTAATGACTGTAATATATAATGACAATAGGCATTTATTGCTCCTGTGATGATCTTGATAGAAAACTAATTTATTCCACTCAGCCGTACAATGACATTTGCATTGGTAAGATCAGTTGATGACAGGAATGCCCTCCCTTGTGACTTGTGCCTGCGATCCTCTAATGTGGCTCCTCATCATTCTCCGTAGGTAGTCATGCAAATATTGAAAAAGACAAACTATCAAGAACCCAAACACTAACTTAAAACAGAATCTAATGTCAAAACTATGAAGAACTAGATCCTAATTTTATGATGGCTATCTCTCAATTTGAGGAAAATCTTGATTGAGTCAAGTCTCAATTAAAACAAACCTCAGGGACTCCTAGGTGGCTCAGCGGTTGAGCATCTGCCTTCAGCTCCGGATGTGATCCCAGAGTTCCAGGATCGAGTCTCATATCGGGCTCCCTGCATAGAGCCTGCTTCTCCCTCTACCTATGTGTCTGCCTCTCTCTATGTGTCTCTAATGAATAAATAATTTTAAAAAATAATAAATAAAACAAACCTCAGCTACTGTTGCAGAAAAGGAGACTGAGAAAGGGTGGAAAAGTTACCTAATTCTTACAATCTATCCTCATACTTGGAGACCCAGTTGGCCTCAACCAAAAAAAGTAGTATCATTTCCTCTCTATTGTGTTAGAGTATGAAGTGTGATTCTCTAAAACTCCAGATTAAATCACCAAGATTGGGAAAAGGACTGGGAAGAGAAAAATTTGATTTGGGGTAGTGTGGGGGAGGTCTTGTATTGCAAGGGAGACTAGAAGGATACCATTTTACTCTTACTGTGTCACTTACAGACTGTAGGTTCCAACAAGATTTAGAGCAACTTGAAGGGAAATAGAACATTACAAGGGGAATTTTATCTTTTAAGGTCAAATGTAAAACTCAGTTAAAACCATGTTAAAATCAGGGGCACCTGGGTGACTCAGTCAGTTAAGCATCTGCCTTCAGCTCAGGTCATGATCCCAGGGTCCTGGGTATCCAGCCCCCATTGAGCTCCCTGCGCTGCGGAGAACCTGCTTCTCCCTCTCCCTGTCGCTCCCCCTGCTTGTGCACTCTCTCTCTCTCTTTCTCTGTAATAAATAAATAAAATATTTTTAAAAATGCTAAAATCAGTTTTTTAAGGAAAAGGAGATTATAAAGGAAAAGCCATCAAGCATTGAAGGAAACAGAGAAGAACCATAAAATAGAAAGTGTAACATGATATGGCAGGGATAAGCCCAACTATTAGTTACAACATTAAATGGGAAGGAGAAAAATGTCACTAATACTAGATTTAAAAAAAAAAGCAAACCATGATCACTAGTAGATGAATATATAATACAAGATGATACAGAAAGTTTAAATGTAAAAGGATGGACAAATTTCATTAATCACTTGCAAACAGAGAGCGGATGATACCAAATAAAGCAAAAAAAGTAGTGAACAAAGAGAGTCATTTTTATGATCAAAAGCTAACAGAATGATTAGGATCTCTTCTGTGATAAATCTCATTGTTTCAAAATATATGGAATACAACCTAAATGTCCCAGTAGAAGCACGGCTAAATGTATCATGGTATATCTGTGTGATGGCCGTGGTGATTCAGAGCCATGATACTGAAGTTCCTTTGTTCACAAAGAAAGCTATTATCAATATATTGTTGTCTGAAGAAAGCATATTGCAGATAGAGTGAATATTCTTTTCCTACGTTGGTTAAAGTAGAATCAAATGTTAACTAGGATTATTTCTAGGTGATGAAACTAGAGTCCATTTAAATGTTTTCATCTGAGCTATTAATTTTTCCCTGTGGTGAATATAGTAGATTATTGCCCCTAAGTATTCGTTGCCTTATATTGGCTGCACTATATTTTCACGCATCATCCTCCTTAATTTGGCCATCTGACCTACTTTGGACAATAAGATGTGAGCAAAAGGGACATGTGCCACCTATAAGCAAGCACTTTAAGAACTTTCTCCTGTTTTGTCGTGGCTGTTTTCCCTTGTCACTTGGGAGTTGCTCTTAAAGCCTGGAGTGAAGAGGATGCAGGGTAGGGGTGCAGCTGACCTCTAAAGGACATGTCAATAAACCTTTCTCGTAAGCCTTAAGATTTGGGAGTTGTGTGTTTCTATGTCACAACTTAGCCCAGCCTACATAGTCGAGTTTCAGATGTTTATCTGAACACGTGCAATTTATGGTGCCTGTGAACAGCAGCTTCTAGAACTCTTCCCTGCCGCCTCTTGCTTTACTTAGCTCTCTGGGTCATAAATCTGAATTTTATGTCACTCAGTGTAAATGCAGATGTTATAGCACTTAAAAACAGGGATCCCTGGGTGGTGCAGTGGTTTGGCGCCTGCCTTTGGCCCAGGGCGCGATCCTGGAGACCCGGGATCGAATCCCACATCGGGCTCCCTGCATGGAGCCCGCTTCTCTCTCTGCCTGTGTCTCTGCCTCTCTCTCTCTCTCTCTCTGTGACTATCATGAATAAATAAATAAAATCTTTAAAAAAAAAAAAAAAAAACAATTGTAGTGATCCCACTGATATGAACAAGGAGGGAGACAGAAAATTAGATGTTCAGCTCTTATATCGCTGTTATTTTCAACAACAATAATTTTTCTCATTGAGTATAGGAATTATGTTGATGTTGACTTTAAAATCTATGGTCTTTGAAAAATAAATATATAAAACAAAATCTATGGGTTTTCCTTGGCTTTAGGATTTTATTTAGGCAATTTATGAAAATGTGCTTTGATAGAGATGAAATAATTTTTTCTAATGTCACACTAATTCTTACACTGTAGGAGTAAAGAGTAAATAGGTATAACCTACTAACAGAATTTGGAGTTACTTTTTTAATGCACATTGAAATAGAACAGGTGGTCAAATACTTGACTGATAATCAGATTGGAATGATCTTTAAAGGTCATCTCTTTCAACTTTAGGTACTTGAAATCCTCTTTGTTAAAAAAAATCAGAAATTAATAGAAATAACAATTATATCAAAAATGATTCTTGGAATGAATTGAATATTCTTAATTGCCTTTTCTTCACTCTTGGTATTATTCAAGATATTCATAATTGTCATTCAACCAAAATGTTGCACTTTCATCATAGGTAGTTTACCCTGAAAATGTCATTTAAACTTAAAACAAAACCCAGAATTGGTGGGTGTCAGCATTGGTGTTAATGGGGTAAGTGCAGTTAGGAGTTGGGTGCAGTTAAGAAAAAAAAAGTTCAGAAGGGGAAATGTCTCTTGATGTAGCTTGGATTGAGTTTACTTCCAAATGGATAACAGTCTAATAGTTTGGTTGTTTCAACCTCATCCCTTTGGGGCACTTGAATGCATCACAGAACTTCCACGCTTTTAGCTCGTGTGTCAGCATTTTATAAAATGTCTTGGACCAGAAAGTACTTCAAATCAAGGACTGAGCAGTGTTCTTGCTTTCTCTTTGTTGGCACCAGAGCTTGGCTTGGGAAATTTTATTCACACTTATTAGGCTACTTTAATATAATAAAAGAATTAGATGATCCTCTATCAAATATTGCTTTATTACTGCCTTTTGACAATACTAAATGGATCCTGATTTCTTAGCCCATGAAGGAGCGCTGCAGCTCTTGACATCTCTATTAACCCAAAGATCAATTTTGTTTCAAGAGAAGACTTTCCAGTTTGGGGGATAAGTGGTGGTGACAAGCTGAAATCTTAAGAAAGGGATTACACAGATTTTATTCACTAAAGAGCCCAGTTTTCTTAATTTATAATAACTTGCCTTTTAATTATTGGGATTGTTCTTTTGAATATTCTCTATAGCCAGGTGACGATTAAAATCCTGATTAACACACTCAGGGTCACACAATCCGTTAACATAATGTTGCAGATTTAGAAAATAGGACTATTTCTAGGCCTGTATAAAACTTCATACACGGGGATCCCTGGGTGGCGCAGCGGTGTGGCGCCTGCCTTTGGCCCAGGGCGCGATCCTGGAGATCCGGGATCAAATCCCACGTCAGGCTCCCGGTGCATGGAGCCTGCTTCTCCCTCTGCCTGTGTCTCTGCCTCTCTCTCTCTCTCTCTCTCTCTCTCTCTCTCTCTCCTCTATGTGACTATCATAAATAAATTTAAAAAAAGATTAAAAAAAAAAAACTTCATACACTTGCAGAGTTTACGTGATCTGTACATAAATCATGTGATACATTTATATTAGTAACAATCTACTAAACATTTGTCTACAGCCTAAATTTCTCTGAGCTCTGGAACTACTTTTCCAAGTGTTCATCGCCGTTTGAACACCTCGGTTATACCTGAAACTCAGCGGGTCAATACCATATGGGACTTCCTGTCAATCCTGAATTTCCTTTGGCCAGCCCTTGCTCCGAGTACCAGAAACCCAGGAAGCTTCCTCAACCCGGCCTCCCCCCCCCCCCCCCCCCCCCACACACACACACTCCTCTGTATCCTGTTACAACTGCCAGGACTGGATGCCAAATTTCCTACCACCTCTCTAAGTCATCCTCTCTTGCTTCCTTATTGGGCCTCCCTCACCTTCTTTATTTCTCCAATCTGGTTCTCCTCTCACTGCTGTCAAAGTATGCTTTAAAACACACAAATGTGGTTATACCACACTCCTTTATGGCTTCTTAGGCTTACGATAAAAAATCGAAATGGTGAACATGGCTGACAAGGCCCTGCGGGGACTTGGCGTCTGCTTCTCTCTGGCCCATCATGCGGCTCTCATCATGATTTCCAGTACTAATTCCTTGGTCGTGCCAGGCCGGACACCCAGGCACCTGGTTAACTCCTGCTCATCCTTCAGACCTCAGCTCCAACCCTCTTGATCAGGATACCTCTAACCTCCAGATCCAGTGCATTCCTCTCGCCATATATCCTCCTACATCTTTATTCTTTTTTTATTTTTTATTTTATTAACTGTCTCTTCCTTTGGACTGAAGTTCAGGTCTCCCCTTTCTTTCACCTTAAGTTCGCTTTCTGATCATGTCCAGGAGTTTTTTTCTTCCCACCTGTGCTGTGGTACTTACCTGTACTTACAGTGTTCTGTGCTTCCTTCAAGAAGTATCATTAAGATGGGGGTAGAAATCTGTCTTCTGTCTTCTTGGAAGAGGGAAACTTTGCTTTAGTGGTCAGTCTTTTGGGTCACAGATGGTTGGGTAAGCTTCTCCTACTATCATGCTTACCTTTAAAAAATAATGTTTCTAAGCAACCAGTGTTACCAATTGAACAATGCTTCCCTCAGGCACAAGTTTTTGGTCCTAGCAAGCTTTCCTTATGTGAATCCAAGTGAAAAATGAAGTGACTCTTGGCTGTAGCTAAATGAAGCGACTCCAGTTTCACAACATGTTTGTCCATCTGTAGGTTCTTGAGAGCCCATTGGTCATTGAATTGAGAATCATATGTAAGTATGTTGTGGTCTTGAGGTGCAAATAACGGTGGGTATGCGTATTCTTGATCCTTCCTAAATGCTGCATCACACAATATACAAAATGCATGAACCTTTTTGCCTTTTGTGTCTGTTTTCTGTTGGATTTAACCATCACATTCAGGACCCAACTGAACTCAACTGAAGACAGGTGTGGGCTGAGCCCTTATTTTAAGCCATTGAGCAGGGCATTTAACTTCCAGGGGAGGAAACTGATGTGCTGCTTTAAAACAAAGAGAATGTGAGGGAGGAATATGACTTTAGCGTATGGTTTCTTTCCATTTTCCTTTTGACCTTTTTTTTCATATTAGCACTTTTAGCCTCCACCTTAAAATCTAGAGGAAGAAATAATATTTCCTAATGTGTCAGTGTTCTTCCTCTCCCTAACATTTTAGGTTTCTTTTTCCCCCCTAAAAATAATGATTTTTTTATTTGTATTTTAATTACATGAGGTGTTTTGTTTTTCTTCTTGTTTCACTTTTAGGTATTTTGGACACCTTCAATATTTGCCTTCTCTTTTCTGGTCAAGCCTGATTCCTGAAATGGAACTAAAGCTGAAAAATCATCTCCTTTGTCTGCAAATTTGAGACACGATTGGGATGGTCTTAAGTGCATACAACTAGACCCTTAACTGCAGCGATGAGTTCAGACGAGAAGGGCATATCCCCTGCTCATAAAACATCCACTCCAACCCATAGAAGTGCCTCTTCTTCAACATCCTCCCATAGGGAGAGTCGGCAGGTAAGAGAATAATACAGAGTGCATTTTATTATTTTATGGAAATATGGTACCCTTAGGATACGATGGGCTTGCTAATTAATTCTGAAATCTTGTTGTGAAGATTTTTATTCCACAGGAAAACTCACTGTTATCTGTAGATCTACCCCTTGATGCCACAAAGATCCCCATCTTGTTTTTCTATTTAGGATCCTGTTTCAGGGTGTAGACCACCGGAAAGGTGGGGTGGCTAGAGGAAGCCTTGCTTTCCTCTTCACTGGGCACCTGAAGGAGCGGGGAGCAGCTTCAGGAACTGGAACACTCTCCTCTCTCTATTTGTGGAGGAGAAAGGGGATATGAACCTGCAAAAAATCTTCTTCCTACAAGTCTCTCACTGGCCTGCCCAGCACTAACTTCTCTTTGGCATTTCACAGAATCTGGTAACAGATTCAGGAATTAGGATACAAATAAAATTGTAGTATCAGGGACTTAAGGGCAGTGAGAGCTCTGATAATGCTTAGAGTCAATAGAGAAAATAAATTACTGTGTCATCATCCCATTGAGCCCATTCTGTCCATGATTTTTGTTTACAGAGTGACTTCATTACTACTTGAGTGGCTGTCCTACCTGCCAAGGTTGTAGGGGGGAAATTAGTCACATGAATTTTCTTCATTGTCAAAACAGGCAGTTGTTTTGTCCAGTACGTGCCTGAGTATTGCTATCTGCCGTTATGACATTATCTTGTGATAGAATTTTTATTGCGTAACTGGGAATTCACAATAAACAGGTTAACTACTTTAGAACATTTTCCTTTTGAGGAACATTCCCTTTAGTCAGTTATTCCTGCAGTGTTTTACCTCCCTATTTTATGTGTTCAAGGTGTATGGCCTAGTTTCCGGAAGTGTGAACATCAGTTACCCTGTGCTCGACAGCATAGACTTGGGTCTTTTTTTTTTTTCTAATCTTTTTTTTTTATGATTTTATTTATTTATTCATGAGAGACACAGAGCATGAGAGAGAGAGGCAGAGACACAGGCAGAGGGAGAAGCAGGCTCCATGCAGGGAGCCCGACGCGGGACTGGATCCTGCGTCTCCAGGATCACAACCTGGGCTGAAGGTGGCACTAAACCACTGAGCCACCTGGGCTGCCCTAGATTTGGGTCTTGAGACAGCCAGTCCAGATGTGAATTCATTCTTCTAGATGGTGGGAATGCACTGCTGGAGGTGTTTTCTTAGGGAACCCTCAGTCCCAGACCCACCCTGGACTCCTCCCGTTTTCTAGCAGGAGACCCCAGGGTTATCTGTGAGAATCAGAGGATCCTTATCTGTATATCTGTCACAGATGCTAAGGCAGGTATTTCTGCTACGGGGATTTTGGACACTGGTGTCCTTTGTTGTAGAGTTCAAACCAGACGTCCACATTCCTTTCATCAGAAGCGGTTTTGCCCTTAACTCACTCTGTGATCACACACAGTTATGTTTATTGCCTTGCGTTCATAGAGTAAAAGAAAGTAAAAGTACAGTGAACAGAATAACCTCATTTGTACGAAGTAACAACAACTGTATGCCTTGATGCTTTCTAAGTGTGCAGTTTCTGTTTCTCCTTCACCTGCCTCTCTGTCCTTTCTTGTTACGGCTTTTCCATTTTTCCTTTGCCCTGGGCGTTTCAATGGAGAGACATTTTAAGCAGCCTGGCCTTCCCAGCTGCTGACAGAAGGACGAGATTGACCCAGGTCACCCTGGAGAGTTGTGGCAAATGGAAAAGATGGATGATGGCTGTGCAAACATCTGCCGTGCGTTGTTGAGCTGCCCATTGCACCTGAGCTCCAAGGCTCCTGTGCAAAACGACAGGGAGGAACTGAGACCCTGGTCCACAGAGGGGGTCTGAAGGTAGACTGTGTGACTCCTGGCTGGCTCATGAATGAAAAGTTTTACAAGGAGAATCAAGTAGTAAGATATCTGTTACTCCTGTAAATTGAGACAATGCTCAAATGGTTGTTATTCTTTAAGGAGAGTTCACTTTAAATGTTGTGTGTGTCACTGGGTCCAGACTCTCCCAAATCCTTTCTCCTCTGGTTTGTGTCTCCTGTTTTGTGTCTGTTCATCTCTCTCAGGGGAGAGAATAAAGAACAATTAGAGTTCTGTTTTTCCCTTCCTGTCTCAGTCACTTCCTAAGTGATTTGGGGGAAATCAGAGATTGTGAGGATCCTGTGATCTAATATGATGCGGTGGTTTTCATATACACCTATTGTGGTGTGTGATTATTTTCCTAGGGAAGGGGTGTGGAGAAAGTGATAAATGAGTCTTCAATGAATGTTACCATTCTTCCGATATGACACCCATGCAAACGGAGTCCGTCCTATATCTCATAGATGGACCATATGAGTAAATGATCGACCTGTAGCTGAGAATTCAGTGATGCCTGAATGCACAGTGTTTGCCTGTCCTTCCCAGGTTCTAGTTTTAGATCACTAATCGATCGATTGGGCATTTCTACTTAGATGTACCATGACGTCTTAAATCAATACACATAAGCCTGTTCACTCTCCGGATAATCATTCTCTCACAGACTCCAGGGTCAAAGCCATTCCTTTCTCCTTTGACTCTTCCACATTCAGTAGGTTGACAAATTTTACTGATTATTTCCCCCTTTATAATGGGACCACTTCTTTCTATTTCCACTGTCCACTCACTAGCCTAGACTCTCGTCACTTCAACATCCTGCACAGTCCTCTGGCCTCACTGTGTCCCTGATGGCCTTGTGAGATCGAATTTCCTTAATATGGCAGATCCATTCTCAGAACCCTTCAAAGACTCTTTCTTGTTTACCAACACAATTAAGGCCAGATTTCCTTACTTGGTATCTGATGACCTCTGTGACCTGATCCAGCCTCAGGGTCCCGTGTCCCTCCCACCCTGTACAGTCTTGTCTGTACATCATTCCTAAAACTGCCTTATCCTCATCTCTGCCTTTGTCTTTCCTACACAGAATTCCCACCACACTTGCTTGACCTGATATCCCCGCTTCAGGGACTGGCTCATGTGACCTTTCCCTGACCACTCAACCCCATGAAGTCCTCTCCCCTTCTCTGAACTTTTACAGAACTTTTGGACAACATTTGACATTTTTATATTTATTATTTTTTTAATGAACCAATCTCCTCAACTGTTTTCTAAGCTCTTCTAAACAGGCAACACGCTCTAATTCTTCAGGGACAAGCCTTACACCTCAAATATTTTAATATAGCCCAGAGGATATTTTTAAAGACCTTCAATGGTGTTAGTCTTGTCTTCTTATTACAAACTTGCCATTCCAGATTTATGTGTCCTCTCTCTTCTTCCTTCCTCATAGATTGAGTAAAACAAAGACCATCTGCCAAGTGCATAGTAGTAATTGGCTGTCCTTCCGGTGGCAAAATTATGTAGCACAACAGGTGAGGGAGGGAGAGGAGTTAGGAAATGAAGGGATTCAGTGTCCTTTGTGATTTCACTGAGTGTTTCTTCATCAACATAAGAGGGTCAAGACTCCACTTAGGATTTAACAGGTTGGAAGACTTCAGTAATTGCTCCATTTACATTTCATTTCAGACTGATATTCAATGTTAGAACATTTAACAAAATTAACTTTGTGTGTGTATGTGTGTGTGAGTGTGTGTGTGTGTGTGAGAAAGAGACCCAGAAACAGAGAGAAATCAACTATGATTCATAATCTGCAAGAAACATATACTCTTAATTTTTTTAAAAGCAGAATTTCCCAATGTATGTGCCCAAGAATACTTTCCCCTTGAGGTTTTGCATGAAAAGGGACTATTATTGTCAAGAGAAATGCTAAACACAATCTCTTTTTGCGATATACATTAATAAATTAAGGACACTGGTAAATCCTGTAGTTAGAACTTTAACTGAGCATTTATAGAATCTAGTAGATTGTGGAACTTTTTTTATTCTCCTAAGATTTGGTTGTTAAATATCCAGATTCTTCTTTCTGTTAAATTGGAAGAGAGGAGCGTCTGCGTGGCTCAGCAGTTGAGCATCTCCCTTTGGCTCAGAGTGTGATCCCAGAGTTTGGGATCGAGTCCCACATCAGGCTCCCTGCAGGGAGCCTGCTTCTCCCTCTGCCTATGTCTCTGCCTCTCTCTGTGTCTGTTGTGAATAAATAAATAAAATCCTAAAAAAAAAAAAAAAAAAAGAAAGAAAGAAATTGGAAGAGGTAGGAACAAACACTGGAGCCCAGATTCCAAATGACTACACTAGACCGCGCTTAGGAGTGGCTGAGTGTCTTCCCCTTTAGATGTGGTATGTACCCTCTGATCAGCCACAGTCCCTACCTTTCTTTATCGTGCTTCAATACTTACGTTTCCTGCTTGACCCTGGAAAGCATTTGGATTGCCAGTCCTGATCCTGGATATTAAGTCCACCATAGTCATATTGAGGTAACAAAGAGTGATTTCCACTTGGATGTTAAGAAGGCATCTCAAACTTAACATGTCCAAAACTGAACTCTTCATTTCCCTCTGAAATCAACTCCTTCCCAGTCTTCGTTATCTCAGTAAGCAGCAAGTCTGTCCTTGCTTTTGGTCCAGGCAGAAACTTCACCAGGAATCATTCTTGACTCATCCTTTTTCTCACACCTGCTTCCAAACCCTCAGAGAATCCTATTGGTTCTATCTTTGGATGTACCTGGGGTCCTACCGCTGCCTACCACCTCCTCCCCCTCTACCCTGGTCTGAGCTACCATCATATCTCACTCGGACGACGGCCATAGTCTTTTAACCGGTTTCCCTGCCTGTAAGTCCTTTGCCCAACATACAGGTCATTTTCACAGAGTGGTCAGATTGATCCCTTCAAACCCTGAGTCAGAGCAAGCCACTCCTCTGTTCCAAACCTTCTAGTGGTTCCCATCTATCTCTAAGTAATACTTGAATTTCTGATCATTGTCTACAAGGTCAGTCATCATCTGGCTCTGCCCACCTCTCTGACCCCATCACCTGCCTTGTTTTCCTTCACTTAGTTCCCTCCAGCATTTTCCTCAGTTGTGCTCCCACTGCAGGGTCTTTGTGTTTGGGACTCCTTTAGCCTAACTTGCTTTCCTCCAGGCATCTCCAAGTTTGCTCATGTACTTGACTCATTCACCAAATGCATCCTTTCTGGATCACCAGTACCCTGCCCTGCCTACCCTCATCACTCATTGCCTACCTGCATCATCTTACTTCAAAGCACTAACCACCACCTGACAGGTTACATATTCATCTGTTCACATCTATATCTTCTTCCCCTATTGCCTGTCACTGACCTGTAAGCTCCCTGGAAATAGGAATTTTATTTCATTCAAAAATGTATCCTTGGCACCTCACACAGTACTTCATGTATGATTATGGCTCAGAATATATTTTAATGAATAAATGAGTGAGCAGTTAGCACGGAGAGGAAGATTGGGAACCAGGTTCCAGAAGTCTCATTAGCAGGGAAGGAATCGTCATGGGGTTGGGAGATGACAAAGTAGAAAGGAGTATAGTGGGGAGCTCCGTGTCTCTTGAGAAGGGTGGGTTTCAAGAGTGGAAGAAGAATCATCCAGGGGTGGCAGAGGGCAGCTGGGAGCACAGACCTTTTTGCTTGCTACCAACAGTGATTATATGGTGAAATAAATGACTTGAAGCCCAAGAAGGAAATTGCATCAGACAAAAGCAAAGCATTGTTAAAATGTTAACAGATGTTAAAAATATTGGTGCGGGTGGGAGGTAACATTTTATGTTATTTTGAGTATAGTCGACACACAACGTTCCATTAGTTTCAGGTGTAAACATAGTGATTCAACAACTTTGTACATGATCCCATGTTCACCACAAGAGAAGCTACCATTTGTCCCCATAATTGCTATTAAAACATCACTGACTGTATTCCCTTTACTGTGCCTTTTATTCCCTGTGACTTTATTCATTCCCTAACTGGAGATCTGTATCTCCCACTAGCTTTCACCCACTTTACCCAACCTCCCGTCCCTCTCCCCTCTAGCAACCATCAGTTTGTTCTCTGTATTTATAGGTCTGATTCTGCTTTTTGTTTGTTTGATTCATTTGGGGTTTGGGTTGTTGTCTTTTTAAAGATCTCACTTATGAGTGAAATCATATGGAATTTGTCTTTCTCAGTCTGATTTATTTCGCTTAGCACAACACCTTCTAGGTTTATCCATGTTGTCTCAAATGGCACAGTCTCATTCTTTTATTGGCTGAGTAATATTTCATTGTGTGTGTGTTTATGTATATATGTGTACATATATACATACACATAAATATATCTGTTTAGACATCGTAAATGCTTCAGTGAGTCAATCTTTTTAGTTTAATGAAAAATGAAAGAAAAAAGTATTAGCCATTCCTTATAATGATTCAAAGTTCACTGAAGCTCAAAGATCATAAAATAAATACTTTTTGGTATATATAATATATATAGACACTCATACATACCACATCTTCCTTATCCATTCATCTGTCAGTGGGTGGTTGGGTTACTTCCATATCTTGGCCATTGTAGATAATTCTGCAGTAAACACCAAAGTGCATATATCTTTTCAAATTAGTGTTTCCATAACTTTATTTTAAGACAGTAGTTACTATTTCCCATAGTGCTTATTTTAAGGTAACATTACCTAATAGGCTAAGTTTATGACCAGCTGACTGGATTTTGTTTGTCTTCATAATTACTCTCACATTTACATATTTTAGAGAATTTTTTACAATACACAAGACTGAGACCACCTGTAGAGACAGTTTCAGAAGTTCTGGGATTAGGCCCAGGGATCTGCATGTTTAAAAGTGGAACCTCTCTTTGGTGCCACAGTTTATTTCTATTTGTATCATTATTGGGTCATTTTCAGTAAATCAGACACTATTTCTCTAAGAATTTAGGGTTTGGAATGCATAGTTACTAGATGATAGAGTCTATTATTAGTATTAGACACAATTAAAATTGTTACAGATCTTCCAGTTTAGACATCGCAAATGCTTCAATGAGTCCATCTTTTTAGTTTAATGACAAATCAAAGAAAAAGTATAAGCCATTCCTTATAATGATTCAAAGTTCGCTGAAGCTCAGAGATCATAAAATAAATAATTTTTAAGGAAAAATTATGAGTAAGTCTTAAGAGGCTTGTAGTTAATCTTCTTGCCAGTTTTGATAAAATATTTATTTAGTGTCATAGTCAATCTTCCACAACAAATAGAAGATTTTGATTACATGAGTATCTAAAGATGTCTCCTATACATTATCACCAGCAATACATTTGAAAAGCAGCCATGGCCCATTCAGTTAATGTTCATCGATGACAAGTGAAAGCAGTCTCCAGCAGTGATTATGTGGGACTCCTGGGACCATGGACTGGTGACCTGACTTCCGAGTTCTGGTGTCAGCAGCATCTGCTGCTTATGCGACTTTCCTTAGAAATGAAAAAGGTGCCTAAAAAAACTAGAAAGCAACAGTGGTCCTCATCAATGTCTATACTTTATATATGGAGTTTTCATACAATATTTCTTCCTGGACAAACAGGCTGATAAAAATATCCCCCAGCATATACATGAAGTGAATTGGAATACGTCTCTTCCAGTTGAACCTCTGAAGCATCTTCTTCAAATAGCTTTGTTAAATGAAACAACCAGATCACTGCTTTGAAATACAGTGTCTGTCTTCTGAATATGAAACCTGTTTCCATCTTTGAGTTGAGAAAAATAAAGTGTTACTGCAAACAAAAGCGTTCTAGCTTTTAGAGAAAAGAAAATGCAAGTATTCCTGATTTAATACCAAACCTCCGATTTAAGCTTGAGCTGCTTCTAGTTTAGCCTTTTTGGGATTCTACTCATCCCATGGAACCTAACTTTTAGGACTGAGGACCTATGTTAATGGGAAAGAAAAAATAATTACTTGCAAGAACAGGCTGTGACAAGCTTCTGTGATTTAGACGCATTTTGTAAATTGGGTGTCCTGGAAAATCTAAATATTAGACAAAATTCATGAATAAACAGCTAGGACAACACCAGCAACAGCTAATGTCTCATGGGTTCTCACAGTGGAAGTTTGGAACAATCCTCGCCTCTTTCAAAGACCTAAATGATGGCATAAAGTGGAGCATCTTCCCCACAGCTAATGAGCAGCTAAGACAGGATTTGCTCCATGGAAAGCCTGATTCTAGAGCCCCTGTTCTTGCCCACACCACTATTTGCTTCACTTTAGGGCTTGACAAGCTGAATGTCCAGGAGAAGGGCCTTCTGTACACTTCAAAGCAAACTCTGTAAGGCAGCCGGTGTCAATTATTTTTGAGTTATGTTTTGCCACCTTATTTTTTTCCCTCAGTGATAACGGTGATTTTTTTTTAACACCCTCATTGTCTGGGGGAACAATAGACCAAATGGTACAGAGACCAATTTGTTCATAATTTTTATCATGAAATACTATTATTGAAGGTGAATCAAGTTCTTTGTGCTTTCCTGAATTTTCTGTATTTGCACTACACCTATTGTCTTTGTAATGAGAAGTTTGGACCCTTTGTTTATATTCATTGAAAACTGTGATTAGCCTTTTCCATGAAATGAAATGAGCAGCCCTGTAGTCGCCACCGTTTGGAGATCACTGTCACTGCTGCTTGGTGTTCGCCGTGGGTATTCAGTCCATGTCAAATGTGCTGAAATTGAGACCACTGGAAAGAAATCTGCCACCTAGCATTCAGGTGCTCATTATCCACGAGGAATTCAGAACTCGACATTATTTGAGAAAGAATCTGGTTGCTGCTTTCGTTGGTATGTTTGCAGAAGCCTCTGGTTCTCTAGGCCTGCTTTATCAGCTTCTCGCTGGAGAAGTTCTCTCTTCTTATTGAGCTGGCTGGTTTGGGATAGCATTTTGATGGCAGTAAATTTGTCTGTCAGACCCAAGATTAACGCTGCCTGTTCAGTTCTTAGGTGTAACACCAAATGGAAAGAGCCACAGTATAATCAGTTAGTGAACCCCAAAGGGCCTCATTCATGGGTCATAGAGGGGACCTGGGAATCTGTCATTTACAGATGCTTCCCCGGGAGACTGTGGCTCACCCAGGTTTGGAAAGCATCGCTCTTCACAGAATACGTTTACAGGTGTTTCTCAAGGACTATAAAAACATCATCTCAGAGGACCGTAAATTCTACAAAACTGCTTTGTTTGATTTTCAATTTTGACAGAGAGAAGATGTTACCATCCCTTTGCCCAGTCGCTACTGAAAGTGACTAGGCTATAAGTAAAATACTCTCACAAAGATAGAGGAAAGCCCCACGTAACTTGTATAAAGCACCAGACTTCTTGACCTCAAATCCTGATTAAGAGCTAATTTTGTAATAATAACGATAGCCAGTGTTTATGAGTTTTCAGGGAAATGGACATTCTCATGCACTGCTGCTACACATGTTAACTGATTCTGCTTTTCTGGAGGGAAATGTTGTGATACATATCTAAAATCTCTTAAAAGGTCATCCCCATAAGGACACAGTAATTCAGCTTCTAAGAAACGTATTCCAAGGAAGCACCAAAGATACATGTAAAGATTTCTGTGCAAAGATATTTATCAGAGTATTTTTATGTTATTAAAACATTAGAAACAGCCTACTGTTCAACAAGGAGTTATTTAAATAAATAACCTACCTCGTGGTCCTGCAATGGAATATTGTACTGCTGCTAAAAATGTTTTTGAAGAATGTTCCATGCTGTGGGAAAATCTTACATTGTTAATTGAAGAAAACTGGTTATTAAGTTGAAAATATAGTATAATTCCACTTTTATTTTTAAGAACCACATGTATATAGGGACTCAGGTGGCTCAGTCAGTTAAGCATCTGACTCTGATTTCAGCTCAGGTCGTGATCTTGGAATTGTGGAATTGAGTCCCATGTTGGTCTCTGCACTTAGCGCAGAGTCTGCTTCAAATTCTCTTTCTTCCCGTCCTGCTTCCCCTCCTCCTCATGCCCTCTCTCTCTCTCTCTCTCTCAAATAAATAAATAAATAAATAAATAAATAAATAAATAAATAAATATTTTAAAAAAGAATGCAGTGTATATATGCATTGAAAAAAAGCTGAAAGCAAATACAGCAAGATATTGAAAGAGTTTGTTGCTGGTGTGGTAGTTTTCATTTCTTTTTTCTTTTCTGATCCATCCATTCCCCCCACCCACCAATGTTTCTGCAATGAATGCTTATTGCTTCTATAGCAAAAAAAATGTATGTCATATTTTTTGACTCATATTTTGTGAGTTAACATGCATATGTATGTAGCTTTAAAATAGTATTGTGAATATAGTAAATATAAATGTTAGCTACTTTATTTTATTTTTTAAAAGATTTTATTTATTCATTCATGAGAGACACACAGAGAGAGAGAGGCAGAGACACAGGTACAGGGAGAAGCAGGCTCCATGCAGGGAGCCTGATGTGGGACTCGATCCCGGTCTCCAGGATCACACCCTGGGCTGCAGGCAGATGTTCAACTGCTGAGCCACCTGGGAGGCCCTGTCAGCTATATTAGTAATGAAATTGTAAGCCTTACCTCCATAAGTAAAAAAAAAAAACAAAAACAAAAAACAAACAAACAAACAAACAAACTTGAAATTAAATGTGTAGGATATGCCCCATAGGTTTTAAAAACTTGCAGCAAGTTTTTAAAACCTTGCTGCAAATTTTTAAAACCATCTTGAGGTGCTGAGACAGGTGCTGGGCCACCCTTTCTCTACTTTACTACCTGTATTTATCTCATGGCAATTTGTTTGTTCTTTCATTCAGCAAATATTTATGGGTACATATAAGCAAACCATATATATGCTCTGAGTACATAGAGGTGATCAAAACAAATGAACTCCGCCTTAAATACACATACATATAGATACACATAAATAGATCCATATAGGATTTTTTCTTCTTTTTTTTTGTTAGCAAAATCATGTGAGTGATTGTCCTACTGAAAACCCTTGTCTGTTCTGGGTCGTTGAATAGCTGTGTAGAAAATTATAAATTAGGGACTCCTGGGTGGCTCAGGGGTTGAGCATCTACCTTTGGCCCAGGGCGTGATCCTGGAGTCCCCAGATGAAGTCCCATGTCGGGCTCCCTGAATGGAGCCTGCTTCTCCCTCTGTGTCTCTGCCTCTCTCTCTCTCTCTCTCTCTGTGTCTCATGAATAAATAAATAAAATCTTTTTTTAAAAGAGAAAAAGAAAATTATAAACTATCTTGACTTTACTGTTCTGATCAAGTCACACTTACCTGCCACCCTGCCTTTTAAATTAACTCTGCATGTTCCAGAGCCTTTGCTCTTGAAGTGACCTAGTATGTTTCCCTGTTATTTGCCATTTGTTTATAATTGCTGCACCAAAGTATGATCAGAGTTGCTGAGGTTTTCAGGGATTTTGTTAATGTGTTCGTGAGTCTTGAGAGTACAGGTAAGAAACAAACCTGCTGGTGGGTTCTGGGTCCAGTACTCCTGGAAGGCAACCATGGGAATTAAAAAGCTGCTTATTCACATGCCTTTTACCACTTCACAGTCAAGATTGCTGAACTACTGTTGGCTGTAAATTGACTACTTGATGCGAAAAAAAATTCCTGATGGTATTTCTTACAATGCAGGGTTTCCAGCCATAGGCCAGTTCAATGTGGGGCCCTAACTATTGGCTCCTAGTAACTTTCATATTTCTGTGCAGGAATCAAGACTGGATGACCGCTGCCTCTCCTTCCCCAGGCATGTCGTGTGGCCTCTTCCCAGCCACTGTTTCTAAAATTTTCCACTTTCAATGTCACACATACCCTGCCCTGCAGTGGGGCGGGGGAGGGGGAGTAAAAAAAATAAATAAAATTTTCCACTTTCATTCATTAGTGGCACTTAAGTGGAGATTTATCATTAATGCAACTCTGCCATCTTTCAGTGAGAGTAAGACAATTATTACTATAAAGAAAGTAGTAGAATTATTGCTTATATAGTCGTGGCCCTCTGGCTTCAGTGATTTTGGTATTTTATGCTATTCCAATAATGATGATCATGATGATGATATTTCTTGAAGGGAGTTATGAAGAAGACAGCAGGCAAGTCCACGTGCCTCTGCTGCCATGCCATTCAGAAGAGTGCAGGGTGGGCAGCCCGGGTGGCTCAGCAGTTTAGCTCTGCCTTTGGCCCAGGTTGTGACCCTGGGGTCCCAGAATCGAGTCCCACGTCGGGCTCCTGCATGGAGCCTGCTTCTCCCTCTGCCTATGTCTTTGCCTCTCTCTCTCTCTCTGTGTGTCTCTCATGAATAAATAAATAAAATCTTTTAAAAAAAGGGGTGCAGGGTCTGCACTCAATCTGTTAGCTTCCTCAGGAAGTCCTAAAGCTCTGGTCACGAGGTGCTGCTGCCTACCGTTACTAGGTTGACCAGATAACATCGTGGTCATGTCGGGCGTGAATTCTTCGCTTCCAGATGTCATGCCCAGCGGGGTGCTTGGACACATCTTTCTATAAAAATACACAGGATTCCTAAAGATTTATTCTTACAGCATTTACCACTGAGATGTCAGCTACTGTTTATCAGATCCCCAGGTGTGCATGAATTGGGTGCCAGCTCCAGGATGTGCAGGGTCTTCCAAGGGACACGTTACCTTCCCCATTTTACAGCTAGAGGACCCCAAGGTGGGAGAGGGTCATGGTTTGCCCAAGTCACGTGGTAAAGAGCAGCATGAGGGTTGGCATGCTCATCTGCGTGACTGCAAAATTCCTGTTCTTTTCTCAGGTCGGACACTGCATCCCCGAAGGAAAAGCTAGCTGGCTTGCTCTTAGTTCTTGACTCGGAAATGAACCTTAAGGTTGCACCATATTTAGGAGTGCTAGAATCTTTTTTTGTTTTACTCATTCCTGCCTCTCTGCTTCCACAGAAGTTTGGTCGAGGGTGGCTTCTGATGTGGTCAGTTAGTCTCGAGGGAATACGCTGCTTGAAATTGCTGTCGTTTTGCCATTTCACATTGGCCTTGCTTTCAGTAGAAGGCTTAGAAGCCTGAGTGCAGAGCAAGATCTCCATTCACGTTCCAAATCCAACACTTACCGACCCCCTGTCATTCATTTAACCCCTCTGTGCCTCTCTCAGTCCCATCAGCGGTAAAATAAATGTCATAGTCATGACTCAGGCTCTTTCTGTGAAAATGGAATGAAATAATCCATGTAAAGCTTAGAGACAGGGATGCAGAGAACCCCAGACTCTACCCGCCGCCGCCACCACCGTTACCATCAGCATTATCACATGAAAGTGACAAGCTTCACTGAAAATAGTGTTGCTGAGTTAAAATTAGATGCCACTGGGATGCCTGGGTGGCTCAACGGTTTAGCGTTTGCCTTTGGCCCAGGGGGTGATCCTGGAGTCCCGGGAGCCTGCTTCTCCCTCTGCATGTGTCTCCGCCTCTCTCTCTGTGTCTCTCATGAATAAATAATTTTAAAAAAATTAGATGTGACTAGGGTCACCTGGGTGGCTCAGTCCATTAAGCATCTGTCCTGGGCTCAGGTCATGATCCCAGGGCCCTGGGCTGGAGCCCCATGTCAGGCTGTCTTAGCGGGGAGTCTGCTTCTCCCTCCTTCTGCCAGCCACTCTGCCTACTTGTGCAAGTTCTCTCTCTCTCTCTCTCTCTCTCTCTCTCTGTCAAATAAATAAGATCTTTAAAATAAATTAATTAATTAAAATTAGATGCAACTAGCAGAGACACAAGCCTGACAGCCAAAAGCCTGAAGAAGGAAATAACTTAGAAGTTATAAAGCTATTTTAGGTATTTTTCTTTGAAAATGTGTGACATAACTCATGAATGTCAAAATAGCTTCAATATGATCAGACGGGCAATTTTAGGGGAGGTAACGTTCAGAGAGCAGTGGGCCAGTTTGCCTTATTACTGCCCTCAATTTGTATGAAAAAGGGGGCCTTTGCAGACATTTGTAGCCATAGCCTGAAACAGTGACAGCAGTTCCTGTATGTCTTGCAAAGGAGAAGAGGGCGAAGAAAGAGCTAACAAACCAGGAGCCCCTTTCAGCGGATCTTGGGCACTCTCATTTTGAGAATCCTATCCCCCTCCGTGGGAGTTGACACTAAATGAACTCTTACCAAATTAAAGAGCTGTAGTGACATGTGTGTCCTAGACTCCTGGCTTTAAGCTAAATATATGTATCAGTTCTCTCTGGGGGATGGGGGGGTGGATGACAGGCAGCAGAGTAGTACTCCCACCTTCTCTGTGTGGTCTAAGTTCCTTAAAAAAAGGGACTTGGAGTTTTTGGGTGTTGAGTTTGGCAAGTTCTTTCTATATCTTGGATACTAGCCCCCTTTATCTGATATGTCACTTGCAAATATCTTCTCCCATTCCGTAGGTTGCCTTTTGGTTCTGTTAAGTGTTTCCTCCACTGTGCAGAAGTGCAAATCCAATTTAAATTTAAAACACAATAACAAGAAACGGACCTGTAATGAAGCTAGGTGACGAAGCTAGGTTTGTCACCGTGACAAATGTACCACTCTAGTGGGGCATACTGATCATGGGGGAGACGCATATGAGGGGGCCAGTGGCCTATGGGAAATCTCTGAACTTTCAGTTTTGCTGTAAACTTAAAACTACTCTTAAAAAAAAAAAAAAAAAGTCTTAGAAAAAAAAACCTCACTGACCTGAAAAGTCGTAATTTTAGGATTTGAAAGGAAACTTGATTCTAAAAGAATAATTAATAGGTTTATGTAATCCTTTATTTAACCTGCTTATATAATACGTATAACACATTGAAAGTATTTGGCATATGTTTTCACATCGCCATGAAAGAATATGAAAATAGCCAGCTAGGGAAGAAAAGTACACAAAAGTAGATAGCACAGGTTATGATCTTCAAGGAAACCTTATGAAATGGGCTCATTCTTGTTACTGACGATGTTGCCACGTTAGTTTAACCAGCCATTAGCTTTAAATCTACTGAACAAGAGCCCTGTGGTTAATTCACTGGATGTGTCACTTTGAAAAGTTAAGTTGTTTAAATGCTTTCACAAGCTCCGACCTCTTGGAGCTGTGAGGTTTTTTTTAAAATCCCAATATGAAGCTAGAAGGCCATTTTATGCCTAATCATGTGTCAATGATTGCTGAGGGACTATTCTCTACAGATTCATCAGAGAGCTCTGGAAACCTCCAGAAATTTTTGACTGGCTGCAGTGCGTGGGGTCTTATGCTAAGGGTGGGTTGGCGGTAGAGGAGGTGGGATACCAAGGTGAAGATGAGCTGATCCCTACCTTCAAGGAGCACCCAGTCTACCTAGAGTCCAAGACTGAGTAGGGTGAAGGCTGAAGACTGTCTTCTTTTTATCTGCCAATATTGAAAATGGAGCATTTAAGTATTTAGATATTTCATTACAAATAATGAATGGGTGCTTCAGTCAGTTAAGCGTCCAGGTCTTGTTGTTGGATCAGGTCATGGTGTCAGGGTTGTGAGGTCGAGCCCTGCATTGGGCTCTGAGCTGGGTGTGGAACCTGCTTAAGATTCTCTCTCTGCTCCTCTCCTTTCTTAAAAAAACAAAACAAAACAATCAAAACAAATAATGAATGGTTATGTGTGTGATTATATAACTTCAGGGATTTGCTTTTAGCTTTAAACACCATGAGTGTGAAGGTAGTTCTTAAGGTAGGGGTTTAATTTTTTATTATTGGATAATAAATAGACAGTGATAGGTTCTAATAATATACAAATATAAGACTGCAAGTTTGCATAAGAGCTTTTGGCTTCTTCATTACCATTACAGAGGTGAAATGAAATAGCTTATTTTTTGAAGCTAGTTACATTTATAAGGAGTATCACCCAGTGGTTTTATAAATTACACTTTAATTTTTTATTTTTATTTTTATTATTTTTTATTGAAGTTTGATTTGCCAACATATAGCATAACACCCAGTGCTCATCCCATCAAGTGCCCTCCTCAGTGCCCATCACCCAGTTACCCCAACCCCCTACCTACCTCCCCTTCTGCAACCGTTTGTTCGCTTCCCAGAGTTAGGAGTCTCTCCTGGTTTGTCTCCCTCTCTAATTTATGCTTCTTTAATTTTTAAGTAAAATATATACATACATTTGTGATAATAAAATATTCATTATTTACAATTTCTTCATAAGGTTTTTATGATTATTTGTGACTTAGCAAATCAACATTTGGGTCTTGTATTTTTCACTCAGCTTGAATGTACTATACTGAACCACGTTTGAAATAAATGAACCTCTTTTCTTCTATACTATAAACTGTTTAGTAAAACCAGGTGGAAAATAAAGTAACATTGGGTTTTTTGTCACAGATACTGCAGTAGGTATTTTGTAGATTCTTTCCAGTTTCGTTGCTAACCCTTTAGAGTCACAAAATCTTAGCAACATTTTCATTATTCCCAGGTATCTTTAGAGACAAAACTCATTTTTATCACACCTTCAATATCCTAAATTGATTTTCTAGGTCTCTGGCTTGGTTTGGAAATTAGAGAATTTAGTTTCCTTCCTCTGGCTAAATTCCTGAATTAATCCTTTATTTCCTGCCTACATAGTTACTACGGTCAACTTTCTTCCCAAGTTTTGCTTTTCTTACCACATTTGTTTGTTAGGGTCGGAGCCAGGGAGGTGATGTATATGTGTTCTATTGCCCAGCAACCTGTAAGTATGAGGGTAGAGGAGGGCTCGAGCCAAACATATCTAACTGGACAATTTAGAGTAAGTAAAAGCAATAGCCACACAGAACAGGGTTAAGGCCTCGGTTTTCAAAAATTTGTTCAACCTTATTTGATCCTTGGTTCAAGAGCTACCTTTTCAGAATCATTGCTCCAGAAGCTAGCCGGGTGGAATGATGAGTTGAAAGTTTGACCTTTTCTTTCTTTCTTTCTTTCTTTCATATATTTCTATGTTCTTTCTTTCATATATTTCTATGTTGTATTTGAATCTTTCGTAATGAGCATATATTAGTTTTGTCTTATTAAGACATAAGAAAGAAAATGAAATTTGGGAGGGAGGAGACGATTACCTCCCAAAAGAAGGTAATAACGTTTTTGTTTCAACAGCAACAAAATTCTCATTTTTGTTTCTAATTACATGATCTCAGAATAGATCTTAATTTTAAATTTAGCTGCTGTGTTTTGAATAAGATCCTATCCAAAATACCAACATGAACAAATAATGCAAGTCCCGGGTTCTTTGCTCCCTTTTTGTTAAAGATCTGAGCACACCAGTTTTAACCTCCAGTTCTGAGCACACCAGTTTTAACCACCAGTTTTAACCTCATGAGATGCCTTTGCTTTTTTTTTTTTTTTTTTTTAAGGTAAAATGAAAACAGTGGGTAGAGTCTGACATATTTATTTGATAAAATATCATAGTTATAAGTGGTACAATATAATTCAGATTCCACTGACATTTATTTAGTATCATTATCATATATCTCATTTGATGTTTACATTGAACTTGTAAGGTAGCTCCTACTATTGTCTTCTCTTCCTGGAGACGAGGAAATAGATGCAGAGAGAAATTAAATAATAGCCTCAAACAAGTACTTAGTATGTGTGGGAACCCAAGTTCAATTCTCGTTTCATCTGAATGTAGGCCAGTGGTTTTTCTCATTTTGCTCATTTGTCATCCTTTTCTCACTCAGCAAAACTGATGATTCCTGCCCATCAATAGCAGTGTTCCTCTCTGGGGTGAGAAGGTGGGAGATTTTCCCTGGGGGCCCATCAGAATCTATGTGTGGGATGATACGTGTACTTTGAAAAAGATGCCAGAGATAATTCTACTTCCCTACCACCTGCCCTGATTGACATTCTCTGCATTATCCCACACTGTAATGATGGTTTGATTTTAGTCTATTGACTTTAGAATAGAACTTCTTTCAGCTTTTTTATTTAATAACTCTGCAGAAAGGCTTTTTTCCCCCACAAATTTACCAGGCAATTAGTTTCATGGAATATTTCCGGGTTAGCATATTTCCCTTTCCCCAGAAATAAATCTTGAATTATATGGGGCAAGAAACTCTTTTTTTTTTTTCATTTTTTAAAAAATTTAAATTCAATTAACATATAGGGTATTATTAGTTTCAAAAGTAGAGTTCAGTGATTCATCAGTTGCTTATAACACCCAGTGCTCATTCTATCATGTGCCCTCCTTAATGCCCATCACACAGTGACTATATCCTCCAACCCACCTCCCCTTTAGCAACCCTTAGTTTGTTTCCTATGGTTAAGGGTCCCTATGGTTTGCTTCCTCTCTGATTTGGTCTTGCTTTTTTCTTTTTTTTCCTCCCTTCCCTTATGCTCCTCTGTTTTGTTTCTCAAATTCCACATCTGAGTGAAATCATATAATAATTATCTTTCTCTGATTGACTTACTTCGCTTACATAATATCCTCTGGTTCCATCCACATTGTTGCAAATGTAAGACTTCCTTTTTGATGGCTGAGTAATATTCCACTGTATATATGTGTGTGTGTGTGTGTGTGTGTGTGTGTGTGTGTGTCACACACACACACACATCTTCTTTGTCCATTCACTCTCAGTGAACATATGGGCTCTTTCCATAGTTTGGGATTGTGGACATTGCTGCTGTAAACACTGGGGTGCAGGTGCCCCTTCAGACCACTATATTTGTATCCTTGGGGTAAATACCTAGTAGTGCAATTGCTGGGTCATAAAGTAGCTCTATTTTCAACTTTTTGAGGAACCTCCACACTGTTTTCCAGAGTGGCAATACCAACTTGCATTCCCATCAACAGTATAAAAGGGTTCCCCTTTCTCCAAAGATGCCTTTGCTTTTGGCTGTTGCACAAAAGGCACTGGCACACATAGGAATACTCAGCTACATTTATCATTTTTCTCTGCTAATTCAGGTAAATCTGGTAATTAGAAGAGCAGTCCCAGTTAATGCTTAGATTGTCCTTGAACATTATAGCCATCAGATTAGGGATTCTTACTAATCCCTGCCCAACTTTATGTTTGGCCCCAAAATATCTGTTATTTCTTCCCTTTCCTCACAAACTGGAGAAATGGGAGCAATTCGTAAACTTTTCACCATAATTATTCTCTTCCACATAAATAACTTTAAAAATGCATTTGGATAGGATTGTAAAGATCTGTGGTTGGACCTTTTATTTTCAAGATAAAAGAAATAACCAGAAGCTTAAAACTTATCAAGAAATTAGAATAATTTGGCTCATATCAGTGTGTAATTTTCTTCTTGAAAAAGCAAATATTAAAAAAAGAAATAAAAGAAAATTAAAAAAAAGAAAAAGCAAATATTAATCTAATACTTTTCCAGTGAGATGCCAAAAATAGAGGCCCCAGTAAGTACATGTAATACTGACTTTGTCTATTGAACCAATGAAATGTTCCTAACTAGAGTAAAAATGTTATATTTCATTTTCAGCTTATACCAAAATGTTAACTCCATTGAGTTATTCCTTTGATGTCTTTCAAGTTTATTCCCCCATAGAAATACTTGACTTTTTTCCAAATATACAAATAATAGGTTTTTATTGCACTAAAAAATAAGAAAGATATTAAGAAAAATTTTAAAAAACCAATAATGCTATCTCTTTTGTATAGCTGCTATTAATATGATGGAATATATTTTGATGATTTGTATAGCATCATCATATTTTGCATACTCTTTGTAGCCTGATTTTTTTCAGTTGTCAGAACATCATTTGGGTATTTTTCCCATATCAATAAATAGGGATCCTTATTGTCATTTCAAATCACTGCATGCAGTCCCCTTATAAGTCATATGTATTATATATTTTTTTACTATAATAAAATAATGCTTTAGTAAACTATCTGTCCTTACATCTTTATGTGCCAATCTGACTTCCTTAGGGTAAAGATTTAGCTGTGGGATTGCTGGATCAATGAGGCATGTTCTTTTTGTAATGATTTCATAATAAAATGGCTCCTCTTTAGAAAGATTATACGATTTATACTCCCCTATCCCCAGCTGTGATCCATTCTTCAATCTGATGGTTATTTTGCTTTTATTATTTTGAATACTTCTGAGGTTGAGGTTGAACATATTTTCAAGCATTCTGCATGAGTTGCCTGTTCATGTACTTTGCCCATTTTTCTGTTGGAATGTTATCTTACTGACCTGTGAGTGCTTTTTATAGTCTGCAAGACAGCTGCTCTTTATCGTACTTGAGGTGTTGTTTTCTTCTCTGTGCATTTAAAAATTATTACAAGATATTACAATTATAAATTATTTCCTAAGGATTTTAAGAAACTCCAGAGGCTTAAGCGGTATTGATGCTCTGGGCCTTTTTTTTTTTTTTTTTTTTTTAAGATTTTATTTATTTAATCATGAGAGAGAGAGAGAGACACACACACACACACACAGAGAGACACAGGCAGAGGGAGAAACAGGCTCCATGCAGGGATCCTGACATGGGACTCGATCCCGGGTACCCAGGATCACCCGGCTGAAGGCGGAGTTAAACCACTGAGCCACTGGGGCTGCCCATCTGGGCTTTTTTTGATACAGACCTCCCTTCTTGTCTGCTGCCCTTGGAGAGGTAAGCAAATATTTTTATATAAGGCTGATTGTCTCAGTGGTAGATGTGCATTCTCATAAATTTATAAATATGTGGAGACTGCTCTGTGGGTTTCTAAATCCGTGTGATCTCTGACCTTTTCTTGGAGCCTGAAACCAGCACTGTAGCAGCAGCTGAGCAGCATGTGTGTAAGACGGAAACACCAAATCCTGGGCTGACAGTTTTCTGACTGTTAACCGCTGCCCCGGGTCTCCTGGAACCTGCCATTGTCAACATGGTTTACTGTTCTTACTGTGATCCATGTGATCTCTCATCCCCCATCCCCCCCCATGTCCATCCACATGAAAAATGGGTTATCTAATCCTGGGCTGTATTTCCACTTCTTTTCAGAGTATCCACGTACTGGAGAGGACTGCTTCCTCCAGCACCGAGCCCTCTGTCAGTCGGCAGTTGCTAGAACCAGAGCCGGTCCCCCTCTCCAAGGTCAGTGACAAAACGTGGTGCTTTCCCAGATGGCCTCTTGCCTGCTCTGGGGCCAGCAGAACTGTCAACGGTTCCCACACCTGACTCCTCTCGGGTAGCTGGGATTCCTCTTGTAGGGCTGACTGCCACATTGTTCTGCCTCTGGTGTGTAGGTTTTCTCTGCCCTGTATAAGGAAGGATCAAATGAAAGTATATTTTGCTGGGAGTTCCAGGGCTACAAAGATCCAAAATACTCTTTATTTGCAAGGAAGAGAAACTATTGTCATTCTGTTGGAGACATGAGCAAATATTTCTACGTCAAGCTAATAGAAAAAAAAAAATCACTAGATCCAGCAAAAAAAAAATCATAATGCTAACAATAGGAACAGCTACCATGATTGCCTGTGCACTGCGTTCCAGGCACTGTGCCAGGTCCTTAAATACATTAGCGCATTGGACATAACCTTTGCAAACAGCTCCCTGCAGTGTAGGTGTCTATTGCATTTACAAATATGGAAACTGAAAATTAATAATTTGCTCAAAGTCTGAAAAAGTCGCTACATAGCAGGGCAGGGGTTCAGACTTAAACTGCTTCAGGTGCACCCCACCTACCAGTCACATAGCACCTGCCTGGCGGGGGCGGGGTGGGGGGGAGCTGTCGGACATTCAGAGTTCCAGTCCTCTCCTTCCACTGGCCTTCCTTGCCATGAGCTCTGAGGAGGACACTGCAGACTTTGATTAGAACCTCTTCTGTTTAATGGAAGCCAGCATTCCCTGCCTTCAGCCTTCTCTTTCTTGGACTGGGGAAACATTTAACTTCATTTATGTCTAAAATGCAAAAATCATAAAAGTTGAAGAGACGCCATCTTACTCATCCCTACCCCTTGGTCATCTCCCTGCCCTTTTTTCAGTGGGCTGCCTCTCCTATGGAGAAACTCAGAAAATAGAGTGCATGGGGATTTGGAATTCAAATATAGACATAGCACTTTATTTCCCCCCAAAGACTTTGAAATATGTATAACTGATCCTTCCCTTTGCTACTCCTGTATTAAACAGAATCCTAGGGACACACTTTATGATATGGAATATATATGCTTGTATTCTTTATATTTGGAAGGTACTACAAGCTATAAAGTTTGTGTTGTTGCGCAAGAAGAGTAGACTGCAAAACTAAGGAAAGGGAATTATCAGACTCAAAAAATAGAAAGAGGAAATGCTCTGCATTCTATTTGAATGGCAAACAGAGAATGCCTACTTGGAAAATGCAACTGGCAATCTCTTTGAAAACATCCGTTCTCTCTTACAGGCAACTACTGGAGAGAGAGAATAAATACATCCTGGGGCAGTGGGAAAGGCAGCTGACATTTCTTGAGCATCTGCTTTGTCCCAGGCATGGGATGAGCACATATATTCTCTACATAATCAGCTACTCGATGAAGCGACTACTGATGTTCTTGTTTTAACCGAGCCTGGGAGCAGAAGTAAGGTAGTTGTCCAGAGTCAGGGACCAGGAGGTGTGTGTGAGAGACCAGGACGGTGAGAGAGACACAGTGAAAGGAGGCCTCCAAGACTGACCCCCAGAAACGGAGAGGAGACTTGCTGGTATTAGAAGCACACATCAGGAGAACATCCTGGTAGGCAAACAGGGGAGGCCCCAGAGGGCTGGCGCCCCTGCAGAGGGCATGGAAGCTCCACGCCTGGTGCAGTGCCCATAGCTCAGTCTCTGCCTCTCTCCCACCTGGCTGTTCCCAAGTTATAGCCTTATATGGTAAACTGGCCATCTAATAAGGAAAATAATAGTAGTAGTAATAGTAGTAGTAGTAGTAGTAATAGTAATAATAATAATAATAATAATAATAATAATAATAATAGAGGAGGAGATTCCTGCCCAGGCACAAAGGCCCCCGGCCTCCTCACCCTCAGCAAACAGCAGGTGTCCGTAGAAGGCGGGAGCTCCCACAGTGCTCGCTGCGGCCGGATCCGGGCATCTGGGGGGGCGCCTACACCATCCCCTTCCCATGACTCCTCCTTGCTGTTGCCCACTTGTATCTCGCTATAGCACTACTATTCTTGTCATTGTGGTTTGTGTATTAATAGAGACCACATCTCTCAGGGTCTGGTGAAATCAGGGCACCCCATGCATTCCAGAAGCCACAGCATCTCACCGTCTCTCAGTTCCTTGGAGAGAAGATGGACCTCGTGGGCACCGGTTGGCAGTGGCGGAACCCAGAAGTACCCACTGTCCCAGCTCAGGATTTACTGAAACTCTCTGTTTGGGGTTTTCACCTCCTACAGCCTGTTCACCTACTACCCCAGCCCCCGCCCCCAGCATTCATGCATCGCCAGTGTAGCCTTGAGAAAGGAAATGTCTCCAACGAACAGACTGGAGCTGTTATCACATTACTCTCTGGTTTCACTTGTTATTACTATTAGATTAAAAGTGTATTTAAAATTTCTATAATACTGAAAGTGTGTAAATCTGACTCAAGGCAAGTCCCGATAGGATATTAGGGCTTTTGACTCTGTTTCCATTATAAGTAATCCTGTGAAAATTGGAGACTTTAAAAAGAGAAAATTGGTATCAGTTGAAATTACACAAATATTCTTCAGTTTTCAGAAAGCGATATTAACTCTGTTAAGCAGACCCAGTCTAAGCATAGAGGTGGGTTGTATTAAGTACTGAGACGGGCTCTTTTCATTTCTCACACAACTTGTTTGCCCTGTATTTACTTTGTTGCCTCTGTGTCAGTTTGACAGCTTATTTAACTGTAAGAAATGTATTAAGATTCTTTTAAATTTCTTTTGGGTGGGGCAGCCCGGGTGGCTCAGCGGTTTAGCGCCGCCTTCAGCCCAGGGCGTGATCCTGGGGCCCCAGGATCGAGTCCCACGTCAGGCTCCCTGCATGAGGCCTGCTTCTCCCTCTGCCTGTGTCTCTGCCTCTCTCTCTCTCTCTCTCTCCTCTGTGTCTCTCGTGAATAAATAAAATCTTTAAAAAAAATTTCTTTGGGGTTTACTAACATTGGATCAGAACAAATGGAGTTATTTATGTGTAAGAAATACCTTTTAATTTTGTGCCTTTTCTATCTTGCCCCCTTTTTCTCCCCCTTCTCTAGAGTTAAACAAGAAAAAAAACTACCATGTTAGAAATCAGTAGCCATAGCACCACAGGAATAAGCTGGTATTCTAGTCTGAGAGTAATTAGGAAAAAATCCAAAAAGCACTGTTCTTATTATTTAATGTTTCCATTTTTATGAGTTATCCAGAGTCATCTTCATGATACATATATATGTACACCACTCGCATATATATATATACATACCACATCGTAGATGTGCACACACATATTGTATACACACACACACCATATATACACACACATCACATAGATACACACACAATAAATCAAAGATGAACACTAGCTTTCAAATAAGATCTAGCTGAAAATGAAAATGTTATTCTAGAGATGTTATCCATGGATAGGGCTACTAAAAATAGAAATGTCATTAAATACAGCTGCTATCTAAGAACAGAGCAAGCTCTAATGAGTATATTTACACATATATGGAGAGTTCTTTAGGTATTTGATTGTATCAAATTTTTAAAAAGATTTCAGTATAGAAATCCATTTTTAGTTGACCATAAAGTTGAGGGTCCACTTCTGGGTTCTCTATTCTGTTCCATTGATCTATGTGTCTGTTTTTGTGCCAGTTCCACACTGTCTTGATGACCACAGCTTTGTAGTACAACCTGAAATCTGGCATTGTGATGCCACCAGATATGGTTTCTTTTTTAAAATTCCCCTGGCTATTCGGGGTCTTTTCTGATTCCACACAAATCTTAAAATAATTTGTTCTAACTCTCTGAAGAAAGTCCATGGTATTTTGATAGGGATTGCGTTAAACGTGTATATTGCCCTGGGTAACATTGACATTTTCACAATATTATTCTGCCAATCCATGAGCATGGAATATTTTTCCATTTCTTTGTGTCTTCCTCAATTTCTTTCAGAAGTGTTCTATAGTTTTTAGGGTATAGATCCTTTAACCTCTTTGGTTAGGTTTATTCCTAGGTATCTTACGCTTTTGGGTGCAATTGTAAATGGGATTGACTCCTTAATTTCTCTTTCTTCAGTCTCATTGTTAGTGTATAGAAATGCCACTGACTTCTGGGCATTGATTTTGTATCCTGCCACGCTACCAAATTGCTGTATGAGTTCTAGCAATCTTGGGGTGGAGGCTTTTGGGTTTTCTATGTAGAGTATCATGTCATCGGCGAAGAGGGAGAGTTTGACTTCTTCTTTGCCAATTTTAATGCCTTTAATGTCTTTTTGTTGTCTGATTGCTGAGGCTAGGACTTCCAGTACTATGTTGAATAGCAGTGGTGAGAGTGGACATCCCTGTCTTGTTCCTGATCTTAGGGGAAAGGCTCCCAGTGCTTCCCCATTGAGAATGATATTTGCTGTGGGCTTTTCGTAGATGGCTTTTAAGATGTCGAGGAATGTTCCCTCTATCCCTACACTCTGAAGAGTTTTGATCAGGAATGGATGCTGTATTTTGTCAAATGCTTTCTCTGCATCTAATGAGAGGATCATATGGTTCTTGGTTTTTCTCTTGCTGATATGATGACGGGCACTGAGGGGGGCACTTGACAGGATGAGCACTGGGTGTTATTCTGTATGTTGGTAAATTGAACACCAATAAAAAATAAATTTATTATTAAAAAAAAGAAATCCATTTTTATGAAAAATTTACCTACTTTTCAGGTGATAGTAGAACCTAGTGTTTTCTTTGATTATCCTAACATAATTCAGAAGCAATGCTTACTTGTTGAATTGCAGTTCACCATTTTTTTTAAAAAAAGATTTTATTTATTTATTCATGAGAGACAGAGAGAGAGAGAAAGAGGCAGAGACACAGGCAGAGGGAGAAGTAGGGTCCATGCAGGGAGCCTGACGTGGGACTCGATCCCGGGTCTCCAGGATCACGCCTGGGCTGAAGGCGGCACTCAACCATTGAGCCACCTATGCTGCCCTGGGCTGCCCTTTTTGAAAAATGATTTATTTATTGATTGATGAGAGAGGAGAGAGGCAGAGACACAGGCAGAGGGAGAAGCCGGCCCCCTGCAGGAGCCCGATGCAGGACTCGATCCCACGACCCCAGGATCATGACCTAAGCTAAAAGCAGACACTCAACCATTGAGCCACCCAGGTGTCCCCACAGTTCAGTATTTTAAAATGGGAATACTAGAGCACACCACTTTGTGCTCCTGACAAGAATGCCATTTGCTTTGCATTGTCCAAAAAAAACATGATATACAGCCTGAAATTGTCTTATCAGAAACTTTTTTTTTAAATTACTGTATCTAGGGGCACCTGAGTGGCTCAGTCAGGTAAGCATCCAACTCTTGATTTTGGCTCAGGTCACGACCTCAGGGTTGTAAGATTGAGCCCCATGTTGGGCTCTGTGTGGGGCATGGAGCCTGCTTGCAATTCTTTCTCTCCCTTTCCCTTTGCCTCTCCCCCTGCTGTTCATGTCTCTCTCTCTCTTCTCTCTCTGTCTCTCTCTCGTGTGCGCTCACGTATGCTCTTCTAAAAAAAATTAGTGTATCTAATTAACAGTTTTGACCAGCTCAGTCAATACAGTTTCTGACAGTATTATCTTCAAATATAAAATCACTTCTTGGGCTGTTTGTAAGGGGAACATTTAGAGATATTGCAAAGGGTCCTTAATGTCGTTAAGTGAATACCAGTAGGTACGTTTCTGTAAATAGTTCATTCACTGGGGACCCCTCAGGGATGACCAAGTTGATAAAGAAATGACACTGTTCTCAGATCAGTTTTCCTTGTCCGATGGGGGGAACATTTAGAGTTGGATTTGGGAGGACAGGGGCACGATGTTGGCTTAGAGGGCTTTCCATAAGCCACGAGTATCTCCTAGGCTTAGTATTCTTGAATGAAGCGGTGTTCGGTTGCATCTCCCAGAAATATAATTTACAGTGAAAAAACACACCCCCATTTATATATACTTGGACTTAACCATAGATGTGACTTGGTCATAGGGCAAGCAACTTGTGGGATGGAAGGAGGGAAAGAGGAGAGGGGCGACGGAGGGTAAATACGTTTGCCTCTCCCTGCCCGTCCCCAGGGCCAGCCAGCATCAGCAACTGATTTTAGCATCTGTGCCTCTTGAGCCATTCCTGTTGAAGCCTGTGTTCCGCGATTGAAGGATGATTCCTGATAGAATGTACCTCCTTGGAAGGCACTTTCCCAAGCCCATTTGGGATGGGCCATTCTGCAGAGAGGCCTGCCTTCCTCTGGGGAGCTGCATCCGGTTTTCTGAAGCCGATGCACCTTCCCTGCACCGTGGGCAGGGTTGTGGGGGTTGTGCACGGGATGTGACCTTGTTGCTTCTGGCTCTGCTACTTAATTGCATCCCATGCCCGAGATCTAGAATATGAGTGTTGGCTAGGTCAGCGGTTACTTTAGAGCGGCGTAGGCCCTCTGGAGTCACTGGGTCCAGGGATTTGAAAACCCCGGATGTTGCCAAGGGGCCAGGTGTCTGACCTGGAAGCAGGCCCAAGGGAGACTGTGACAAACCAAAGCCTTCCGGGCCCCCTCCCCTCAGGGCAGGCCCAGTGCTGCCAAATCTTACAGACTTTAACAAAACACTCGACATTTAGATTTTTCTACATCTGAAATCTTGTGACTTTTAAATGTTGACAACTCATTAAAAACTTTAGACACCATTAGAACATGGAAAGACGAAACCACGATTTGGTTTGATTTAAACAGAGGAGGGTGATAGTATGGCCTCTAGAATCCCAGATTTCTGGCCTTGAAGTCAGAGCCAAAATCCCAGATTTCTGGCTCTTTTTCTGTGGGCTCCCAAGGGCGTGTGTTTCTCGGGATGGGTGTCTTCTTCAAAAAGCACGGGCTTCTGGGTATTGTGTGGCAAGCAGGGCATTGAGACGCATGCAGCCCGCAGCTCTGCCTTCAGGTTAGCAGGTGATGAGCCGCTCAGAAGGCCGGGGCTCCGCACGCTAATTGAACATTTGTCATCGAAATAGCCTTGCTTTAAAATGTTAAAGTGCCTTTGTGCCCAGAGATGCACCATCTGAAAAAATGCATTTTAAACCTTCTGAGTACATGGGATCAAAACTCCATTCTGCCCCAAAGTCCCACCTCCGAGGGACCTGTAGCCTCCAAGTCTACCTGGAAACCCATTTTAACGTCACGTGTAAGCACGCCGCTGTGTCTGATGTTAGAATTTGCCCCAGAATGTGGTTCATGCTTCTGGTGTGTCCCGTGTTGCTTCAAAAGCAGCTTCTACTTAAGAGGCCGCTTTGTTTGACTAGGTCCTCAAACACTGAAAAACATGTGATTTGTTTTTCTTCTTTTCTCTCAGGAAGCTGACAGCTGGGAAATTATAGAAGGACTGAAAATAGGCCAAACCAATGTCCAGAGACCAGACAAACATGAAGGCTTCATGCTGAAGAAAAGAAAATGGCCTTTAAAAGGCTGGCACAAGGTACCATTTTCATTGTATTCATCTTCAGATCATCTTCGTCATAGTGAGGACCTTGTTTGGTGTCATTAGGTGGGAATCGTGGTTGCATGTGTAAAACTAATTTTCAAAGCCTTTTTATTTTTTTAAACCATGTGGGCTTCAACCTGTTATACCTGTTTAAGTCTGAGATCTGTAATGTCTGTATGCAGGGAAAACATATTTTACGTGATATTTAAAATTCAGCTTATACATGTTGCTTACTCTGCTTTTTTCATTTAAAATCATGTGAATGTTAAAAAATAATGATACGAATATGTGCTTATTAAATATTCTCTGAAATAAGATGTTTTTGAATGCATTGCATATGTTCCATATGCAAAAATGCATTTTGAGTGCATTGCATATATTCCATTTCTATTATTTATCCCACCATTATTGAACCAATTCCCTGTTGCTGGACATGTAGGATATATCTGATTTTTTTACTATTATGAGGTTGTGATGAACATCCTCATACACCAATTTCTATTTAAGTCCTTGGGATAAAGTCTTGGTTGGAGTTATTGTTACCAGTGCAGACTTACTGATGCAAAATCACTGATCTCGGAAGTCTGTTTACTGTGCTTTAAAGTGTGGGTTTATTTTTCTTCCCCCTGACCCACTTCCTTTCTCCATCTTGGAGTTTTAATTATGGAAAAAATATTTTGTACTACTCTGTTGCAATTACCTGAGTAACAAGAACACTGTTATGCTAACGAGGAGAAGATTGTTCTCCATTTTTAATATAAGCCCTTTGATAGACCACCAGTAGCATCTGTGAAATCGCTGGAAGAACGGGTCACCTCCTTGACATATTTGCCGATGGATTTCATGTCAGAGCAGATGGATCTGTTGGCCCAAATGGCTAGCTAGGTGGTGGATGTCCAGTGGCCCAAAGCAGGGACATACGGATTATTATAGCATCCTTAGGAAATATATTTTTTTTGCAATTGAAGGCAAAGACTTAAAATTAACAGACAGGAAATGTTGCCCACTCCCCAGTCTTTGAGGGTGAAATAGAAACAGGCCCAAGAGGCTTCTGACTAATGTTGCTTCTCACTTAGAAGCATCCTCAGTCGCTCCTGAACCCATAATCTTATACCAATACCAAGAATTTCCCTCCACCCTGTTCTTCCTTGGATTTTGGCCAATTGGCCACAGTCCTTCCTGGAATCACCTTTTGCTTTTCATTCTGGGCTCACCACTTTGCAATTCCTCGAATCAGTGGCCTTGCTAATCTCTTCCCCCAGGATCACACAATAGATTATCCCTGCTAATGTTCTTTGATAGGTAGAAATGGAAAGAAGTCAAAGAAACCCATATTAAATGAATCGCATTCTCAGGTCCACAACTCAGCAAAACTGGCTGTGGCTCAGCAGCCACTCTTTCTGGGCCATGCCTTTCAGCATTTTCCTACGTAAATTAGTGGGAGGTTCCCACTTGTATTGCCTTTTCTCCCAGTCTCTAACACCATCAGATGTTTATTCAAGCATCAGCATATTTGATTCCCCGAGTCATGGGGGATCGAGTAATCAAGTGTTTTTCAGCTATCTTCCCGTGCTTACTTACCCCTAGAACTTATATCAAAGGACTTTTCATGGCCTTTGTGAGTTCTGCACAGAGTATACCCAGGCCGGACCGCCTGCCACCTCAGCAGCTAAGTGTTCCATAAAACCTTCCCAGCAGAGTAATTTCCAGCAACAGAAAGATTCTTTGCATCTGTAGAGACTACAGGAGGGCACTGGATCCCGTTGTTTGACTAGGTCCTGAGAGCTGTTTGTTCTCTGGTGAATCGCCCATGGAAAGGAAATCAGCAGAGGGTTCCTGGAAAGGAAATCAGCAGAGGGTTCCTGAGTGTTTTGGAGCAATGATGGCTAGATTCATTTGGACTGGACCCAGAGTATCTCGGAGGAGACAAAAATTATCAAAAATCTCTGATTTTCTTTGTTTTGTTTTTCCTTTAATGTAATTCAGAAATTTTCGATCTCCTTTACTAATAGTGAAATGAAAGCTAAGTGGAGATGCAAGTATATTGCTAAAGCCCCTTCTTAAACTTTCCAGGTAATTAATTACTCATAGATCCAGTTCACTGTTGTCTGTAACAGACTTAAGCATTCTCAGGAATTTTCCATGGTATTCAGGGAAATGCAGTTTCCTGGATTTTATATCCAGAGTGAAAAATTCGCTGTTAGAGAAGCTCCTCACAGAATCACTGAGCTATTCTCATTGTTCACTTTGAAGAATACCCCAGGGTGGTTCATTCAGAAGGTCCTGACTGTGGGCCCTGAGGTCCCACCTCTCCAGCCCCACTCCCTCCAAGGAAGACCCTGGTGAAAGATTGCATTCCCACTGGATTGTGTGTAAAAGAACCCGAGGTTGCTGATAGAATGGAATTCAAGCTCAGATTTCCTTACCATTTAACATGACTGACGATGGCCAAGTGCACCGAATTCAGATATATTAAAATGATCAAACACGTTGATGACTAAATGCCAAGCAACGTTAGACGCACACTTGTGAATGTGTTACATAATTCAAAATGCACGCGGTAACTGGGGGTTGTTTGGTTCTTGCAGCGTTTTTTTGTCCTGGATAATGGAATGTTAAAGTATTCAAAGGCACCACTTGATGTAAGTAGCACACAGGACATGTTTCAGAGATTGTTGTAAAGTGAGTAAACACCACGGTTGTGCAAGCCTCGTGACATAGTTACCAGCTTTGTGCATTTGTGTGCCTGTAAGATGTACCAAACTTCCATGTTCCATGGAAGGTGTCTTTTATGCTTATGCTCATGCTAGCATAAAAATCTCAAACTGGAGCATGAAGATTTAATTTAACGATTGTGATGTCTGTTGTTAAAAACAGAAGGTTAAACCTAAAAGTCATACGCTTGTAAAATGACCCCTTCTGTCTTGGAGAGAAAACCCAAATAGACTTTCTTTCTGCCATCTCTCAGTAACCTGTGCTTTATGTGCTTTTTTGAGATTGAAAGCAACCCTTGTTCTTATCTATATCCTTTTAAAAATCTGTCTTATGAACTTCATTTCTGTTTCGTGCATCCTTTTACCTTGGGAATCTCAACTCACTAACATCGTTGCAAATTACTTTTCTTTAAGAAGTAGTTGTTTGCATGTAATACTGGAAGATGCCACCCTTCTTGTCATTGCAATGTAGGGAAATTACTCAGGTTTCCGTTTAGTCCCCATGTCTTTCAATGAATCAGCTGTGTGTCCTTGATCAGACAAGGGCAACCAGAGGAAGCACGGGCTGCTCTGTGTTTGCAGTCCCAGCTGCCCAGTTCGGCCTTAGCAGCTGTCTTCTAGTTGATTACTTGGGGGATGTTCTGGGTTGTGGGTCAGAGATGGACCATAGTTATTTTAGGAACCACTAAACATCTTTTTTGGGGATATAAGCTGTGCAATCTAGAATTATGAAGAGTAGCATTATAAATTATGCCAGAAACAGGACTAAGAAATGAATAGTCTTGGGGCAGCTGACTGGCCCGGTTAGAACAGCACATGATTCTTGCTCTCAGGGTCGTGAGTTCAAGCCCCACATTGGGTGTAGAGATTACTAAAAACAGAGAGAGAGAGAGAGAGAGAGAGAGAGAGAGAGAGAAATGAATAGTCTTATTTATTGAAATTGGTGTGAAGTCACAGCAACTTCATCTGTCCTCAGATTGAGGACCTTGACCATTTTCTCTTTGTAAAGAAGGTGTGCTGTTCCATTTTCTATAGATAAATTAAAGATTACATTACACTCACTTCAGTACAGAAGCACATCAAATCATTATATCCTTCTAGCCTATTTACTAGTCTTCTGACTTCAGATTCAAAAGGGGAAGGTCCATGGAAGCATCGATGTCGGACTCTCGGTCATGTCAATTAAAAAGAAAGCTCGGAGAATAGACCTTGACACAGAGGAGCACATCTATCATTTGAAGGTAAAGTCACTTTTCACTAGTTTCTCTGCCATTATCAGGGGAATTCACTTGTCTGGGTCAGTGGTAAAGCAGAGATTGGTTTCACCATTACCGTCTCCTCCTGTTCATCGTTTTCAGGTGAAATCCCAGGACTGGTTTGATGCATGGGTCTCTAAACTGCGCCATCATCGGTTGTATCGGCAGAATGAAATCGTCAGATCGCCGAGAGATGCAAGTTTTCACATATTTCCTTCGACCTCCACAGCTGAATCCTCACCAGCTGCTAATGTTTCTGTTGTGGATGGGAAGGTATGACTTCATCATATGAAAACCAGCCCAGAAATTTGCTTGGAAAGTTACGTAGGCACACAACTGACAAACCAGAAAGCGGAGGTTTGTTTTATAAACTAACCCTCAAGATGACAGTGACATTGGGCATCAGAGTTAATCACAAGTATAGATTTGGTAGGAATGTGGATCACCAAGAGAATTAACAGTTGCTTTTGCTTTTTATGAATGGACCACATCCTAATTTTTATATGACTGTGTAGGGTTATTAGAAAGTTTGGTGAACATTGGGCTAATCAGCACCTAGAAATTGGTATTTTCCTGGGTGGTAATAAGACCACAAGGGTTTGAGGTTTCCTTGCCTCGAGCTGTACATATGTATATACATATACACGACCCAGAGAGAGACCGCTGACTATCTCTATGAAGTAAAGGTAAATTGGCTGGAGAATGTGACCATAATATACATAGTAGGTCGTGTGAATGACTGGGCGCTGTGTTAAGCATTTGACATGTAGTCACCTCTAATCTTTAATATAGCCAAAACTCAGAGACAGTAAAAGATGTTTTCAGAAGTGACATGGCCATCAAACAGCCGAGCCAGAATCTGAATCCTCCTCCTTCCATTTCCAAAATCCGTGCCCTTCCCGGTAGACCAGGTACCAGTTTAAGGGAGGCTGACATTCTTCGGGCTGTATTAAGACAGTCATTTTTTTCTGTTGTTGAAAAGCTGGAGGTGTTTGTTGCCTCCTAAAAACCAAGGTGAAGACAACAGGCAGGGAGACGATGGTCTCCCTGCCTTTGATTCAATAATTAAGTTTTCCGAACCATAGCCACATTGCAGTGCCCAGGGGTGTTGCGGCTCCCACTTGGCACCTGATATCGAGAACACAGACATCTGTGACTAACCGGTTGCCATAAGGAGTTGGGTTTAAGAACCTTTCAGTGAAGATTCCGCTTTTCTCTGTTTTCTTATTTGGGGATCTATGTAGTATATATATCCAAGTTTCCTTAGCACGGTATGGAAAAACCTCATGGAATCTGCAAGGTTAAATGAAATACCACTGGGTTCACTATTTACTATTTCAGTGGAAGTTCGTAAAGTAATTTTTGTTAAATCCCATCCATTGTATTTCACAAGACTCTCTCAATCCTTATTTCATTCTGGTTGTAGCCTTGCCGAGGATTGTTCAACCAACACCTTCCTCCTAGGAACAGGGTGTTGGGTTAACCCTAAATCCTGACCAGTTCTGAAGTGAAAAAGAAGGGACCAGGAGGACAGAGGGTAGGAAGTAAGGCACTTAGTGAGTGGCCCAGTGCAAGATGACTAAAATCGTCCTCAGGCTTCTCCGGGCCCCCGGTGTTCTCATCACAGAATAGAACAAATCCCGAGGTTAATCCAAACCAAACAAGAAATATATCCCAGATGGATATTTATGAAATATGTTTAATCCTTTGGTACTTCAGCTTCTGCCTGCATCTTTGGCATAGACCATTGATAAAAGATAGATTCTTTTCATCCCTTGTGTTACTTACTAAATCACATGGGCGATACCCGAGAATGGAGAACTGAAACCAGTTCCTCCCCACTGTTTGCCTTGGCATAAGAAACCCCATCAACTCTGGTTTTCATAGATCTGTTGCCGTAGTTACGAATGACACACCTCGAAGATCGAACTCGGTGAAAGATTTCCATCACATGTAGCAAAATGCAATAAAGAGGGAAGAGCTTTTCATCCCTTGGCTTGCATTCTAAGTATCAAATTACGAGACTCCTGAACGCTAGCTGGTTTGTGGCCCTGCATGGGTAATAATAAATAAGTCTGGGTTTGCTAAAAAATATGTATCATTTGCTTCGTGATGATTTAGAAGAGACACGGTCAATTGTAGTTGAATATGAAAGTCAAATATGGACTTCTAAAGTTGTTTCAGCTTTTTCAGAAGTAAGTTTTGTGCTCTTTCAGCTAAGTGTTCACTGAACTCACTGCATTATCTCCTTGCTTCCTGCAACTTTATTTCACATAAAACCCCTTTCCTGGAAAGTCTACCAGCTGTCGATGATAATACTGTGCCACGACTGCCTTTTTCTGTATTGCGATTTTGAGTGGGCATTCAAAGCATTGCAAGGCTGCTTGATGGTGGGCAAAGTATTTAAGAATCCCATGTGGCTGGTGAGGCCTTGAGCTGATCGTAAGGGAACAGAGACACTTTGGTAAGGAAAGGCCTTCAGGCAGGAGGTGAAAGTGTTGCAGTCAGGAAGGACCCCGTGTCAAATACCTCTTGCTGGGCAATTTAAACCTCTCGAGCTGGCAGGCCCTTCAGAGGATGTGCTGTAACAGAAACTGAAGTGTCGTCCCCTTCTTTGTGTGGCGCAGATAGGCGCTCGAGAGTGCTGTCATTTATGAACTTGGGCTTCGCTGAGCGCGGATGCGTTCAGCCCAGAGGCTCCCTGCGTATTTCGAGTGTGCCCTCTTCTTCCTCTCTTATTTGATGCCACTTTGAGGATACCCTCCAAAAGACTGGAAAAATCCCTTAAATATACTGCCCCCTGCTTACCCATCCCCTGCCTTTTGTTCATCGTAGGTGCCACCAAACAGCTTTCCATGGCAGTCCCCGCTGCCTTGCAGCAACAGCCTCCCCGCGACCTGCACCACCGGCCAGAGCAAAGTGGCAGCCTGGTTACAGGACTCGGAAGAAATGGACAGGTGTGCAGAAGGTTAGTCCTGGGCCCCGCAGGTGGGCTCACAGGGGAAGCCTGGAGAACAGAAACGGGAGGGGTGAATTGTGGCTGCTGCACCCTGGCCGCCCCGGCCTCCCTCCCCGACTGCCTCCACCTGTCCTTGTTCTTCTTTCTCTCCGCCGGGCCCTCCCCCTTCCCAGCCCTCCAGGGTCCTCCCCATGCGTTCCCCTCACCCCTCACAACTGCTGGATCTGCTTCCCCCTGCCCCACACCCCCTTCCTCCCTCCCGCCCGCCTCACCACCTGTTCCCTTCTTTCTTCACGAGCCTCCCATTCCCCAGACCCCTCCGGCAACCTCACGGACATGAGGGGGGCCCCCAGAGTGCTCTCTGCTGCGGGAGTCCCTCCTCCAGCTACCTTCTCTTGCCCTTGAACGAGCATATGTCCCCTGACAGCCCGCGATAGGCAACACTGTTATGTGGCACCTGCTGTCCACACTTCCCTGTTTCTCTGTGTCCACGATGAAATATTCTCACCTTACACACCACGCCCTCACTCTGCCATCTCTGAGCCTCTCACTCTCCAAAAAACTTTGCTACTCGCTCATAATTGGCCTGAGCATTTTGGTCCAAACTGCCACCAACCGTGTCCATTCTATGAGATGGTTGTCAGTCGACATTCAAAACCAAGAAAACAAGGATAGCACAGCAAGTACTTAACAGTGCTAATAAACGGATTGAATTTTTTAAATGATTTGGTGAAGATACTGGGCCTAACCTATTTTTATTAAGTTCTTTTATGAAATGATGGTGCAAATATTTTCTTACGTCCTTGCTTGGAATAATTGAAATTGGGCAATTTATGCTGATCCCAAGCAAAACAAAACAAATATAGATATAGATATTTTTTATAACATAATTTATATCAGTTTCAGGTGTAAGATTCTTTTTTCTTAAAAAAAATTTTAAAAAAAGAAAGATTTTATTTGTTTATTCATGAGAGACAGAGAGAGGCAGAGACACAGGCAGAAGGAGAAGCAGGCTCCATTCAGAGAGCCCGATGCAGGACTCGATCCCAAGACCTGGGGATCACGACCTGAGCTGAAGATGCTCAACCGCTGAGCCACCCAGGGATCTCTCAGATGTAAGGTTCTATTTTTCAACCTTGGAATTGGACACATGGGAATATGATGTAATAGATTGTTCAGGTTAAAAATATATATATATATTGTTTTGATTTATGTGTGCGTGAACTCAAAGTTGACAGCATTTTGCTCGGCCCTTGCCACATCCCAAACTCCATCTTTATGTGGAGAGATGATCGTAGGCAGGATGTGATATTCATAAAGCTGCTGCTCCGTTAAAAGGGTTTGACTTGAACATATTCACAAAACATGCAGACGTTCAAGTATCTGAACCTCATGCCAGGGAAGGAAGGGGGGAAGCTCGCTTTCCTAAAATGCTACCGTCTCCCCTCAGCAGCGGTTCTAGACAGTTCAGCCTTTCGTCTGACTCCTGCAGCCTCAGACACACTTGTGGCCTTTAGCCTGGCTGCCTGCTGTGCCGGGCAGATTTGAGACCCTCCACTGGGACCAAATCCATTCTTCTGACCAAGATGAAGAGACATTGGCTTTGACACCAGGAAAGGCCCCAGCTGGTGGGGGAGCGAGGGAGGCTTTGTCTCCCTGTGTGCTTCAGAATGCTCTGTGGCTCGTTCCTTCTTCCCCCCATCCTGACCACCCATGCCCTGCACCCTGCCTTCCCGTCTCCATCAGCATTTAGTGCAACAATTACCCCTTCTTTGGGGAACAGCCTCCTCTTTCACTCACTCTGTTCTCTGCCCTGAGACCCCAGCTCCTTCCTGTCATTTGATGTTTGTCCTCTTTGCCCTCCAGAAAAGGCATTCTTGGGAGCAAGAGGCCACCTGCTTTCCACTCGGTTCTCAGTCCTCATCCTCTCAGCTGCCCTGTGGGACCTTCTCTAACGAGACGTCTCCCTTAGGCCCCATCAGGGTTTCCTTTTTGTCTCCAACTGCTCCCCCTCTGTTGCACTGGATTCTCATCTGGTCTCCTTGGTTGTCAGGAGGATCCAGGTGGGGTCTTCTCCCTTCAACCTCCGTCATAGTGACTGTAGTTTATTGGAGGCCCATTACAGGCCAGACATGGAACGAGCACTTTCCGCATGCGGTTTTATGTAAATCTTCACAGGAGTACGAAGCAGGAATTATGAACCCTCTTTTTATAGAGAGGGAAACCGATACTTAGGTCAAATAACTAGCTCGTGTGACACTGCATATCCTAGGCAGGGCTAGAGGGCCAACCCAGGCCCACTGGATTCTAGGGACTGTGCTCTGCGCTCTGAAGATGAGAGGCAGGCTCGTCGTTTCAACTCGGGAGGTCTCTGTTGTGATGATGCAGTGGTGCCGGCGAGGATGGGGAGGGCAGTAGCAGCTAATAGGCATCAGGGGATAGGAACTCGTCTAGGTGCCTTGTATGCAGCAACTCCATCTGTCCTCTCAAAGCCATTTCACAGATGAGAACACTTGGATGCAGGGACATCAGCTCACTCTGACCCGAGTTCACACAGCCTTAGCAGCAGGGAACTGGGATCCAAGCGTGGGCAGGCTGACTCCGGAGCATATGCACCATATTCCTCTCGAAAAGGCTGAAAACTCTAAATCTCAGCTCTGCATCCAGCCTGGGCTGCATGCCCAGCGCCTCTCTGGCTGTTGGGCCTGTGTGTCAGTGCTCTCCGGCGCGCCCCCGCCTCGGCCTGTCTGAAACCAGCCTCCGTCTCCTCCCCGAAGGGCCTCCAGCTGCCAGGCTTCCCTCTGTTTGTCAGGGCCGCCGTCCTCACCACCTCTGAGGCCTCAGAGGCTCCCTGAGCCTCCCACCCTGTTCATCTGGCCGCAGCTACATCCTATGATGTCCCTGAAAACACCCACCCTTGCCCACGCCCTCACCACCCTTCCTTTCAAGGTTCTGCCTCTCTGCTCAGACCCGCCACTCGCCCAGCTTGTCCTGGGTCCGCAGCCTCCTGGCTGGCATCCTCAAGCTCAGTGTCTTGCTCTGCAGCTCCAGCTCTCACGGGCTCCTGGGAAATTGCTGTTCCTGGCCGTGTTGGCAGCTCTGGGCCAGCGGTGAGCCGGCCACTGCGCTCAGGTGCAGGACGTACCTATTACCTGTCCCCGCTTTGTAGGCGAGGAACGTTGAAATGCGTGCTGGTTAAGGAGTATGTGCCAGGAGTACACAGCTGCCCTGGTGGAGATGGTTGACTAACCCCAAAGCCAGCTCTCTGTCCCATGCATACTGCTTCCTCAAGGCCGATATTTCCTAAAGTGGCTTTTATGCAAAAACTCTTTCACATGGTTCTCTGTGGGCTCTGCGGCTTTAGGCCAAACTACGTAGCCTGGCATGTGATATCTACCTTTCAGCTCTCAGGCCCCACCTGCCCTTTCATTTCAGCCTTGCTTTCCATTGACCCAACTGGACTTATTTGCTATTTCCTTGTTTTTTTATTAAGATTTTTATTTTATTTATTCATTAGAGGCACAGAGAGAGAGGCAGAGACACAGGCAGAGGGAGAAGCAGGCCCCATGCAGGGAGCCCGATGTGGGACTCGATCCCGGGACTCCAGAATCATGCCCTGGGCGGAAGGGAGGCACTAAACCACTGAGCCACCCAGGGATCCCTTATTTGCTATTTCCTGAGCATACTTGCATATTCCCTCATCTGTGCACAGGAGGTTCTTTCCCACCTGCAGGGCCCTCTCTTCCCTTCTCCACCTTTCTCTTTACTGAATCCTTTCCATCCATCCTTCAGACCCAGAAAAGATTCCACAGTCTCTCTTAAGTGAAGTCTGATGACTTCAAACCACGATAACTCTGTTTTCCAAACTTGCATGACACTTTTTTTTTGTTCTCTCCTGATCATTTCATAGAGAGTCCCCAGTACTGAGGTTTGTATTTCAGAAGTTCATCATGTAGCATCTTCTTGAACCCATAAAGCATCTGATTTACAGTTTCAATACTCAAAAGTGGCGAACCATTCATAGACCTGAACTTAATAACATCAATCCAGATCTTCTCGAGTGTTGAAGGGAATTACTTGGCTCCCATGGAAACATAATGTTGAGTTGGTTTTCTGTATGCCACTGTTGAAGACAGATATATAATAGTTTAAACATACAAATTGCTTGCAAATTTTTTTTTGCCAATATATAAATTCCATGAATCTCACTTGGTTATTATATGCCCTACACTGGGAACTGTGCTGGCTACACAGCATCTTCCATCAGTGGTACCTACACGAAATAATAACTGGATAACTTTAGATATACCTTAGTTTATTTAACCATTCCACAGTTGGACAACCTGTTTCTTTTTGGGACAAGGTAGGGCATGATGGGAAAATAAGTAAATTGCTAGATAGTTTTTAACTGTTCACCATTCTAAACTATCTCAGCAGTTTTTTTTTTTTTTCTTGGCATAGTCTTTCCTTTTTCCCCATTTCTAAAACTAGATTCAATCTTAATTTAAAGAAATTCTAGAGATTTCTTTTTTAAAGATATTTTTGTTGCCTTTGGCAAATCTTTATAATCCTTATGTATATCCAGACACTTAGGCAGGCAGTGAAGTCCTGCCAAGGATTTCATCTCTTCCACATTTCAAGCAGTAGAAGCAGTGGGGACTGGTGTAGCTTGCTCCAAGGTAAGGATTAAGCACGATGTAACCAGTACTCCATGAAGATCACTTCTGGTTTTCGCAGAATTTTCTCAACTACCGTCTCAGTTGCCAGGAAGGGAAGAGAGGTATGTACGGCTGTCACCAGGAAGTGTAAAGTCAGTCCTCGTCTCCTGACTCTCTTGGCTTCAGGTCTTTTGCCTTGAAAGAGTTTATTTACGAAGTTCTCTTTCCATTCTTTTAGTAAAAGGGTGGATGTTATTGTGATGGTTTGAAGCCCCGTTTCCAGATTTCTGTGCTACCTGCGTACACCACTTGTGTACATTTGTCACACGTATTAGGAAGCAAGACTATAATAGTCACTAGATAGGAGGCTTGATGCATGGATAATGTGAAATAATGTCCCTGGTAGCATGGTGCTTATGATACAGTTTTGTTCTTTAAATTGCAAATTAAGGGGCGACTGCCTGGCTCAGTGGGCTGAGCGGCTGACTCTTGACTTCAGCTTGGATCATAATCTTAGAGGATAGACTCCGCCCTGGGCATGGAGCCTGCTTAAGATTCTCTCTGCCCCTCCCCTCCGCACCCCCACCCCAGTCGTGCACATGCCTGCTCTGTCTCTAAAATAATAATAATATGCCAATTAAAAGGTAGACCCTTTCTAGCAAATCTCCCTTCTCCTCTGCCCTCTAACCCTCCTTCCTTCTTTACACTACTTTTTTTTTCTTTCTTTCTTTGCACCATTTTCTTCCCTCCTAACTATCCTTTCCCTCTCTATTTTCTATCCTACTGAACCACTTGAACTTGTTTTCTTAGGGGAGAGGTTGGGGCACAAGGGCATGGCCTCCCCTGAGGGTGGAGGGGATGGCAGCAGGTGCTGTCTTCGTCAGTACTCTCCTCCTGTCTCCATTGGGTTTCCTCTCTGAAGGAATTTAAAGGCCACTGACGGCCAGCAGTTGTTGGGAGAACAGCAGTAGCGCTTGAACAGCCCACCCAGACTCTATCCTGAGGCAAAGGCTGGAGAGGAGAGGGGGGACCTGGGTATGGCCTGGTCCTAAAATTGCTGCTACCCTGTTCTCCATAGAATATGCAGTGATTGGTGTCCTGGAAAGACCCTTGTAGCAGTTACTCCTCTGTTTTTATATCCAGTGAAAAAGTCAAAAATCCCCTAAATGCAACTATCTTGTTATTTGGCCCAGCTCATCTTTAGCGATATTTAAAGATTGATTCATTTGAGGGAGAAAGAGAAAGTGAGCATAAGCAGAGGGAGGGACAGAGGAAGAGGGAGAGAGAGAGAAAGAGAGAGAGAGAACGAGAATCCATAAGCAGACTCCTTCCTGGAGCTAGACACAGGGCTCAATCCCAGGGCCCTGAGATCACGACCTGACCTGAAACCAGGTGTCAGCCGCTTAACTGACTGAGCCATCCAGGCACCCCTAGCCATATTTAACAGCAGTATTTTGTTGCCTATGCTATATCTGTAAGAATTCAGATCCTTTAGATTTAATGAGAAGCAAAAATAATGTAAATGAAATTTTTACCAACATATTATAACCCCCTTATTATATAACAGATTTATGGATGTCCCCTATTGCAGGCTCTTTATAAATAGTACACATGCAAAAGTAACCACATAACTACAGGCATGTTCTAAATATTTGATAATTGTGTAATAGTACTAACTTAATATTCTTGACTGTATTTAATTTCATATACTAAAAGTCTATTTTAAGAGCGATATTTTATTATACAAATCTTTAAAAATTCTCTTTTGTTCAAATATAGCCAAAAATTAAAAATAAAATTAAAAGCCATTTCTTCATCAAACATTAATTCAAACAGAAGAATATGGTTCATGCCCATGTGATTCTGATGCCACTGGGCCAAAGAACATACTCTGAGAATCTTTGGTTGTGTTTAGTAAAACATAGATTTTAAAGAAATCATTCATTGCAACATTGTTAGTGATCTAAATCATAGATAAATATGACTTTGCATTCCATCTTATTTTTCTGAACTTGACCTTGACTCCACCCAAATTCCAGGCAGCCACCTTGTAAATTATTTTCGGAGCAGGTGGACAGGTTCCTAAGAATTAAACCATAAAACTGCTGAAGTTCCTTTGAGTGTGCTTCCTATGTGACAAGGGCCACCAGAACAGGAAAGCGAGCACACACAATTTCACGGAGATTGTGAGAGTTAGCTCTTTGTAAATAGACTTTGAATTCATTTAATAATCAATGCTTTTAAGGTTCTAAATTGGAGAAGCTTCTGTTTTGTTTCATTTGCCAGTACCATTACTACAAAAACATGGATCTAGCTAATCATACTTGCCAGAAATTGGAATTGACGGTCTTTTATCACCATCGCTGCCCCTCCCTGCCTCGTTCTAACCTATTTTTATTTCTCATTTTTCTTAGATCTTGCACACTGCCAGTCAAACCTTGTGGAACTTAGCAAACTCCTGCAGAATTTGGAAATACTTCAGAGAACTCAGTCAGCACCTAACTTTACCGACATGCAGGTAAACATCACCAAAAGGACTTTTAAGACATTAACGCAGGATTTTTACTGGATTGTCACATGAATGTATAAGTTAACATTTAAAGGGAAATAACTACATACAGATTAGTTTATGTTCTAGAGCTGTTATTAATATCTTTGAGTTCTTGGTGTCATTGTGTTAAGATGTCTGTTTTGAAATATTTTACATTGAAGTACAAATGAATAGAAATAAATATCTGAATTTTTCTTCTGTGTGTATTGCATTAGAAATGATGGCTTTGAAGATATAACTTAGTCTCAGAATTATTGTCATCTCATTTTTAGAGACGTATTTATTTGAGAGAGAGTGTGCACACACACTTGCTTGTGCGCACAAGTAGAGGGAGGGGAAGAGGGAGAGAGGGAATCCCAAGCAGACTCCCCACTGAGCATGGCGCCTGTCCTGGGGCTTGATCTCATGAGATCATGACCTGAGCCAAAATCAAGAGCCGGTCACGCAACCCACTGAGCCACCCAGGAGCCCCAATGTCATCTTTTTATGTAGAAAAAAAATGTTGGAGATCTCTAATCCTATTTTCCTCTTGTAAAGCAGACAAATATATTTTATGATTAAGTTCTTATTCCTGCTTTTAATGACCACTGTGCATCAGATACGACTTTTGACTTACCAGCTGGTTTGCTTTCGGTGGCTAACAACGATTCTTTACTAACTTGCTGTGCTCTTTGTCTGTATCTATATCATTTGTGTGACCTTAATAATACTTTGTTGCTTTTAACTGTTTGTGTAATGTAGGCTAACTGTGTAGATATTTCAAAGAAAGACAAGCGGGTCACAAGACGATGGAGAACAAAAAGTGTCAGCAAAGATACAAAAATACAACTGCAGGTACAGACTTTACTTTTCCTTCATTCGTATTTTTATACCCTTTTAAGATATTGGTCTTTAAGATACTAGTTTTCTTTTATGTCAGTTCATGGAGGTTAAGAAATCTTAAACAGATGAACTGCTTTAAAACCATTGTTTTACAGACTGAGTTATACTTTCTAAGATAGTGGGAAATCTATTCTTCTTACTCTGGAATAAGTAAAATTAACGTAAAAGAAAGGTTAAAATCTTCTAATGTGACTACAAAGTGGCATTTTCCTTCTCATTTACCGCCTTTAAACTGTTAAAATATAATTTAACAGAAAATTAGCTTAAAAATATAGACTAGAAATCCAGTATGTTGTAATGAGCACTCATTTATATATACTAGATCCTAAAAGAGCCTTTTATGTAGTAGCTTTGTCCAAAATTTTACGTATCAGTAAAAAGGGATGAGGGCTGTAAAAAATTGGAAGTCAGCACAACTCAGGTTCTAGTCTAATCAGCTGTGATTTCCTGGCAGTATAATCTTGTGCATTTCTGTTAAATTTTCTAGGCTTCCATTTGCTCCTGGGTAAAGTGGAATTAATTTAATCATCTCTGAATTCCCTTTCAACTCTAAAATTCTATGATTCTTCAAAAACAGACCTTATTTAGCCATCAACAACCACTTTTAAAATCTGAATCATGAAAGTCTTAATGACTCATGGTAAAGTTACTTGAAATTTCTTTTGAATTAGCTACTTATTTGAAATGAATAGTTTTAAATAAGAGCATCTTCTGGTACTGCATTGCAATGATATGAAACATGGTATGATATGAAATATGCCTAAAGCCTCATATGTCATAAATCATATTACTTTCAGATCTTTAAACAAGAATGTTTACTATTCTGATCCTAGCTATAAATTATATAAACAAAGAAAAAAACCTCTGGCCCTGCTCAGTCAAAATCAGACTTAGGATTTTGCTTTTTCTTTTTATTACACTATAAATCAACCTATATTCTAATACAAAAGCGAAAGGAACTGTTTACCAGAATGCTTCAGTGTCTTCTGAATAAATAATAATTCTTTAATTCTGATTATATTGGTATTCTTTGCTTTGTAATTCTGAATGTGTAAATAACATACCGTTGCTTTGCTTCCTAACCTGATAAATTTGAAAATAAATTTTCATAAACACTAACGATTCATGTTTTTCTGGTTAGCATGTCCACATTCCATGAACACAGTTTATAATGTTCCTTCATTAGGTATGTTTTTGGGTGTTCTCTTCTATTCAGAACATTCGTACAATAGAGACAAACGGGCCAAATATCTTCACAGAAAATTTACCTAAAACTGCTTTTGACACTTTCCTTTGTGTTGGGCATGTGATTGTCTAGTTCTGTGGAGCTTTTTTAAACATGATGTCTATGGTTATAGCCAAGAAAAAAGAACCATCATAAAAATAATTGAAGGCAGCCAACATCATAAGAATGTGTATATTTGTGGATAGATTTTATTTCAGTCTCATTTTTATAAGGTATGCCACTGAACAGATTGCCGTTCACGATGGTTGTCTCGAACAGGCTAGCTGGCCCTCCAAGAATCTTAGCACAGTGCCCCTGGCTGGCCTGCGGCAGCTGCGAAACCCACCATGGCCCCCTAGCACTCAGTTTTTCTCCAGAGCAAACAGCAGGCAGCTCTGAATAGCCCTTCTAGTCACAGGCTATGCTTTCCTATATGAGGAGAGTTTATGAAGATTTTTTTTTTTGGAGTCATCAAAAGAAATTGTTCAGAAAGCATGAAAAAAAATTCAGCATTCATACTTCTACCACATGTTTGGGTAGCTTACTTTAAAATTTTTATGTATGCTGTTGTGCTTTGTTTTTATTTTGCCCATAGAATAACAAAATGGGCCTTGAGATTCTAGTTTGGATAATTTTGAGGGAAATTGAAATCACCTCATCCCCACACCCAAAGAAAACTTTAAACGAAAGTAAGAGATTTTTAGTTCTGACTCCAAGTGGAAATCGGTAGACTTGGGGGTGGCAGTGAGCTATTTATTACTTCCAGAGAAATCCTGCTTCCACTTAGACTGCTCAAAGGTATTGGAGGGTGTATCCTGCAGAATTTGGTACTATCCCTGCTCCTTTTTTGCTCACCTGAACCAGCAGGGCTTCCAGGAGCCCTTAGGATACTCATTCTTTATTAGTGGGAAGTCACTTGGAAGTTTCTTCAACATGCACACTTGGCTGGGGACTCATAAAATCAGCCAGGGATGCCCATGACCAATATAAATGTCTTTACTCAGCATTATTCTCCTTACAGAAAGGAATAGCATTTATTGTTGTTAGTGGATCAAACATACCTACTACATTCTCTCACCCTAATACACACATTTTCCCCTCCCTGACCCTGGGAGTCCCATTTGATGGCCCTCCAAGAACCTAGGCACAGTGCCCCTGGCTGGCCTGCCAAGTATTTGTTTTGAGCCCATAATCATCTCACCCCTTGAACCACTTTCTCCGTGTCATTGTTGCAGCGAACCGGAGAAGCTTTGTAGTGAGCGGTTCACCGTTCATCCCCGTGTTGGTGGGAACTTGTGGTACACTGGCCGCTCGTGCAGGACCCCAGGCTGTCCAGTGGTGGTCGTGCTGGCTATTGTTACTGCTGCTGCTCTTAATGATCCTGGTTCACTGAACTTTGCATTCAGCATTCTGCAGTAATTCTTATTTTGAAATAATTATGGAAATCGATCGCTTAAAAAATTGACCTCAAGAGAGCAGAAGTGAGTGAAGAACGTGTTACGCTATATGTTTGAGGTCTTTTTCGTAGCATAGGTTAGACTGTACTATCAATTTGAATATGAAGGTTACGTTTTTAGATCTGTAGCCATATTTCTTACTAGACGCTAGCTGTTGAGAAGCTAGCCTCAGAAATCCTTTGTGTGATTCATTGAAGGCTTCTGTCCTAGAAAGCTCTGCTGAGATTACCTTTTAGATAAAGGACTTCCTCCCAAGCTTCAGAGTTCTGGTTCTAATAAAAATCTCATTATCATCATTACATGGTAACAGTTTGACTGTGTTTCCAGTGAGGTAGAGGAGGGCAAGAAGGGCAGGGTTGGTCAAGGGTTGCTATGAATGGGAGAGCTGTTGGTTTCCTACACGACTAGTAACACGAATACTAGATCCCTAGTTGTTGCAGAGAACGAGGAAGCCTGGGGTAGCTGATAAATGTCATTCATGTGTAGCTGTCCTAGATCCCACAGATGCTCAAATTATACTGAAGGGTAAAAATAAGTTTTTCCCCTGTTACTTACTACATTAGGCACAAAGGGATTTTTGTTTAGAAAACGTTGTGTGGAAAACACGTTATATATGTATGTGTGTATACAGTGAACGTTTACAGAATGCGTGCAGGAGATTTATGAATGTGGAAGAGAAATGCAAATGTAATGGAGAAACTGTGAAGGGAATTGGAGATACAGGAATTTAAAATATTTTTCTATTGTTCCAAAAAGACTAAAGCAAACATCCTGCTTTTGCTTAATCTGCACTGTTCGGTGACCCATAAGTACATCTATGTACACACTCACGGGAACTGAATTTATCGCTCACAACCATGAAGAGTGAGGTCTGTCAGATGGACAGATATAAACTTGAGTGGTCAGAAGGAAGCATAATCCTGTCCACCAGAAAGAGACCAGAAAGAAAATTCTAGGCTTCTTCTGCTGGTTTATGCGCAGGCACATACCACTATATGAAACCTCTGCTTTCAGGTTCCCGTAGTTGATTCTTACAAGGCATCATCCCGACACACTAAGGCCATCGAGTGGTTTTCTCCCCTATGTTATGTGGCCCGGGCTTCCTCCTTGGAAAATTCTCCAACCAGGAAGTCCCAGCCCCATTCCTAATGTTGAATCCCAGAGAGCATCCTAGTGGGGGAATAAAGAACAGTGAAGATTCCTGGTACCCTTCCCTCTGTACTTTTCCTCCTGGCAGGAAAGAAAACCCTTCTGCCTATGTGATGGGAGGCTCCCATTGCAACGTGTTTGTTTTAGCCCTTGCACATTATTGAATCATTTCTTCCTGAACTTCGTTTTATCTTTGCTCCCATCGGTTGAATGCCTTTGGTTTCATATGACTTGAAGAAAACACTGTGCAACGTTTATTTTACCTTAAAACCACAAGCTCTTGACCCAGTCAGAAGTTCCCGTCTCCTTTTGGGGTGGGGTCATAGCCACTAGACCTGAGTGTTTGGGTTCTGGAATGAGAACAGTGGGCTCTTCGCACAGCGTGAATGCCCCTTTGGGCACTTTTTGGTGCTGCGATTTAGGGAAAAGTCAACTCCACTTAAAAACTCTCCCTCTCCCTTGTCTGATTATCTTTCGTCCCCCCGTATCCTGTCCTCTCCCTCCCCATCCCGTGTCTCCCCCCTCCTCTTCTCTCATTCACTGTCAGGAAGGGCCAGCTGCGAAGGGCCAGTTCAGCACCGCCCGGCGCCGGCAGAGGCTAGCGGCAGCAGTGGCTACAACAGTGAGTGGATTTCAATCTCCAGTGGACATTTAATAAGAATGAGAAACTGTGTCCGAGTGTCGCCTCCCCTGTTCCAGCGGTGCCACTTGTGTGCAGTGGCATCCGCTTGTAGTGCCCTCCTGTGCTGGCCTAGCTCTCGCATGTTCTGTGGCTGTCTCTGCATGGCAGGTGTCACGCACACGGGTGTCTGTGTCCGCGATGGAAAGCTCCCACCCCATCCAGCTCTGCTGCGGGCAGTGCAAGAAATAATGTAACTTCGAGGTTGGGAAACTGAGTACAGCTCCCTGTGGTGTGGAATTTCCTAAAATGATATGGTTCTTTTTTTTTCCTTCTTTTTGTCACATTGATATTGGAACCTCTGCTAACTGATTTCTGTTTTTCTAAGAAAAGTCATGTTACTACAGACATAAATTGTGCTTTTTTTGTTGTAGCGTTGTGACTATTTGAAAAGAAGGTGAGAATAAAACTAAGAGAGGGTAAGAAAAGGTGAATTTTGATGTCATCTCTAAATGGCTACCCAAATTACACCTAGCAAGGGAAAATCGTTTTCTGGAAAGAATATTGAGCTGAAAATCAGACAATGTAGTGTGGAAAGGAGAAAACCACAACGTTAAATGGTGTTTCATATATATCTAAGGTTTGTTCTTTAAGAGAAAATAGGATGGGTATTAGGAGGGTAGAGTAAGTATTAAAACTGATAAGACAAATAACCTAAATTTTAAATTGAATAGAAGCTGTTCAGAATAGTGAACGATGCATGCAGAATAGGAAATAGAATATGTAAATACAAGAATCCTTTGCTGCATAAAAGCACATCATAATATTTGCTTAATCATGACATCTGTCAACTTTTTAAAATATGAAATACCAAGTTCTTAGCAATCATAGATGTTAGTTTTGTTGGCTATTAGATAGTATTTGCTGAATTAACGGTAGTCCTGCTCTTGCCGATGGTGAAATATACTTGAAAACTAGAATTGGTGAAAAATACGAAAAGGTTTTGGCTGCATTGCAGGAGAACGGATACTCATGAGAGGATTCCTGGTTTTCTTTTCATTAATAACTGACCCTTGTATATCTGGCTACTTAGCTGGATTTTAGAGAGAGAGAAAATTGCTTTTGATTATGAAATGAACCAGTGACTTGGGAGTTTATGAGGGAATTGCTTCTTAAACTCACAGTTTGGTGAACAGTTGAACAAATTAATGAAATTGATATCATAATTAGTGTATATCTTATGCACATATGCATAACATACGACAGACACTGACGTGATAACAGATTGTGCCAAGAGATACATGTAAAATTACCTAAATAGTTCTTAGTCTTTCATTTATAAAATTCAGAAATCCAGATGATTATCAGTATGGAAAGGAAAGGTCAGTCATTCTGTGAAAATACCTGTGTTTCCTTAAATGATATAATACTAAGGAGGCATGCAGGGAAGTGATTGTGTTTCTACTGTGTTTGTTTTTTGATTAAGAAACATACAGTGAATATAATAAAACTGAGATTAGAGCCTATTTGAATAGAATGGATTTATATATAAATATATATATTTTAATGGGAACTAGGGAAGAAAAAGCTTTTAAAAGAGGAGAGTATTAATGCCCACCTCCCAGGGTAGCAGGGACCACAGAAGTTAAGAATAGCTTCCAATAATTTCAAGCATCGAATGAGAAAAGTTGGGAACATTTAGTAATGTATTCAGAAATAACTAGAGGAAATAGTTACTCTAAGCCCTGTAGGATTTATAGCTTTAATTCCATATCAAAGCATAACACCATTTAGCAGGACTTTCAGCTTGCTGCCTTGGCCCCTTCACCCCTCATTCACATCACATAATGGTGATTCAGCCCCCGCCCCCATACCTCTTGGTACAGTGTTCCTTTTAATTCCCCACCTTCCCTCTTCCCGACACTAAGTTAGCCCTTATATTTTGAGCCGATCCTATCCAACCCAGTACCTTTTACCTAGAATTATTCCAAATGACTCCTCCTTACTTCTTTTCATCCAGTGCGATATGGGAGGAAACCCATTCACATATGTGGGGCAGCTGAGATTTCTCCCAAAGAGAAGTGTACCCAAAGGAGATGTTTCAGAGCTTTATTCCTGTTGATTCTTAGCACTAGAGCCCAAAATGGCTCACTTGGAACATCAGCCAGACCCAACAGAATTTGGGGGGGGGGGGTTGGAAAAAGAGACATCCTGGCCCTTCCCCCAGAGAACACCAAGGGTCCCAGTGCAGCCAGTTCTCCACACGAGGATCCCTGTACACATAATGCAGAGGAAGTGGAGCAGGAGACGTTTCACATGGGCTCCGTAAGCTGCATATGCTTAGTATCTCTCTTAGGCCTGCTTTTGTCTGTTCCCTTTCTCCTTCATGTTTACCATTGCTAAATTTCAGCACCCCAATTCCACTGTCAGCCCATTCTCTTTTAACTTCTTTATAGACAGGTGTTAAAAGCACCTCTTAAGATCCCCATTCCAAACTGCAGTTATTAATACCAGAATATTCCAGGATCAGTCTCCTCCCTGGCACAGGATTTCAGGGAAGCCTTGGACTTCTTTCCTGGGCAAGGATGTAAAGGCTGTAAATCCAACATTGAGGATTCTCGAGTGCAAACAATGAGAGCTGTAGACAGCTCCCACCCCGGCTATCGCTGACAGCAGACCTGGCTATCACTTCAGTGTTTGAATCCCATAAACCCAAATCGATGACCAAAAAACTGAGTAAATAAATCCCCAGGCTGAAGAGACATTCTGTTAGAGTTAGATTAATACATCTCAATTTGTATTCTCGGTTGCATTTCGTGAATTCTTCGATTAAAATGACCCATTCCAGATACTTCTTTTAACAGAAACAGTAGCAACATTAACATTTTCAGTCAGAAGTATATAAAAACTAAGTTCAGTTGCCCAGGGAACTGTCTGATTGCAGTCCGAGTGGAGCATTCCAAGTCTCTTTCCCTGCGGGTTATATACAAGATCATTTTTACTGTTTTAATTGCCAGTTTAAACTTCATTATGTTCAAAAAAAATAAATGTGCACCATGTGTTTTTTCTTCTGAGCATCCAACTTTCAATAGGCCATTCTATAAGGGACAAGTGTGGGTCCTCACTGGAATGTCTGGGCCTCTGCTGCATCATGGCCTCCCCCGGCCTCCTTGCCTCCTCTCCTACTTCATACGAGTCCTTGGAGTGCTGAGGGCACCTGAGTGCAGACAAAATCCTTTTCCATGATCCTCAGTGGGTTATGTTCCCCATCCCCAGACACCACCATTTTTTTTTTCTTCAATGCTCTTCTAGTTCTGTGTATCTGGAAACCATATCCTTAAATCTGCACCCTCCCTGATCTATGCATTTCCTCAAGTCACAGTTTCTCCCCCGATGACTTTCCTGATCTCCGCCAACCTCCCCGTGGACTCTGTGTCCCTCCCAAAAGGCTAAGGGCTCACTGCTCCATCTAGATTTTGCATCACCACGCTTAAGGTCAGAAAGTCCCTGTATCTATCTTGAAATATTCTTCTACATCCTTTAGAGGCATCCCCAAAAGACTTTAGTCATGATTATCACATAGTTACCTGGACAGGACCCTAGCTCATGGGTGAACCCGAGGACTTTGTTTTCTTCAATGGTTTCCCTGCCACATTTGTGTCTCTTCTCTGGAATGGCCCAAAATTCTGACCCTGTTGAGATAACCGAGTTGTGGACATGTCCCCGTTCAGTGTAGCCAAGGTCCCTACCAAGGCCCAGATAGAGTTACTTGGTAACTCCAGATACCAGATGCTTTGGAATATCATGTATTAGCCTGCTTAGCTTAGCTGAATTCAGGGAGAAAGCTTCATGCTCACTTCCTTCCCCAGTAAGCCTTGGATAACTTTTGAGATAATGACTCCTTGCCACTGCCATGGCAGATCTATGTCCAAAGGACCCCCCCCCCCAATCCCAGCTGCCCTCACCCAGGTCCACAAACTACTGTTCAGCCTAGATTTTTCTGATTCTCTCCATCTCTCCCATGTGTCCTCAGTACACAGGTACATGCTCCTTTTCCCCTTCTCTCTCCCTCTCCTTCCCTCCCTCCCCCTCACCTCCCCCCACTTGCTCTCTCTTCTGTCAGGAAGTTTAAAGCTGTATCAAAACAGGAGAAAAAAGGAAGTGGTTCTGAACACGTCTACATCAGACAGGCATATTTCCTGTTAGCTCGAAGGTGTGAATTACCCCTTAATTTATATAAAATTCAGCTTGTAGAGGAATTTGAGAGTGATTCTTGAGGATAACTGCACGAATATCTGTGCAGTGAGAATTAGGAGAGGTTACTGGTAATCTGATGTACAATGGAAATCGGTATTCTCATTTTCCAAGAATGTTTGGCTGATGCCATTTATAATGGTCAAGTGTCACCTTCTAGAAGGAAAAGGAAAGGTGCTTTGCCCCCACCCATCACAAGCCTAGGGCAGATCCAGGGTGGGCAAGAAACTACCTCTAGCCATTTGGGAAAATCTATAGTAATATGACTTTTTTTACTTAATGCTTTTCAGTATTGGCCATTTCATAAACCGTGTTCGTTTGTGTAACAGTGTCGTATGTGACATGCAAAGGTAAATGACCGTAATTTATATAATATGTATTTCATTTACAAATCTCTTTTAATAAGTCAGTTTCAAATTTAATTGAGTTGCTTTAAACCATGATTATATTTACTATTAAACTCATTAATGTTTTATGTAATGGCAGCGGCGCGAGTAAACCTTTCTGTATACGTGCCTCTTGAATTTTCTACCCGTACAGTAAGCCCCTGCTCCAGGCTCAGATAAAGTGAGCATGAAAAGGCCTCTGACACAAGTACCCAGACTTTGTGAGAGAGTTTCAACTACCATTTCCTGCCAGTAATTGTGTAGATACAGCTGTGGGTGCAGAGCTGAAGCTTCTCTGGGATTATGCCTTTGCTTTCCTGTTGTTCTGTGGTCATCTCTCCCTGTAGCAGGGAAAAGCCAGTGAGTCCACGGCTGTGCTAAATCTCCCATCAGAAGTGAGACTCCTTCCCACCCCAACCACCTGCCAATTACATGAGTAGCGAGTGTCTCTAAAGAAACCTAGTATTTAGAAGAAGGGATGGGATCTTTCCTGTGTAAGAGAACGTGGATTGATGTCCTGTTGCTCTTTCCTGATTTGTGTCGTCCCTTTCAGGTCCCTTTCAGTGCGACCATGTCACCAGTTCGCTTGCATTCCTCCAACCCCAACCTTTGTGCGGATATCGAATTTCAGACTCCCCCTAGCCACCTCACCGACCCTCTGGAAAGTTCAACGGATTATACCAAGCTTCAAGAAGAATTTTGTCTCATTGCACAGAAAGGTAACAACGAATATAACGTGCCCTTTAGAGAAGCTCTCTTCTTTGGTGAGAGGTTGCCGTTCACATTTCCAGCCTTGTCCAGGCGGTCACGGTAGAAAGGCGCGGTAGTGCAGATACTATTTGGAGTTCAAGATACAAAACTCAGTAGGATATGATGCCTGCGTCCTGGGAGCACGCACATCATAGATTTACAGTTTTGAATGAATAAAGAAAGTATCTTGAGGGGGGAGAAAAAGGAGGAAAGACAGAGTCCTCCTAGGCAGGCCAGCACATACTACAACTCAACATCTCTTTTTGGTATCTTTAGTTATCACTTAACACATTCTTGCAGGTTGTCCTTAGCAAGGAATTCTGTTGCCCTTGCTCTTTTCCTTAATTAAATAACACTCATTGATTATAGTTCAGGCAGGGCTCAGGTAGGCAGTTCTGTGCCATGTGGCATGGCCTGGGTTCGGTGATGCTCGGTGGAGGATGGGCTGGGCCGAAAGATCCAAAGTGGTTTCACCTATGTTCCTGACATGTTGGTGGGATGGCTGCAGGGTCGCACACAACTGTGTCCCTTTCCCTCTCCATGACAGCTTTGGGCTCCAAGGGAATGGAATAGACTGAGATGGAAGCTGCCAGTCCTTTCAAGGCCAGCTCTGGGACTGTCACAGCATTGTTTCCACTGCATTCTGCTGGGCAGAGATTCACAGGCCAGTTCAGAATTGAGGGGAGGGGAAATTCAGCCCACCTAGGAGTCACGTTTTTCCTATTAAATTTTCAATAAGGCATGTTGCATAAGTTGAGCTATCAGCCACAAGAGAGCGGGGTATGATAAGTAAGAGGCAAGGGTAGTAGCTTGTAGGTGGACTGAGCAGCCCTGTCTATGTTTACCAAGAGCCTGGGTTCCAAATTACTACCTGCCACTTCTGCTATAGTATTTATTTATTTTTTTTAATTTATTTTTTATTGGTGTTCAATTTACTAACATACAGAATAACCCCCAGTGCCCGTCACCCATTCACTCCCACCCCCCGCCCTCCTCCCCTTCTACCACCCCTAGTTCGTTTCCCAGAGTTAGCAGTCTTTACGTTCTGTCTCCCTTTCTGATATTTCCCACACATTTCTTCTCCCTTCCCTTATATTCCCTTTCACTATTATTTATATTCCCCAAATGAATGAGAACATATAATGTTTGTCCTTCTCCGACTGACTTACTTCACTCAGCATAACTGCTATAGTATTTAAATTTCAGTTGCTGAAGTTCATTTTTTGACTTAAGATAGTACCTTCCCAGGCCTTGTCTTTTGAAATGCATTATCTCATGAAGAAAGATATACACTGTATGGTTTTCAGTCACTAACATCTTATTGTGAATTAATCACATTTATGTACTCTGAGGCTGTTGGTAATAGGCGATAAAGTATTCTTGAAAATGTGTGCTAAATGGGACATCTCAAGTACCCCGTAATGCTCGAGAGCCTGGTGGCTCAGGAAAAGAAGGGATACACACTGGAAGCATCTCTAGGAATGTTGAAATCAACAAAATTTCATACTCTCAAACCATCATCAAAGATGCACTCTCAGATACTTCTGTAATTCTATGATCCCAGAATAATTAAGCTAAATCATCCCCCCCCCCCTTTTTTTTCTCTGTACATTTCTCAGTTGTGATTCTGTAAGATCAACTCTTTCACCTGCTATTTTACTCCCGGTACATTTTTATTCCATCTCTTAGCCAGATGCTAATCATGTCATCAGACTAGAAAAGTGTTATTTTCTTTATATAACAGGATAGGATTATGGCCAGTAACTCTTACCTCTAACGGCAGGGGGACAAGGCAGGATGAGACAACAAATGTGTGAATTAGGTATGTAGAGCACAGCCTCTAAAGGGAGATGAGTAAATTCAAAGGTAGCCCTAGGAAAGCTTTGTGTATTTGGTTGTAATCCTGAGGTTTTCAGGAAATCCATGTTTCAACAAGATTTTAAAGCCTCTGTTGAAACAACATATTTTCTTTCCAGCTATGCTAGAAAAAAGGGTTTTTCTATGACTACTGAGTGAACTCTTTGGAAAGAGTTATGGATGGTGAAAAGTATGAGTATCTGCTTTTAGAACTGCCAGTGGGGTTAATGTAGTCCAGCCATCAAGTTATTACCTTTAAATTGATGATGACTAGAATGTGGCACATAAATCAATAGATTGTGAGTCCCTTATGATCCTACCATTTTTCCCTCTTAATTCAGGCCAGCATTTGTTGCTGAAATTTTCCACTTCTTTTAAAAATAAATTCTCAAATATGGAAATCCCTTTTTAGAAGACTGCATATTATGGAAGCTGTTATCATAGAGATAGGAGCTGGAAAGCCAGCCGTCTTGTATTTCAAACTTAAAGACTACCTCAGACTTTACCAATGTATGTTATTAGGTATACAGAAATGAGGGGAGGAATGTTGTTTTCATTGTTGCCTTTTTTTTTTGCAGCTTTATTGAGATACAATTCATATATAACATTTCATAAGTTTAAGATGTACCTGTTGATTATCACCACAGCATCAGCGAACACCTCCATTGTGTCATGTAATCACCGTTTCTTTTTTGTGGTGAAAACATTTAAGACCTACTCTCTTAACTTTGACGTATATAATACAGTATTATTAACTATAGTCATCAAACTGTACATTAGATTTCCAGAAATTATTTGTCTTTAACCTGGAAGTTTTACTCTTTGAAAGCACTTCCTACATCAAGATGTTCCTGGCAGAGAAAGTAATTCAAGTGCTCTTCTCAAGACCAAATCATTTCCTATGTCAAAGAGAACTAGTTAGGACTTCTAAATCAGCTTCCTGTTTTATTTTGGCAGGATTTATAAAATGCTCGTTTTGAGTACCTGCTTTGGGAGATAATTTCTGGATAGTTCGAAGCGATTTGCATGAGAATTCATTGTACACACAGAAAAGTTCAAATATTCTTATCAACCATGACATGGTAAAACTTGTTGCCTTTTCCTTCTAGGAATTATAGATTACTTTTCTAAATATTGATATTTAAAACTTGATATCAATATTTTATATCTTGCTTCTAAGTTGTTTCTGATATAAAATGCCAGAATTTTCACTCTGGTTAATTACCATTACCATATTTGTTTTGTGTTTAGATATTTTGGAAGAGTCCATTGTAAGGCTGACTTTTAACTAGACTCAATATAATCTTTCCAGATAATGTCTATGCATGCCTTAAAGTGCGGAGAAATTTGTAATTTTGTATATTCTTTTTTTTTTTAATTTTGTACATTCTTTCTCGATCCATTTGATTTTTGTTTCTCACTTTTCCCCCTACCTAGTGCATTCTCTTTTGAAGTCTGCATTTAATAGCATAGCTATAGAGAAGGAGAAGCTTAAGCAGATGGTTTCTGAGCAGGATCACAATAAAGGCCACAGCACGCAGATGGCACGGCTTCGACAGTCGCTGTCTCAGGTAAACAAGAGTGTTTCATTCTCATGATGCATTCCTGACCCCATAAGGCAAAAGTTTGGACTGGAGGTGGTCCATCATGCATGGCGTATTCAACCAAACTTCCCCCAAGACTACAATGTCAGGATTAAATTTCAAAATTATAAAAAAAAAAAAGTTAATTAAATAAAATTTAAATTAAAATTCTCTTGCAAAATACATCAAGGTAAGAGTGAAAATCAACCAAACTTGCTTGTAAAAATATAATTGTTATTTTGACGCCTCTCAATGGTCATTTATAAGGCAGCCCCTGGTTTTAAAAGACAAATCATGCATTTATACATGATTTACACTTCTAAAATATGTTCTGGAATATATTTAATTCAGTGTTGTACACAACAGAATCTACTAGATCTTCCACGCTTAATATTTTTTTCCCACTTATATCACGTCTTAATCTGTGGAAAATGATCTTTTCTTTTCTGATTTATACTTTCAGAATTTTCTTCCTAAGTTATGCTCCCTGAAACTAGACTCATACTTCAAGATATATTGTACATTACAAAATATATTAGTCAATATATATTCATTATATATTATCCAACATAGATTATATTGATCTTCCTAATATTCATCAAATACCGATATATATCAAAGTTGACATTTCTGCTAAAAATCCTTTGAAAGTGTACTTAACGCTTTTTTACACTGAGCACGTCCTCTGAAATATTTTCTTCATTTAGTCTATGACTGCACTTTTAAAAAGACCTCTGAGAATTCAATGTTTGTTATGTGACTTTGTGTGAGAACTCAGTGTTTATATAAAATATTGTTCACTTCCTGGTGCCTTGGATCAGAGTGAAGGAGCAAGCACATCCTGGGTAAGTGGTTTTCCATGTGGCTCGGCTCCTGCTTGAATAGTTTCCCCCAGTCCCTAAGCAGAGACAGACTGTCTCACATGTTTTATGTCCCTGAACTGTCAGCTCACCTTCAGTGTTGAGTTTCACGTTATGAAGTATCGTTACCTGGGACACACTTGCTGTGCTCACCATAAAACACTGTCACTAGAGTGCAAGACCAGGGACTCGGGAGCACGAGCACTCAGAGCAGCAGCTGATGTGCCAGTCTGCAAAGGGCTTTCCCCGTGAGCACGTCTTAACGGTGTGCCTTGGTCTCCTCCTGACACGTATCTGGTGAATGCTCAGTCTGTGGGAATTGATCTTCTGAATCATTATTCTGAAAGTACCCTGAATCAGGAAGATCAAAGTAATGGTTAGGTAAACATGCAGATGTCATCCTGTAAGTGTGCAAAATATGCCCTTTCCCCCCCTAAAAGTTGCAGTATTTCCCTCAGATGTATTGAATAATAGAGGCGTAGCAGTATATGCTTGTATGGAGAAAAATAAGAAAATGTATTTGCTTCTTTCATTCTGCCTTTTCACAAACTTTTTTAAAAAGTTCTTATTTTGATCATTCAGTACTCATCACAAGTGCCCGCCTTCATCCCCATCCCCTACTTCACCCATCCCCCCCCCACCTCCCTTCTGGTAACCAGCAGTTTGTTCTCTAGGGTTAAAAGTCTGTTTCTTGGTTTGCCTCTCTCTCTTTTTCCTTTTGTTCATTTGTTTTGTTTTTTAAATTCCACGTTTGAGTGAAATCATATGGTATTTGTCTTGCTCTGACTGACTTAACTTCACTCAGCATTATACTCCCTAGCTCCATCCGTGTTATTGCAAATGGCAAGATTTTGTTCTTTTCATGGCTGAATAATATTCCATTGTATAAATATGTATATATATAAATATATATCACATCTTCTTTATCCATCAATTAATTGATGGACATTTGGGCTGCTTCCATATCTTAGCTATTGTGAATAATGCTGCAGTAAACACAGGGGTGCATGTATACCTTTGAATTACTGTTCTTTTTTTCTTTTTTGGAGGGGGGGTAAATATCCAGTGGTGTGATTGCTGAATCATATGGTAATTCTGTTTAATTTTTTGAGGAAGCTCCATACTGTTTTCCAGTGGCTGCACCAGTTTGCATTCCCACCGACAGTGCAGGACGGTTCCTTTTTCTCCACATCCTCACCAACACCTGTTGTTTCTTGTGTTTTTTATTTTAGCCATTCTGACAGGTGTGAGGTGATATCTCATTGTGGTTTTGATTTGTATCTGATGATAAGTGACGATAAGCATCCTTTCATGTGTCTGTTGGCCATCTGGATGTCTTCTTTGGAGAAATGTCTGTTCATGTCTTCTGCCCATTGTTAACTGTTGGTTTTGAGTTGTGTGTCAGTTCTTTATATATTTTGGACACTAACCATTTTTATCAGATATGTCGTTTGCAATTATCTTCTCCTATTCCATAGGTTGCCTTTTAGTTTTTGTTGAATTGTTTTGAAAATGTATTAGTTTCTTGCTTCCTTGCTTCTATTTGTTTGTTTGTTAAGACAGAGAATGAAGAAGAGTAGAGATCTGGTCTGCGGCATCAGATTAGAAAGGATGGTAAAGACAAAATTTTAAAGTGATTCATTTGTTCATTGTATTTCATTTAACTGACTATGTATTAGGTATAGTGCAAGGTTTGGAACACCAAGATAAAAGTAACTCTGGTCATGTCCCCAGGAAGCTTATGATCTGATTAGTGAGATGAGTAGTATTTACCAAGGAAACAGTTAGAGCCATTCAGAGCCACAGATGGGTGGTGCAGATTTCCAGGGCTCTGGTTGTTCAGAAGAATGGGAGATCTCTGACCTCCGAGCAGAGCCACAGATGAGGAGGCACTGAGCTTTGTACTGGGCCTGAGTAGACAGCAGCAGTTCACAAGGAAGGACCCGATGCTAACATGGTGAAAGTAAAATAAAACAAAGTTATATCAACTTTACATTTTGTGGGTTATTTCCTTCTCCTGTCAAAGCGTAATTTGTTTGTCTCTAAACTTAGAGTTTCAATAGATTTTTTGGAGGGATTGTTGTGAGTTGTTTTTCATTTTGTTTTGTGGTGGGGCTTTTTTGATTGTTATAAATGTATTTTTAACCAGAAAGCTCAATTTTATCCTCAAAACATGGAAAAATAATTTGGTACTATAAAGACAGTTCATTATACCCTATTCACTGGAGAATTCAGTGCTTCCTATTGTGTGTCATCACAGTATTTCGACTATGTCCATGTTCTTACGTCTGTCCATACCCTCCCATTGGGCTAGTTATACCCTCACTGGCCATCTATCCTCATTGCCTCTAAAGCTGGACTCTCTTTTGGAACTCACCATAGCTTCTGCTTAGACATTTAAGTTTACTGACAGTTCACTCCTCTCTAGGGAATTGCTATCCATGGTTAGACCACTGGAGAGGTACCTGGAAAATGGCAGTTAATTCACAGGGGCCTAAGCATGGAATGAGCAAGGAGGAGTTAATCTAGAAATAGCTAAGTAAGTAGATGGGAACCAGCTCATCAAAGACCACAAAGAGGAAGGGTGCCTGGGTAGCTCAGTTGGTTAAGCGTCTGCCTTCGGCTCAGATCATGATCTCAGAGTCCCAGGATCAAGCATCGCATGAGGCTCCCTGCTCAGCAAGGAGTCTGCCTCTCCTTCTGCCCCTCACTCTACTTGTGTTCTCTCTCTCTCTCTCTCTCTCATAAATAAATAAATAAATAAATAAATAAATAAATAAATAAATAAATAAATAAATAAATCTATCTGTCTGTCTGTCTATCTATCTGTCTATCTATCTATCTTTTTAAAAAATGGACCACACAGAAGAGTTTATCTCATCAGTTCTGGGGAGGCCTTGAAGAATTTTAACAAGGGAGTAATAATGCCAGAAATTGAAAATATAAGTTCTGTGTATAGAAACAGAAAATATATTTCCGTATATAGAAAGATTACTCTGGTACGGTATGGAAAGGATGGATGGAATTAGGTGAAACTAGTTGGAGAGTGTCTTAAAATATTTGAGATAATACAGGCCTGAACTTGGGAAGTACCAGAGTTGGTAGGAAGAAGGGATGAGTTTCAAAGCGTGGGGGAGCTGGGGTGACGTAGACTCAGCATGGCTTGGAGATCAGCTTCAGGTTAGAGAGGGACAAGGAGACAGAGTCAAGATTCCTTGTGTGACAGAGTAGTAATAGTTCTTTTCCCTGAGATTAGAAATACAAGAAGAGCTGATTTTTCAGGCATAAACAGTTATTATTTTTTTTTTTTTTTGAGACTGAAGTATCAGTCTCCATCCATCAGACAATTAGATATATAGATGTATAGCTCAGGAGAGAGGTCCGGGCTAAAAAGATGTAGATACATCGGTACAGCTACAGATATTGGTAAATCAGAATAAAAGAGGGTCAGTGGTGCTGCTGTATAGAACATTAATACTTAAAGGACATTAAAGAAAAAGAGGATCCTTTGATGGAGACTTGGGGGAAGCAGCCAAAGGATTTAGATGGTGCTGAGTGTTGAGATCAAAGGTAAAGGGTTTTAATAGTCTCAAGGAAAATCTGATTAAGCAGCAAATAATATATGGAGGGCAAGTCAGCCTTGGAGTTTGGTAGCTGTGTCAGCATGTTCGTATCCTAGGGGAGGGAACCAGGAGATGAGGAGATGGGGAGGCTGGGAAGCAGTTAACTGATGCCGCCCTCCTGGTTGACCTGCTCTCTTTTCACTGTCCCTCTTTCAACGTAGCACTCAGAACTGAACAAGACATTTAAATACCATGCGTTGAGACGAGTGTTCTGAGTATGTCTTTATATTAGCATAACTTCACATTATAATGTAATTTTAGGTGGCCTGAAGACATCTTTGATCCATATTCAAGTATTACCAGCTAAACTCCCAGATATTTTTCTTATAACCAGTTAAGTCTCTCCACAGAGAGAGAAGGAACGACTGTGTTTAAATAACTTCTTAGGGCAGTCCCGGTGGCTCAGCGGTTTAACACAGGGTGTGATCCTGGGGGCCCCAGGATCGAGTCTCACGTCAGGCTCTCTGCATGGAGCCTGTTTCTCCCTCTGCCTGTGTCTCTGCCTCTCTCTCTCTCTCTCTCTCTCTCTGTCTCTCATGAATAAATAAAATCTTTAAAAAAAAAAAACTTCTTAAATTAGTCCAAGCTAATAGTTTTTATTTGTTGTAAGTCCTATTTTGATATGTAAAATTATTAAAATACTGCTTTTCAGTGAAGCTTATATCAACTTGGTAAATTCCATTATCCTTTTAGAAGACACATAGCATATGAAATACATGAAATTAGCATTCTTCACTACCTTCTCAGCATAAATTGTTACCTGCCTTGGGCATGTAATAATTTACAAGACTGACCAGTATAATGAATTCCTCTTTTAAAGTGATATTTCTCCCTTGATCTGTGTGCACACAAAGACATACATAATTCTGTTATTATACCTCCATGAAACTTTAAAGGTAACTTTTACACCTGAGAGGCAGCGTAGATGTTAGATTTGAACCTGTAAGACAGGGCATTGTGTGGGGTCTCTATCCCTTTATAAACAACTTTCTTTCACAGCTACAATTTCACATCCTATTTAATGTAATACCCTGAACACCCAAATCAAATAGTATATAATAGGACTAAGGTAACTTCAGTGCCCCAGATTACTATAATAATAAAAGATTTGACGTGACTCGGGTCTGTCTTTAGTGTATTATACTTTGACACCGTTACTCTGGCCTCAGAGGCTGTGCACAGCTTATGTTAAATGTAGGGGGTGTTGGGACCATAGAAATGTGAGCAGCAGAATATGTCCCTTGTATTTCAGCTAGAATTACAGTATTTCATTAAATCAATATGCCATAGATTGTCAGATGTACCATCATTATGTGCATCACTAAAAAAGAAAAAAATGTCATTTAAATTGACAATGCTTCAGAGGTGTTAAACGTAGGAAGAAATGTGCATCTTAAAATCAATGATATGTGGTATGAATGCAAATGTAAGCAAAAAATCAACTTAAGGCACATAGTACCATAATTAAAATTCCAATTGTAGTATTTACCATCCTTCCTGTCTACAACATTTCACATACACAAAATAAATATTCTGGGGTATTTATCGGGTAAAACTTCCAAGAGTATTCCAGAATTCAAATTCCCTGAAACATGACAAAATTTGATGTGCATGAAGATAATCTTCATAGGATTATCTCTTTTTAGCCATCCACTGAGTTCAAATTGATGTCATTTTGGACATCGTTTGGCAATATTTCTTAAAGCCTTAAAGAGATTTTATCTTTGACTCTTTGGCCCATGACTGACTTGTCTAGTCTGAGGAAGTAATGCTGATTGTAGGAAAACCATTATGCATACAGACACTCATGGCAGCATTATTTATTCTAGTAAAAATAGGTAATATCACAAGTATCCAATTATAGAAAGTAATCACTTATTATACAACTATTAACGCCATATTTGTGAAGTTTGCGACATAAAATAAATGTTTATATACAAAGAATAAATGGCAGACACTGATGTAAAGTATGTATCCATTACATGTGGGTTTATTACACTTTTTAAAAAAATAAAAACCCACATACATGTGGAAAATGTATAGGAAAAAGCTAGAAAGAAATATACCAAGCTACCAACAGTTGGTTGATAGGGTAGCAAGGTATGAATTTTAAAAAGATTTTTTTTCCCTTTTTGCCTTTTTCCAAATATACCGTAATAGTATGTACTTATTTTAAAATTTAAAAAAGAAGGTGATTTTTAAGCAATTCCCAGGATTTGGCTCTTGATGACTCTAGCTTTGACAATTGTACTGATTTTCTCGTTCCTTTTGAACCACTTTTGCTTTTATCCAAAGGGTTTAAGTCTCTGATGATTCCCTCTTGCCATATGTTTCATAGCCTTCTCCAGCCATCAGGCATCCAGGTTTCCTTCCCAGAACCCACAGTTCCGTTAAATGTATGTGTCAGAGTCTCACCCATTCAAAGGTAATCCTCACCCATTGTCTGCCAGGGTGGATAAAGGTAGTTAATAATAGCCAACATGGTGGGGATTTGGACAATTGGTTCTGGCTCAGGATTTCAAGATGGTAACCACTTTTATAGATTGAGAAGGAATGGTTTATTTCTTGGGTATATTAAACTTGAATGTGTCTGAGGGACCTGAGGAAATGAGCATACTCGGAGAAGAGTTTTTTGTGTGGTCCAAGCTCACTAACTAAGCCAAGGGAGTGAGAATAAGCATACAGCCTGCCTGGCGAAGAATCCAAGGACAGGAATCCCTGTGCCCAAGGGAGCTTCCTCCCTGTTAGGTCTTTGGTCCCATGGGCCCCTCATAGAGCAATGCCATTCCTGATGAGTCTCCTTAGCTTCTCTTGCTCATTGGCTGGTGTGAGTAGCTGGTGATGCGCCTCCTTTTTCCTTGCTTCTCCACTATTCATGATCCTTGGGTACGTTCTGAATGTTGTTTCTGCCATCATCTGGGCTCTTCTATGTTAATTATCACTAATAGTGTCATTTCACAGAAAATACCTATATTCCTCAATGTTCCCGAGATTTCCATGATATCGTTACAGAGAAAATAGTTGAGTTTTAGGGAGGGAAATAATAAATGGGGTCCTGAGCACTGCCTGAGAGCACTACACCACAAAGCTCCTGGCACGTGGCTATAGCAAACTTCAGAAACAGTCTGTATGATCAAGGCAAAAGGAGGAGCTGACCGGGTAAGATATGAAGAAATAGACCGTTGCACGCTCACTTGTCTGCCTGCTTCCACCTTTTGCTGCTGGGGCTGCCAGAGTTGGAAGAGTATTTTATTTCCATGCTTTGGGGGCTATATAACAACAACCTTTTTCTGCCACTGCATATGTATTATTAATAAACTTTTCCTTTTGATCCCATGGCTAGAGGTACCCTTGTGCCTTCACACACACCTGTAGACAGAACTGCATTTAATGACTATCGGATGAAATAGGAGCTTAAATGAGAATTTAGCTCAAGAGATCCAGAGCAAACGATAGGACGTGTTTCGTTATAAATGGCAAGCCTGTGTTGGAAACTCCTACTCTGAGAAAAACCATTATTATTTATCCTCACCATTGAGTCTTTGTGGTGGTGTTTTGTTAACTCTGCTCCAGTGACAACAGACAGCATAGTCACTTTAGAGAAACCCTCTGTTGAGGTTTGTCTGAAATCATCAGGTCAAGACTATGATTCTGCAGTTGAAACCCTCAAACAACCCACCACAAGGCCTCCTACCTAAAAAATAGTACTATATCTGAGTCCAAATATTTCAATAAACAAAACAACCTTCAACATACTTATGGGCAAAAAAAATCATGAAAGAATAAAGAAGCATAGGTGAAGTGGCCACAAAAGATAGGAGTATGCTGTTTGTCTGTTTTTTTGTTTTGTTTTGTTTTTTCAACTACGAAGTGTTTGAGATTTTGCTCTGGGAAAAATGATCCTGAGCACTTTTGCAGAATGTAAAGATATAGAATTTCTCCCTTTAAGGTGCATGATTTATTTACTATATAAGTAATCACCTTTTATCTAAATAACATCCCTGTTTCCTCAAAGAGCTAGACCCATATTTCCCTCTCTCTGTAAATGTAGCACCTATAAGATCTGTATCCACCTTTAATCCATCAACACCTGACAGCCCGCCAGACCAGGTGTGTTCTATTTTACACATATTTTACAGGCTGGTGATAAGGACTTTAAACAAAAGCCAAAAGCTGTGAATGAACAATTTTCTGCTCAAAAAGCAAAAGCTATGTTGAAGGGAGAGAGGAGAGGCTGTTCAGTGCTCCATGCTCAGAGATTACACACTGCTCAATGCAAGTTTGTAAAGTTTAGCCACTCTGTAGTTTCTCCTGGCTGTTTTGATAGCTACAGAGTTAGAATCATGATATTATATTCGTATGTGTATGGGTTTATTGTATCTGTACATTCTGTATGAAGAAAAGCAGTACCCCCTTCCCTGGGGAGATGCCTTGTAAGTCCTGACATTTATCTTCCACCCTGTGAGGCATCCACCTCCATCTTCTCGTTGCTGACTTTAATGCAAAGGAAAGAACTGTCTAGCTTTTCACTGGGCTCTGTTCTCACCTGTCCTTTGATCCTTGATGTAATTCCAGTGAGCTACGTCTATCTTACGTATATGGAACACGTTCTTGTGCATCAGTGTGATGCAGGTACCTTTGTCCACAGGGCACCCGTAGGGAGTCCAGCTTATGTCAAGCTGCTCTCTTCTTGCCACACGTACCCAACTGTTATAGCAGGTGGTGTTTTTACTGATGCAGACTTAGCAAATACAGATGCCGATCACTTGGAGTTTGTTTCCTTCTAGCGATAGGTTCTTCATTAGGCTTGTCGGTATCTACACTGCTCTGTGAAGGCACCTTTTGGTCTTGAGTTAGTTCTGCTGCCCTGTCATGTGTATATGCACCTAGAAAATGAAAATACAACTATTTTTTCACTGGAATAAAATAATAATTCTATAAGGTAAAGCCAGTTCATTGTTCATTCCATGTCCAAATAATTTTTAAGGTAACTGTCTGACTTTGAGACAATTCCCAAATTTTAGAAACTAGAGCCAAAAAAAAAAAAAAAAGGAAAGAATCAATAGTTTTTATTCCCAGGCTGTAAAACATAATATATATGTGGTGGTAGAATGGGCTTGGATGTAATGGGCCTGACTCCAAGGGGGAGAAATTCCATGAATCATTTTTATGAAATCCATGAACTCTTTGAACCCACTAACCTACTAAGTAGCACTCTTATTTTACCAAAAAAAAAAAAAAGAAAAAAGAAAAAAGAATACCTTAATTCTGAGCCATTCATTTTCTTCTTATCAGTAGGATCTGGCCTATGATGACTCTAAAAATTATAGCTAAGAACGTCATAGACGCTGTTGTCCCATGTGCATTTGTGTGCTTATTCTGTTTTATGCTTGCTTATTAACTTGCAATTACATGTGCAATTTTTGTTATTTAAGGCACTCAACCAGAATGCTGAACTAAGAAGTCGGTTGAACAGAATACATTCAGAATCTATTATATGTGATCAGGTTGTCAGTGTAAATATTATTCCTAGCCCTGATGAGGTAAGACTCATTTTTAATAGATGTAGAGTACTTATTTTATAGCATCTAAATCTACTGCATATTTTGGGTTTTTTTTTAATACAGTTCTTTTGCCGTTAATAAGATTCTCTGCATAAATATTTGTGTTGTTGACAGTTCAGTGGTCTTTGGAGTGAAGCAAGTACATGAGCTCGATATCAATTATTCTTGGTGATCGGTGTCTATTTTTATTTATATCTGTGCTCACCTGATGCTACTGAATATTTAGTTTATATATGTCTACTGCAGCTTGTGAATTTTCTGTGTCTGTCACAGTCTTCATTTGAAATGTTCCTTATCATCAAATGGCCCATGAAATGGTGGGGGGGAGCGGGGAGGAAGCATTTTTAGCTGAGAAGGTGCTAAATGAAAGCTTTCTCAAGGTTTCTTTTAAAAGCCCTGTCTTAAGAGAAATCACTTGACCTTGCTAAAATAGTACTAATGATGCTATTACAGCTACTAATAGTGATGATGATGTTGATAATTAATAGCTAGCACATGTCAAGTGAATGCTTACTGTGTGCTGGGCATTGTGCTAACAACGTTGCATGCATTATCTCATTTGACACTCCCAGTGACCCCTGAGGTAGGTGCTGTTGTTATTCCATTTTTCAGGAGAATTTTTGACGTAATGCTAAAAGGACAAGAGATCATTCAGTATTTGGGCTAGACTTAGTGTGTAATTCTGTCTATAACGCTTTATAAACTTACTATTTTATAACCATGAGAATTTACACTTTGCAATAGCAATATTAAAGCTTTATATAAAGGGATATATGTAACAAAGTGAGAGTTTTAACTCGTGTGAAGGTCCTATTTACAGAAAAGCGTACATTTAGTAGAAATCTACAGGTCCCAAGGTCCTACCATCTAATCACTTCAGAAATGGCATCCCAAGACAGCTTCTTTTTGATTTCAATTGCCCACCCTACCCTATGTCCACTTACCTTCATGCATCACATAGTATTTGGTGACACTCATGGTCACTCAGCTGTTCAGAATCCAAAAGTATTTCTAAAACGGCATCATTCAGAAATTGTTAACAGTCTTAGTTTGAATCTTTTCAACCTGAAATGATACCTATATATATTTGTCACTTACTGAATAAAAATACAGTTTGCCATAGGTTTGATGTTTGAGTCCTATTATGTCATTGGTTAAAGTTTATGATCAAACTGGAAAATGACCTTTAAGTATTGTCTCAAAAATCAGTTACATAGATTGTTTTCTTTGCATATCTCTAGTGGTTTCTACAAATATGTCTTGAGATTTCGCATACTGGTTAGATATGGCTAGTAGTGATGGATCTAAGTTTATGAGAATGAACCTGTCTTCATAGGGGTTCAGACTATTAAACTCCACTTAATATCCATTGAGCATTGATTTGAAATCAAGTCACAGGACCAACACCTTTCAGCTATGCCTTTTGGATTCTTCAGACATATTATTAGAAGGAAACTTTTGCCATGGTCATTACTGAGTTGCAAGTGAAAATTATCTGTGGTCACCACTCTTTTAACCTATGATGTGAATTTCTCCAGAAATCTGGCCTAGTACGTCATGGTCTAATTTGAACAAATAGCTTTTCTTTCAAAGAAATAACAATGACACCAAATGCTTCTGTCCTCTCTAGGCTGGAGAGCAAATCCATGTCAGTCTCCCCCTGTCACAGCAGGTAGCCAACGAGAGCCGCCTCTCCATGTCAGAGTCTGTCTCCGAGTTCTTTGATGCACAGGAGGTGCTGCTCTCTGCAAGCTCGTCAGAGAATGAGGTAAGGTTTTTTGATGTGTCAACCCCAGTTACTTCTGATGAGGAGTTTGGGTTGGAGAAAGTAAGACCATGGGGACTTTTTTTTTTTTTTTAACATCACAGTAAGAGTCTTAAGTTGTAGGAAAGCCAAAAGCATGCAAATTATATTGGTTCCCATTTACTGAACACTTAACATCTGAGTGCCAACCTACTACATTTGATGAATAAAAGAAAAGAATCCAGCATTCATTCGGACACTGTTGTATGATTTGTATTTCAGGGTAACCAAATAGTTGATGGCAAAGTTTTTTGTAGAGGAGACAAGTAAAATATAGAAAGAAAGAATGAAAATTTGAAAATCACCATTTATGTGTGTGTGTGTGTGTGTACACGCATGTGCACACACACGTCTTTACTAGAGACATGATTTTGAACTTCTTTAGAAAGATGATGTCTAGAATATCTGGTTGGGTAATTAAGGGTTTTGGAGATTACCACTGGCTAACATAAAAACTGTTTATTGTCCTGTTTTTTTTACTGAAGTATAATTTGCATACAACATTACTTTAGTTTCAACATAAAATCGGTGTTTGCATATATTGTAAAATGATCACCACAGTAAGTCTAGTTAACATCTGTCACCATACATAGTTACAGAATTTTTTTTCCTGTGCCAAGAACTTTCTAGATCTACTCTCATAACGACTTTCAGATATCAATACAGTATTATTAACTGTACATTACATCCCCAGGACTTATTTTTTTTATAATTGGAAGTTTCTACCCATAAAGATTTTTTGGATTGTTCTTTGTGCTCATAAGTCTTGGCTAGGTCTTAGAAGCAGGGAATCTCCTTTGATCAGGTTGCAGAAATTGATTCTTTTACTGAAATTTAGAAATTTGGTCAAGCATACTTTGAATTTTCTTTTTTCTTTCTTTCTTTCTCTCTCTCTCTCTCTCTTTCACTTTCAGCATGGGAGAAACAGCCAAAACTCTTTCCCACACAGCTGATTAAAAATTTTGTCGTTTGGGGTTGCAAATCTGTACTGCATTTTTACAAAAAGGAAATGAAATAGTTGCTGAATGTTATTTCCATATGCATAGAAAATGGATTGGAAGGAAACATCCTGACAATTAGTTCTAGTTGCTTTCGGATGTTTGGAATTCTGAGTGATTTTAGAAACAAAAAATAAGTGGAGAAGAGAAAGAAATAATGAATACTTATCACTTTTATAATGGGAGAGATGTAGGATAGAATCCTTGTGTCGGGTACTGAATTCGTTTCCACACCCCGCCACGCACCTGCCTCTCACATCCCTAGTCCTGTGTGTACTGATGCACAGACTCTCCGTGTGTAAGCCAGGGTACTAGTGTCATTACTCGTAATAAGAATTGATCAGATGCTATCAGATGGACAAAGTCATCCTGCTTGCTGATTCGTGTCTCTTCCCCTAAGGCCAGCCTGCTTGGTGAGCAAGGAACGGCAGCAGGAAAAGTGACTTGAGTGACCTAAAGGCTGGGAGGGCCGGGGAGTGATAGTGCCACCGTTAGGGGCTTCTGTGCCACGTGGACAGGGTATTTGTGTCTGGGAGCCCATCTTACCCCGGGGGACCACCATGCTGGAGACATGCCACCAGCATTTTCCGTTCTGACTCTGCTTTTTCTGACCTCCCATTGCTGACCAACCCTTCATCCTTCTTCATTCAGTCAGGTTTCGGGCAAATTTGGCTTCATGTTGTTTGGTCTCTGACCCATCAGTTCTTGGGGGCACACTGGCTGGGTGCCCCAGTGCCACTCGGACCAGACTCTGACAAGACAGAAGTGAAGGGGACGTGAAGCACGGTCCTCCACAAGTCCAAGCAGCAGCATGGCGGTACCAGCTCTGGAGGAAGAGTGAACCTGGTGGCACAGGGAAGGGCGGGGGGGATGGAGATGATGTACTCACTTCGAGCCACTGCGCGTCTGTCAGGCCTCTCAGGGGAGTTATCTGGCCAGTATTTAGGTGTTCATATCTAAACTCAAAGAGAGAACGGGTCTGAAGACAGAGCAAGAGTCAGCTCAGGATCCACATAACCAGCTGCCTGTGAGACATTGCCACCGGGGGCCCAACAGAGCCTCTCATTCAGCATGTCCAAACATGGGTTCAGCAACACCGGTCACACACACACTTACCCCGACGTGGGGAGAAACCTGCCCATACTCCTCATATCGCTTATCCAAGTGCCCTTCTACCCGTGTGTTCACCTCAGATACTGGGTATTGTCCTTCTCTCCATCTGCTTGCTAGGACCCGCCCCCACACTGATCCACTCGCTGGGGTCCCTAACCCCTGCCATCTAAATACTACCAAATCCCTATGTTTTCCTCCAGCTTCACTGCCCCTCCTCCGATTCGGTCCACCACCATCTCCGCACTGGATTACCTGATCAGTCCCCATTACTGGTTTTCCTGCCTCCCTTTTTTCCCCTCTAATCCATTTTCCACTGGACAGCCCGATTAATCTTTCTGATATGCAAATCTGATCCTGTCCCTATTCCCTCTCGTCCTTTGGATCACTTTCTAGACTCCTTAGCCCTCATGCAAAGGCCCTTATAATCTGATCTCTGCTCTCAGCTGTAGCCTCTTGCAATTCTTGTCCTTCTGGATCCTTCCAGGGGCCAGATATTTGCTAACCCAATGAAAGAATGCTTATAGCACTTTAACAAGTGATTAATCTAAGAAACATCTGGGCATTAGCTGTCTGACGTTAACGTTTTCCGTGAGTGAGAGAAAAATCCTCTTTATGTGATATCTACCAATGCACTTCACTTAATGAATGCTCAGCTCCTTTAAAAAATGCTGGTTTTGCTTCCAGAATGATCTACTTCCCTTCCTCTGCTATTAACTTGTTTCCACAGTGCTACATGCCTGGTTGCATCTAGGAAAAAAATATATTTATATATTTCCTGAACTCTTTTGAATCCCTAAGTTCTTAAGGAGAAATATTTGTCCCCAGGACTTCTTGACCAGGGTGGAGAAAATAAATACATACGAATTGTCTTATTATACTGCAGAGCCTTAACTTTATATATAGGATAAAATGCATGGACCACAGCTAAATGGCCCAGCCTTAGCGATTGCTCACATATATGAGAACATAGATCTTACTCAGGGCCCACTGTCATTATAGAATTGTTTTACATTCTACATGGACCATTCTAGAAGGAAATGGGTATTGGACCATTTTTCTCATACATTTCTTTGGGAAAGATTAGAAATTCAAGAAAAGACTTTATAACTTTTTATAGGATAAAACATGAATGTTTTCTTTTTTAAAACAAAAATTTCTCTTAAAGGTTGTGTTGATTCACTTGAGAGAGGGAGCAGGTGAGAGAGAGAAAGGGCACAAGCACAAGGAGGGGCAGAGGGGGAGAGAGAAGCAGACTCCTCACTGAGCAGGGAGCCTGATGCAGGGCTCGATCCCAGGATCCCTGAGCAGAAGGCAGACGCTTAACTGATTGAGCCACCCAGGCGCCCCAGCCTGAGTGTTTTCTTAATAATAAATGTTCAAACGGTACACATGCATGCAACATGAATTTCGTTTGAGTGGGCATTTGTCTCCTCTAAGGTAATTGGGTGTGATTAGCTTTTTGAAGAGAAATCATGTGGAAGAATGTGATTTACTTTTTTTTTTTTTCTATCAAGCTTAAGAAAGAAAGTGGCTTTCATGTGCCTGATGATTTCACCATCAGCTCTTTTGCAGTCGGTAGGAACTGGAAACCAGTTGGCAGTGGGAAAACATGAATCAGAAAAAGACTTTATTCTCAATTTGCCATCTTTATAGACTTGCTCAGTGTGCAAAGCAAAGCTACCATTCTTCAGTTATGTGTGCAATAATTCTATCACTATTCTCCCTAAATATATGAATTCTTCTCAACTTTAACTTTTATTTTTTTATTTTTTTATTTTTTTATTTTATTTTATTTTATTTTTTATTTTTATTTATTTATGATAGTAACAGAGAGAGAGAGAGAGAGAGAGAGGGAGGCAGAGACACAGGCAGAGGGAGAAGCAGGCTCCATGCACCGGGAGCCCGACGTGGGATTCGATCCCGGGTCTTCAGGATCGCGCCCTGGGCCAAAGGCAGGCACCAAACCGCTGCGCCACCCAGGGATCCCAACTTTTATTTTTTTAATATCTTTATAATTTTCTTATCTATATTGTTTTGGATGTTTTATTTATTTTTTTAAAGATTTTACTTATTTATTCAAGAGAGACACACAGAAAGAGAGGCAGAGACACAGGCAGAGGGAGAAGCAGGTTCCATGCACCGGGAGCCCAATGTGGGATTCGATCCCGGGTCTCCAGGATCACGCCCTGAGCCGAAGGCAGGCACTAAACCCCTGAGCCACCCAGGAATCCCCTCAACTTTAACTTTTAAAACATCAGCAGTAAATCCAGAAACCTTAAAGGCAAAGACTGATTGTTTTCTATTATGTATAAACTTAAAATTTTTACATAGCCAAAAAAGGTATAAACAGCATTAAAAAATAAATTGCAAACTAGCCAAAATGCAACCTATATAATGAACTGAAAAATAGTTGAAAGAAAACAAATTTACACAAGATGAAATGCAACCTTTAAAAGAGATCTTTTTAGGGGGCCCCTAGCTGGCTCAGTCGGTTAAGCATCTGCCTTCGGCTCAGGTCACAAACTCAGGTGTCTGGGATCAAGTCCCACATTGGGTTCCCTGCTCAGCAGGGAGTCTGCTTCTCCCTCTTTGTCTGCTCATCCCTGCTGCTTGAGCGCTTCTCTCTCTCTCTCTCTCTCTCTCTCTCTCTCATAAGTAAATTTTTTTTTGTATCATAAGTAAATTTTTTTAAAAATCTTTTATGTATGTTAGGTAAGTAGATACTAAAAAAAGGTTGATAATATATAGTGTTTCAGTGGGTGTAGAGAGATGGATGTTCTCGTGCTGCGGGTGAGAACAAATGACTACAATCTGTCAGGACAACAATTTGGCATCATGTGCCTATGGCCTAAATGTGATCCATTTGTCCAGCAATTTCACTTCTAGGAATAAATATTAATAAAGTTGCCACACAGATTCACAGAAATATATTTACAAGGATGTGCATCCAGGTATTATCAATAGTAGTAAAAAGTTGGAAACCATTTGAATGCTGGCTAAATTCCTTGTATCATACCTATAGAATGAATTATGTTGCCATTCCAAAGAAAGATGAGAGCTATATTTATTTTAATGGAAATATATCCAGAACACTATGAAACAGGATGTAAACTGACCCCCTTTCAGGATCTAAAGATATCTATATATATCAGTATGTTTGTCTAGCCATTTTGAAATTGGGGGTAACATCCACCAAATGTTAGAAGTAGTTTCCATTAGGTGACGGAATTATGGTTAATTTTTCTATAATCTGTTTACCCTCATATAATTTCCAGTTTTTTACAGCAAGAACATTTTATGTGCAGAAAAAATGTAACATTATTTCATTTTGAAGACAGTAAATGAGTACCAGCAGGTTTCTTGCCTGTAGTAGAGACATTGGTTGTTCCCATTTCTCTGGCTGGCTCTACGGGACTCTATTTTCTTATCTCATCCATGTCTAACTCCTCCCCTTAGTACGTATGTTGCCCCTTCATTTCATTCTCAGGCAAATTTTGGTTTCATTTTTGTTCCATGTTGTTCTCTGGGAGAGAGTGGCTTAATTCTTGATTTCCCCTGTCCGTGGATCTTCCTCGCCCACCCCCAAATAATCTGCCACATTTTGTCCATTATCTTCAAACCTGGATCTCAAAGCAGCTTTCCTTCCAGATCCCCATCGTGGCCATCCTAACCCGTCAGTATTCCCCCAGATCTATATAGTATCCTGTTATCTGAGCTCCCAGAGGAAAGTTGCCAGGTGTCTTCCTGTAAACTAAATATGACTCTATCATCCCCCTGCATGTAATAACCTGTGGGATTTTATGGGAACCCTTTATGTTGACACGAAGCCCTTCACAGTCGGACCCTCTTCCTATTCACCCCACCCTCTGTCACAGCCACTCAACTTCTGAGCGTTCCTAGAATGGAATGTTCCTCTTGTGTTTCCCTTCCCCTTTATACACTCTTCCTATTCCTGTGCTTATGAACCCCTTCTAAAAACCTCTCCAACACCCAGTGCCAATTTTATTTCCTCTCCTGAATCTTCTAGGGGGAGTATAAAGCTCCTTTTTTGGTACCTTATTACTGTATTGCACTGAAATATTTCTGATTATGTACTGGCCTCCCCCGACCTCCCACCCCAACTAAGGCAGGGAACTACAAGTGTTCCCATGACATATACCAAATACATTTCCCCCTATGACCTGTGCTTTTGCTTATTTGGGCAACATTTTACTTTTAATCATTTGATTTTCTGGCCTTTCAAGACCAAACAAGAATTCTGATCCTTTCTGTGTTTTTCCCCTTTTTTAGGCTTCAGATGATGAGTCTTACATCAGTGATGTGAGCGATAATATATCTGAAGACAACACGAGTGTTGCAGACAACATTTCTCGGCAAAGTATGCATCCTTTGAGCTTCCAGGTTGTTCTGTCTTCTTGTCAAGTTAGAATGCTGGTGCCTCAGTGAACAATCATTTTCTCCCCTCACTGATTGTTCCTTTTGCAGCTGATCATTTGATGCATTTTATATTTGTATAATCTGTTAAGGTAAATGGTGGAAAACCCCAATAAGGTCGATGCTTAAATGAAAAAGGTTTACTTCTTGCTTCAACCAAAAGTTTGAGTCTTTCCTATTAAATATATTTAATTTTTTTAAAACTTGTCTTTTCTGGAATAATATTTGAACACGTGTAACACCTCATTTTAAAAAAAAAAAAACCTGTACGTTGATGTTTTGTGCATTAAATAGCAACTCTGTGTTGAAATAATTCAGGTCACTCTTGAGAGAGTCTAGTGGAGGCTTAAGAAGTTAAGCCTCACAATCAGAATTATTTGAAAGAGTGCATCTTTCCCAGATTCTGTGAAATAAAAACAGCAAAATACCTTTTATCATGACCGTCGTCTTTCTCTCTTTTCCAGTCTTGAATGGGGAGCTCACTGGAGGAGCCTTCCGAAACGGACGTCGAACCTGCCTGCCAGCTCCCTGTCCTGACACCAGTAACATTAACCTGTGGAATATCTTGAGGAACAACATTGGTAAAGACTTGTCTAAAGTCTCTATGCCTGTGGAGCTGAACGAGCCACTCAACACTCTGCAGCATCTCTGTGAGGAGATTGAATACAGTGAGCTTCTGGACAAGGCTTCAGAGACTGACGATCCCTACGAGCGCATGGTAATAAATAACAGAGCAGTACCTTTCAGGGATTTGTCAACCCTAGATGTGGACTAAGGCAGAATTTGTTATAATGGCATATTTGGTTCCTGCATAACACTGCATAGGAAAAGGACGAAACGGTTCATTTGCACAAATTGGGCAGGACCCCAAAGTTCCAGATACCTTTCTAGAAGATAGATACTGTATGACTTATCATTGGTCATGAGAGTTTCTGAAGTTAGGATGTTAAGCTGTCACACTCCTAGGTATAAGGTATGCCCAGCCTTGCTCTAGCAGCTTTTCCTGAAAGCCAGGAGAGAGCCCATTTGTTCGAGAACTTGGGTCCGAGCAAGTAACCTCCTGTTTGTGCTCTGCACTGGCCTCTGATCCACACAACTGTGGAAAACGTGACTGCCCTCCAGAAGGCGCCAGCAGCCACAGTGCTAGGTTGTGCAAAGGACGTAACCTGTAAGCTGGGTTTCAGAACCTTTGAACTCTGTGATGCTCAGGAAACTGGGTGACGGCTGAACGAAGAATGCTTAGCCTCAGATGCCTGCCGGTTCCCATGCGAGGACTTTAACGTCATTGTCACTCATATTTTTACCCATGCATTTACAAAGAGTCTGCAAAGGGCAGAAAACGCAAATACCATCCCGTCAGCCCCCGTGGACAGAGCTGTGTAAAATCTAGAGGAATAAGGGACGAACAGACCTGGAAGTAGTCTCTCCTATATTATTTTCCTTTCTTAAATGTTTTAACAGGTTCTTATTGCTGCATTTGCAGTTTCAGGATATTGCTCCACCTATTTCAGAGCAGGAAGTAAGCCATTCAACCCTGTCCTTGGAGAGACTTACGAATGCATTAGAGAGGACAAGGGATTCCGATTTTTCTCAGAACAGGTAAGTCCCGCTGGACTCAGTGAGGTTTCTACGTAGAAACCATGGAAGGACAGGTTGATGATGAAACAGCTTTTTGATAAACCACTGTTTTCCTCTGCCTGTGTCTCTGCCTCTCTCTCTCTGTCTTTCAAAAATAAATAAATAAAATCTTGGAAAAAGAAGAACTAAAGTGAAAGACTTACACATTCTGAGAATAGTTCAATAATAGAGACGGAAGAGTTGACTAGTTTTTATTTAGGGGTAGCCTATATATGTTGGGAAAAAATGATCATTTATGGAAGCTTTAACACTGATGTCTTTGCCTTCTTTTTTGTTTTTATTTACCAGGTTAGCCATCATCCACCCATTTCTGCCTGTCACTGTGAATCCAAGAATTTTGTGTTTTGGCAAGGTTTGTATTTCAAATATAACTTCAAAATCCAACTGGTGAGCCTCTGAAAATTTTCTAGTTTCTAAAAGTATATTATTATGCTCAGGTTAGATTTCTACCTTGAGGACTCAGAGAATGTTATTTAATAATTGGTGTCGAATTCAGTTTGAGAACTCAGATTTCCTGGCTTAAATATGAAACCATGTCATCTAGGAAATGAAATTGTATACCTAGGAAACCAAGCCCTAGGGATAGCAGAGCTCCAGGCCAGCTGTGCCGGCTCAGGGCTATCACTCTACCTCATTATGCCTCATTGTCTGCATCTATAACATGGAGGTCCTGTCTGCTGCCTTCTTGCTTCTTGAGGGTGTGCAAGGAAATCTTAATCGTGAAAGAAGATTCTGTGACACATCACGTGTGGTCACAGTCTATTTGGATATGAAAACATTGTGCCATCATGTGAGATAAACCACTGAGCCCTGGGCCGTATCTTAACAACCAGTGTAGGAACGTGTTTGTTAAGTTAATTTCATTTTCTCATAAATCTTACTTATTTTTCTGTATCTAGAGATTTAGGTTTTTTCTGTTCTCCCAAATAATATAACTTTTCAAATCAATGGGTATATAAATCAGTGGCATTGCCATACTGCAATTATTTTTATTATACCTCTTATTTTTAACATATATGTTAACTATTTCCGCCATTTAATTAAAACTTACAATAATGTTATCTAGACTTTAATGCGCAGTAGAGTCTATGTGTATATGTGTATGTGAATTCACATACACACATACCGTTCTGAGCTTTTCCCAGTTTTATTAGTTGAAACAAATATGGAATGTGTGTTATGGAGAAACATAGGTAGTAGATTTTTTTGATTCACAGTTGAGTTTTTCACTTTGGGTCATTCCCAGGTACTTCTATATTAAATCAACATAGAATCAATTGTGATTGTGAAAAACCTTTGTGAAATGTAGAGCGTTAACACAAATGTTAGTTTTTACACAATAAATGATTAGATACAGAATGCATATTTCTTTTCTTCTGCCTGTGTTATTTAGATATCAGATGGAAAAACAAGTTCTGGGGGAAGTCAATGGAAATCCTGCCTGTTGGAACACTGAATGTCATGCTTCCAAAGTAGGTTCCTTTCATCTTCATTTTGGTCTTCTACTTGCTTTTCTAAGTCAGAAATGGGTCTTTGAAACTCTAGAAGGTGCCAATGATCCACCTCCATGTATGCCCAAAATTTCTGTTAATTTCTACAAAGTTTTAAGAATGGAGAAAAGCAAATAAGAACTGTAGCATGTGTATCAAAGCTCCCTACTTCTATCTCCGCATGCTCCATTCACCAAGTCAACATGAGCTATACCTGTCTGTCCCAGGTACCATGTTACTTTGCATTTTATATCAAAGTTTCTCTTTTTAGCCACTTCTTTTCTATGTAATATGTATTTTCACTTTTGAATTCGTCTTAGATCCAGGGACTATTTTTAATGTCTAAGTCTGTTTATTTAAGAGGAGTGATGAAATCCTTTCATGGTATTTTTCTAGAGGATATAGCTTATAAATTTTTTAAATTAGTTGAAGTTTTCATTGAGGCCAAAGTATTGATTGTTTTTGTTTTTTTCATTTGGTTGGTGTTGTTTGGCTTTCTTTTTGTTTATTCTGTGGCAGAATTTGCTAGTGAATTAGATATGAAGGAAGGTGGGGTAAGCGAAGAATTCCCAGGACCACAAAATAAACTTTAAATATTTGCAAACTCATAAGTGGAAAGAGAGTTTTCCCAGGGATATAGAGAGCCTACATCGTACCAATTCATACACTTTTAAAGAAACTTAGAAGTGTTTTACTTTATTTCGAAATAACATTTTATTTGAAAATAGAGATAATGTGCAAACTTAAAGGTGATTGGAAGCTATGCCATCTCATTCCTTGGCAAAAACTCTAACTTACTGTGACCCAGAATTTGTGTGAAATACATGCTATTTGTGATCAATAGTCTTTTCTCAAAGAATTATTCATGTCTTTGGTCTTAATTCAAAGTATGAAACAATGTCCCCAGGTAATCTTTCTTAAAGGCATACCCTATCATGCCTAGTTCCTCCCTCAAATCCTTCCACGATGGCCCATTACCTGTAGTAGGAGTCCAGACCCATTGGTGCACCGTTGAAGGCCTCCCCTGCTCGGCTCCAACACCTTTCCAGCTTTGCCACCCCCCACACTCATTCACCTGTGGCATACCTCTGGCAGGCCCCCTGATGCATACTGCTCTTCTGGCTGCTGTCGCTTTGTCAGCACCTTTCCACAGCCTACAGCGTCCTCCTATCCATCCTCTAAGTTTACACTGAATCCAGCTTTTGCCAGCAAGTCGTCCTTGATACTCACCCCACATTCCAGGCAGATCTAAAGATTCTCCCTTCTGTGTTCTTATGATATTTCCTCATCATATTTTCTTATAAGTATCTATTGCCATGACCATCTACTCCCACCACACTTGCTTGAAGAGAGCAAGAAACAGGTCCTAGTCAACTTGGTGGCTTTTGCATCTGGACTATAGAGGGCACTGAAATGTTCCTTAAATGAATGAGCCCAATAAATGTCCTTGACTACATAGAAACTTTCAACAAAGAAATTAGAGGAAAATGAGGGAAAAGGAAGCTTTGGCCAAAGAATATTCTCAGTCATAGAAACAGAAATACCTATTTGTGACCTTCATTGTTTTTAATCAACATTGTATTCTTCACTAGGTATGGAGATTGCTATGTATGGAATAAAGTCACCACGTGCATACACAACATTCTCAGTGGGAGGAGGTGGATAGAGCATTACGGAGAAGTAACCATTAGAAATACCAAAAGCAGTGTTTGCATTTGCAAACTCACATTCGTCAAGGTAAATAATATAATTAATTAATTAATTAATTATATAAAATGCTTCGTAAAGAAGATATAAAAGTTACCTGTAACAGCAGCAGGTGAGTCTGTCCCATATCATTGATCCTGAAGGACGTTTTAGATAAGAAAGCAGAACCAACTGGCGGAGTTACTCAAGGCATGCAGACATCTGAACATGTGGAGGTCAAAAAAGGCACCATTTCAAAACAGAAGAAATATTCTTCTTTCTAAATAATTTTCTTTTTAAGCAGCCAGTCAGTATTCATTAAGTAAAATTCCAGAAAACACTTCTTGCCTTATAGCGAGTCTTCTGGTTTCTATTTCTGTTCCCTCTTGATTGCAACATAGTCAAGTGATCTTATTTTAGGGAGCTAATTATAATGCATTTGTCATTTTCTGCGGATGCATGTGGATGATAACTTCCAGGCACTATAAGCTTTATCCAACTCTGCCACTATGATGATCCAAATTTGTTCAAGAAGAACCTTGTCACCTTTATTAACGAGAAGATTCCTGAGATAGAATGCCTCCAAAATACCATTTTCCCCCAGTTGCTCTGGTCTAAAGTGAAACACGCAGTGTTGCCCTCATGTTTGGGTGTGCTACAGGATTCATCATGGTCCAGAAACTCCACCACCCCCTTTAATCTAGTCCACTCCTGATCTCATTCTGCTAAACACACTGGCGTCTTAAAACTCAGAATGTTCTCTTCTTAGTGAAAACGTTTGAAGCCACCTTAGAAGGTCATGCTCATTTTAATTGAAGAGCTTTATTTTTACTCAAGATACTTTTCCCATTTTCCTTTTTCTCTTGTGGACTCATTAGATGGCTCAGAACTGAAAAGCCAGGATCATTACTTTGGGTGATGACAGTAAATGTGTGCATTTAGATTTGTGGACCCTGAGAAACCTCGATTTAGTCCTGTCCCTAATATTTGCGGAGCTCAGGGCAAAAGTACAAATGGAGGCCCCTATTCCATATATTAAATGTTAATACATAAGTTAAATTAAATATGTAAATATTTAAATGTTTCCATATATTAAGTGTTAATATATAAATTAAATATTAAATATGTAAATATTTACAACTTATAGATCAAACCTACAGTCTGTCACATAACTTATGTTCCATTCTTTGACCTTGACAAATACACCTTGTATAACAAAACCTGTAAGGCTGAGTTGAACACTTTAGAACTCCAGGCTGGAAACCTGGCAGTGCAGGAGAGCCAGCCCTGATGCATGGTCTAGCGTAGAGTGGAGATTATCCTTTTCCTTAAAGTTAAACCAACTAGCACCTGGAAAGCCTTTCACATAAAACATTTGAGATAGATTTCTGAAAGTGGTTGGAATGAGCAACTTCCAAGGTAAGAAAGTTTTCCGTACAGAAATTACAGGGATTGGTGTTATTAAGGAGATTGGATGTTTTAACTGGGGTTTGGTGTTTTCCAGGTGAATTATTGGAATTCTAACGTGAATGAAGTCCAGGGGGTTGTAATGGATCAGGAGGGGAAGGTGGTGCACCGGCTGTTCGGGAAGTGGCATGAAGGGCTCTACTGCGGTGTGGCCCCTTCGGCAAAGTGCATCTGGAGACCAGGTGAGAGGAGCTGGAGCCTCTTGCCTCCGGAAGGCACCTGAGTGACAGAAGGGAGGGAGTGTCCCATCTCATGCAGTTCACCTTCTGTTTTTTTTTTTTAATAGCGAAACTAAAAACATAGATGCTGATGGTAAGCATAGTTATATTTTATACTTAACATATAAACTATGTAAATCACAACTTTTGATAATAAGGATTACAAACTTTAGGCCTAATCTGACAAGTGGTCAGAGATAGGGCTTCCTGTAAAGTCATTCTGCATGCAATACCTACATTCAAAAACTGGGCATGTTTATCAAAGAGTTTAGAGAATTGAACTATACAAACTTAAATCCTTACTCATTTATTCTCTGTTCTAATAAAACAAGGGAAAGCCTGCAAACATCTATAATCCACAAAGTCAATAACTTAGCCAGAATAAGTGATCTTCTCACTTGAGCAGCGAAAAGCTGCAATATGTTGACATTTAATGAAAGATATCGAGAGAGTTCCGGTAATACACTAGCAATAATTGAATATCAGGGGTAAAGAGAACAAGTGTCCACGTGATAGTTATTTTCATTGCAATTTTGTCAGTTATATCCTAACTTTAAAATTAGATGTTGGGCAGCCCGGGTGGCTCAGCAGTTTAGCGCTGCCTTCAGCCCAGGGCGTGATCCTGGAGACCCAGGATTGAGTCCCACGTCGGGCTCCCTGCATGGAGCCTGCTTCTCCCTCTGCCTGTGTCTCTGCCTCTCTCTCTCTCTCTGTGTGTCTCTCATGAATAAATAAATAAAATCTTTAAAAAAAATAAAATAAAATTAGATGTTGGCTTTCTAAGAGACCTCAATGAGTATTTAAATTTCCTACTGGTAGAGTGGTTAGTTCATAGATGCAGCAGCTATTTACTGAGTAGTGATTATACATTAAGCTTTACTCTAAGAGCTTGGAATACATCAACAAGCGAAGAAGCATACGAAGATCTGCCTTTGAGTTACATTAAAATGTGCCAATAGATTAATATCTATTTAGATCTGCAGCTTTTCTAAAAGGAAGTAAAATTTCTGGTGAAATCTTAATGTTCCTAGTTAACCACCCCAGCAGTTAGTTACCCAGTTAAATATTTGAGGAAAAAATCATGGCAGAGTTTAGCCAGTAAAGAGTACTATATGTACAAAGTTTTTTTTTTTTTTAAAGGCTGGATTTTATTAAACATATGAATCTCCCAGTTCTGATAGCTGGCACGAAGTTTCCTATCTAGCAAAATACAACGAATTCAATTTGCTTAAGAAAAATCTAATCTGGTTTTTATGACTACAGATTTGGTATTAGTATGGATTTTAATTAAGTTCCTGGGTTAAGTCCGCTTTTACAGGCTTTCTTAAACCTCTTTGCCAATCACAGTGCTTTATTGGCATCATTCCAGGTTCCATGCCAACCAACTATGAGCTCTACTATGGCTTCACAAGGTTTGCTATTGAGCTCAATGAGTTAGATCCTGTACTGAAAGATCTCCTTCCATCGACAGATGCCCGATTCCGGCCAGATCAGAGGTGAGCATTGGCAGTGATGTTTGAAATGGACACTAGACCATGGCGTGGTGCTACAGATGCCATTGAGGCTTATTTTCACCACCATCATTTATTTATTCATTTAAGCATTCACTCATTCCCTTATTCGCTCCACAAAGTTTCCCACAGATGATAACACAGTTCTTAACCAAAGGCGTCTGCCCCCCCACCCCAAATTCACCAGAAGTATGCAAATTCATGAACTCTGTCTTCACTAAAACCTCCTCCAGCGTTTTCACCTCTTTACTTCTACTACTCTGTAACATGGACTAGCTTTTACTATGAAGAATAGAAAGATAAGCTACAGGAGCACCTAGAAATGCTTCGAGTTAAAGTCTGGAGTTTAGCCAGCATGATTTTGAGATGTACTCAAACAGGGTGTGAGATGTACTCAAAATACAGTCCCTTTAATACCTTCTGATCCTTATTTTTTATTGTTCTTATATGGTTCTATGTGCGTGTTGTCCATTCCTACAGAGTTAATTTTCCTTGTTCCAAAAATGCTATATGCCACACAGATTCCACCCAAGATCATTTTCTGTTTCCAGTGTATTTGTGGCTTTATGTGTTTTCTGCCAAAAGGTTCCCGTGTTGAATGTCCTGCTGTTTAGTCCTCCTACTACATTCCCCCCACCCCCAGAACGTGAGATCTCACTGTTTGACATTCACATTGATCAACAAACTTCCATGTACCTTATATTGAATCCCTGTTCTTTGCTCTCGTTTTGAAATTTAAGTACAGGTTTTGCAAATCACCACCAGGCCTGTTGTTTCTTTCTCGATTCTGTCCCCCTTATTCCCTCCCTGAATTTCATTGACGATCCATTTCCTTTTTGTGAACTTTTTTGTAATCTCCCCTAGTGTTAGATTCTCCTTTTTCTTTTTTTTTTATTTATTTTTTATTGGTGTTCAATTTGCCAACATATAGCATAACACCCAGTGCTCATCCCGTCAAGTGCCCCCCTCAGTGCCCGTCACCCAGTCACCCCCACCCACCGCCACCTCCCTTTCTACCACCTCTAGTTCGTTTCGCAGAGTTAGGAGTCTCTCATGTTCTGTCTCCCTTTCTGATATTTCTCACTCATATTTTCTCCTTTCCCCTTCATTCCCTTTCACTATTTTTTATATTCCCCAAATGAATGAGACCATATAATGTTTGTCCTTCTCCGATTGACTTATTTCACTCTAGATTCTCCTTTTTCGCCAGTTTGAGTCTCTCTGATAAAACAGGGAAACTCCTTCCCTCTCAATCTGTTCTAAAAGTAGGTGGAGAACAGCCAGCTACCCGCCTGCCTCCTCTGGCCTTTACCAAGTGTGTTTCAGAGAATATGGAAAAGAAATGCTAGCTGGTACTTCCTATTGTCCTAAGCCCAGGCTCGCTCATCATCTTGAAAATCTCAAGTTAGAGAACCTGAAAGAGCACAGAAGAGTCCTCAAGGCCAAACGACTCCCCTTCTAGCCCTAGCTTTACATTGCTGTATAAAATCAGTCAGTTTACACACACAGCAAGTGTGTGCACGGGAGGCCTGGGCCGGGAGCGAGGGGACATTATCAGAGTGTGACTGTCCACCATGTTATATTCTCAGCCACTAGAGGGTAACTTTATCCAAAATGAGATTATTTTTTTCTCAGCAAAGAGGACGCTGTGCTAGAGGGATAACTGTGTTGTTCTTAGATTTTTGGAAGAAGGAAATTTAGAAGCTGCGGCCGCAGAGAAGCAACGGGTGGAGGAACTCCAGAGATCTCGAAGGCGCTACATGGAAGAAAACAACCTTGAACACATACCAAAATTTTTTAAGTAAGTCAGCTCATTCCCCTAGCAAGCTCATGTTTTGCAAATGATCGCCAGCAGCAATGAGAGACTCTGGGTGGAAAAAAAAAAAAAGAAAGAAATGAGGGATGGGTTAGTGTCCAGGTAACTTAAACTGACTTCAGTTAAACTTCAGTTTGGGTTAAGGGAAAGTAATGAGCCAGGTTTTGCACTTGTGAACAGTTTGTAATGATAAAACCCACTTCTCCTCCACAGCTTTTTGCTTTTTGTGGGCAGCAGAAAGGGTGAGGGCCTTGCACAGAATGCTCCTTGTACTTCAGCAACACCATTTAGAACGGTGGAAACTTGTTTCCGCTCCCTCAGCTCAAGGCCCCAGTCGGACCCCACTACCCACAAGTCATCCTGGCTTCATTAGTATCCAGTGTTATTTCTAACACATGGGGCTGTGTCATTCAGGTTTGGTCCTTCTGTGGTAGGATCGTGGATCATTATTACAGGATTATTTGCAGGATTATATATACTTCACACAGAACCAGCTGTATTTTCCAAATCCATCTGCTGCCCTCCTGAGCCGGGGCAGATCAGCTCAGAATAACCTCACACCCTTTAGAGTTGCCATCTCATGACCATCGCCTGGGAGCAATGCAGCCTTGCCCTGTAGATGTTGCTAGTGCGCTCTGGGCGGGACCACGGAGGGGCTCACAGAGCTACTGTGGTCACATACTTCTCCCTGAAAGTGAAGCAGAGACTGTTCTTGTGGGTCTGGGGCCTGAAGCTCTACTTAAATGTGCTTTTTTTTTTTTTAAAAAAAAAAAAAAGACCTATTAATTTATTTATTTGAGAGAGCAAGGGGAAGGGCAGAGAGAGAGAGAGAAAGAATCCAGAGCAGACTCCGCACTGAGCGTGGAGCCCAATGTGGGGCTCGATCTCACGACCCTGGGATCATGACCTGAGCCAAAACCAAGGGTCGGTGCTTAACCGACTTGGGTACCACCCAGGTGCCCCATACCTGCTTTTTCAGGGGCAGTTCACTTTCTAGCCTTGCCTAGAAGTGATTTATTCGTGCCCGTTGCCCCCACCCCATGACTCTATCTGCTTCTATTTCAAATAGACAATAAAAACAAATAAAAAAAGAATTTCTTTTTGGTCAAAAATAGTCCAGTCACCAATAAGCAGGTAGGACACTAACTGGCTTACAAAGTACCCCTCATACCTATACATCTTCTCTACGGGAGCTGGTCCGATTACCAGGCCACCTTGATGTGATTTGTGTCTAATGCTGATTTTTATGTCTCCGCAGGAAAGTTATTGATGCCAATCAAAGAGAAGCCTGGGTTTCTAATGATACCTACTGGGAGCTGCGAAAGGACCCTGGGTTTAGCAAAGTAGACAGCCCTGTTCTTTGGTAAACTGGGAATGTAGAGCTAGCCAACATATCACGCTCTGAATGAATAAATACCTATGCACAATTATGTTTCCTAGAGCTCCGCGTGGTTTCTGGGTCGACTGAAAACCCACCGTTTGCTTTTCTATTCATCTTTATAATGGACTTTCAGAAGTGCATTAGACAAGGCCCCTAACCACTTTCGGATCCTTTCTGTTTTGCTGCAACCATATCCCTTAAAAAAAAAAAAATCCACGCCCTCCTCGAAAAGCAGAATAAAAGGAGCAGAATATAAAACCCAAAGTCTGAAGCGTCTGTAAAGAAAACAAACTGTAACTGGTGCTTAACGCTGATCCAGAGAGTGCGAGGCGACCTGATGCAGAAACCACGCGCCTGGTCCTTTGTCCCGAAGCGCTGGCCCCTCGCGCGGGGGGTCCCGGGGACGCCAGTCGATCAGCTCCGACCTCGAGTGTGTCTGTTTGACGTGGTGTACTTGTTACTGACCTTGTCCACAAAGATGTGATACTTCTCAGAACCCCGTTCCATCTGTACGCCATTGTTCATGCCTTAAGAAATGCAAAGATGTACAAATAAATCATTTTTTCAATGTGTGCGCATAGGTTCATGTGAGGGACAGCTCTTTCGAATCGTGGCACGATTCGCTTTCTGGGATCAGAACGCGTAGAAGGCGGACGGAAGGGGATTTTTGCAGAGTAGACTGCACCTGCTTTACTTGGAACGTTGGCGACGGTCTGGTCTGTCTCAAGGGCAAGAAGCAAAAGGCGTGCTCGGCAGAGGTGTGTGTTCACGTCGCTCGTCCAGTTCCTGTCCCGCCACCAGATAATAAACCCTCTTGCACCTCACCTCACGGTGTGCCCTGTTATTTGGCAATATCTGTACTTGATTTGAACCCTTGGCATCAGTGTTAAAACCTTAGAAGGGAGTAATAACGAAAAGCACGTGGGGTTTGTGCGTGGGCTTAGGAGCCACCGGCCCCCCAGCTGGGTTGGAGGGCGGCCCAGTGTGGCCCGCGTTGCTGTGCTGCGCCTGGCCCATGGGCAGCGGTGGGACCCCACTGGGAGCACAAGCAAGGGTACTTAGTAGCTTATTTGCATTGTTTGTATGAGTTCTATGCAAAACCATATTTTATATTCTCATCAAGTGCTCCTGTGTGATATGTCTTAGGCATTTGCCTTGCTTTTGGCAGAGATTAAAAAAAAACAAAAAACAAAAAAAACAAGCTAAGGATTTTATCCATCCCAACAAAGGCAGGGTGGGGGTAGGGGCAGAAATATGCTTTTACCTACTTGAGGATTTGTTTTGTTTTGTTTTTTTCTTCCAGTATACAGAGGCTTTTGTAAGAAACTTGCATCAGTGTTCCTGAGTTTCTGCACGTAGACGACTATATAAAAATGCCTGTATGTTTAAAAAAAATCTCCTGATGGAGCTTTTCCTAGAGAATTAGAAAATGACATATATTTTATTCTTAGACTCTTACCATCGGATTTTAAGCGCTATTTTAAACTCTGATAACAAGGCTATGGACATCTTACGTTTCGTTACGAGGTGTTGATTTTCGTGTTTTCTCTCCTCAGCCAAGCATCCCTAATCGGTGGCTAGTCCGCTCTCAACCACCGCTGCCCTGAGAGCCGGAGGGAGAAGCCTGCAGTGTCCACTAGGTGGAACGGTGTTTTAGTTTTGAAACTCATCCCTCCTCCTACCTGAGTGCCCTACATTATGTGTACCGTAGGGTTTGAAGAGAAATTTCCCTTCAGTGAACCCCCTAACCCCTAGACTTTAGCCTTCCACTGGAGCAACACCCTCCCTCGGATTCTCGATGCCTTTAATTTCCATTTGAAATCCATAGGTGGCTTGCCTCGAGGTAGTACAGTTATTCCCTTTGTTACTGATTTTTTTTCCTGTGCATTCATCTTGAGGTCTTTTTTTATCTGCGTCCTGAGACCCAGGCCTTTAATTTTAATTAGAATTTCATCTGAATTCCGTGGTCTTCCCCTTGGAAGTCTGTCCTCCCGCAGTCGGTGAAGCTTTAAATATGATTTAAAGTGGTTCTGGTCTGTACTTACTGGCACTTCCCTGAACAGCCTGAAAATAAGACAATTCTGCAACGCAAAGGTACTGCAAGCAGAGAAGCAGGAAGGCCAAGCACTAGGTGACCACGGGCGCATCAGTCAGACGGTCAGACGGCTGAGAGAGGACCCAAGGCCCATCAGGGAAGCAACTGCTGTACCCCCACATTCCGCTGTAATTGAGGAAACGAGTGACTGCTAGAGAGGCCCTTTGCTAGATAATAAGTTCAAGCTACAAATCAAGTAGGTAAATGTTGGTCAGAGCAAACCTGAAACTCTGGGATTTCAAGATGTGGATGAGAAGAATGTCACATCATGGAAAGCACCACATTTTATCATATCCCAGGTTTAGAATCTCTTTTGAGTTCTAGATATCCCGATTGGACTTCCAATTCAAGCAATCAGTTCAGTTTAGGTGATATTCCTATGATACCTGAATCTCCCTATTAAGTACTCACACCCATGTAATGGCCTCATCCCTACCCCCCCCCCCTTTTTTTTTAACTTTTTATTGATATCACCGTTTTAGAATTGTGAGACTTACTCTGTTTGGGATTGTCATCTGCATAATTTGGGGACTTTTGAGACTAGTTTAAACAGCAAATGGATAGAAAAACATATTAGATCGTTCCTGATAAAACCTGACTTACTAGAATTTTAAATAAGGCTCTTTGTTTTAAGGGTACTTTTCTTATTTGTTTTTCCCTAAAACAATCTAAAATAGAGATTTAGTTCATCTGTATACCTCCGCCTTGATTTAGTCATAAGCTCCTTCCTTCATCTTTCTGAGCTGGTCATTAAGGAAAGCAGTGATAAGTGATGATGGTCCCATGGATGTGGCTAGACTGAACAGATCGATGGCACACACCAGCACTCATCAAGGTCGACCAGAAAACTAATTATTTTGCTTCCATATGCTGCCACCCAGGGTGCAAATTTACTCTCAGATTTTGCTGTTACTGTTTTTTTTTTTTTTTTTAATTAAGTCGTTTTTTCACCGGTTACTTAAAGTTCCCCAATAAGTTCCAGGCAGTTGTAAAAGTAAACCTCTTTTAAGATACCTTTTAATATTACCTATCAAGTTAGATGTGACATAAAAACTACCAAACATATTTTCCGAGTAAGAGAAACCAAGGGGGTATCAATACAAAGGATACCAGGCTGTTGATTTCCAAACCTTTTGCTCCTCTTCATTCGTCTGGTCCTGTGCCTTGCAGCAATCCCACTAATCAGTCATTAGCCCCCTGCCCCAAGGGGCACTTGGAAGGCAGGGGTTAAAAGAGGAACCCAATCAATGGTTTGCTTAGTTCTGTTACAGCTGTGACTGGAGAAGACTTTATAATCATAATCTAATGTATGATTTTGTTATTAAAAAAACTAATTATCCATCTTGTCTAATCTTGTTCCCTGTCATCCTAGATAATGAAGTGTTTGGGGGAGCAGAGCTCCTCACACGCCAGGGGGTGTAATAAATGTTTGCACTTGGTTCAAGTCGTTATATTATGAATGTGGCACAGTAAATAAAGTTTGTGTACAAAAGACTAGTTTATTTCTATGGGAGCCATTATGTTCAGGATATATATAATGTATCTAATTAAACAATTATGAATCTATTTTGTGCTCCAGAAATGTTCTTTTGGGGGAAAGATGGAAAAAATGTAATTGGAGCTAAGATTAAAGTGTCTTCGGTTTTGTTGGGGTTTTGTTTGTTTCCAAAAAGCTTCCCAGTCATTTAGAAATACTGCTTATCAAAACATGATTAAACCCTCTAATTTTTAACTACACACCTCTTGTGTAGAATTGACAGCTTATAAAGAGTACATTGCATGAATCATTCTGCTAAGCCTGACTTTGTTCAGCTTTAATACATGACCATGAGGACACAGCTTACGTACCCGTGTGAGAACACTTCTGTGTCCCTGAATTGCAGGGACATTGCAGCCTCCGCTATTAGAGAAGATGGCAAATTGCTTAAGAAGGGGTTAGCTTTAATTCTTTCCAAATGAGATCTAAAAACAGAAGTCTTTAGAAACCATTGTGATGAAGCAGGATGCCCAACATATGAAGCAAGTGAAGCCCCATGATTAAGCCAACTTAACATGTGGTGGTTTCCTGTTACCTGCATCTTTTTGTTTCCCAAAAGCCCCAATATTCTTCTCTTTCCTCTGGTCCTAATGTACTGAGGGGGAGGGATACACATGTCTGTTCTTTTGCACTCTGTCATTGAGTATGGGAAGAATCTGCAGTATTTATGCACAGTTGCAGGGAACCACTGCATTTAGCCTCCGTGGAACACTATTCAATGCTTGTGGATTAAAAATTGCCCCATAATTATATATTATTTGTTTCCTTGGTTTCTTCATTGGTAAGAAAAAAAAATAATTTATTTTCTGCCATTTTTTCCTATTATACCTTCCTTCTAAATATAGATAAAAGGAATTCGAGTTTTCAGAAAATAAGGTATAATTCTATTTGAGTCTTCTTACTTTAAGTTAATAAGGTAAGCAGCAATTTAATGCTGTTAAACAGAAGAATGCTAAGACTATTTTGTCTTAGGCACCAACTTCCTGCACCCCGTGTTTGTCTTCATCCAGCTATTTCTTTAGGAAATGGTATGTTGCTAGAAATTTTTTTCAGTCACTTCAAGCTTTTATTGAGATATCACTGACATAAGCTTTACATATATGAATAATTTGGTACATTTTGACATCTATGTACACTCTTGACACCATCACCACCAAACATTTCCTCTGCCCCTTTATCATGCCTCTTCTGCCCTTCACATTTGCCACCCTGAGGCAATCTTTGATCTGCTTTCATTGCTTCTTAAAGTCTGCATGTTTTCTTGTATTTATTACATATGGGACTTTTCTAGAAGACTGTGCGTACAGGTATATGGATGCCTCCAAACTCCTCCCGTGCCACTGCCACGGTGTCTACCATCAGCAGCGACACATTATGAGACGATCTCATTAAGTTATATATCTGGTAGCCCCGTAGAAAGTTTAGATTTTAAAAAGAAGACAATTAACTTTTTCATATCAAAATGGTCATGTAAGTTAATGGATTCATTTCCATCTCTGCAGTGTGTGTGTTGGGGGGGATGGTCTCCAACATAATGGTAACAATGTACTTTTGGCAGTGCTGCAGAAGCCCTGAGAAGTGTTTGCCTCTTGTTTGTAAGGAACAAATCACTGACAAAGCCATGGGAATCCAGAATGACCGCTCTTGAAATGATGGCATCTTGATAATGATGACAAAGGAAGCAGGCTTTGCTGCTTTATTATTTGCCACATTGGAAAGTTCCAGGGCTCAAGGAGGCTAACTTTCCATCTTTTCTAATGTGCTCATTCCTCATCTAGAGATCAAGTTGTTAAACCTAACTTTCAGAAAGAAATGGAAATGAAGTAGTTGCAGTCCAGGGAAATTCTGCCACTGGCAGCTGTGCAAGTTGAAAGCTTATTCCTCATTTCTTGCCCCGCAAAGCCTATTGCTTAAAAGTAGAAAACTTTTCCAGAGACTCGCAAATACAGCATGATTGACATTAAATGCTACTGGAGAAAAAAGTCAAGAATGAGTAAAAGAAACGGAATCTGAGAACGAGAAGTAGGCTCCCTGAGTGGATGGGTCCCAGAGAGCCAAGTTAACGCCTTAGATTTTTATTTATAAACAGATACCTGAGCTCCCCTCTGAAGATTCTGAGTCCCTTGATCTAGGGTGTGAACCAAGAATCTGCATTTTACCAAGCACCCATAGCCCCCAGGAAATTTTAAGGCAGAGGGGAAACCTCTATGAGCATGGGCTGGCCCAACCACCTACACTCCCTGGCCCCTGCTCCAATCTCAAGATTTTGGTTTTTTGTGGTCTCATAGTGACATTTAGGAGTCAACAAGAAAGTCTACTTCAGGCAATAAAAACTGACTCGAGCTTGGTGACTTGTGACTCACATTGCCGTGCTTGGCTTCTTGGCATTTTGATGACTTCTATCCCGAGGCCAGTGCTGTGATATGAAGGTGAAGAGGGAGGACAGAACTCTGAGACCTGAAAGATGAGGCTGCGTTAACCAGAGACTGTCAAAGTCTGTTCTGGGGCATTCTGACCAACCTAGGTAAATAGAACTTCGCTCTTCAAAGCCATGGATCAACCTCTCCTGCCTCACCCTCCATTCCCTCCTAAATCTGGTTTATGCCTCCAAGGGAAGTTTCAAAATTGGGCTGAGGGGGTCTTCCTGGCTGGTGGAAGCCCACAGGGAAATTCCATGGCAAAGCGGGCTCTTGATCACCTGACAGATTTTCATAACGAGGTATAGCAGCAAATTCTTTATCCACGTCAGCTTGTTGCCTGAAAAATATTACATTTTTAAATTTTTCATTTGAAAAGGCTCCACTGTGAAATTATTCCACTTAAAATTGAATATACAAAGGCAATAGTCATACTGTTTGTTTGCCTATGGTCATTTTGAGATAGAAAAATTAAATTTTATCTTACATTAGGGGTAGAATTTCAGGGAACTTTCTACAGAAAAAAGAATAGCTTATAGTTAAATTTCCTATTGAAAGAGGAGTTATTCATTGAAAAACATAGTCTAATCTGTGTCACCTTGAAATAAGAATTGTGTCTCTTTGATGAATGCTGTGTACCCAGAATGTTACCTTTGTAAGAACACAGGAAACTCAACAAATTTTAAACTACATAAAGAGGCTTGAGTTTTGTGGGTAGTATGTGCTAATGACCTGACAAAATGAGTAAATATTGGTATCTCCAGGAAGACACTTCAAGTTGGATTTAAAGAACATTGAGTATCTATTCTGACTACATTTCCAGCTCTTTTTTCTTGTGGTAACAATGCAGAAACGGTTTTCCGATCACATACTAGGACAAAGGACTTCTCCCTGAATTTTGAACTTATTTATATGAAGACCTAGAAAGCTGGTTTCAGCTTTCTATTTTGTTTCTATATTATAGGAGTAAAACTGTGTGTAGTTCTTAAAAGTTGCAGGAAACTCAAGGCCTCACAGATGAGTTTGTCCATTGCTGGGCTCTTGGGAAAGCTCCTAGGGATTGGCTTTTCCTCATCCAATTGTCCTCCCTCAGAAAGAGGCTGTTCCTCGGCAGGATTTTCTGTCACTGAGGAAAGCCCTTCCAATAAAATAGTGACAGTATATTTTGTTTTTCATCATCGTACACATTGTAAGCAGAAGATTTCTCAGTCTTGACTTCCAAGTCTTGAATTTCTTATAAAGAAGTGGAAGAAGAAATATTTTCAGTCAAAGCAATACACCAAACCTTTGGTCACTCGAATCCCCAGATGTTTCCTCTAAAAATATTGGCAGTTGGCCTATTTTCAACCCTGCTGGAATTTACTAAGCACATAGGCCCTGGGACCTTTTCAAGAGCCCCCCCCCCCCCCGCCAAGAATGTCCCAAGAATGTTCGCTGGGGAGCGGTCATTGGGTGGGGCCTCATCACAACGCAGTCCAACCACTGAGATGTGAGGGTCTTGTCGAAGCACCCCCTGGGGATGGGCTCACAGGATTATACTGAGAAACATCCATGTGGGTGGCAGGAGCGCACAAAGAAACCTTCCTTCTTTGTGTCCTTCTCTGTGCACTCACCAGAAGTCCTTAACTAGACAGATGGAGGGAAGGAGGGAGGGAGTGACTGATGGAGATTTAAGAACTCCAGACGCCAAAGAAATGCCCCTCCCCTTGCTCTGGAATAAAGCAACCAGAAAACAAATTGAGAATAAGTAGCAAAGAGACACAGTAAGTGAGACTTTGAGTTACTCTGAGTTTGTAATTGTATAATCATGGTGGCCATGTCACTTCCCTGGCCCAGGGATGAACTCACGCCAGAGAACGAACCTCTTACCAGTACACATAGTCCAGGGTACGTGACACTCCGGGGGTGGGGGTTTGTAGGTAGTGATTCTGTGATTTCATTTTAGCATCCTGGGTACAAAATTTAGATGCACACTGGGATAAACACAAAGGAGCACCTCCCTAGGCGGCGACGTGCTGATTACAGGGGAGATGGCAGGCCAGGGAGCACTCCCAGCATGGCCCTCTCAGGCAGTGACGTTCTGGTTTGTAGTATCAGCCCTGAGAGTTCAAGCTCCTTTTCTAAATTCCTCACAGTTTTGCCAAATACAGTGAATATTTAATGGAATATTCTAAACTTATTTTGTTCAGAAAAAGATGTTTTTGCCATAGGCAGTCTAGCCAAACTGATGAAAATGCCTAGAGCTAGCATGGTTAGAATCCCTTAGATTATTCATTTAGATGCTTTATTTGTAATTTGTTAGCATCTGGGACAGATCCTGACGACAAATCTATGTGGGTGGTATTATCTATGCTCTAACGCTGACAGTTCTGGGAGAGCCTGTCTTTCTAATGCACCACCTCACGTGAGGCTGCCTTCCCAACAGATTTGAGGAAGCAGAAGAATTTTTCTTTTTTCTAGCCAGCGGGGGAAATTTGCAAAGCTGCTAATTTATGACAACATTAGTGATTGTAGAGATATCGCAGGCTCTACTTTTGTAAGTCACAATTATGAATTCTAAAACCTAGGCCTGTAGCTGTAGGAGTTTCCTATTGGTGCTCTAACAAATCACCATAAACTTAGTAGCTTAAAACAACAGATATTTATTCTCTTACAGGTTCTGGAGGGGCAGGAGTTCAAAATGAGTCCTACAGGGCGAAAATGAAGGCGTTGACCAAGCTGTTTTCTTTTGGAGGCTTCGAGGGCGAGCTTGTTCCTTGTCTCTTCTGGCTCCTGATCGCTGCCTGCGGTCCTTGGCTCGTGGCCACATCCTTCTAATCTCTGCTTCTGCAGTCACACTGCCTTCTCCTCTCATGTAGTCAAATCTCCCTCCCTGCTTTTATTAGAACACCGTGATTATATTTAGGGCCCACCCAGATAATCCAGGATAATCTCCCTATCTCAAGATCTCTAATATAATCAGATCTGCAAAATCCCTTTTGTCATGTGAAGTAGCATTCACAGATTTCAGGAATTAGGACAGGGACATCGTTGGGAGCCATTCCCAACGTTGAACGTAGGTTCAGCCTACCCCCAACGGATTGACAAGCAGGAGGTGAATTGCACGACGCAAATGCAGAGGAAGTAAAAAAAAAAAGCTATAATTAAATAATAGATTTTAAGAGTTAGCCAATTGCTCCAGTCAAGACATCTAAAAGAATTCTTTTTTTTTTTAAGATTTTATTTATTTATTCATGAGAGAGACAGAGACACAGGCAGAGGGAGAAGCAGGTGCCATGCAGGGAGCCTGACGCGGGACTCGACCCCAGGTCTCCAGGATCACACCCTGGCGGACGGCGGCGCTAAACTGCTGAGCCACCCGGGCTGCCCTAAAACGATTCCTTTATAAATCTACCATCATTCCCTAAAACAGTGCTTGGCATATCGTAGGTGTGCAAGAAATATTTATTGAATGGATGGATGGGTGAATACAGTTCCCCCATGGAGACTGTAGACAGAAGAAAATGAAAATCTCTGAAGAAAATAACTTTGGATTTTTTTTTTTCATTATATTGAAACCAAACAAACAAGTATGTGTTGAAATCTTTTTTGTAAAAAGGATTTTCCAGTTCCATAAAAGCGACTAATTCAGTTAATTAAATGGGAAAATAGGATAGGTTGCAGTCGGGGGTAGGGGGCATCAGTAGCACCCAGTCCTGAGTAGACTCATTCAGTAAGACGTACACGTTGGTAGATACAGGGGGCACAGAAGACACCACATTCTCAGGGGGACCATGTTCAACGACAGCCTTGTCCCTGGGCTCTCCATCACACTGTGGCACCTGGCCGCTCCTCCTACAAGGGCGAGTGACTAGAGGCATGGCTCTAAAGTTAGACTCAGTGCAATGCCTGGATGACTTCATACAGCATTAAGGAGATCTGACTTTGGACCAGCCAACCTCTGCCTCAATTAAACCCTGGGTTTTTTTTAATTTTTTTTATTTATTATATTATTTTTTTTTAAACCCTGGTTGAAAGCAGTATGGAAACTAGGCTCCTGTGACTTACCTAACTCGAAAGGGGGGAAAGATTTGCTTGAATCGGAGAAGTCCCCCATCGTTTGTAAAGGAGGAAGGCTTCCCTCAGCCCTCCTCTCTAGGCGAACCCCGCCCCTCCGTTCCTCTCCTGGACACGTGAACTTGTGCCAAATGAGACCGTTGGGATGAAAAGGTGGCCTTGGATAGATTTCATTCTTGAGGAGCAGAAGGAAAATGCACAAAAAATCACAAAGAAGCCTGTGAATTTTAAATAAAGCCCTTGTAGGTGAGAATGTACAGGTAGTGCGGGAGCCACCCGGTGCCCCAGCAGCCGGCAGCCGTCCAGGAGCGGAGTCCCACTGCCAGTGTGCTCTCAAGGCCAGAGCCCGGAGTGGTTCTCGACAAGCAAGTGACATCTGTTGTCTCTCACCACGAGCAGAGATCTGAACAATTCTGCCAATACAAGCGGGTTTTGTTCTGATGACCCGTTGGTGAAACAAAAATCCTGATGTTGCACCAAAGTGGGTTTTATCTTCTACATTTTTCTCTTGGCAAAAATCCAAGAGCCTTAGAAAATTGGCTTTTCCATTAATGACAGGGGCACCTGGGTGGTTCAGTCTGTTAAGCATCCAAGTCTTGATTTCATCTCAGGTCATGACCTTGGGGTCCTGAGATTCAGCCCTGCGTCTGGCTCTGCCCTCAGTGTAGACTCTGCTTGTACCTCTCCCTCCCCCCGCTTGCTCTTGCTTTCTCTCCCTCTTAAATAAGTAAATAACATCATTAAAAAATAAATGATAATAGAGAATGCAAGTGTCTATGTACTCCTTACCTTCCCCACTACTTTTACTGCCTACAGCCATCGTACGAATACATTTCTCTGTGGAGTCTCTTTATTCCAAGTGGAGTCTTTTCCATGGTGAAGAGTCAAAATGTGAAGTAGGAACTTCTATTTCGCAGGAAATTTGATGAAGAATACGTGACTTCGACAGGATGTTAATCAACATTTAGCCATCCACCATTGGCAATTTCATCCACCGTGGTGAAAGCAATGACCGCCTTGTGGAAATAAATGAAGCCCATCCACACAAGAACAGAGGCTGTTTATTCATAGTCTATTTTAGCAAGGAAGCCACCATCACTTGTGTTTGGCAGAGACCGACTCAAAGGCAGACAGGGGAGTTGGAATGTTCCATACTGAAGAAAAGCTCAGGTATGCCTAGATGGAAAGGCGTTGGCCTGGGGAAGATGGAGGTAGGCTCACTAGAAGCAAGATAGCGTGCGTGCTTAGCTTGGGAAGTAGATTTGGCTTTCTCTGGTCCTGAGTTGGAAACTGAGACAAATATGGGGAAGCTGGAGCCATTGACTAAGTCCTGATGGTTCTGGGCCAATTGGGCCAATGGCTGCAGAGGTTCTAGGTGAGAGTTCTATTTTCATATGCAGTCTGGCTAATGTCTGTTTGTACATTCAGTCTTTCAATAGAGAAAGCCAGAATATTAAAAATAAAAATGACAAAACAAAACAAAACCCCAGAAGGTTCAAATCTGCTGAAGAGCCGTCAGCATATACTTGAAAAGTTAGTTGTTATTTTAAGAACATTCATTGTGCCTGAAGATCACGACTTAACACACAGCTGAGCAGAAAGTGCATTTTCATATTACTCTGCGAAACATAACTTTTCATTCAGGTCACACGTCTCTGCTTCTAAATTACTTTTACTCATTGTGAGTCCAAGTTTCTGTGTGCATGCTCACGTGAAGCAATAGCTGTTAGTGTGTGCGTTGGCCTCGTTTAGCAATGACAATTTTATACCAGGGTCATAAGAGGCTGCAAGTAGAAAATCAATCGAAATAATTCCAAAAGCAGTTCAATGTTTTCATACAATTCATGTGATTGAAGTTAAGCCTTTAGGAGTTAATTATGTCAAAAGTGAAATACCTGACCCCCATTTTTTGTGAATGTCACTATAAATTCAGTTTTAAAACTCCATTTTCCTTTGAAAATGAAAATATTGGGCATTACAGTATTGTGATGACAAAATTGTTCTTAATAAGCTAAGAAATCTCCAGAGTACAGATAAGCCAAGAATTGGCTATCGTACAAATAGTTCATAATTGTGTTCAAACACATTGAGAAATTTTACCAATAAAAGAGTTGTCAAGTGGGGCACCTGGGTGGTTCAGTGGTTGAGTGTCTGCCTTCGGCCCAGGTCATGATCCCAGAGTCCTGGGATTGAGTCCCATATTGGGCTCCCTGCAGGGAACCTGCTTCTCCCTCTGCCTGTGTCTCTGCCTCTCTCTGTGTGTCTCTCATGAATAAATAAATAAAATCTTTTAAAAAAAAGAGCTGTTAAGTTTAACAAATATATATATATATATATATATATATATATATATATATATATATATGTAGAGAGAGAGAGAGAGAGAGGGAGAGAGAGAGTGTGTTAAGGTAACTGAATTACAAAATTAATGTGACAAAACTGATGTTGAATTTTTTTAAAAATCCAGTTTTCAGCATGGTTATATGCCATTTACTATCTGTCATCAGTGGAATTTTAAAATGTCTGAGTGGTACTTTGAAGCACTACTTTGCAACTCATTGTAAGTATCCTACAATGTATTGAACATTTTTGTAACGAGTTCTTTAAATTTTGGTTGCACTATGCTCAAAATAAGTTGGAAATTGTTCCTATAAATAGTCAATGAGTAGAGTACCAAAAACTTCAGCTTTTGAAGTTTTTAGTGAATTGCAATTATTAAAAACAAAATTTCCAAACAGAAGACACTGGATTTCATCCCTTCAAGCACAAGGTAGGAACTTAACAAATTTAATGATGAGAACTCAAACAATGTAGGTGGAATTCTTAAATTCTCTGAGCATTTGAATACCTAGACTTGAGTCTTTTGTCGGAATTCCTATTTTTAATTGGATAAATGTATATTCTTTACCCGAATGGAAGGAACAAAAATACCCAATGGTTTTGCAGCATCTAAATTTGGCAAAACTTTCCACATAATCATAAATAGAGATGGTTTATTTGAGACATTTTGTCTTGTAAAACTTTTTCATAGGGGGGCCTGGGTGGCTGGCTCGGTCAGTTGGGCATTCGACTCCTGATTTTGGCTCAGGTCATGAGCTCAGGGATGTGAGATAGAGTCCTGGGCTCTACGCTGGGCATGGAGCCTGCTTAGGATTCTCTCATTCCTCTGCCAACATCCCCTCCCACAACCACTCTCACACACGTGTTCTCCCTTTCTAAAAAATAAACCAAACAAAAACAAACAAACAAAAAAATCCACCACCTTTTTGTTGCTTGTGGCACTCAGATATCTGGTGCCAAATGGACAATAGCAGCCAAAATATTTGGGCCGAAATTTTAAACATTTCACAACAAAGAAGTATTCAATCTTAGAATATCCTTCACATAACAAAATCTACTCCAAATCTACCAAGTTCCTCAGCACTTAGAAAAAAGTTTCTCAGTTAAAAATATGGTCTATCAAGAAGAAGCAATTGAAGATTTCTATATAATCGTAAATAACCTACGACTTCAAAGAATACTGCAGGCAATTTTAAGAAAAAAAGAAAAAGAATTAGACCATACTAAAAAATACACACTTCAGAAAATGCCAGTGACTCAGTATTAGAACGAGAGATCTTTAAGAAACTGATTACTGTACACAAGTATATGCCAAAAATCATGGGTTTTATATGTGTACATAACCAATTTGAAGACATTTTAAAATATTTTTATTTAAAAGTACTTAGATACATATTTTGTAGGAAGAATGTGTAAAATTTTCTAGATTCTTATATTTTTAAAAAGAATCTTATTTTGAATTAAAATTTTAAAATTTTTTACAAGTTTTAATATCATAGAAAATACCATTTATGGTAAGGTAAAAAAGCTGAATATAATTATATACATAGAATCAAATCACAAATATGATTTAAAAATTGAAAAGAGACATCCTGGAAGTAAGTGAAGAAAAATATCAATTATGATTTTCTTGAGGTGGAAGATTATTTGTTTTTAAACTGTTTTTGAGTTGGGGCACCTGGTGGCTCAGTTAAGCATCAGACTCTTGATTTCAGCTCAGGTCACGATCTCAGGGTCTTGAGATCAAACCCCATGACAGGCTCTGCTCTCAGTGTAGAGTCTGCTGGGGATTCTCTCTCTCTGCTCCTCCTCCAGCACTCACACGTGGACATGCGCTCTCTCCCTCTCTAAAAATAATCTTTTAAAAAATTGTTTTTGAGCAGAAGTATTTTATAGGTCCACCAATACAATAAAATAAATTTGTTGGTCAATAAACATTTCAAAAAACATATAATTGTAATTACTTTTAGCACTCCCTTCTCAAATATACCCTGGTTTGGACAATAAATTATACAGTTATCCTATACAACTGTATCCCCCACTCTTTCCAAAATTAGGATCCTTGAAGCCCTTTCTTTCTGCTGGCCTTTGGTTTTTTTGAGGGTGTAGGCCTAAAATAGAGGACTTTTACAAGATAAGAAGAAAACTTACAACTCAATAACAAAAACACAAACAACCTGATTAAAAAATGAGCAAAGGAAAAAATAAAAATAAAAAATAAATAAATAAATAAATTTTAAAAAATGAGCAAAGGACTTGAATTGACATTTCTCCCAAAAAACTATACAAATGGCCAACAAGCATATTAAAACATGCTTAGCATCACTAACTAGGGAAATGCAAATCGAAACCACAACAAGATGCCATACATACTTACTAGGATGGCTATTCTTAAAACAAAAAATAAAAACAAAATAGCAAGTGTTGACAAGGATATAGAGAAATTAGAACCCTCGTACACTGCTGGTAGGAATGTAAAATGATGTAGCTTATATGGAAAGTAGTATGGCAACTCCTAAAAAAAATTAAAATTGAATTACCACATGATCCAGCAAATTCTACTTCTGAGTATACACCTTTAAAAGTTTGCTATGGCTGCCATAATGAAATGCCACAGACTGGGTGTTTTAAACAACAGAAACTTATTTTCTTATAGCTCTTGAAGCTAGAGGTCGAAGATCAAGGCATAGGTGAGTTTGGCTTCTTCTGAAGCCTCTCTTCTTGGCTACAGATGGTCACCCTCTTGCTTCCTCTGCACATGTTTATCTTTCTGTTGTATAGGCATGCCCCTGTGGTGTTTCTCAGTGTGTCCAAATTTCCTTTTTAAAAGGAAGCCAGTCAGATTGGCTCAGGGCTCATCCTAATGGCTTCATTCTGAGTTAGTCACCTGTTAAAAGGCTTTCTCTTCAAACACAGTCACACTCTGAGATACTGGGGATTAGAATTTCAATATATGAATTTGAGGGGGACAAAATTAAGCCCCTAACAATACCCCAAATAATCGAAATCAGGGTCTCAAAGAGATATTTATGCATCCATGTTCATAGCATTATTCACAATAGTTGAAAGGTAGAAGCAATACAAACGTTCATCAATAAATTAATTGATCAACAAAATGTGGTATACACATACAGTGGAATATTATTCAGCCTTAAAAAAGAAAGAAATTCTGATAAATGCTACAACATGGATAAAACTTGGGGATATCATGCTAAGTGAATTAAAGCAATCACAAAAAAAGACAAATACTGTATTCTACTTCTATGTGGCACCTGTAAAATTCATAGACATAGAAAGTACTAGGGTGATTGCCGGACATTGAGAAGAAGGAAGAATAAAGAGTTGATGTTTATCGGAATAGAGTTTCAGTTTTGCAGGATGAAATAGTTCCAGAGATTGGTTGCACAACAACATGAATGTACTAAACACTACTGAATTGTACACCTAAAAATGATGAAGATGATACATTTTATGTTATGTACCTCTTACCACAAATAAAATTTTTAAAAAAAAATAAAATGTCAGAGATGTATACACACATTGTGCCATTGTTAAATTTCCTTGATTTGATATGGTGCAATCATTACGTAAGATGTAACCTTCTAGGGACATGGGGTGAAAGCTACTGGGAACCGCTCTGTACCACTTACTGTCTTTGCAACTTCCCATAAATCCCCAATCAACTCCAAAGAAAAGGTTTGTTTTTTTTTTTTTTTTTTATTGCACTCTTGTGTTTACAAAGAGGGAAGTTAGAGATTGCCAGTTCAATCTCTTGGACCAGCATAACAGAACTTCACAGAGACAGAGATTAAAGAGCCTATTTAACCACAGCTTGCCTCTGAGGATAACTTTGATCGGAAAGAAGCTCACAAGCTGGGACTCAGCAGGACCAAGTAACCCATGTAATGATTATTACAAGTTATTAGCTGTCAAGGAAAGGCGAATTAACACACTGTCTCTTTGGCATTGGGACCTTGGTAATGGCTTCCTACTGAGAAGATTCCCCAACAATAATTCTGCATGTCGAATGCCTTGTTTACCCAACAGTAAACCATGAACTATAGCCCAGATTCTCTTCATGCACATCACTCAATATCACACTGTGAGGGCACGATCGGTACGTTGTTTCTAGCCGAGGCCGAAATGCAGTGGCAGGTTTTCCCCTCCAAACTCAGACACTAGATTTACTTCTTCCCTTGGAAAAAAAAAAAAAAGTTAGTCTCCCTTCCCCTAAACTGGAGTCCAGAAATGTCTTAAACTTATGGGGGCAATCTGTCTCAACACTTTCTTAATTGGAGCAGTCCCAACTTATTAATGACAGGATTGGAGGTGTTATCTAGGACTTGATCTCGTTCTCTCACCTATGATTCAATTCTCAAATTCTGCAGTGTAATGACTGCCTCTAGAAGAAGTATTCCTGATTGCCTGGCTCTGAAAAGAACTCTCTCATAAGGCTAGTTATAAAGAAAACTAAAAAGTTATAAAGAAAACCTTCTTTCAAGGCCAAGAAACCAGGTTTGTTTCAAAGGCATAGGAAAGAGAAACATACCTACCTCCCCATCCACCACAAAAAACATCCCCATAAAGGGCTCAATGCCAGGGCTTAACAAAGAAAAATAGATGACCCATCATTTTTTTTTTTTAGGTTTTTTTTTTTTGTTTTTTTGTTTTTTGAGAGAGAGGCAGAGACACAGGCAGAGGCAGAAGCAGGCTCCCATACAGGGAGCACAATGTGGGACCCGATCCCGAGGCTCCAGGATCACGCCCTGAGCCAAAGACAGACACTCAACTGCTGAGCCACCCAGGCGTCCCGAGATGACCCATCTTGGGTGATCTTACAGTGCCATAGACTGAATGTTTGTGCCTTCCCCCACCCAAAATTCACGTTTGTTACGGTTGAGAGAGTCTGCATTGTGTGAATGGAGGTCTCAGTCCTTGGATTCCCCATGAGATTTTATGGGGATCCGTGCTCAGAATAAGTGGACCATGGGACGCCTGTGTGGCTCAAAAGCAGGGAGCCTGCTTCTCCCTCTGCCTGTGTCTCTGTATCTCTCTGTGTCTCTCATGAATAAATAAATAAAATATTTAAAAAAAAAGGAATAGTGAACCAGGTGGAACCAGCCCCTAGGTTGTTTGGAGATCTGATATCTCTGGAAGGAGCTGTGACCTACAGTGGGGTGGTCTCTAATGGAGGCTGTTTCCAATCATTTGGTAAACTCCTCCCACAGGTTGGGTGGAGGGGGTTTGACCCTACAAGATTTGCACCAAAGCATTATGGCAGCCTTTCTCCATAGGAGGGGAGGGTTGCAAAAGCATTATAAAGAGTCTAGGTGTTACCGTGGGGCAGAAGTGAATGAGAAGAAGGCTTGTTAGGCATCTGTGGCTCTTGATCTGTCAGGCTCAGGTCTTGGAAGGCACAAGGTCAGGAGGTTGTGTCCTGGGGCTTTTAGTGTATAGTGTATTTATCACGGCTCCTGCCTCCAGCTCCTGTCTCTATCATTCCCCTTCAATGACTTGGGACTCCGCCTCGGGGTATTCCTTCCTGCTTGTTCCTAGCTCCTACCTAACCCGTTGAAACCGAATCTCCAAAGTGCTGGGATGTAGGGGTGGGAGGTGATTAGGTCACGAGAGTGGAGCCCTCACTGATGCCCTTAAAATGAAGCGGGCTCTCTCACCAGCACCTGGATCTTGGACTTTCCAAACCTCTTGGACTTGAAAATTAAATGTCTATTGTTTATAGGCCACTCAGCCTAGAGTACTTTGTTACAGAGTGGCCCAAACTGGCTTAGACATGTAGCACACCCGCCCCCCGAAAATTAAGCAATAATACCTGGACTCTAATCACAAAGTTAAAACTAATCTTTGTGTAAGTGTTCAAAATAAACACTGAAAATTCTTCTTCTTTTTTTTTTTTCTGAAAATTCTTCTAAAGCCACTTTAGGGCCTGCCACAATAATGTGAATTAGGCTTCCTTATCTTTCCGTCTTCCAAACTATGGCCCCCCCACTCCTGGCGTTCAATATTTATAAAATAATAATAACGATTATTAAAAACCTCTGCACCAGGTACTTCAAAGCATTATCTCTAATGCTCCCACAATCCCACAACAGACATGGGAGGGATCATTAAAGTTATGGAAACTGAGGCTCAAAGAATTAAGTCATTTGCCCAAGTTCAAAAGTAGAAGAAAATTCAACAAGCAAACAAGTATGGGCAGTAGCAAAGGAAAATAGATTTTTTTTAAAGATTTTATTTATTTACTTGAGAGAGCAAGCGAGAGCTGTGTTGAAGGGCACGGGGGAGGGAGAGGCTGACTTCCTGCCGAGCAGGGAGCCCCATTCAGGGCTCCATCCCAAGACTCTGAGATCATGATGTGAGCTGAAAGCAGACACTTCACCGACTGAGCCACCCAGGTGCCCAGGGAAAAAAAAAAGATTTTTTAAAATGATGTGTATGAATGTGGTTGCAACAAAAAGAAGGAAAACTGTAGATATAAAAGGAGACTAAAATTTTAAGTGCAAACAGCGGCAATTAGGAAAGGGTTTTTTGTTTTCCATTGCTGCTATATTAAAAAAAAAATGCCACAAAAGTAGTGGCTTAAAACAACACGCCTGTGTTATCTCACAGCTTCGCAGATGCGAGTCCCAGGTGTTCTCACTGTGCTACATCCACTTCTCAGCAGGGCCCATCCCTTCCAGGAGCCCCTGGGCGGGATCCATTTCCAGGTGCTGGAGGCCCCTTTCCTTGGCTCGGGGCCCTCTTCCACCGTCAGCCTGTGACGTTAAACCAAATCCTTTCCTTTTAAAAGTCAGTTGACTGGCAGCCTGCATCCCATCTGTGAGCTTGCGTCCCCTCGGGCTGCCAGCATTCTGCCCAGACAGGGAGGCCTGGAGCCCCCCGATGGGCCTGGATGGGCCTGGATGGGGCTGGATGGGCCTAGGGATTTCGTCTCCAGCCGCCACTATTGAGGGTGCCTTCCAAGACATCGGGAGCCATTCTAGGCGTGAAACCACTCACCAAACTGAAGGGTCAGCAGGACTAATATGTGCAGCTGCAACGTTTTACTCAGGCCCTTCCTCTTCTGCCCTTGGAACACCTGGCTGCATGGCTATGGGTGCCTTTCACGCAGGGCTCCCCCGGGGGTCGTGTCCTATCAGAGCTGCCTGAGGGAGTCATGGCAAGGTAAGATCCAGGGCGCCTGGGGGGCTCCGTGGTGGAGCGTCTGCCTTTGGCTCTGGGTGGGATCCTGGGGTCCCGGGATCCAGTCCCACCATCGGGCTCGGGAGGGAGGTGGTGGGATTAGTGCATGGAGCCTGCTTCTCCCTCTGCCTGGGTCTCTGCCTCTCTATGTGTGTGTCTCCTGAATAAATAAATAAAATATTAAAAAAAAAAAAAAAAGGAAAGGAAAGGTAAGATCGGAGCTTTGGAAAGAGAGGAAGTAGGATGAGCAAAATCAGCACATCCCTGACTCTCCCCCTGCGGGGAGGCTGGCGCTCCTTCTCCTTGTCAGGCAGCCTCTCAAATAAACACGTCCCTTGCTGCAAACTCTGTGTCTCTGGACTTGGCTTTGCTCAATGGGGAGTCAACAAACTTGGGTCAGTTACTGGTGCTGCAGACAAAATAGACCGGGGGGGGGGGGGGGGGGGGGGGGGCAGGTTGTTCTGTTTTCACTGGGTCTGCAGTAGAGTGCCCGAGCACTTGCAGTACAGCTTTAAAAACCTCTCTGTGAAAAGGAAACAGCATAGCCGCATAAATGACTTTTACTGAAAAACTTTAGCTCCCTGGGTTCAGAAGAAAAACTGCCTACAACTACCCTGACCTGATCTGACTTGGTTTCAAGGTTACTTAATAGTAGTTGCCCCAGGATGGTAGTTGAATAGTTTTCATTCCCTCTATTTTCTGGAATGATTCTTATAAAATAGCAATGATTTGTTCTTTGAAAATTTGATTGAGCTCATCTCTGAAATTGTTCAGCCCTAGGTTTTTGTTTTGTTGAGGTTTTCATTCCCAATTCAATTTCTCCAGTGGTTATTAGTCTGTTCAGGTTTCTGAGATTTTGTTCTGGATATTTGTCAATTTCATCTAGGTTTTGAAAGTTATTGCTGCACCATTGCTCGTAATACTGGTTTATTCTTAAAATTTGCTGTGTCTGTAATTACTTCCCCCTTTTTATTATTCATTTTGTTTCTGTGCATTTTTCGCTTTCCTGGTTGGCTTTTTTTCTTTTTTTTCTTACATTCTGCCAGAGGTCTATTAGGGTTGTCTTTGGTTTCATAAATAATCCCCAATGTTCTGGTTTGACTAATGAATTGCCTCGGCCTTATGTTTATTATTTCCCTCCTTGTTTTCGTTGCTCTATTGTTTGGTCTTTTGTAATCTCTTATTCCCTAAGCTTATTTCTCGTGTTTTCAATCAAATATACTTAGAGCTGTACATTGCTCTTTAGGTACTGTTTATTGTGTTACACAGATTTTCACACACACTACTTTCATGTCATCTGCTCTAAATATTTTGGGATTATTCTCCTAATTATGTTTTTAAACCAAATACTATATTTTTAAACTTCTGGATTTGTGAGATTTAGCTCTCAACCTACTGTTGATTTCTAATTCTTCTTCATTATGGTCACAAAGAACAGTTTGTGTGATGCTGATTCTTTGGAATTTACTGAGGTGGTGTGTGTGTGTGTGTGTGTGTGTGTGTGTGTGTGTGTGTGTAATCATAGAAGTTTTCTGTGAATGTCCCGCATGTAATAAAAGAGTGTGTATTCCCTAAAGGAGCTGGAGAAAGAACAGCAAATAAAGCCTAAACCTAGCAGGAGAAGAGAAATAATAAAGATTAGAGCAAGATCAATGAAATAGAAACCAAAAGAACAGTAGATCAATGAAACTAAGAGCTGATTCTTAGAAAGAATTAATAAAATTGATATACCCCTGGCCAGACTTATCAAAAAGAAAAGAGAAAGGACCAAAATAAATAAAACCACGAATGAAAGAGGAAGGATTACAACCAAAACCAAAGGAATACAAACAAAAGAACATATTATGAGTAACTATATCCCAACAAATTAAGCAATCTGGAAGAAATAGATGCCTTCCTAAAGATGTGTAAACTACCAAAACTGAAACAGGAAGAAATAGAACACCTGAACAGACCCATAACCAGCAAGGAAATTGAAGCAGTAATTGAAAATCTCCCAACAAACAAGAGTCCAGAGCCAGATGGCTTCCCAGGGGAATTCTCACCAAACGTTTAAAGAATTAATACCTATTCTTCTGAAGCTGTTTCAAAAAATAGAAATGGGAGGAAAACTTCCAAATACTATGAGGCCAGTATTACCTTGATCCCCAAACCAGACAAAGATCCCACTGAAAAGGAAAATTACAGACCAATATCTCTGATGAACATGGATGCCACAATTTTCACCGAAATACTAGCCAATAGAATCCAGCAGTACATTAAAAGGATTATTCATCACAACCAAGTGGGATTTATTCCTGGACTTGCAAGAATGGTTCTACATCTGCAAATCAATCAGTGTGATATATACTACATTAATAAAAGAAAGGACAAGAACCATATGATCCTCTCAGTACATGCAGAATAAGCATTTGACAGAGTACAGCATCCTTTCTTGATTAAAACTTTCACAGTGTAAAAAAAAAAAAAAAAAAAAAAAAAACAACTTTCACAGTGTAGGAATAGAGGGAATATACCTCAATATCATGAAAGCCATATATGAAAAGCCCACAGCGAATATTATTCTCAATGGGGAAAACCTGAGAGCTTTTCCCCGAAGGTCAGGAACATGGAGGGATGTCCACTCTCACCACAGCTGTTCAACAAAGCACTAGAAGCCCTAGCCTCAGCAATCAGACAACATAAAGAAATAGAAGGCATCTGAATCAGCAAAGAAGTCAAACTCACTCTTTGCAAATCTCATGATACTCTATATGGAAAACTCAAAAGACTCCACCTCAAAATTGCTAGAACTCCTACAGGAACTCACCAAAGTGACAGGATATATAATCAATGCACAGAAAACAGCTGCGTTTCTATACACTAACAATGAGACAGAAAGAGAAATTAAGGAGTCAATCCTACTTACAACTGCACCCAAAACCATAAGATACCTAGAAATAAACCTAACCAAAGAGGCAAAGGATCTGTACTTAAAACTATAGAACACTCATGAAAGAAATTGAAGAAGACACAAATAGAAAAATGTTCCATGCTCATGGATTGGAAGAACAAAAATCTTTAAAATGTCTATGCTAAAAAAAAATGTCCATGCTACCTAGAGCAATCTATACATCCAATGCAAACCCTATCAAAATACCATCAACTTATTTCACAGAGCTGGAACAAATAATCCCCAAATTTGTATGGAACCAGAAAAGACCCTGAATAGCCAGCCAAAGGAATGTTGATAAAGAAAACCCAAACCGGTGTCATCACAATTCCAGACTTCAAGCTGTATTACAAAGCTGTGATCATCAAGACAGTGTGGTACCAGCACAAAGTCACACACATAGATTAATGGAACAGAATAGAGAACCCAGAAATGGACCCTCAACTCTATGGTCAATTCATCTTCGACAAAGCAGGAAAGAATATCCAATGGAAAAATGAGTCTCTTTAACAAACGGTATTGGGAAAATTGGACAGCCACATACAGAAGAAGGAAACCAGACCATTTCCTTACACCATACACAGTTTTCTTATGAGGAATTTTCCAGAAAGAATTACCTTCGCTGTGAAATAAGTACAGTAAATATCAATATTGTCCTGATAATCGCAGATAACTATAAAGTCTAGTATCCATAGTGGTTTTCCTGCAGCTTATAGGACACTATATAAAGGGCCAACACCAATCCTTCGATGGGAAATTGCTTCACAAAGGTACTTGTGTGTGGTTGTTGATTGATATAGTAAAGTATATTACGTTGCCTCACCTAACTTGGCTGGTGTTGACCCTCTCTGGCAGGGCTTGCCTCGGCTTGCCTTAGGGTCAAAGACTCATAATAACTATCCTTAAAAGATGAAGGTCTGACATAAAGAAAGATGAGACTTGTTCTTGGATTCATAGAGCATACAGGAATGATCAGTGAGAAGATATACAGATTTTTTACTCAACTATAAGAAAGGATTTACCATTTTAAAAATTCATTCAATTACACTGAAGGAAAGACTGACTTCTCTTTCTATTCTGTTTACAGAAAATATTACAAAACTGTGGTCATTCAATGGGTTGTTTCTGTGAAGGTTCAAAGTGAGTTTGAGAGATTATTAGATGGGGTGTGGTAAAGTGGAACCCAAACATTAGAGGGGAATTGCACCTGATAACCTCTAAGTTAATAATTTAAGAGTGCTGGCTCAGAAATAAAACATACTTGGTCCAAATACCAGCTCTGCCATTTTCTGTCATGTGTAGTTTTAAGTAGTCTTCACTCTGAAAGTTAGAGACTGCACATGTGTTGCCACTCTCATTTTAATTATGGTGTTTAATCATTTATATTTAATACAAGTATCGATATGGTTGGATTTAGTTCTACACTTTTATTCTGTTTTTTGTTCCATCTGTTTTTTTTTTGTTTGTTTTTGTTTTGTTTTGTTTTTTGTTTTGTTTTGTTTTTTTGTCCTCTGTTCTTTTTTGCCTTATTTTGGGTTAATTAAACATTTGGCTAAATACTAAGCTTCATATGTGCGAAGTGAAACTCTGCTAGGTCTAGCAGGGAACAAACAGCTGCTGGGGAGCAGTAGCTGAACAGAGATTCCAGAGGTCCCCCAGTGCTAGGAGACCTAGGCATTTGGACCAGCCAGGATGGAGAGAACTCACAAAACACCAGGCATTTACTTGCCATCTTGGAGGAACTATACTTTAGGAGTAGAGCTACTCTAGGATTTAGAAAAGAGCTATTTTAGGCCCATGTTAACAAATCTTTATAACAGCCTCAAAAGAATCAAGATGATCCATTAGTAAACTAACTGCATTCCAGAAAAATAAAAAGCATTACTCTCAAAATGAAGACAATAAAATCCAGATTCAATGCAGAATCATCCAAGTCCAGTGAGAACTGCAAAATCTTGACATGGACAATTTCATCCAAACACTCGTCCCCCTTTACTGAGAGACCTGATCAATGTACAATTGTCCATCCTTTCCCTGTCCCATTGAGATGTATATGAATCTGCCAAACCCCAGAGTTGTCCTTTTCAAGGCCCTGAGAGCCTTCCTTGGAAATGTAGTCATCCACTGAGGGGGCCACTTGACAGGATGAGCACTGGGTGTTATTCTGTTTGTTGGCAAATTGAACACCAATAAAAAAATAAATTTATTATTTAAAAAAAAAAAAAAAGGAAATGTAGTCATCAAGAGGGATAGGGCCCCTGTCTCCCAGGCCTTGTGCCAGGGTAGGGGCATATGTCAATAGACACAGATGGCCTAATCACATCCTTTAACCCCCTTCATGCTTTTCCTTTCAGCTTACTCCAGTGTTTAAAAGCCTTTTGCTTTTTGTTTCAGATGAGTAGAGCTCAGGTCATAGTGGGGTCTCCCTGCTATTACAGTAGTACTAAATAAAATCTGTCTAACAGCCTTTAACTAGTGTTTGAGACACTAGTTTAGCAGCTAGCTTTGTTTCTCCTTGACAGCAGCATACTCTAGATTAAAAAAATTATGAGAGGTTAAAAAAAAAAAAAAGAAAGCAGGAAATTGTGATACCTTCTGAATATGTGTCACATATGCAAGACAATATTGATCACCGATGGCTATGCTTCCCAGCACATGAAGGCATTTGAAATCACTGTTCTCTGCTGGGCCTCATAGCATCTTACCCTGCACATGGATGCGTTGGTGTTTGGGTCCCCGTGCGAGATTTAGAGGCTTCTTTCTACAGCTTCCTTCCCTGATACCTGGCCCTACAAACTCTCACCAACTCAGCCTCTCTTAAGTCTCCCAGACTCGACTTTTCCACACTGCTGTCTGGAATGTGCTCTCGGGCAAAGAGCTAGAGCAGCTGGGGCTTACCTCATGCATTTACCCTCTCTCTGGTTAACAATCTGTGCTGTTATCTATCCAATGTCTGAAAGCAGCCTTGGGTTTCCGTGCAGTTTTATAGTTGCTTCAGTGGGAAGGCCAGCCCAGAATCTGTTGTCACCATGTTGGAAGCAAAAATCGATTACTCTTAGAGTAGAGATGAGAAAACCGGGGAATGGTAAGGTTAAGCACCTTATTCAAAATCACACAGCAGTTTAAGTCCTGGAGCTGGAATTCAAACCTGGGCAATCTAACCTCAGGGCTGTTCACATAATTGCTGAATGAAAAATGGCCTTATATATACATGTAAGATGTTCGCTTCAGTATCAGGAAGCACAGCATGTCCTTAGTAAACTCTAGCTGTATTATTCTTAAAAACCCTAAATCTCAATATGAACTTACATCAAGCCCAGAGCTTCAAAGCGGAAGTTGGTCAATAGGACATTAGTACCACCACATGAGTTGTATTCTTGATTAACACTAATCTTTATTGCTATCCTACCATTAGTAAATGAAAAGAGGGCATTTGCTTAAATCCTTTATTGCTTAAGTCCTGTTTATTTGCATGAACAAAATACTAAATCCTTAGTCTGCTTTCTTTTGCCATTAAATTCTACCTTTGTTCATTAGAAATATAAGGCAAAACAAATAAAGCAATCCAAGCAATCAGGCATGGATGGGAACTCCTTTCAATTTCTGAATTTCAAGTCACTAAATACTGTGCAGTACCACCCCCATCTGGCCATAAAGGAGATTGCAGCAGAAGGAAGGTACAAGCCCCTGAATAGGAATACGGATACTGGTAATAAAACCTGCTCTTAATCTACCATCTAATTCTTAATCTACCACCGAAATGAATTCTAATTTTCCATTTTATACAAAAGTTATAATTCTTTAAGCCCATGCCTTTCCTTGGTTTTAGCCCATATACTTGAAAGCGGTTTGCAGAAGACACGAACAGACATTTCTCCAAAGAAGACGTACACATGGCCAACAGACACATGAAAAGATGCTCAACCTCCCTCAGCTTCAGGGAGATACAAATAAAAACCATAATGAAATATCATCCCATGCCAGTCAGAGTGCCTAAAATTAACAAGTCAGGAAATAACAGATGTTGGTGAGGATGCAGAGAAAGGGGAACCCTCTTACACTGTTGGTGGGAATGCCAGCTGGGACAGGTACTCTGGAAAACAGTGTGGAGGCTCCTCGAAAAGTTGAAAATAGAGCTACCCTATGACCCAGCAACTGCACTACTAGGTGTTCACCCAAAGGAAACAAACGTGGTGATCTGAAGTGACACCTGAGCCCCAATGTCTATAGCAGCAATGTCCACAATAGCCAAACTATGTTAAGAGCCCAGCTGTCCATCGACAGATGAATGGATAAAGAAGATGTGGGGGAGATATGTAATGGCATATTACTCAGCCATCAAAAAAAAAAAAAGGAATTTTACCATCTGCAACGATGTGGATGGAACTAGAGGGTATTATGCTAAGCAAAATAAGTCAATCAGGGAAAGACAATTACCATATGGTATCAGTCATATGTGGAATTTAAGAAACGAAACAGAGGTTCATAGGGGAAGAGGGGAAAATAAGATGAAATCAAAGAGGGACACAAACCATAAAAGATTCTTAACTACAGGAAACAAACTAAGGATTGCTGGAGGGGGAGGTGGTGGGTAGGGGGATGGGGTAACCGGGTGATAGGCATTAATGATGGCACTTGATGTAATGAGCACTGGGTGTTGTATGCAACTGATGAATCACTAAATTCTGCCTCTGAAACTAATAACATACTCTGTTAATTAATTGAATTTAAATTAAAAACAGCTTGCCTCTGTCTTCTGCCTCTTTTTTCTAAATGTCAGTTATATCTACTAGCACAAAATGCAATAGACGTGTTGCAGTTGTGTACTCAGTCTGATTAACCTAGGAAGGAGAACTACCCTGTTCAGGTCATCTTTCTACCCATTCTTGCCCCAGACCAAAAACAAAACAAAACAAAACAACTCAGACAAGCAAAACAAAACAAAACAACTCAGACAAGCAAAACAAAACAACTCAGACAAGCAAATGAGGTCCATTCTATTGACCCTGGCCTCTCTGATGTTCAGATTTACTAAGTAGCAGCGGTCCAACCACTGCACATGTTCTCTGCAAATGTCCCTTTTGATAAATCTTAACCTTAAAACAATGGAAAGGGAAATGAAGAAATCAGGAAACGGTAAATTTAATATATTAAATCAAGACTTGCTTTATTGTTATCTTCCAACGAGCCCAAACTTCCTTTTCTTTCGTTCCTTTGCTCATTTAAAAAATTGGGGTATAATCAACATATATTGTTATATGCATTTCAAAGTATAGCATAAAAATGTGGTATTTGTATATGTTGCAAAATTATCACAATACATCTAATTAATAATATTCACCATTACAATTACACATTTTTTCCTGTGATAACTCTTGTCTTAAAAAAAAAAATCTCTCTTAGCAACTTTCAAATATAGGCAACAGTATTCCTAACTATAGCCAGCATGTTTTATATTACATTCCCATGACTTATTTATTTTCTAACTGAAAGTTTATAACTTTTGACTCCTTCATGAACTTCACCCACACCCACCCCCCACCTCTGACAACCACCAATCTGCTCTATGTATCCATGGGTTCAACCGAACTTCCCTTTTTTGAAATCAACTTTACCTGGGGGCACAAAGCCACCATGATTGCCTACCTGTGAATAATTCTGAATATGCGGTCAAGCTAATAAAATGTTCAGAGTGGACCACATCTTCAATAATTTCCACAAGTTTGCAATTTTTCAGGTAAAGCTATACTTTAATGCATCTGGATAGATTCATTTTTCTCTCAATCTATAAGAGCTACTTCTTTGTTCTACTAATACTCAGATGCGTTCAGGCTGGGAATCTATACTTTTTAGAACTCCTATTACAGCATGGGTGCTTTCATGATTTTTTAAAACTCTTCTCTGGCCGTTGAAGTACATTATTCTCAATTTAGGCTTACGTGGTGGGCTTTGTCCTCAAATTAGGATCATTTCTATTTCATTTCCTACATATCCTTTTAGATGGCAAGAGGAATCTTTTCCAAATGCATATATGCCTCGCCATGGGAGCATATCCACAGACCACCCACAGAAACCCACAAAAGAAAAAAACTGCCTCCAAATTCATAATCAGCCCTTTTGTAGAAATTTTAATCAAAGGCAAAAAATATATCTAAAGAGAAACTAGAGTAGTTCAGAATTGTAATTTTGTGTGATTTGTAAATTACATGATTGATCTGACTTTTTTCTATTTGTATCTTTTCTCACTAAGCTATACTCTCTTTAGTGGGGCTCCTGAGTGGGTGGACTCTGAGAAGGAGACAGTAGGGCTGGAGCAGGAGGAGGTTTATTTAGGAAATGTTTTGGGGATCACCATCCCTGGAAAGAACGGGAGGAAACGGAGGTGGGGCAGAGGAGTTGGCTTGTGATACCGTCTCCACCAAATTCTCAGCTGATCCCATGAAAAACTCCGAAGCTAAACGGCCCCTCAGAATTGTCCCAAATTAGAGCAGGAGGGTCAGATCTTTGCCCATCATTGGATTCAGCCTCCCAAAAGAAGGTGATGGGACTAACCTTGAATGAAGTGACTCTTGACAACTTCTGAATTACTGCCAGGGCTGACAGCCAGGGCCCGCGCCTTCGTGGATGTGTGACTTGTGTAGTTAGAAAGGAATCTGTGCTTACCAAGGCCTCACACTCTGTTTAATACTCTGCTGCTTCTGTCTTAAAATTTTTAATATTTTTCTATCCAGTAGGCCCCATATTTTCATTTTGCACTGGGCCCTACGAATTATGTCATTGGTCCTATGCAGACCTCTTCTTCTTGGTGACCCAGACTCTCCTTTTAGTCAATGGGTCTGGGCCCAACAAGTGGCTTAGGTCTGGAAACTGGGCAAGAGATGATGTACAATGACCATCATTCTTGTACTATTTTTATAACATTGCCTTCATCTATCTACTATCTGTTCTATCCATGTCTTTATTGACATAGACTCTTAAGTACTTTTATTTAGAAAGGAATATTCTAATCATTATCATAAAATGGAAAACACAAATCACTTGTCATAAATAGAAAATGATCTTAAAAATAAATACGATGAGGGGCACCTGGGTGGCTCAGCCATTGAGCGTCTACCTTCAGCTCAGGGTGTGATCCTGGAGACCTGGGATCGAGTCCCACGTGGGGCTCCCCGCAGGAAGCCTGCTTCTCCCTCTGCCCGTGTCTCTGCCTCTCTCTCTATGTCTCTCATGTATGTATGTATGTATGTATGTATGTACGTATTTATTTATCTGTATATATATATTTATTTATGTATATATTTATGTATAAATATGTATATATTTAAATACATAAATAATATATTTGTATTAATATATTGTATAAACAATATATTTATGTATTTAAATATAAATACATAGATGTAAAATACATTTTATACATAAATATTTATTACTTAAATATGTGTATACATTATGTATATACACAAATAAATACATACATACACAAGTACATAAATAATGAAAACAAAGTGATGTTATCAAATCCTAATTAGATTTCCCTCCCTTGCCCAAGGCTCAGAACCTGAGGTTCCCTTCCCCTCTGTTACAAAAAAGATTAACAACTGTATGGAGGCACTAAAAACTAGGATCAAAAATGAAAGCATTCTCTTCAATGCAATCAGAATTGAAAGGGAGTCAAAAGGGGAATAATTTTCTCATTTCTTTTTTTTTTTTTTTTTGCCTGTGATTTTAGTAGTTTTCTTTTTCTTTTTTTTTTAATTTATTTTTTATTGGTGTTCAATTTACTAACATACAGAATAACCCCCAGTGCCCGTCACCCATTCACTCCCACCCCCCGCCCTCCTCTCCTTCTACCACCCCTAGTTCGTTTCCCAGAGTTAGCAGTCTTTACGTTCTGTCTCCCTTTCTGATATTTCCCACACATTTCTTCTCCCTTCCCTTATATTCCCTTTCACTATTATTTATATTCCCCAAATGAATGAGAACATATAATGTTTGTCCTTCTCCGACTGACTTACTTCACTCAGCATAATACCCTCCAGTTCCATCCACATTGAAGCAAATGGTGGGTATTTGTCATTTCTAATAGCTGAGTAATATTCCATTGTGTACATAAACCACATCTTCTTTATCCATCATCTTTCATTGGACACCGAGGCTCCTTCCACAGTTTGGCTATTGGGGACATTGCTGCTATAAACATCGGGGTGCAAGTGTCCCTGCGTTTCATTGCATTTGTATCTTTGGGGTAAATCCCCAACAGTGCAATTGCTGGGTCGTAGGGCAGGTCTATTTTTAACTCTGAGGAACCTCCACACAGTTTTCCAGAGTGGCTGCACCAGTTCACATTCCCACCAACAGTGTAAGAGGGTTCCCTTTTCTCCACATCCTCTCCAACATTTGTTGTTTCCTGCCTTGTTAATTTGCCCCATTCTCACTGGTGTGAGGTGGTATCTCATTGTGGTTTTGATTTGTATTTCCCTGATGGCAAGTGATGCAGAGCATTTTCTCATATGCATGTTGGCCATGTCTATGTCTTCCTCTGTGAGATTTCTGTTCATGTCTTTTGCCCATTTCATGATTGGATTGTTTGTTTCTTTGGTGTTGAGTTTAATAAGTCCTTTATAAATCTTGGAAACTAGCCCTTTATCTGATATGTCATTTGCAAATATCTTCTCCCATTCTGTAGGTTGTCTTTGAGTTTTGTTGACTGTATCCTTTGCTGTGCAAAAGCTTCTTATCTTGATGAAGTCCCAATAGTTCATTTTTGCTTTTGTTTCTTTTGCCTTCGTGGATGTATCTTGCAAGAAGTTACTGTGGCTGAGTTCAAAAAGGGTGTTGCCTTTGTTCTCTTCTAGGATTTTGATGGAGTCTTGTCTCACATTTAGATCCTTCATCCATTTTGAGTTTATCTTTGTGTCTGGTGAAAGAGAGTGGTCTAGTTTCATTCTTCTGCATGTGGATGTCCAATTTTCCCAGCACCATTTATTGAAGAGACTGTCTTTCTTCCAATGGATAGTCTTTCCTCCTTTATCGAATATTAGTTGACCATAAAGTTCAGGGTCCACTTCTGGGTTCTCTATTCTGTTCCATTGATCTATGTGTCTGTTTTTGTGCCAGTACCACACTGTCTTGATGACCACAGCTTTGTAGTACAACCTGAAATCTGGCATTGTGATGCCCCCAGATATGGTTTTCTTTTTTAAAATTCCCCTGGCTATTCGGGGTCTTTTCTGATTCCACACAAATCTTAAAATAATTTGTTCTAACTCTCTGAAGAAAGTCCATGGTATTTTGATAGGGATTGCATTAAACGTGTATATTGCCCTGGGTAACATTGACATTTTCACAATATTAATTCTGCCAATCCATGAGCATGGAATATTTTTCCATCTCTTTGTGTCTTCCTCAATTTCTTTCAGAAGTGTTCTATAGTTTTGAGGGTATAGATCCTTTACATCTTTGGTTAGGTTTATTCCTAGGTATCTTATGCTTTTGGGTGCAATTGTAAATGGGATTGACTCCTTAATTTCTCTTTCTTCAGTCTCATTGTTAGTGTATAGAAATGCCACTGATTTCTGGGCATTGATTTTGTATCCTGCCACGCTACCGAATTGCTGTATGAGTTCTAGCAATCTTGGGGTGGAGACTTTTGGGTTTTCTATGTAGAGTATCATGTCATCGGCGAAGAGGGAGAGTTTGACTTCTTCTTTGCCAATTTGAATGCCTTTAATGTCTTTTTGTTGTCTGATTGCTGAGGCTAGGACTTCCAGTACTATGTTGAATAGCAGTGGTGAGAGTGGACATCCCTGTCTTGTTCCTGATCTTAGGGGAAAGGCTCCCAGTGCTTCCCCATTGAGAATGATATTTGCTGTGGGCTTTTCGTAGATGGCTTTTAAGATGTTGAGGAATGTTCCCTCTATCCCTACACTCTGAAGAGTTTTGATCAGGAATGGATGCTGTATTTTGTCAAATGCTTTCTCTGCATCCAATGAGAGGATCATATGGTTCTTGGTTTTTCTCTTGCTGATATGATGAATCACATTGATTGTTTTACGGGTGTTGAACCAGCCTTGTGTCCCAGGGATAAATCCTACTTGGTCATGGTGAATAATTTTCTTAATGTACTGTTGGATCCTATTGGCCAGTATCTTGTTGAGAATTTTTGCATCCATGTTCATCAGGGATATTGGTCTGAAATTCTCCTTTTTGGTGGGGTCTCTGTCTGGTTTTGGAATTAAGGTGATGCTGGCCTCATAGAACGAATTTGGAAGTACTCCATCTCTTTCTATCTTTCCAAACAGCTTTAGGAGAATAGGTATGGTTTCTTCTTTAAACGTTTGATAAAATTCCCCTGGGAAGCCATCTGGCCCTGGACTCTTGTGTCTTGGGAGGTTTTTGATGACTGCTTCAATTTCCTCCCTGGTTATTGGCCTGTTAAGGTTTTCTATTTCTTCCTGTTCCAGTTTTGGTAGTTTGTGGCTTTCCAGGAATGCGTCCATTTCTCCTAGATTGCCTAATTTATTGGCGTATAGCTGTTCATAATATGTTTTTAAAATCGTTTGTATTTCCTTGGTGTTGGTAGTGATCTCTCCTTTCTCATTCATGATTTTATTAATTTGAGTCTTCTCTCTCTTCTATTTATTTATTTTTTTAATTTTTATTTATTTATGATAGTCACAGAGAGAGAAAGAGAGAGAGGCAGAGACATAGGCAGAGGGAGAAGCAGGCTCCATGCACCGGGAGCCTGATGTGGGATTCGATCCCGGGTCTCCAGGATCGCGCCCTGGGCCAAAGGCAGGCGCCAAACCGCTGCGCCACCCAGGGATCCCTCTTCTCTCTCTTCTTTTTAATAAGGCTGGCTAATGGTTTATCTATCTTATTAATTCTTTCAATGAACCAACTCCTGGTTCTGTTGATCTGTTCCACAGTTCTTCTGGTCTCGATTTCGTTGAGTTCTGCTCGAATCTTTATTAACTCCCTTCTTCTCCTGGATGTAGGATCTATTTGCTGTTTTTTCTCTAGCTCCTTTATGTGTAAGGTTAGCTTTTGTATTTGAGTTCTTTCCAGTTTTTGAATGGATGCTTGTATTGCGATGTATTTCCCCCTTAGGACTGCTTTTGCTGCATCCCAAAGATTTTGAACGGTTGTATCTTCATTCTCATTAGTTTCCATGAATCTTTTTAATTCTTCCTTAATTTCCTGGCTGACCCTTTCATCTTTTAGCAGGATGGTCCTTAACCTCCACGTGTTTGAGGTCCTTCCAAACTTCTTGTTGTGATTTAGTTCTAATTTCAAGGCATTATGGTCTGAGAATATGCAGGGGACGATCCCAATCTTTTGGTATTGGTTCAGACCCAATTTGTGACCCAATATGTGGTCTATTCTGGAGAAAGTTCCATGTGCACTTGAGAAGAATGTGTATTCAGTTGAGTTTGGATGTAAAGTTCTGTAGATATCTGTGAAATCCATCTGGTCCAGTGTATCATTTAAAGCTCTCGTTTCTTTGGAGATGTTGTGCTTAGAAGACCTATCGAGTATAGAAAGAGCTAGATTGAAGTCACCAAGTATAAGAGTATTATTATCTAAGTATTTCTTCACTTTGGTTAATAATTGATTTATATATTTGGCAGCTCCCACATTCGGGGCATATATATTGAGGATTGTTAAGTCCTCTTGTTGGATAGATCCTTTAAGAATGATATAGTGTCCCTCTTCATCTCTCACTACAGTCTTCGGGGTAAATTTTAGTTTATCTGATATAAGGATGGCTACTCCTGCTTTCGTTTGAGGACCATTCGAATGGTAAATGGTTCTCCAACCTTTTATTTTCAGGCTGCAGGTGTCCTTCTGTCTAAAATGAGTCTCTTGTAGACAGCAAATAGATGGGTCCTGCTTTTTTATCCAGTCTGAAACCCTGCGCCTTTTGATGGGGTCATTAAGCCCGTTCACGTTCAGAGTTACTATTGAGAGATATGAGTTTAGTGTCATCATGATATCTATTCAGTCCTTGTTTTTGTGGACTGTTCCACTGAACTTCTTCTTAAAGGGGAATTTTAAGAGTCCCCCTTAAAATTTCTTGCAGAGCTGGTTTGGAGGTCACATATTCTTTTAGTTGCTGCCTGTCTTGGAAGCTCTTTATCTCTCCTTCCATTTTGAATGAGAGCCTTGCTGGATAAAGCATTCTTGGTTGCATGTTCTTCTCCTTTAGGACCCTGAATATATCCTGCCAGCCCTTTCTGGCCTGCCAGGTCTCTGTGGAGAGGTCTGCTGTTACCCTAATACTCCTCCCCATAAAAGTCAGGGATTTCTTGTCTCTTGCTGCTTTAAGGATCTTCTCTTTATCTTTGGAATTTGCAAGCTTCACTATTAAATGTCGAGGTGTTGAACGGTTTTTATTGATTTTAGGGGGGGATCTCTCTATTTCCTGGATCTGAATGCCTGTTTCCCTTCCCAGATTAGGAAAGTTTTCAGCTAGAATTTGTTCAAATACATATTCTGGCCCTCTGTCCCTTTCGGCACCCTCGGGAACCCCAATTAAACGTAAGTTTTTCTTCCTCAGGCTGTCGTTTATTTCCCTTAATATGTCTTCATGGTCTTTTAATTGTCTCTTTTTTCCTCAGTTTCCCTCTTTGCTATCAACTTGTCTTCTATGTCACTCACTCGTTCTTCCACCTCGTTAACCCTCGTCGTTAGGACTTCTAGTTTGGATTGCATCTCATTCAATTGATTTTTAATTTCTGCCTGATTAGCTCTAAATTCTGCAGTCATGAAGTCTCTTGAGTCCTTTATGCTTTTTTCTAGAGCCACCAGTAGCTGTATAATAGTGCTTCTGAATTGGCTTTCTGACATTGAATTGTAATCCAGATTTTGTAACTCTGTGGGAGAGAGGACTGTTTCTGATTCTTTCTTTTGAGGTGAGGTTTTCCTTCTAGTCATTTTGCTCAGTGCAGAGTGGCAAAAAACAAGTTGTATTGGGAAAAGGAGAAAAAGAGAGAGAGAGAAGGAAAGAAAAGAGAAAAAGGAAAAAGGAAGAAAAAAGAAAAAAAGAAGAAAAAGAGAAAGAAAAAGAAAGGAAAGGCTGGGGGAAGGAAACAACAAAAAAAAAAAACACGGGAGTATATTCTGATTATACTTGATTCTGGAACTTGTCCGTCTAGTTGGTCTTCTGGGGGAGGGGCCTGCTGTGCTGATTTTCAGGTATTAGCACTTGGGGGAGCTGCTCTGCCCCCTGCCTGGTGCAGGGCTCAGTGGGGGTTGTTTACCCCGTGAGGCCCCAGGAGGAACAACCGCAGTGGTGGGGCCAGCTCCAGAGCCCTAGAGTCAGCTCCCGCAGTAACTTCGGAGCTCTCCGTCTGCAGGGCCTGGAGGCTCCGGGCGGGGCCGCTGATCTGCTCAGCTCTGGGCCCTCCCGGCCTCTGCCTGTCCCGGGGGAGGCCGGATCCTGGGCTGTGTCCCGGCGCCCTGTGCTCCTGGGCCTGCGCTGGTGGATTTGCGCTCCCGCCCCGCAGCCCCCTCCGCGGAGCCGCCGCCCGAGCCCCTTCAGCTGCTCCGGGTCCCGCCGTGCGCGCTGCAGCCCTTAGGGAGCTCGGCGCACTCTCCTGGGCGCGCAGTTGCTGTTACTGTCCCCGGGAGCCCGAGGGCATCCCCGCCCTCCTGGGTCCTGCTCCACCTCCCTGGAGCCCCTTTCCGCCCGGGAAGGTCGGTGCAGCTCCTGCTCCTCCGGGACGGGGCTCTCCTGTCCTGGGGACACTCGCCCCGGCCTCAGCCCGGCTCCTCGCGGGGCCCCTCCCCCTTGGAGGCCTTTGTTTCTTTATTTCTTTTTCCCCGTCTTCCTACCTGGATAGATGCGCGAACTCTTCTCACTGTAGCATTCCAGCTGGTCTCTCTTTAATTCTCAGGCCGAATTCATAGATTTTCAGGATGATTGGAAGGTTTTCTAGGTAATTTGGTGGAGGACAGGTGATTTGGGGACCCTACTCTTCCGCCGTCTTGCCCCTCCTCCTTCTCATTTCTGACTAAATATTATGTAAAGCAAAAAAAAAAAAAAGAATTTTTTCTTGAGGTGAGTGCCTTCGGCCTCCTGCCCGGTCATCCTGATTTGCCTTGATTGTACCGACTGAGCAGTCCCTTGCTCACTGAGCGCGTGTCACCACGTCCTGTCACCACGTTCTGTCTCGTCTCCGTCTCTTCAGGCTGGCGGGCCGGGCGGGCCTCTGGCTACTGCTGTGCGCCCTCCACTACGTGGGCTTCCATCATGTCTGTTGCTCTCGGGGGGCCCAAGTCTCTGATGAGTCTCTCCTCCTCGTTCCTGACCTACCACTTCCTGGGGCCCCTCTTGCTTGGGGGGGTGGAGTATCTCCGGGCTCCCCAGTGGTTTGCAGCCATGGGGGGGTTCCCAGCCCTACAGTGTACTCACTCCCCCTGGTTCTGGCATTTCCGCGTCGCCTCGTGTGGGACTGTTTCTTCTAGAAGCCAACCTAAGTGCAGGCTTGCACCACCACCCTGATTCTTGCCAGAAGATTAAATCCAAATAGTTAAAGGTCTCCCTTTCTCCAACCTGATATTTTGACTTTACCACCAACTTTAGCAATCTTACCTGATGTTTAGATATTACCACCACTCGGGCCTGCCACCCCGTCGTCCCTACCCTCACCCCCTCCCCTGGCCCCCGCTGGTACGTGTCAGCGACGTCCTACAGCTCTTTTGGGGGGTATATTACTTTTTTCCTCCCTTACCAGGTCTACATGTCTCTGGTTGGGTTGACTGAATCCTTTTTATTGGCTTAGTTGTCAAGAGAGAAGGTGGAGGTACATCCTAAGGCGTGCATTCGTTGTCCCGGGGGAGAGAGCTGTTTACTTTCAAAGAAGCGACATATTAGCCCTTATTAGGGAAGAAGGCACTTTTGTAGCCTTAGAAGGTTCAGGAGAACTGAGGAGAACTGACGATTCAAGGTTTTCCAGTGCATTGACCCAGACAGTCCCATCCCATGGGAACTCTTTCCTTTGGGCACCGTAGAGCTGCTCACGTCGAATTTTAACTTCTTTGGAGTTCTGCTGTGAATAGCAGGCCTGAGCTTGGTCCCCAGCTTTCTCTGCTCCCTGGCTTCGGAGGGGAGCCTCATACATGCTACCTCGCGGGCCTTACACTTAGTTTTTAAATGCCAATTAATCACTTTCTTCTGTTATCTTTTTCCAAGACTTCAGTGGAGCTTAGCAGGAACAATCAATGCTACTGTCCTCAGTTACTGTTTCACTTCGTATTTCCCAACTATCTGATACATTGTGCCCACCAGTGCTTTCTGGTCCGCTGGCATCTTGTCCCAGTTCACTGCTGGTGATGCTGTTGTTAACTGCACTGTCATGTGTGCAAGGGGATATCTGTGTCCGGGGGAGTGGGGTGGTTGTCTCACCCTGTAAGCCAAGTGGCAGAAGATCCAGCTCCAAAATCCGGCTCTAATATCTGCTTTCCTGTATCACTTCTGGTACAAACGTCACAGGTTGGGTTCCCTGGAAAGCAGACTCTGGGATGGAGAGTTTATTGGGGGAGTACTCTTGGGATTGTCACATGTGAAAGGAGAGGAACTCCACTGGGCAGGGGAAGAACATGGGTTAGGATGTAATCTCAGGAAGGCCTCAGCTGACCCTGTGGGATGGGTCTCTGAAGCTGGACAACCTTTTAGATCATCCCCAAAGGGGCGAGGGGACCATTCTTGAATGCAGGCTGCTGGAAAGGGAGTGTGACACCGGGAAGGTTTGCCAGCAGCCCTCCCAGAGCCGGGAAACAAGCCCAGTACTACATGGGAACCTGTGTGGCAGCTCACAGCACTCCCAGAGAGCAGGGCAGTGGGTCCTTTTTACATAACGTGGGTCAACACTGAATCTCAGAGGCCTGGTGTAGTGCCGGGCACATTACTGTTCATAATTTATTGAATTCGTATTATCATCATATTGGGCTATTGCGATCGTTATCATGTTTTCATCGCTTGGTGCCTATCACAGGTTAGAACTGATGCCACAAGGATGGTTGTGGCAGGGTTGCCCGTTCAAAGCCTATTTCGAAAATTTTTTTTAAAAGATTTTATTTATTTATTCATGAGACACACACACACACACACACATACAGAGAGAGAGAGAGAGAGAGAGGCAGAGGGAGAAGCAGGCTCCATGCAAGGAGCCTGATGTGGGACTTGATCCCGGGTCCCCAGGATCACACCTGGGCTGCAGGAGGCACTAAACCGCTGCACCACTGGGACTGCCCCTATTTCGAAAATTGACCTAATGGGGTGAGCAGGTTAAGACCGACTCAATGGGCTAAGAGTCTTACCAACGGGGTAACCAAAGTGCTATCAAGGATCACCTGATGGTGCAGCCAATGCCCTAGAAAGTTCCAACAGAGGTGATATTTGAACAGTATCTTTAAAAATGTATGTTTCCTCCAGAGCCAGAAGCAGGGAAAACCTAGGCAGCTGGAAAGTAGGACTTCTGGGCGCCTTATACTCAGATCCCATTGCATCAGTACTGTTTAGAACTGAATTATAGTCTCCTTTCCCCCACTTGGCTCTCTCCTTCTTCTAATGCTTTATGAACTCTTTCCTCAATGTACTCTCTCCAAAGTCAGCATTGGGCTGCAGAAGACGTTCATCTCTAGCTCACTGTGCCCTTCCTACATTCCAGAGCGGTCATAAAACTCTAGTCCAATCTCAGTGACCCACAAGCTCCTGTTCATGCCTATCTTTGTTTCCAGTCTGTGTAGTCCTTAACCACATCAAAAATAGTACCTAAAATTTCATGACTTAATTGACATAGGTAGCTGATAATGTGAAACTAAGCACTCTTTAGAGTGTTAAGTAAGTTACAGTGCATTGGTTTTATCATGTTATGCTTCTCAAAGGATTCCACTCAGGTAGGATTCTTTTTTCCAGGCAGAAAAATACCTGTCACATACTTCCTGCTGGATTAACACTTGAGATTGTCAAGACCTACCTTTACTATTCAGAGCTCTCTCGCTCTCTGAAGCTTTCCCCGAGTTCTGAAAACAGGCCTGAAACTTCCATCTAATCTACAAAGTAGTGTCCCCGGACACTGGCAGATAGAGGTCTGGAAGCGTTACAAGATGAAATATGGCAACATAAAAGGCAAACCTAAAATTTGCTCATGAGGCTGCTCTCCTTTCACTCACTCATTGCTTTGCTTGAAACATTCCTGTAACTGAACTGAATGCCCTGGAAGTTTTGTTTTTGTAATTTTTTAAAAAATATTTTATTTATTCATGAGAGAGAGAGAGAGACAGAAACACAGGCGGAGAAACAGGCTCCATGCAGGAAGCCTGATGTGGGACTCGATCCTGGGTCTCCAGGATCACACCCTGGACTGAAGGCGGAGCTAAACCACTGAGCCACCCAGGCTACCCTGTTTTTGTAATTTTTCTAATGCTTTTTCAACTGCTAACTCATTTAGGAGCGATGAAAGAAAAAGAAAAAGACAACACTGCATTTGCTTAGAGAAAATATGGAAGTGATTCATCCCATGTATTGGTAGATTTTTGTGTAGGCCGTGGTTTTTTTTTTTTCCCCAACTCTGACTTTCAGAAGTACACTAGAGATAGGGAAGTCACAGAGCACCCGTATCACATCATGTCACTCCCAGAATGGCTAAAAAGAAGGGGCGAGTCAGGTCAGTACACTTCAATTAAACGAGCAGAACCCGTTACAACAGCAGCTCTTTATTACATGGATTCAAAAGCACAGCAGACTAATCATGTTCCCTGAAATTCAACAATCACATTCAATGAACGCCTGTTCGTGCGTTCCTCAAAACTCTAATTCTAAAGGGCTCCCTTCGAATTCCCTTTACAAAGATTTGCGCAAAGAAGAGGTTAAGCACCAGTAAGAACAACTGTTGCTAGCAGTAGTTCTGTTTCTTCGCCATCTTCCTCCTCCTCCTCAACATACATGCAATTTCTTCCCTCTGTGTACACGGCATTGTAACATGGGGGCTACACTCTGCCTATGGTACAAAGTTTATAAATACAATATACCAGTACAAAGTTGAAGCCATTAAAAAGAGCTTAGTAACTATTAGGAGATCCTTAAATCTGGAGTGTTGATGGAATCTAGGAAGAGATTTAGAAACAACACACAAACTCGAACAGTAAACATTTTACTTGGGAAGAGGTGAAAGGGGAACTTCTTATGTGCTACCAAGGGCTTTCGGAGTTGCTTCAGGCTCACTTTCTTTCTGCTATTATCTTCAAATACTGCAGGGCGTTGTGAGCGGCATCACTCTGTGCATTGCCACAGGAGATCCCGGAGCCATGGCAGACGGTGATGGGGCTGGTGGAGAGTTCAGCGAGACACTGATACTGTCCATTGGCGCTCAGCTCTTCTGTAATGATATATTCAAACATGAGAGTTAATGCCAAGTGTGTAGAAAGCGGATCCTTCACGAAAACAAGTCTTTACTGCAGTCTTCCTCTATAAATCTCAGGTCTACTACTCCACTTCCTCATCACCTTTATCATTCTACAAACAAAAACCCAAACTGAAAAAAAAAAAAAAAAAAAAAAAAAAAAAACCCAAACTGCTCAACTATGGTAGTTCTCAAACCCAGCCCTGCTCCCTAATCATTTGAGGGAATTTAAGAGAAATGCAGGTGCCTCGGCCTCACTCCAGCTTGCTCAATTAGAAACCCAACTCCCACAATCTGGGAATAGCCAGATTCTTGCATTTTCTTCTTAAAGCTCCCACGGTGATTCTAATGTGGCCAGTTGAGCGGTGTTTGCAAACTGAACCACAACCAACTTTGCTGGAGAGGAAAAGACCATTTGCTAGAGAACCAGAGAGATTGTGTTTTTCACAACAAAGCCCAGGGGTTTTTTGTTTGTTTGTTTTTCAGGAGACCTCTGAACCAGGAAATACATGGCTCAGGGGCAAGACCTCTCTGCCTTCATGTTCTTTCATTCTACATCTATGCATACGGTGTACGGGTTAGGGTGTTTCAAAAGCAATACCTAAACCCAGGAAACAAATGTTCTTCTCATTAACTGATGAACCACTGTCACTTAAGATGGTTAGAGGACACAGGGGAAAGAGGTAGAAACAGGTGAGTTACAATTTGTTAAAAGTGATCACGATTCAATGTTATTTCAGCTAGAGTCAATGTAATAGGAAACATCCAGATACAGTGCAAGTGTTTTAATGTGTGAAGAGGCTTTCTAGTTCTAGCCTTGAGGCTTTTTTCTCTTTTAAATTGAGTCAAAGTTCACATGACATAATATTAACCATGTTATACCATGTAGCATTTAGTACAGTCACAATGTTGTGCAACCGCCACCTCTACCTAGTTACAAAACATTCTCATCCTTTCATTTTCCCAAGAAGAAATACCATACAAGTCAAGAAGTTGATCCCTATCTCCTCTTCTCCAAAGCCTCTGGCAACCATCAATCTACGGATTAAACTATTTTGGTTATTTCATTTAAACGGTATCATAGAGCACTGAGGAAGGCACTTGATGGGATGAGCACTGGGTGTTATACTCTATGTTGGCAAACTGAATTTAAATAAAATATTAAAATATTAAAAAAATAAATGGTATCATACGATATGCCCTTTTTGTGTCTTTTCACCTAGTATGTTTTTGAGGTAAATCCATGTTGTAGCATTATCAGAACTTCACTTCTTTTCACAGCTAAATATTTAAATTGCACACATATACCACAACTGACTTATTCATCCATCTGCTGATGCACATTTGGCCTGTTTCCACGTCTTGCCTATTGTGAATAGTACTACTGTGACTATGTACGTACAGGACTTGTTTGAATAGCAGTTCACAGTTCTTTTGGGTACATACCTAGCAGTACAGTTGCTAGGTCATGTGGTAACTCATCTGAAGAGCTATAAAACTCCTGTTTTCCACAGTAGCTGAGCCATTTTGCATTCCCACCAGCAGTATAGAGAGGCTACAATTTCTCTACGTCTTTGCCAAGACTTGTTATCTTCTATTTTCTTCATCATAGTCATCCCAGTGGGTATGAGCTGGTACCTCACTGTGGTTTTGATCTGCATTTCCCTGATGACTAATAATACTGAGCGTCTATTTATGTGCTTGTTGGCCATTTGTCTTTCTTTTCTGGAGAATGTCTGGGTTCTTTTGAAGGTAATTGCATAGAATTTAGCCAAACTGGCTGATTGTGGTTTTTAGACTGCTGTTCTATATTTACAAGAACTACTTAGTTCTTAAAATTGGTGAGATGCATTTCAAAGGTGTCATTAATTCCATAATCTCAAAAGCCATCTCAAGTTCCCTTCTTTTCCTAGATTCAACCATCCATAGCCCTATTCATGACATGGCTTATTCATCTGTGCATTTTAAACACCCAACAAAGTATAGATACTTAATATTTATTGAATGAATGGTCTCCCATCAGCCACCTCCTGTGACCATGTGTCTGTGCTAAATTCCCACATTCTGCATCATTCTCAGTAGGTTAAGACATTGCACCTGACCCATCATTCAATCCTAAAGCAGCAGAGAAAATCAGAAGTTCTCTAAGCACCTAAAGGCCAATGCTGGCAGCTCCTTCAAGCTGGGTCCCCACAGCCCACTGAGGATGGAACAAGGGATATCAAATTCTTCACAAATTACACTGATGTTAAATCAAGGCACCAACCATGCACGCACACACACACACACACACACACACACACACACACACCAGCTTTATAAAGCAAATTAAAATCCAAAGTGACTTGCTTTCTAATCTAGCCACATTGGTCTATCTACATGATTAAGGGTTAGAGGAAATATAGAAGAGGATAGCTGGGACGGAATAAAGCTATAAGTACTTGTCCCCACTGACATCCTTGAATTGGCCAACGGTGACAAAGTGGAGAGAAGGGGTCTGACTCCCACAAACTTAGTGCTTGTTCTAGAAATGTGGGTGCCTTTTTATTTGTCAAGCTCTCCATCAGGGCTAGTCTAATAGACACTGTATCTGCAGGGACTCTTCCCCCGACCTGACTCTACCTGACTCTGTTTCTAAACCTCTCTGTGCTTTACTTTCTTTCCTTACATGTAAGGATAACAGACCTACTTCACAGGCTTAGTTTGAGAATTCAGTAAGTTGAAATATGTAATATCCTTAAAACAGGGCCTATAGTAAAAACTATAAATATTAGCTACTGTTTTTATTATTATAACTGCATAGATGTCAGCTATTATTATCTATAAGAATGGGATATATCAGTGCTAAATATTACCACTCTGCTAATTTTATATAAATATATAAATATTCTATATAGACATTATATATACATATATGTCTGAGGTGTATTATTTATATACATCATACATATACATATATGACATATATATACACACATGCCATTTCAGTATCCCTGGTCAACTAAATCAACTGTAATACAGGCTTTGTTTCTGAAATACATTTTAAAAAGAAACTAGTTTTGAGGTAAGTCAGAGGAAAAAAAATCATACCTATATCCAAATATGTTATATTAAAACCTTGTTCCTTGGCGATTTCACTAAGCAGCTGGATGTAATCTGTATTTGGAATACTGAGGAGGCTCCTTTTCAGTAAGTTGATCTTTTCACCAGGAGAATTCCGCAAGGAATGCCAAGTACATCCTAAAGAATGTCCTACTACATTTGTCTGAAAAACAGAGATAAAGATTAAGACTCTTAACTCAGATTGAGTTCTAATGCTATAATTCAAAGTATTTATTAGGCACTCACATTTAATACTCCATAAAGCATGGTTATTTTTTAAAAAGATTTTATTTATTTGGCAGAGAGCAAGAGAGCAGAAGCAGGGAAAGGGAGAAGCAGGCTCCCCACTGAAAAGGGAGCGCGATGCAGGGCTCCATCCCAGGACCTTGGGATCATGACCTGAGCTGAAGGCACACGCTTAACCAACTGAGCCACCCAGGTGCCCCTAAAGAGCATGTTAAAACGGATACCATTTGGTTAACTTTCCCATTTTAAATGAGATAACACTAATAAGCACACATTTAACAAACATCACGACGTCAGAGAATAAAGAAGCACATGTGATAATACACCGGAACTATTTAAAAATACTTTTGAATGGGACAAAGGTCTCTCAGCCAAATTTTCTGATGGCCACAGTAAGATGTAGAAGATATTTAAGAGCAGTAGAAACCAACCTGCAAATAACTGAATCTGCCTAATGGAGTAATTTACAAATTAAAATACAAAACGATTTTGTCTTTATGATTTCTTTTTTTTTTTTTTTAATTTTTATTTATTTATGATAGTCACACAGAGAGAGAGGCAGAGACATAGGCAGAGGGAGAAGCAGGCTCTATGCACCGGGAGCCGGATGTGGGATTCGATCCCGGGTCTCCAGGATCACGCCCTGGGCCAAAGGCAGGCGCTAAACCACTGCGCCAATATCAACCAATCACTCTGACAGCTGTGAAGCAGAAACAAACTGCAGAAAAGGTGCAACGTACAAGTTAGGCTTGAGAAGAACAAGTCATTCAAATGAATGGTGGGAGGTCATAAAGTTCTCATCAGACTTTGCCCACAACCCAATTGAGCTTACTGTTTTCATTTTCTTTCTCCTTTTCCTCTTTTCTTTATTCTCCCTTATATCCTTCCCTTCCCACCTCTGTTCTTAGAATACTTTACATTTCCACATTATTTTTCTCAAATTGCCTTCATATGTTATGCCAAAACCCCACAAAAACAAACAAACCCCACTCCTGTCCTCTGAAGTAGAGCAACCCATTCGTAGTTTTATTTATTAATGAGCCTGGCAGCGGTTAAGGGATTTTCAAAAAAGATCACAAGGATGGCCGGTATATAGAATTAATAACCTGCAAAATTTGCTAAATAGAATTTTGTATTCCTTGGTTGGAACTTTAAAAATTTTTGGTTTTTAAAAACTGTAATGCATTGATAGAGTAACTGCAATAAGAACAAATATATAATGAATAGTCTCTTTTCCTTACCACTCCTTCCCAGAAGACTTGTTTTACCCCCCAAAAATACCATTAAAACATTTCTTCAATATCCTTCTATAAGTCTAAATTCAAGCACACACACATAATCTTTTTATTTTTTTACTTTTCCTTCCTTCCTTCTTTCTTCCTACCCGCCCTCTTTCTTTTAGCTGCACACAGAAACCTGGGGCTTGAACTCAGAACTCTGAGATCAAGTCACACTCTCTACTGATGGAGTCAGCCAGGCGCCACCATAATCTTCTTAAACAAAAATGATAGCTTACTCTTCTAGATCTTGCTTCTTTTTCTCGTATCAATGCACATATAGGCACTATATTTATCTTACCAGTTTTCATTTATGGCTTTTGGGTTATTTCTGATTTCTTGCTTTTACTAATAATGTTACAAAAAACTCTTGCACTCAGATGACTTTATTTGTAGAATAATTTCTGGATGAACTGAGTCAAATAACATGTATACTTTTAATTTTGATAAATACTTCCAGACTGATTTTTAAACCAATTTAAACAACCATCAACAGTCTTGGAGGGTGCTTGTTTTCTGATATTCTCACCAACAGCAGGTACTATCAAGCTTTGTAGGTTTCATCAGTCTAAAAGGTGAAACTAGGGATCCCTGGGTGGCGCAGCGGTTTGGCGCCTGCCTTTGGCCCAGGGCGCGATCCTGGAGACCCGGGATCGAATCCCACATCGGGCTCCCGGTGCATGGAGCCTGCTTCTCCCTCTGCCTGTGTCTCTGCCTCTCTCTCTCTCTGTGTGACTATCATAAATAAATAAGGATTTAAAAAAAAAATAAAAATAAAAAAATAAAAAAATAAAAAATAAAAGGTGAAACTAGTCTCATTTCCATGAATGAAGCTGATCATTTTTTTTAACCCTCTGTACCACTTCTACAAGGCTATCTGTTTATTGGTGTGTAAGAACGTTTTATGTGATACTGTGAACAGTATCTGTTACAGACTGTTAAAAAATAGTCCATTTGCAGACCTTCTTGTTTTTATTCTTTGTCTTATTTATAGATTTTTCTTTTTTTTACTGTGTAATAGGTTTTATATAGTCAAATTTAACTGTCTTTTATTAGTTTACATCTTCTAGGTTTTAAACTATGCCAAAAAGATTTTCCCTGTTTAAAAAGGAAAGCTCTTCCATGGTTTCTCATATTTGGTTTCAATTCTTATGTTCAAATTTGTGACCCTATCTGAAACTTATTTTGCTTTTTAATTTTTTTAAAGATTTTATTAATTTATTCATCAGAGACACAGAGAAAATGCAGAGACATAGGCAAAGGGAGAAGCAGGCTCCTCGCAGAGAGCCTGATGTGGGACTTGATCCTGGAACTCCGGATCATGCCCTGAACCTAAGGCAGATGCTCAACCACTGAGCTACCCAGGCGTCCCTGAAATTTATTTTGATATAAGGAATAAGGGAGTAATCTAAATACGTCACACATTTCACTCCCCCAGAAATGTGGCTGTAAGTTGTTTCTACATCATTTACTGAATAATCCATCCTTCTGCCCTTTGAAGTCTCACTATTGTTATATACTATGCTCCTATGTGGATTATTGTCTATACCGATCCTCTGTCTATACCTGTACCAGTACATGTGTTAATACTGTCAATTTATAGTATGTTTCATTCTCTGGTAGCTATAATCCTGCCTCCTGCCCTCTTTTCAGTTTTCTTGGCTCTTCTTGAGAATTTATTTTTCTGGATAAACTTAGTAAAGCTGTATTGAGGATCCAAAATGAATTCTGGTAGATTTTGAGTGAAACTACATTACCTTTTTATATTTCACAATATTGAGTCTTCCTATTGAAAATAGATAGCTTTACATTTATTCAATTTCTGTTAAATCCCTCAGTAGAGTTTTAAAGTTTTTTTCACATGGGTCTTGCACATTTTAAGTTTATTCCCCAACATATTATCTCTTTTCTATTATTGAAAATGAAGTCTTTTTCATCCCACCTCTTAATATTTGTAAACAGAAAAATTGATTTTTTTCTAGTATACTTTTTTAGAGCAGATTTCTATTTTGCTATGAAATGATCAATGTTACCAAGCTTCATAAGTTTTGTTAATACAACACATACCACAAAAAGTCAGAGGACAGAATATAAAACAACAATCCTGAGCCTCATTCCATCCCTACCTTCAGTCCTCTTTCCAGAAAGCAATTTTTAACTTTCTTCAATTTTTCTAGTGGTTACCTTCATAATTCTAAATATGAAAAGCTATTGATTTTATATATTAATTTTATGATCAGTTACCTTGATGAATTCTCTTCTAGTAGTTTTTCTTTTACAGGGCTTTACAGGGATACAATCTTAGTTATTTGTAGTTAATGATCATTTATATCTCTTCTGTTTAAATTTTCAACCTGTTATTGTTTTTTTCCTAATTATATTAGTTGGTACTTCTAAAACAAGATTTTAAAAATGGCATCAGTGGATATCCTTGTCTTTTCCCTGAAATTAATGGGAAGGGATGTAGTATGTAAACATGTAACTATGATTCTGATCTTTTTTGCAGTGTAGGTCTTGAGTCACAATAAGGATATTTTATTTTTTTAATTCTTTACTGAAACTCAATTTAGTTAACATATACTGTACTATCAGTTTTAGGGACAGAATTGAATGATTCATCAATTGCATATAACACCCAGCGCTCATCTCCTTAATGCCCGTCACCCAGTTACCCCATCCCTTCACCTATCTCCCCTCCAGCAACCCACAGCTTCCTAGAATTAAGCATCTCTTACGGCTTGCTTCCCTATTTTCATCTGATTTTACTTTTCCTTCCCTTCCCCTATGTTCACCTGTTCTGTTTCTCAAAACAACAGTTATTTTAAAAATGTTTACCAATGATTGCCAAATATCTTTTTGGTATCCATTGGCTATTTTCTCCTTTCACCCATTAATGTGATTAATTATGGTTACAGATTTACAGAACCTATCCTTGTATTCCCAATTTGTTATTCAAATAAGCCCAATTTGTCTGTGCCATACTATTCTTTTACTGTTCTACTGGATATTTTATTAAGGTGTTTCACTATAAGGGAGATTAATCCATAATTTTTTCCATTGGGATTTGCTATTGTTTGGTTTTAGGGTTAGTGTTATATTGGTTTTGAAAAATAAATTTAGAAGCTTCCCTTATGTTTGATACTGCCTGGAAGAGTTTAAATAGCATTGGAAATTATCTCTCCCTTGAAGATTTAAAGGAATTCACCTATAAAACCACTTATAAATCTATCTGTGCTTTGTGATTTTGGTGTCATCTCTGATCCAATTTTGTAAGAAGTGAATGCACTGTTTTCTTTTTCTATTAAGGTAAAACCAAAATTGTATTACTTTGTGTACAGTCTTTGATTTTTTTTTCCTACAGAATGAGCCCTTATTAAAAGGCTCATTAAAATAAACTAGGTCACTGCTATAGTCATTTTTCATTCACCACCTAGTAAATGCTCAGATAACATACCATGAGACATACCTAACTATGAATATCATAATCTCAAATAATAATGTCAGGTGTAGCTCGGTCTCATAAGCTCTGTTTGCCTAGCTGCCTACTCAGTACCTTTAGTTAACATATTCTATATCAGATCCAATATATCCTACATTTAACTCCTTATCTTTTTTCCCTCAATCCCACTCATCTTCTGTGTTTCCCATATTAGCTTAGTACAGGCCACCATCATTTCTCATCCATCTTCTGTAACAACATTCTACAGGTGTCTGACTCTAAGACTCATTTACTCACTACAGTGCAGCCAATGATTCCCTTCTAATCCTGTCCTTCGTTGACTAAAATCCTTCTTTGTTTGTATTAACAACCAAAGGACTCTGCTCTACCCTCAGGATAAAGTTGAATCTCTTGACTACAGAAGTCCTTTCCAGATTGAATCCCTTTGTCCTTCTGGCCTCATTATTTGAGAAACCCTTCTCCAACCGTATGCTCTAGCCACACCAAACTATTTCGGGTTCCCAGATGGCATATACTATTTTACTCCTGGTCTTTGTAGGTGCTCTTTTTTCTTTGAAATTCTTGTCCTCTGCTCTCATCCTGCAGGTCTTGGCTTAGATATTGCCCCCTCCAAGAAGTCTTCCTTAAACTGCCAGTCTTGGTTGGACCTTCTTCTATGTTCCCAAGCCCTCTCTGTTAGGACCAGCCTATTGGGTTCTTTTCTCTTTCAGGAGGCTACAGACTCCCTCATGGCAGACACTGTCTTATTCAGTGTGCACAGAACCTGGCACAAAGTTTGGCAGACAGTATGAGCTCACTAAATGTTTAATGAGTGGATAAATGAATGAAGGCATTGTCAATTTGAAGGCAAAAATGGCACTACTGGCCTGTCATCTTTAGATCACATGATGTGATTCTGAATTTGACTGTGTCTCCCAAGCCCTCTTACCTGGTCACCCTTGTGACAGCTAAAATTAGGTCATGTACATCTGGACAGTGAAGGGACATTTTAAAAATTGCAACTCTACAGTGTCTGTACAACAAGGAATCCAGGGACGTTTCCTACAGCATGAGATGCTTAATCATATTGACATCATAGGTGTTTTGATCATTACTCACTAAAGAAATGTGGTTCTCTGGAGAAATATTACTGAATTTGGCAAGAAATTTCTCAGCAGCGTTCCTCTTGGCCTGTTTTTTTGATGCCCCCTTTCCTAAATTAAAAAAAAAAGAAAAAGAAATGGTAGGTTTAGAAAAGTAATTAGTATCCACAGAGAGTAATCAGATATATAAGGTATTATTTCTGCTCAGAGAATAACTTCATGATCTTTATATGCTCATCTTTGCTTATTGTGCTTCAAACAATGATTTTTTAAAATATTTATGTATTTTAGACAGAATACATACATGAGTGTGGGGGGAGAAGGGCAGAGAGAGAGAGAGTCCCAAGGAGACTCTAGGCTGAGTGCAGAGCCCAATGTAGGGCTCACAACCCTGAAACCACGAACTGAGCTGACACCAAGAGTCAGGTGCTTAACCTATTGTGCCACTCAGGTGCCCCAATACAACTATTAATTCTATTAATTCTTACATTTATGAAGGCACTTTTGACAGTTTATCTTTAATAGTTATACTTTTTGTTTTTTAACAGGCATATTTCCTTATGCCTAGCTATAATGAATCATATTTGGTTTAATTCTAAGTATTCAAATCTATTAAGGTACTTTTGAATCAATCACAACTCTTTCCTTCTTGATGTCTATTTCTTGCTTAAAATCTTCTATAAACTGACAACTATGTGGAATTCTTCTTTAACATGAGTAAGAAGGCATAGGAGATCTGCAATTAAAAGACAAAGTATTATCTACTTCCATGCTTTTTGTTTTACAGATTTAAAAACTGAGGCCTAGAGAGATGAAGTAATTTGCCTACCTTTGCAAACCAAGGGCTGCATCAAGAATGGAAGCTAGGTGGGGTGCCTGGGTGTCTCAGTCGGTTAAGCATCTGCCTTCAGTTCAGGTCAAGATCCCAGCATGCTGGGATGGAGCCCTGCATCAGGCTCCCTGCTCAGAGGGGGGTCTGCTTCTCCCTCTCCTTCTGCCCCTCCCCCCATTCATACTCTTCTCTCTCAAATAAATAAATAAAATCTTAAAAAAAATAGAAGTTGGGGTTCAGTGCTTTCTATATTGACCTGCACTGCCTCTCAAGGGGCTTGCTGATTACTTGCTTGATTACCTGAAACAGATAGCCAATTCCATTTGGTGCCATTTTAAGAATGCTAGAAACACGCTAGAGAAGCTACAATAGGAACCCTCACTAGTACTCTATTAAGTGACTTTTTTCTCAGTTTCTAGTCCTTACAACATGGAAGTTGCTATCATTATAAAGGATAATTTCTACTTTATTTTTATCTAACACTATTTTTTGCCATCTAGCCTCTTATTAATCATCTTGTTTTCAAATGTGATCTTCTAGTCTTCCAATCTTCTAGAACAGCTGTTGAAACTTCCAAGATATTTGCTATTGCTTTTTTCTAAAATAATTTTTAAGCCACTAACACATCAATGCAGACTATGTAAAGTCAATTATTTACTTTGTTGTTACCAAGCTTTTCCATGATTTTTAAAACTATCAAATTAAGCCTAAGTATTCTTAAGCCAAATATATTTTTAAGCCAAATATTTATACTTAAATTCTACTGCAGAAAGAGATAGTAGAATAAGAGTGCATCAAATTTTTCCCCACAGAAATATTTGAAAGGAAACCATAACAGAAATTTCTAGGGTCATTCATCATCTGAAAATATTTCAAACGCCTTCAGTTGTATGAGTAAAAAGAGTAACTACCAGTTTCCATAAATGACTCTAGCCTGCAAATTGTGGTATATTCTCTCTTATGAGCAGGTCCTCCCTCTTGGGAAAGGGTATATTCAGGAAGTCTCCAGCCATGATGAATAGCCAACTCCTAGAAAATGGAGATGAGGCTTCAGTAGTAATTTTTACTATGCAACAGCTTCATCACATAAATGATAGTCTTTCATGATTTCTATCCTATTTCTATTTCTATGTTTGAAAAGAATAATGATATTCTGCAATAGAAAAATGGGAGAAGACCCTGTATTTCCCACAAATATTCCTGCATTTTGTATCTTGCAAGCCCACAATACCGAAACTGAAGCAGTTTACTGCTAGGATGGGAATGGTGTTCTTTCATTAAGCCACAGCGAGCAAATATCAAAGAGCTCAAAGAGAAAGACGAGCTACTATCGCCCTTTTGGGGAACATCGACAGGTCTCACTGTCATCAGTTCCTAATGCCTCTCCCTCCTAGCTACAGACTTCCTGCCCTCAGCTGGCTAACTACTGCACTAGAACACGAGCAGATGAGCAAAGGCAGCAAATATACAGACTTGGACAATCAGGAAAGATCAGGGGAAGAAAACTATAGAAAAGACAGCAAGAAAGGGACCAAAGGCCTGGCTGGGTAACAGGGAGGAGAGTTGTCCAACAGAGCACATAGATAATCTGCAAGAAAGATATTCTGCATGCAGAACTTCAAAGCTGATTTTTTTTTTTTTTGGTAGAATAAGCAAATAGATGACTTCCCCTTTTTTTGAGGTAGGTTACCCAATTTGGGTTTTTATTTATTTGTATTTTTATTTTTTTATAATAAATTTATTTTTTATTGGTGTTCAATTTGCCAACTTACAGAGTAACACCCAGTGCTCATCCCGTCAAGTGCCGGCACTGAGGGGGGCCAATTTGGGTTTTTAATAAAATCTTCTGTCTTAACAGAAGTGGAAAGAAGTTTGTCACAAGAGTGGCAAGAAATATTCTTAAAGTATAAAACACTCTACCCATGTGCACTGGGGTCCTGCTGATCTCAAATGAGAATTCCACAAACCAAAGGCAGATACTGTATATGGAAGAAAATCCAAAACATAAATAAACAGGAGAATAATTTCAAGTTAGTGCTGTAATATCCAATGATCATAACTGGGAAAACAGAATATTATACATCTTATCTTTAAACTATCTATTCCTTGTTTCAGCCCTTGTGATATTATTACTTTATGACATCTTTCTTCAATAGACAAAATGTTACAGAAGGAAAAACCATGTGACTTACCTGTAATGAACCAATAGGATTAAGCTGGTTCTTTGGTTGCTTAGAAGGGTCAGGCATTAAGGGGTCAGGAACTGCAAAGCTGAACATTTTTTTAAAATGTTATAAAACAAAATAATTTTCTCCAAACTATTAAATAAATGAATGCATTTCTTATCTAATCTTCTATGCCTTTGCTCTTCTCCACAGAATGCCTTTCTCTCCCACCTCTCCTATGGAAATATGATCTGTCCATTATCCAAGATGTGTCTCAAATGCCACTTCCTCTAAGAAACCTATCCTGTTACTTGGAACATAATTTCCCACTCCTCTGAACCATTATTTACATTTAGGTTGACCCTTTCCTAGGCAAATTATTTTACCATTAAGTTATATGCTCTTACAAATACAGTAATTTGTCCATCCCTCACATCCGTCCTGTGTTCAGACTGTAAAATCCTTGACGGCAAAGCCTATGTATTACTTACCTTCATAAGCTTTATAGTACTGTGCATATAATAGGTGCTCAATAAAAATGTATTTAAATAAAGCATACTACTGTTACAACTACACAAAAAGGGAAGACTAACAATTAGTCAGGAAATTTAGTCTGGTAATGTGAATGATACAGGCCACAAAGTTGTTTTTTCACTTAGACAATTATGGAAGAAAAATCTGTTTGACCTATCATCCGTTCCATGCTGGAAAAATCCTCCTAAGATTTATATGTATCCTGCATAAAATAGATGGCCTGCATGAGCCTGGTTCCAGGATGTGGGGATTATGATCAGGGAGAAAGAGAACAAGCTCTTTGAACTAGTTTGAAATTACTAATTAGTTGGGCGATGAGTGTCTCACCCTGAGTAAAGCTATGTTCAAGGTCTTGAACCTAGGCGACAGAAGGGTCATTTCTTCCATGACAAAATAGGTTCAGTTATTGCCACTTCTTCAGGTTGCTTTTCCACCTGCTAGAATTTCAAGCTTTACATAGGCTGATGAGATATGAATATTCACTTACAATGTTGCACGCCGAAGCTACCCAAATAATTGTGATGGAGAAGTGAGAAAGTCTCTGTATTAAATCAGGCCACTTTAGGCCTGATTACAGCTTAGTAATTCCCATCTTATCTGTCAAGAAGCACAAATATATAGTAAAGTTTGTTAGCCTTTTTTGCTGACAAAGCGAAGTGCCCGTGTGCAGAAAGGACACTCCGTACACTCATTTCTACAAATCTACTCAACACTTTGGGTTGAACTTTGGGCTGCACAGAAATAGCATGGTCATCACCAGCGAGGGGAGGAGCCACTACCTGCCATGCCATTTGGCGCGTCTACAAAGCCAGCATAAATCAACTATTAATGTATGACCTCAAAGAATCAAGCATCACTTTGTGAGATCCAAAGCTTGTCAACGCTTCGTTCTAAACTACTGAAACGGTTTGGAAGGGCTTAGAGAGGGAAGAAGCAATGCAGGAGAACCTAAGCATACGCCAGATGAAAAGTTTTGAAGCTGGAGAAAAACCTGTCCTAAGTTGCCATGGGGCTCTGCTGTCAGCTATGAGCAGATAAACCAGACTGTACTCCAGAATAACTGAGTGCATGGAAAGAGAAGAATTTAAACGCTCAGCATGATCCAGAGTGTGTCCATTAGAAAGCAAAGGACATCACTCCAGATACATGAGCTGCTCCAGGACCAATACTCTCCAAAAGCACCTAAAGTGACAACAAATTTAATTTGGAAAAATTCCACCAGGATTTTTAACACTCCACGTAACATCTTCTTGTAGTTGGTGTACATTCTATAACAAAAGGAAATCTCTCTGTCTCCTTCCAAATTAGAATTTTCCAAAGGGTATTTTCCATTTATCTTTTTCCACTTCATAACTTATTTTATGTGGTGTAGAAGTTATTACAATCTTCACACAGTAGAATATTTGCCGGAAAAACTGGGATTTTCTATTGGTGCATCCCACTGAGGCGGGGGAAATGCCTAGTTTGTGAGAGCTTTCATTTAACAGTTAATTGCTGGACTGAATTTCTTAAGGATAAAGCGGTCTTTAATGGAGGACAGTTTTTTCACAAGGAAACAAGAATTTTGGAGCTAGATACTAGCAACTGTTCACTTTGTTGCTTTTGTGAGCACGTTCAAACTTTTAATCTTACCTCAGCCATGATATTTTTGAGCTGCAGAATACAAAGAAATTTAGCTCACCAAATACTTGCATTGGCTTTCAAAATGTTTATGGCAGCCTCTGCAGCTCTATGTTTCGCCAGCTTCTTACTTGTACCTTCACCTGAATTAAGGTTAAGAAAAAATGTCTTTACATGCTGTGAAAATGTGAGGCTTGCATAGATGTTTGCATAATACAAAACAAAAGCACTACAGTTTATATATATATACACACACACTCACACAAAGGTAATACAAATATATACTACGTTCTGTAACAAAATATTCACCACATAAAATTCATAGTTTTATGTATAACTCCATGCATACCTACATTAAAAATCCTTGCTTACGTTATATACGTTTATTATATAAAATGGTAATAAAGTAGACCATGTCACACTTTCTGAAAAAAAATGCAACTTAGTATTTTACTCTTCCTTATTCCTAGAGGAAGAGGAAATTCCTCTGTAGCAAGAAGTTCCTTTAAGGGAGCCACTTATACCAACACTGACAGCAAACTGCACAGTTTTATTCTAATAGTTCATCCTATGCTGCACTAAACCCCTATTTGGCTAAGCACTCATGGCTACACGTTGGCTACAGTGGGAGAAGGTTTATATGGGGAACTTGAGAGATTGTTACGTGTCTTCCATACAATCTGTATCCCTTACCTAAGTAGCTAACAGGGTGGTAGGGGATAGGCCCGACTAACCACTGAGACTGAAGCCTAATTTCAGTAAGCCATCACACCTGTTAAATGGTAACTCCAATCTTTTTCCTTTTGAGTTCAAGCTAGGTGTTGAGAACCCTTCAAAAGTGGAACCAGTGGGTAGCCCTGGTGGCGCGGCGGTTTAGCGCCGCCTGCAGCCCAGGGTGTGATCCTGGAGACCCGGGATCGAGTCCCACATCGGGCTTCCTGCATGGAGCCTGCTTTTCCCTCTGCCTGTGTCTCTGCCTCTCTCTCGCTCTCTCTGAATGAATAAATAAATAAATCTTTAAAAAAAAAAAAAAAAGTGGAACCAGAGTGCTGATGTCCATTTCTCTGGTGTGGAGGATAGAAAGAGGATACGGAATAAATTTCAACTGTGACCCCCACCCTCAAATGTCAGAGGACATACAAATCATCCGCCTTTATCCACTAACCTAGGTATTAGGGATACAGGAGAGTATGAAACAGAATCCCTGCCCTTAAAGAGCACACAGCCTAGTGCGGGATTTTGTCTGGAAAGGTCCATCTGAAATATAGTTATGTGTTACAACAAGCCTAAGTGCAGGCTGTAGGGGAGGCACACAAAAGGGGTCGCTCCCCTCCTCTTGGTAAGGATTGGGAAAGGTTTCACGAGGGAAGAGATAACTGAAGGAAGACATAAAAGATTAGTAAAAGCTAGTAAGGCGGGTTAGGAAGAACATTCCAGGCAGAGAAAATCAGCACCTGTTAGGGCTTAGAGGCAACACAGAGCCCCAAGAGCCCCAAGCAGCTGGGTAGGTAGGAGTTTAAGGATACGAGCTCTGAGATAAAAGGCTACAGGGTTGGGAGGGTAGGAAGAGAGGTCAAAGAACCGCCTTCTAAACCTGTGCTTCTCAAATTTTAATGTGCATAGGAATTGCCTGGGAATTTTGTTAAAATGCATACTCTGATCCCACAGGTCTGGCATGGGGCCGGATATTCTAGAGCAGTTGCATCAAGTGCCCAGGTGATATTAATGCTGCTGATCACATTTTGAGAGGCAAGCCTGTCAAGTCATATTAAGACGCCTGTATTTATGCAGAGGATGATGGGCAAACCACCGGATGCATTTAAAGAGCAAGAAACACATGAGCAGATTTGACTGCCAGCATCGAAAGGGGAATGGCCAGCCCAAGCCTAGAAGCTGAGAGAGCAGCAGCAAGGTGGCAGCTATGGTTTCAGTGTGAGATACCAATGGCCCAGACAACAGCAAGGGGAAGACAAGGGAAGCTGCTTAAGAAGTAAGACTTGGTGGGAGAGTGGGCAAGGGGCAGAGGGAGAGGAAGGGGTCACCGAAATGACAGCCAGCATTCTACTGTGGGCAAATGGGTGACGGTGGTACCTTTAGGGAGCTAGGAAATGCAGGGGCAACAGACTTGAGGGAAGAGAGATGGAGTCAGTCTGGGACAATGAGAGACCGAGGTGGCTTTGGATCATCCAAGTGAAGATGCCCGGCAAGCACAGGTTGACAGACTGTTCTAGAACCGGGCCTGGGTGGAAGACAGATTTCAGGATTAGCAGCCTTTAGATGGCATTTGAAGCTGTGGAGGTACATAAACTTGCTAGGAAGACAGGACAGCGTGAGGGGAGAAGGGGATCCAAGCAGAATAGGTGGCTGCCACGGGCTGTTAATTCCTAGTCTAAAACACCTTGAAGGAAAAAAGACTATATTTCTTTTCTTAAATTTTCACTGAATATTTAAAAATAGACCTGTTCAATGAGTAATGCAATGATTCTATGGTTCATTATGAGGAAACTTCCAGCTAGCACCTACAATCCACCTGCTTCATATAGATTGAAAAAGCCTCAAAATGTCCTTAAAGAGATTTCAAAGAACATAGTGGACTCCCGATTTTCAGGGACCTAAACAAATGTTGCCTTTAGATTACCAGATGGTGCAACTCTAGCCTTCTTGTCGAATTGTTTTCTTGGCATTCTTCCAAATTAAATTTAGTTATTCATTATTTTCTGTTTGCAATTAAATAGATACATAAGGCATAAAATGCCTACATGTGCAAATAGCCAACTTCAGTTATCATTTGTTCAAGCTCACAGACCACAATATGGGGAGTCTGAACTCTGAAACTTCATTGTTATGTGACTTTGGGTATGTTAACTGATAATCTCTCTGACCCTGTTTCCTCATGTGTAAAAAAGGGAGATGACATCTTAAAACCAGTACAGTCAGGAACTAGAAGGTGCTATGAATTATGACATTTGAGCCATCTTTCTCATTTTGTTTGGGTATAAAATCAAGTGTGGTACGATGGGCCCCAAGTGCCAGATGAGCCCATACAAAAAGCATAGAGGCTCAGAAAATTTTGGGGTTATGTCTCCCAGCATCTTCTAAAATCTATGAAACTTGTCAGCACCTACTGATCCCGCTATGGTTCCTCCAAGAACCTTCCCTGCTTCTCCTTCATTCTTGGAAGAACCCTAGGAGGATCCTAGGGCATGTTTCTGAGCTTCTCTTGGTATCTGGAGAAGAGAAAATTAGGGAGAGAATCAGATGAAGTTGGAAAGTCCCCATGACCTGAGATGGGAGGTCTCAGTTTCAAGAGCCTGCTCCTCATGGCTGTCCCTGGGTGGGAAGAAAAGAAAAAAAAAAAAAAAAAAAAAGGGCACTTTTCCGGACTGAAAAGCAATACCACAAGTCTTGCCGGCCCACCCACATGACCACGGGGCGAACCGTGCATACAGACCTGTGCAGGTTATGTCCCCAACGGTTACTCTGAAGGTGAAAGTGGGTACGTGTATTTGCACATCCGATCTTTCACATTCATAAACCGGGATGTTCTTGGTCTTCATGCCGTATTCGTGTAATACCTGAATTGGTGTTTTCCCTGGCTTAGCTGTAATCATCTTCCCCAAACTGCAAAAACCAGAAAAGGGTGTGCTTTGCATGCCGAGGCGGGGAGGGAAGCAGGAGCAAACAGAGGCGAGCGGGGACTGACCCCGACGCCGGTGCGGGGGGCGCCGAGATGGCGAAGCGCCCCAGGGCCCCGGCCCCGCTGCGAGGGCTCCGCGGAGGGGACGTGGGCGCGCGCCGGGGGGGGGGGCTGCCGGGGGGCTCCCTGGGGTCCCGGCGCCGCGGCCGCTCAGGACCCCGCCCGCAGGACCCGGTCCCCCCGAGAGGGGCGGCCGCGCGCCCCCCCCGCGCCCCCCGCCCGCCCCCCCCCCGCGCAGCCCGCGGCCCGGGAGGGGCGGGGCCAGGCTTGCAGCCCGGGGCCCGCGCGCCGCCGAGACGGCGAGAGCCGCGGAGGGGGCTTTACCCAGAATGCCGCCGCACGGCGCTCCCCCGCCCCGCCCCGCCCGGCCCGCCCCGCCCGGCCCCGCCGCTCCCGCCGCTCCCGGCCCTGCCCGCCTCGGCCGCGGCGGTCCGGGCGCTGACCTGAAGGTCCCGCTGTCCTCGCGCTCCAGCGGCGGGGCCGCGGCGCGATGCCTGCTCTGGGACATGGCGAGAGGGGCGGCTTGGCGGAAGAGCGCTGCGGAGCGACGTCCTCGCCCCCCGGGCCGGCCGGTCCCCGACAGGAGCGCCCCAGCGCCGCCGCCGCCTCCCTCTCCTCCCGGCGTGCGTCCCTCGGGCGGCGGGGCCGGGCGGGGGCGGAGCCTCGGGGCGGCGGCGGCGCCGGCCCCGCCCCCTTCAGGCCCCGCCCCCTCCGAGGCCACGCCCCCTTCCCATTCCCGCTTCCCCGCGTATCCCCCCGCGCTCCAACCCCGGGCCTCGGCGTGGCCGCAGTTCTCGGTCCTAAAAAGGAGGCGGCTTCCGGCCGCGGGGGGCAGCCCGTTGGGCTCCCAGCCTCCCGCTGTGTGAGGCCTGCCGCTCTGCTTCTGTTTCGGTGGCTGGGGTCGGGGAGCTGAAGGGGGTTAGGGATCCGGGCTGCATCCCTTTAAGAAAAAGACTTCAGAATCCTAAATGCAGGATCGCTGCGGAAGGTCCCGGGGCTCGGCCCCGGAGCTTGCGAGTCGCGGTGCGTCGGCCCCCGGGGCTGGCGCGGGCTCCCCTGGGCTGGGCCCTGCGTGGGGGGGTGCGCTCGCGGGGATGCCCGGGGATGCCCGGGGGCTGCACCCCCGCCCCTCCCCCAGCTTCTCCCGCCCCGCGGCCCCCATTGTCTCCATCTAGGCGTTCGCCGCGACAGGAACGCTGGGCCGGCGCATCCGAGCATCCCTTAGGGGAGGGAAAACGACTGCTTTTCCGTGGGCTCCCATTAAATGCTGTCTCTGCACACCTGTGTTGTTAGTCGCTGTTGCCTTCGCCTGGGATGCACCCACCCCCTTCGGGGGGAGCCGACTGCGACGGTAGATGTGTCGCCCAGGGGTTTGCTAGCCACTTGCAGAAACGATGCCCCGTGCTTTCTCTGCGTCGTGGAAGGTGGCACAGTGCTGTCCACACAAAGGGACGTTATTAAAAACTTTTTTTGGGGGGGGGGTTGGGGTTTGCTTTTGGGGGGGTTACATGAGAGCTTGGTTGTATGACACCTTGGATCCTTGCAAGCAAATGAAAACAGCATCCAGAATCTAATCAAGGTGATTTATATTATTTGGGACTTGGGCCTATTCTATCTTCCACCCACTGTCCCCTCTGTGTATGTATCGAGTTTACTACCTGCTGTTAAGCTCTAAGGAGTATCCAACTATAAGTGCACATAGCTATTAAAAGATATATATATATATATAAACCTCTACATAACTATGGTAATGCAATATTTCAGCTCTCAGCTTGGTCTCTAAAATTTATTTTTTTGCCACGATATCTTAAAGACAAGCCCAAACTTCATATAGCTCCCTTTATTTTTTTAAATTTTTTAAAAAAATTTTGAGTATATAGCTCTCTTTAAAGGTTGAGCAACGGAGATAATGATGAAACAAGACAAGCCCAAACTTCATATAGCTCTCTTTATTTTTTTTAATTAAAAAAATTTTTTTGAGTATATAGCCCTCTTTAAAGGTTGAGCAATGGAGATAATGATGAAACAAAATAAATACAGCGCTATTTCAAAGAGTTGTCTGTGTGCCAGCTTTAGAATAAGAAAACCCCAAAGTCATAGTTATTTATGTATGTTATTAGTCTTATACAGTTATCTGTCTACGTGTTTATATGTGTAATATGGCTTTTATTTGTTATTTCATAAAAATCTGCATACAATTGTTTCTCTATATTCTGTGAATTTATATTTTGTATTAATCATGAATAATTAATGTTTTACATTAATACAAGAAGGAAAGCATACAAGAAGGAAAATGAATGAACTGTATAGTATAAGGATTCAAAATAGCACTTGACTGTTGCCACAATTGGCATGATGAAGTTGTGAAGGAATTCTCTTTGGACCATGTCCACTGTAGATGATATCCAGGGCCAATGTTAGTGTCTAAATTGCATTATTGCCATAGGGCTACAGGTGTCCTTAAAGCTGGCAAACTACTTTCAACAGTAACCCTCATCAAGGACGTTGGTCATGTTTTAAAATTAATAGTTTTCTGTATATGTTTTAGTGCTTATGGATGGCAAATCCAAATTGACTTGCTTTCAGTATATCATTTTACACTGTTGATCTATAATTCATTACCTGAGCACACCAGGGGAGGCAGTGCTGTGAATTGTACACTGGCAAGCTACTTGGTGAAACCATGCTTTGTATTTTTAATGTGTTTAATTATATTTAAAATCAAGCAGGGCTGAGGGTTGTGTCTGGTTTTCTGTGAAAGTATGGATTGTTTTCTGAGGGTTGCAGTTGATGACGTTTTGATACCATATTAATATGTTTGCTGCTGCTACCAAGAGTTTTGTCAAGCAAGTTGGAGATGGAGGGAGATTAGTTCCTGTTCCAAGCCTCAGTGAGGCTGACAAATACCAACCTCTAAGTCTGGTGGTAAAAAAGAAGCGATGCTTTCTCTTTCCTAGATATAAATTTACCTCAACACCTTTTACGCTGAAAGATATCCTTCTAGGAGACAGAGAAATTTCAGCTGGTAAGTTTAAATATCTGTTTGGGAGTGACTACTCATTCAGCTATAGTATTGACAGTCTAAACATAGGTTGTATATGCTAATATGTGTAATATTTACACATTGATAAAAGCAAACTTTTATGATAGTAGAAATAATATTAGGATTAATATATAACATTTGCATAGTATCAAATCTCTTATTGGTTGAATAATTTTCCAACCTATTTGGTGAAATTATTGTATAATTTTATTGCAATTGCTTTATAGATTGTTTTAACTGAAACAACTTAGAATAGGACAAAATAATATATTTCTTCATCTATAAGATGGGATATTACCCTTTCCTATCTTACAGGGTCAAATGAAAGTAATTGACATTTATTTCTTATGACTCAGTTATTGCAACTGGTAAACTGAAATGTATTTTACAGGCTAGATTAGAAAACATTGATATTTTGACAAATTATTTGTTATAAACACTTGTTTTTCTTTCAACCACTCAGTGGATCTTATAGCTTTGAGAATTCTTTTGGTGGAACAAAAGAACTTGAATTCTCTTTTTAAGTACTCTATTTTTTGTTGTTATTTGAGTTGCTATTTTAAGTCTTGGCATGAAGTGTCACCTTTCTCAACATCTGTGTAACGGAATCCTCAATAGTAAATTAATACATTATTATATGTAATCTATATTAGATGAATTTGAGACATTTAAAAAAATATTGATTTCAGGGCACCTTGTGTGGTTCAATGGTTGAGCGTCTGTCTGCCTTTGGCCCAGGTTGTAATTCTGGCATTCTGGGATCGAGTCCCACATCAGGCTCCCCTCCTTCTGCCTATGTCTCTGTGTCTCTGTGTTTCTCATGAATAAATTAATAAAATATTTTTAAAAATAAGTAAAAAATATTGATTTCCTTCATAAAGGTATTTCATCTTATCAGTTACTGAATTATGAAGATGAATCAGATGTTTCCCTTTATGGAAGGCGAGGCAACCATATTGTGAATGACGTTGGGATTAACGTCACTGGATCAGATTCTGTTGCAGTAAAAGCTTCATTTGGTGTAGTGACCAAACACGAAGTGGAAGTATCAACATTGCTCAAGGAAATTACTACACGGTCAGTAGAATAATACTTAATGTACTTAAATGTGTTCATTAAATATTTTGATTGTATGGACTTTGTTACAAGGAATTATGAAAACATTCAGGTGATGTATATCGTCTAATGTAATTTATTTGTTTTATTTGTTTGGAATACTTCAAATTAGCAATATATCCAGACTTTAGATAAGGGTAGATATCCAAAATCATTTGGCTTAAACAGAATTTTTAGGTGTTCCACAAAATTGCTTTGATCAGGTACACATTTGCTAAATTATTAGATTAAAAGAATACACTGGGGTGCCTGCGTGGCTCAGTTGGTTAAGCGGCCAACTCTTGATTTCAGCTCAGGTCGTGATCTCAGAGTCCTGAGATTGAGCCCTGTGTTAGGCTCTGTGCTTGGCAAGGAGTCTGCTTGAGGATTCTCTCTCTCCCTCTCCCTCTGCCCCTCCCTCTGCTTGCACATGTGCTTCTCTCTCTCCAAAATAAAAATAAATAAATCCGTAAAAAAAAAAAGAATATGCTAATCTGCTTGTAATAAATATCCTAAGGGAGTCTCTTCCAACAGACTCCTATAATAAGCATGTTTTAAGAGAAAGAAGAGCCAGATTATTAATGGCTTTTGAACAGACTTTCTGATTTGTAGTAGACCTGCTTTGATTTACTTTTAGTTACAGTGCACTGTGAGTTACACAGGACAGCAAAAAAATGTACTCGATTGTATGTAACTGGGTGTGACAGATTCTTGTGAATATCTCTATTCTTTATTTTAGAAAAATTAATTTTGACCACAGCTTGATACGTCAGACAAGGAGCAACAGAAAGGCAGTATTGTGTGTGGTCATGGAAAGCATTCGGACCACGAGGCAGTGCTCGCTGTCTGTGCATGCTGGAATTCGCGGGGAAGCCATGCGGGTAAACCACACTCATTAGGTTTCTCTTACTAAAAAGGTGCATTGGGAATTTTTTAAAAGTTCTCAATTTCTAATGAGATGTGTGCATTTTGTCAGATGTTGAGATTAAAGAACTACCAGTGCATATAGGATTTTGCACAGTAATGGTTTTGTTTTAGAATTAAAAAAAAAAAACTGAGAAAACTTTGATCCTAAGTGTATAATATAATGCAAACAAAACATGAATCCTAATGAAGTAATGCATACTGGAGTCCTTCTATTACTATTTAAATGAAATGATGTTGGAAGAATAAAAGTTGAATGCTTATGTTGAATTCTTGATTGTAAGTAATGTGCTTTATACTTGAATTTTTAGAAGTTGACTTTATATTATTTTAATTTTCCTAAAGTAAGACCATAATGGCCAAATGTGCTTCATCCAATGTTAAATACTTTTAGAAAACTCTTGGAAATTATTCGTGTTTAGTTCTCTGGCTCAGTATTATTTGTCTTTGTTAATCACATAGTAATGACACATAATCGTCATGGTTTTATTAAAATCAGTTGTTAAAAAAATAAAATAAAATCAGTTGTTAGAGTTCAATGAAAAACTTTTTGAATCTTTGCAAATAAAAGTTCTGTTCAGTGGCTACATTTAGCTGTCCAGTGAGTTGTTTAATGGATTATTTTGGGGGCACAAACAAACATTTATTTAATGGTTGGAGATTATTTTGGTAAATAAGTTGATGATTGCTTTGGAAAACTACTGAAAACTCTGGGGGCTTTGGAATAATAGACATAGTAGGCTAAAAACAACTGTAGCACTTAAACAGATGGTTTGTGGTTGAAAAAAAAAAAGGTGTCTGTGTCGGAGAGCATTACTGTTGTGGTAGCACTAATCATTGGCCCTAGTGCCAGTGTTCTGAGAAAGTGGTGACCCGTTCCTAGATTGTGAGACCTCCTTGACCTGTTTAGACTTCTGGTCTAAACAGTTAAATTCAATGGGATAATTTGTTTTTGTTTTAATAGTAAGATTGTATGAAATGTTTTGTTTCTCTAAAAAGCTATCCTTACATGTTATGGTCCTTAATAATATCATTTACTTATTTACTATAGTTTCATTTTATGGATGAACAGAATCCCAAGGGAAGGGACAAAGCTATTGTTTTTCCGGCACACACAACCATAGCTTTCAGTATTTTTGAACTCTTCATTTACTTGGATGGTGCCTTTGGTAAGTGAATGATTTGCATGAAACACTGAGATTATATTTTTAAGAAGAATTTCATGGGAAACAAACACACTATGTAATTGTAGGAGAATGATACTGTCAGCACTGTCAATCTTATGCTTGGGTAAAGTAGCTGAGAAAGACCATCTGGTCCCTACTACTTACCCACTACCTCTTTTCTCCTTTTTTTTTTTTTAAATATATATTTTTTAAATTTATTCATGAGCGACACAAAGAAAGAGGCAGAGACATAGGCAGAGGGAGAAGCAGGGAGGTGGATGTGGGACTGGATCCCAGGACCCCAGGATCACGACCTGAGCAAGAGGCACATGCTCGACCACTGAGCCACCCAGGTGCCCCAGGAAGTCTATTCAAGAAACATAACAGTGGTGATCTCTGGAATGGAAAACTGAGGCTGGGGTCCAGGATAGACAGGAGACTTGTTACTGTATCCCCTGCTTGTAGTCTGGATTTTGTACCTTGTGACTATTAGCTTCTCCAAAGATACATAAAATTTAACTTAATGCAGCGAATGACATAGACCAGAATTTTCCAACCATAACTAAAACTCCCAATAAAATATGAGTTGTTCATGTTATAACATCTTCTAAAAATTTTTTTTATAGACCTTTGTGTCACTTCAGTGTCAAAAGGAGGATTTGAGAGGGAAGAAACCGCAACGTTTGCACTGCTCTACAGATTGAGGAATATACTATTTGAGAGAAGTATGTCCATTGAAGAGTATTTCAAATGTGTGTGTGTGTGTGTGTGTTTTCTCCTTGGATTAACATTTGAGTTTATCTAGTCGGTACTCCTTCTGTTAAGGAGGAATTTAAATCTAAAAGCCAAATGATTTCATGACCAATGGTTTAGATTCATGTACTTACAATGCGGTTTGGTTCTATGTTACTTATTTGACTTCTAACACACTTCTCTGTTTGTGCTTTTAGATAGAAGAGTGATGGATGCCATTTCTCGTTCACAGCTTTACTTAGATGATCTTTTTTCTGACTATTATGACAAACCTCTCAGCATGACGGATATTTCTCTCAAAGAAGGGACTCATATCCGAGTTAACCTGCTTAATCACAACATTCCAAAAGGACCTTGCATACTCTGCGGAATGGGGAACTTTAAAAGGGAGACGGTTTATGGATGCTTTCAGTGCTCTGTCGATGGGCAGAAGTATGTGAGACTTCATGCAGTTCCATGTTTTGATGTTTGGCACAAGAGGATGAAATAAAATGGAAAATGAATGTAGTGTGTTTAGGTGCAACTGTGCCACACACCTTTCCAAAATCACCTAGATATGCTTTGGTGAATTGTGGCAAATTAAAGAGGGAAAGAGAAATTCATCTGCCTGGGCATCATTTTCTTCATCCATAAGCATGGAGATGATAATGGTGGCTGCCCTATAAATTGTCATAAAGATTATATTGTTTATGTGAGGGATGCCTGGGTGGCTCAGTGGTTGAACATCTGCCTTCGACTCAGGGTCCTGGGATTGAGTCCCACATCGGGCTCCCTGCGTGGAGTCTGTGTCTCCCTCTGCCTGTGTCTCTGCCTCTTTCTTTCCCTCTCATGAATAAATAAAATCTTAAAAAAAAAAATATATATATATATAGTTTATGTGAAAACAGGTTTATATATAAATTTTAAAATATAAATGCTCCTCCATGAAATCTACCAGTTACTTTAGAATTATATTTGGGATTAGGCTATCATTTTAGATAATTTTACATGCTGATTTTTCCAGGTATCAATTGTATTTTTAATTGACTTTTAATTCAACATTAAGAATGACAAGAGGTTAAAAGTGGTGACTTTATGGTACTTTAACCATTGCCTTAGATCTGGTAAAATGAGAAAAATGTGTTAATAATTTAATGTAATCCTAAATGTTTAATTGTGGTATCAAATGAAAAGCACATTGAGCACAGCGTGGGGTTTTGTGTACAGTTAACAGGGTGATTCATAGTATGCCATCCTGTAATATACACATGCTCACTGGTTTTGTCTTTATAAAAACCTACTACTGTCATTTTAAAGGTAAGGCAGCTAGGACACCTTTATCTTTCTCCTTTGAAAATGCTTAAAATTGGGGGATGCCTGGGTGGCTCAGGGGTTTAGCGCCTGCCTTTGGCCCAGGAAGTGATCCTGGAGTCCCGGGATCAAGTCCCGCTTTGGGCTCCCTGCATGGAGCCTGCCTCTCTCTCTCTCTCTCTGTGTGTCTCTCATGAATAAATAAAATCTTAAAAAAAAAGAAAATGCTTAAAATACTTAACATATTTAGTTCTGAGAGTCCTTTTTCATCTACTCTGTAAGACATCTGTCATTTTTCATACACAACCTCAATTATTAATTCATTATACACCCTTATTAAAATAATTGCAAAAGTAATGAAAATTCTAGAACTCAAAATGCAGTGACAGCACTCACTACTAGGTATATATGCCTGTGAAAGCATAAAGCAAAAAAAAAAAAGCATAAAGCAATTGTGTAAATACAAAATACCTGATTATGAATGTAGAATGATTAAAATTTTATTTAAATGTGATTTGAGTTTTAGAATCAGTCTCCATTTAACATCATCCATGATTTTTAAAAACATAACTTTAAAAGCACTTTGAAAACAATGGGACAGAAAGGATAGAATTATGAACAGTTTGTATTATGGCATGATTTCCATGTATACCTTCTTCCACCGTACTTTTGAGCAGAATATGTAAGTCAAATGCAAGTCTGAGTATACTGATTGCAAAATGCTCTAGTGACTTTTTTTTTTAATGTAGAGGGTGGGGGCAGTTTCCAAACCAAAACATATTATTGAGTCACCAACTTAGTTCAATTCAGTGGAGGTTTTCCTGAGCGAAGTCAAGGAACAAGAACTGAGCAAGTGAGGAGGAGTTACAAAAGTGGGTACAGGCATGAAGCACTATTGGGAGGAAAGAAGAGAGTGAAGGGTTTGGTTTTATGAAGTGTCAAACTCTGTGCTATGCATACGTGATATCCGTTAATCTGGTGGTTTTTGCATTACCCACCCCTGCACTTTTTAGATAATAGAATTTCTGGCAGGTTCACTAAACAGGTTAAAAGATGAACACTGAACAATGATTTGGAAAGAGCAAGTTTCAGAAAATGGAAAAGCTTTGCTTTGAACTCATTTTGAGCAGAGCTATTTAGTGCCTGACCATACCTTCCTACATCCGCAGGGGGTAAAACTGTACATGTTCCAGTAAATAACATGCACTATCTATGGCACAGTAGGATCTTCTACAGCATCTCTTACCTCCTGTTCTCAACAGGTTGGATGTCATGATTTGCTCATGACACAAAATTGCCATGGGGGCGTAGATCCCCGTTTGTATCCTCATCTGATATCCTCACGTGTAAATTCTGCACGTTTCCAAAAATGTGATGGTGTACCAGTGTAATGCTCATTCGTGATCAATAACAAGAACATCATGAAATGTAGTGACTTCAGATAGAGGTACGTAGGGAAAGGGAACTAGAAACTAAGAAATACCATGGCATGAATTTAAGACGATGAAGACAAAAAGTTAGGGATGGTGGATCTACAGGCCTACAAGAAGGAAGAGGAGATAGCACATGTATAATGATGTCTGAAGGAGTACAGACTCCAAGTAGTATAGATTTTATGTCTTGCTTTACATGAGGAACAAAGTCTTTGGTCTGAGCAAAGTATCTTTAAACATTCCCCACTGGAATAATGACCAGAGGCCAGAGCTTGCACCAAAAATTACAGAGACTGTGTTAAGACTCACTGTGGGACACAGCTATGCAATATTTTCCTATATGTATGCAAAAGAAAGATTTGTTTAGTTCTCTGTGATTTTTATATCCTATTTGTAATGCTATGAAATATATAAACAAATGAAATGCTAATTCCTGGGTCCTCTTGAATAATTTTAAGATACGGGGCATTTAACAATTAAGATGTTAAAAATTGGTTATTTACATACTTATACATGTTGTTAAGGTTAGAGGTGGGAAGAACTTGTAGATTTTGACATAGGTGTCCTATCTCTGGAAGGGGGAGAACTGCCCACTGAGACACAGAGATCTATTTTCGTGGTGCTGCAATTCGTGTTCACAGAATAAAGCAATAGGGAAACACAATGATACTTTTCCTGAAGGTTAAATTTGCAAAATAACACACATTTATTATGCCAAATTACATGTATTGAGGATATTAAAATATGTTCTCGTGGGAGGAAAACAGAAAATACAAGTTCTAGAGAAGGGACTTTGTTTTATATATAAAGTACAGTAAGTAGCTAAGAAAACTTAGAAATAAAAATATACTATAGTTCATCATGTTGATATACATTGTATTCCTTGGAAGAGATGAAGCCATCACCATCATGGTCATTCTTCTTGAAAATATCTTCTAAAACTGCATTCTGATATGACTTGTCACGTGGCTTCTCATCTTTTTCAAATTCCCTTTTCAGGTAGTGATTTATCTAGAGGGCCAAAATAATGTCTTTAATACAGAGGGACCACAGTAAATTTTCAGTAACTTTAAGGAAATGTTTACATGAGGAAACTCTAAGCCTGCTTATAATAAGTGGTATAAAATCTTTAAAAACCATTTGAGGTTTTATTCTTTTAACCTTTGAAGCAATTTTCTGAAAAGAAACATCTTCAAATTAGCTTCCCCTGAGGTTATAGATGGTTACTGGTACATACTCAAAGATTAACATAGGAATTGAATTTTGTTGAAACTAATTGTCTTTCAATAATCTATACTGTCTACATTATGAAAGGAAAATCATTCTTAAGGATTTCTACTAGTAAATAAACTCCAAATTGGCATTTTTTTGGTAATCTCTAAAATTAATGCATATTAATGTATTATCAACAAAACTCAACCATAGGCTAGGTTTCAAAAAAAAATTCAATTAATCTTTCTACATTTCTATAACTCTCCTTCAAATCTACATAACTATGACAACCTCTATAATAATAATGTCAAATAAAGCACAGGTATTAAGTATTCTTTCTCTGTGTAATATGACATTTCTACTAGCCACATGGGGACTCTCAGCACTTGAAACTGGCTCGATCAGATAGAGACATGCTACTCTAAGGGTTAAATATACAACAAATTTTGAAGACAATAAAAAATATTGATAATTTTTACATTGATTTCATGTTGAAAGGGAGGTATTATAGATATACTGAGTTAGGCAAAACATAGTACTAAAATTCATTTCACCAGTTTCTTTTCGCTTTTTAAGATGTGGCTACTAAAGTTTGTAAGTTACGTATGTGACTCAACTATATTTCCATTGGAAAGTGCTAATATATGATAACTAAAAAAAGCAACATACAATAATCTGGAGATAATATTCCGCCAGGCTGGGCACCTTAAAGGCATGAGTATTTTTGAAAGTTAAAGTTGAATTCTGAGAGGTTTTTAGCAGTATGTATCCCAACTCAGTCCAACACGACTAGACTTTATTTTAGAAAGATCAACTGTTCGCAAGTGGGACTTCAGTCCTATCAAGGAAGATACATTTTTCTTCCAGTTGAGCTTTAGCAATCCTATGTAGGTGAAAAGAGTTTTAAAGAACCTCAAATATTCCTCAGTTGCTAAGTAAATATATTTTCATAACCACTATTACCGACTCTCAAGATGTACTTTTCTAGTACACTGTGATGGAGAGGTACAAAGAGACAGTGGGTAAGAACATAACCTTAATTTTGCTGGTGCTAAGTTTCATACTGTCTCTACTTCCTAATTTAATAAAAATACTGTGTTCCTCTCCTCTCCCATCTTACACTAAAGAAATAATTGACTCAATCTTTCTGACAATGAAGGGAAGTAGTTTCTTTTAGTTCATGTTTCAAATCTAGGCTTTGTCTTGCACTCGTTGTGTGGTCTTGGACAAATAATTTAGCCTCTCTGGATCTCAATTTTGTCCTGTTTAATAGGGGGGAAACAGTATCTAGATCGTAGTAATGATGTGAAGATTACTGTAACATTTATAGATGTCAATAAAAGATAGCTATTATTATTCACACATGTGGAAGTCACTCTTACCATCTGGTGATTATGCAGCTGATACCCAAGAGACATTTGGGCAGACTGCTGCTAAGCAGGTCACTGTTTTTGGACTTTCTCTACTTTTATTTTCCAGAAAGAACTACAGAGCCCATAAGGTTGGTCTACTGAAGAGTATTCATGCTGCAGAACATGCCTCTTTGCATTTGATAAGGGATGGTCTGTGTGCACAGGCTGAGCTCTTGGGTGCTACGTATTCATCTGCTGCTGGTCACTCTAAATAAAACTCATAAGGAGTCAACATAAAGTAAGTCCTGGGATGAATATGCCAACCCTCTAATTGTCCTTCTTAAGGAATGGGGGATGTTTTCATTCACATATCCCTCTTCCACTGCTGAGCAACAAAGGAACTGCAGGGGACCATCCTTACTAATATCCTGCAGGAGGAAGTGGAATCAGGGTGGAGGAAGGACTGCAGAGAGAGAGAGGAAAAAGAAACAGAACAAGGGGGCTTATTTGTCTCTTGAAATCAACGACTCAGGTGACTCAGGTACCATCTATATTACTTGGGTGATAGAGTCATGCATATTAAACTGTCTCCAAACAAGAGGGGGGATAGCTGGTCACTCAATGTAAGCAAAAAGGGTATAGTCAGTGGGTTTAAGGAAGGCACCAGTCTTCAACAGTACAAACACTCGCCCTGAAACATATATTCTGGAAATTCCCCAAAAGCAGAAGGGAAGGCCACGGTTAAGAGCACAGTAGTAGGGCAGCCTGGGTGGCTCAGCGGTTTAGCGCCGCCTTTGGCCCAGGGCCTGGTCCTGGAGACCTGGGATCAAATCCCATGTTGGGCTCCCTGCATGGAGTCTGCTTCTCCCTCTGCCTGTGTCTCTGCCTCTCTCTCATGAATAAATAAGTCTTAAAAAAAAAAAAAAAAAGCACAGTAGTAGAGCCAGACTGCCAGGGTGTGGTCTGATTTTGCTACTTAGCGTGGTGTGACTTTAGGCCAGTTACCTAACCTGTCTGGGCATCATTTCTCCCCCTTCTGTAACATAGAGATAATGACAAGTGTCTATCTCATAAACTGTCATAAAGATTAAATGACAGGCTGAGGTGCTTATAGTAGTACCCGGTACTGAGAAAGTATGAAAGAATTTATTATTGCTCTTTGACATCTTTATTAATCCCTCAATTCATACACAAGGCTAACTGGAATGCAGAAGCTGGTTAGTGAACTCCTGGCTCCCACTTACTAAGTTTCTAATGCACACAATTCAAATTCTTGCTAGCTCTTTTCATAATCCCATGTAATCCCCACAATCCTGTGAGGTAGAAATTACTGGCACTGTTATAAATTCCTACTTGAACGAGATCGGTTCTTGTAGTCTAGAAGCTGGAAATGCCCTGTACAGATTAGCTTGGTATTTTAATGACCCTCTGGCAGGGAGGAAGGCAACTGAACAGGATGACTCAGTTACAAAGTTTTATATTAAAAAAGCAATTTTCTTTCTTCCTGAAGCTCAGATTTTTTTTAGCAACCAGCTCTATAAAAGCAAAGTAATCAGCCCATGCTCAGTAGAGCTAAAAAAAATAACAGATGTAACATAGACGTGATGAAAAATTAGGCCTTACGCATTGAATTTGTTTGAATTACCTCAGTTTTAGAGAGTTGCCGGTCATTGTCCGTGTCTATCTGTTTAAATGTTTCAATGCTTCGTGGTCCTTTGGTCACCGCATAAAGTTCAATCTCAAAAATCAATGTTGCATCGGGTGGAATCTTGCCTTCTGCTAAAGGTATAATTTTTAAGTTTAATTTACATGAAGAAAATGTTCAAATATGCATTCATGAATAGCCATTATAGCATTATGATTGTTATTTCCTGTTTATAAAAACCGCTTACTAAACACTTTTAAGGAAAAATTTTCAGTGTTTTTAAACCAAATCAGCTTTAAGAACCTAGTGGGCCATTACTTCCTAATTGAATTAAAATAGACACAACTCGTGTATTTTTTATTAATATACCCTGTCATTATACAGAGCTAGTGCAACGAAGAAATTCATGGGCAGAAAAATTTCAAAGTGTAAATCAGTAATCTTTTAAAAAATGATACTGTAGAGTTACTTGGAAGCATAAAGAAAACATCTATTTCAATACACTTGTTTATCCAATCCTTTACAGACATTAAAAAAAATGAGTGCAATGACAGTAACACTTTTATGAAATCTCTAATCACATAAAAAGTGTTAAGTATTAAGTTGAATAGTCCTCCTGAATAAAGTTAACCTATTCACTGATGTCACAGATGATCTTAGCAAGCTATGGGCTATTTCAGATGACCATTTCATGAAAATAATCTGCAGAAATGACTCGCTAAGAGGCAGGGTTTAGCTTGTGTCCCAATATTGCCTAGAGTTTCATCCATTACAGGCACTCAGATATTTGTTGAATGAATGCCCCTGTGGTTTATTTTTTAAATGGCTGTTTGTTCTTTGAAGGAAATAGGAACTTCTTTAGTGAAACAGTGGAGAATTCTTGCTAAAGTATTCCTATAACCCAAAAAGAAAAGAGCTTGAAAGCTGTAACCGAAAGGAGAAATGATCAGTCATCTCCGAAGCCAGGACATAGAAAAATCTGCCCATGCATCCTCTGACTAATGGAGTTCCAAGCAATGTACCACCTATTACCTAACTTTAGAGTAAAAGAGGCAGAGATTAATTCAATGATCATTTTTACAAAATCCATTCCTATTCTGTCCAATGACAATCTCCTTATGACAGGGAAATAACTAATGACAATAAAGACAACCTAAAAACACAAATTTCTTAAGAAAAAATAGTACAAGTACATACAAGTTTCCCAATAACTCTACTATACACACAGAAAATACTGCCAATCAGCTTTTGTCTTACAGAGAAATTAGAGCACAGGAAAGAGAAAAAAGGTGAATTTGCTATAGAATTACCTGTATTTAGAGAAGCAGATCAAAGGCGTGGGAGTTAATGTAAAGAATCTATACATACCAGGTGTACTGTTAATTAAGCACTAAAAGTCACATGCATTTCAAGACATGCAGGGGTGCTTGTCACGTGAAGCAAGGATATTGCACAGAGGAAAGCCTTCTTCAAGTACCACCTAAAATAAAGTCATGCTTGACGTTAGGTCTCAATAACATCTTATTTAAAAAAGCTTATTCGATCAAGAAGCAGTTTGTTAAGCAGTTACCCAGGGTCTCCCCACTCAACTTTTTCGTAATCTAATCCTACCTATTGTAATGCAGATAAGCCAGCAGTTAAGTATGTTCCAAAGAACAAGCTTTTGTTGGGCCTCAGTTTCCTTATGTGTAAAACAAAAGTGCTGGTGGTGTTACTAATGAGATTCAACTTTTTATGTTTATGAGCAACACCTCAAATTGAATATGAACTAACTTCCTCAGAGTTAAACGAGTACATCTCTGTAGCAAGTAAGTATCTGGTTTATTAATAGCTTAGGCAGTTTATTAATAGCTTAATTAGCTTAGATTACCTTAGCCTGGGCAATCATTCATAGCTAAGCATAAGCTAGTTTACAAAAAGGATAACAAAGTGGTCATTTGCTACAGGGAAGGGGGCCCAAGAGGATGGATGAGCACCTACTGATGACACAGGATGTAGTTAAAATGAGCCTAAAAGGCAAACTTTGCCTGTATCATCTTGCCTAGGATCGGCCTCAACCTATGACAATATTTTTGGGCAAGAATTGCATTCAACTTAATTTATCTTTAATTTTTTTCTCTCCTTCTCCCAGATTCCTCAACAACTAAAAATAGGATAGATAAATTATGGTTCCATGGGAGCTATTTTGATTGGACCAAATGATTGGCTGAAAGCCTTGAGAATGAAGCTGTAGTTACCTGGAGCTGTCTCCCTCCATAGGAGTTTTTGGTCTGATTGGGTCTGTTTTGTGCCACTAGCTTCCCTGCAATCCAATTTGGGGCAGCAATCCCCTCCTCTTACTCGAAAGAACAGGTAAGAGAATCACTACTATTAATAAGTTAACCAAATATTTTCAAAGATGGTGTGACCTTTCTGACGAAATATTTGGGAATAATGACAATATCTCTTCGTAGAAAACTAATCCTTAACGACTTTAATTATATACGAAATATTTCAAATAAGTGGAGATAGCAAGGGTTCTAAATAGGTGAGGAGGGAATAATTCTTTAGTTTTCACAAAGCAATAGAGAGCAAGAACCTAAATGAGAATGCAAAGTAAAAACCAACCCTCTGCCAGGCTGACCATTTCCCCCCCTTTAAACACTTTCCCTCTTTATTCAGCTCCACTTTTAATGTTAGCAATTAAAAAAATTTTTAATTTTGGAAAAAAATTTTTTTAAAGATTTTATTTATTCATTAGGGACACACAGAGAGAAGCAGAGACACAGGCAGAGGGAGAAGCAGTCTCCCTGCGGGGAGCCCGATGTGGGACTCTATCCCAGGGTCACGCCCTGAGCTAAAGGCAGATGCTCAACCGCTGAGCCACCCAGGTGCCCCTAATTTTGGAAGAATTGATACATGTGCATGGCAAAAAAATTTAAACAGTACAAAATATTAGAGAGTAAGACATCTCCTTACCCTCACCCTCAGGCTTCCTTCTCAGGAACACTTAATGTCATCAGATGACTGTGTATCCTTCCACATATAAATATGGAGAGGAGATTCATGATGCATATGTGAAATCCTGCCCCTCCCATGTAAGATCTTTGAGGATAGGAAGTTGTTTCTTCTTTGTACACGGTTTTATGCTCAAGGCCTGGGACAGGGCTTGGCACTGATGCTCAATAAATACTCCTTGCATGAATACACTCTATCCCATTTCATTTTATTATTATATTTAAGATTTTATTTATTAGAGAGAGAGTGTGTGTGTGCATGAGTGGGGGAGGTGGGAAGGAGCAGAGGGGGAGGGAGAAGCAAACTCCCACCTGCTAAGCAGGGAGCCCAATGGGGGGCTTGATCCCAGGACCCTGAGATGATAACTTGAGCCAAAGGCAGAGGCTAAACTGACTGAGCCACCCAGGCACCCTATCCTATTTTTCTTTTAATATATTAATATATATGGCTCTGTGGCATTCTTTTTATTGGCAGCACCATAATCCATTGTACCAATATAGCATAATTTAACTAATTCCCTATTGTTTTTTTTTTTTTCTTGTTGAAGATTTTATTTATTTATTCATGAAACACACACAGAGAGAGGCAGAGACACAGGCAGAGGGAGAAGCAGGCTCCATGCAGGGAGCCCGACATGGGACTCATCCTCCTCCTCTGACCCCAGGATCACGCACTGAGCTGAAGACAGAAGCTCTACTGCAGAGCTACCCAGGGGTCCCTTAACAAATTCCCTATTGATGGATACTCAGGTAGTTTCCGGTTTTTTGCTACCAAATAAAAGCCTGATGAATGTCTTTTATATATACCTTTGTGTAACATTCCTGTAAATGGAACTATTGGGTCAGAGGGTATGTGCTTTTAAATCTTGATAAAAATTGCTAGAAAGATCGAGTGATTTACATTCCCAGCAATAATGCATGAGACTGCTACTTTTCTATACCTGTGCCAACTTTTCTGCCTTTGAGAATCTGATCAGTGAAAATGGTGTCTCATTTTGTTTTCTCTTTCTTTAATTATTAAGGCAACTAAGTATTCCCATAGATTTAAAGGTCATTTGTATTTTTTTGCTAGTGGGCTGCCTGCCTATTTTTAGGACTAGATCATTTTTATTACTGGTAAGTGTCTTCATCGTAGTTGGAAAAAATTTCCCCATTTATCTGCTCTACTTAGGTTCTCAGATCTTATAGTGGGATTTTAAAAATAGGAAAGATATTGAAAGAAGCAGTTCATTTTTTCCACATTTCAAGGCTGCTCCTGAATTTGGGTAATAGTGACTGGCAGCTTTTTTATATTTAGGTGTTTTTTTTTTACTACATTTCTGTGCTGTCCTTTTACTCTAAAATCTTATGTTTCAGTTTCCTGAATTTTATGAATTTGACTTTGGTTCTGCTTAGCTAAGGTATATGCTATAGACATTTATGTAATGATAAAATAACATGGACTAAAACAAGTAAAAATGACTAAGGTAGAGCTTTTAAAATATACAGGATCTTTATGAGTACTGCCACTACGTGAGGGAAAGAACTCTGGCCAGAGATCTGTCTTCCAACAATGCCTTATTTTCTTTATTTGTAAAAAGTGGGGACCATGGTGGACTGGACTAGAAACAGCTTAAGTTTATAGCTCTGTAACTATTTCTCTGTGATTTTAAAAATATTTTTTATTTTTTTTAGTGAGTCAAAAATTTTTTTTAATCGTGGGGAATACATGTAATGTAAAATTTACTACTGGAACCATTTTAACCATACAGTTCAGTACAGTTTCCTACATTCACATTGCTGTGCAACCAATCTTCAGAACTATTTCACCTTGCAAAGCCTCTACTCCACCCTCTCCCAGCGCCTTGGCAACCACTTTTCTTCGAATTTGACTATCCCGCATACGGCGTACAAATGAAACCATACGGTGTTTTTTTTTTGTGATTGACTTATTTCATTTAATATAATGTACTCAAGGTTCATCTGTGTTGTAACACGTAGAATGAATGATATTCTATTTTATGTGTATACATGTTGTTTTTCCATTTATTGGTCAATGGACACTGGGGTGATTTCCACTTTTTGGCTATTGTGAATGGTGCTGCTATGAACAAGAGTTTACAAATATCTCTTTGAGACCCTGCTTTTACTCTTTTGGATATATACCCAAAGCTATGATTTATTTTTAAATATAACTTAGAAATAATAATATTAAAACACCTTACCATAGCCTTCCTTTCCATATGCAAATGAAGGGGGTATAATCACTTTCCGTTTCTCTCCAGGGCACATATCCATCATCGCTATGTCTAGGCCTTTTATGACTTGCCCAACACCAAGAACAAACCATTTGGGGTGGCCTTCGTTTTGTGTCCGGCTATAATAAAAAACAACACTTAGGTAAGCTGATTTTAAGAAAAATAAAAATTAGGGACACCCGGGTGGTTCAGTGGTTAAGTGTCTGCCTTTGGCTCAGGGCGTGATCCTGGGGTCCTGGGATCATCCTGGGTCAGGTTCCCTGCAGGGAGCCCACTTCTCTCTCTGCCTATGTCTCTGCCTCTCTCTCTCTTTCATGAATAAATAATCAAAATCCTTAAAAAAACAGAAAAAGAAAAATTAAACTTTAAAATACACGGGAGGGGCACCTGGGTGGCTCAGTTGGTTAAGCTCTGCCTTCTGCTCAGGTCATGATCTCAGGGAACTTGGCTGGGGCCCTGCATTGGCTCCCAGTTCAGCCAGGAGTCTGCTTCTGCCTCTCCCTCTGCCACTTCCCCTGCTCATGCTTGTTCTCTCCCCCAACCCCATCAAATAAATAACATCTTTAAAAATATATATATATACCTTGGACATTTAGTTACAATTTAAAATTGGGAGTCCTCTCTTTTCCCATATTAACATTCATTCTGAACCCCCTGGCGGGATGTTTGGCTCAAACTTCTTTCATAAAGCCAGAAAGAAGTATGATTTGCCCAAAGCTAGTCATTAGTCATGTCATTATCTTTTTAATTGCCATCTTCACAAATACTATTCAGTAGTTCCCTTTTTTTTAAAGTTTTTTTATTTTTTATTTTTTTTTTTAAATTTATGATAGTCACAGAGAGAGAGAGGCAGAGAGAGAAGCAGGCTCCATGCACCGGGAGCCCGATGTGGGATTTGATCCTGGGTCTCCAGGATCGCGCCCTGGGCCAAAGGCAGGCGCCAAACCGCTGCGCCACCCAGGGATCCCCAGTAGTTCCCTTTTTAATAGATCTCGGGCCTCCAACTAGCTGCATGGCTTTGTACAAAGAACTCCTTTAACCTTTCTGGGTTTGTTCTAAAAAAAATGATGGTGCAGGTTTAGCCTCAAAAAGTCATTTGAACAATTAACATTTGTAAAAATAATAATAATAATAATAATTAAAATTTGTAGCTTTTATTACATATATCTATTTTCTTCCAAATGTGAAAACTAACTCTCCCAATCCTATCTTTATGAGGCAATGGTACAGATGAAGAAAAGCCATTCTTCCTCTGAGTAACAAACGATCAATTAAATCAGAGCAGGCAGTGATTGAGATTGGGGGGGGGGGGGGGCGGAGAGATGGGAAAACACAGGACCCATAAGACACCAGGGGGCAAGTTATTGGTGTTCTGGTTTTTGGATACAGCTGGAAAGTGGCCCTGAGCCTGTAAATACCGTGCTTCTGAAGGCTAAATAAAATCTCTCAAACTTTTTCTACATAAATCTTTATAAAGTGATTCCAACAGGGCAGCCTGGGGGGGCTCAGCGGTTTAGCGCTGCCTTCAGCCCAGGGCGTGATCCTAGAGGCCCAGGATGGAGTCCCACATCCGGCTCCCCGCATGGGGCCTGCTTCTCCCTCTGCCTGTGTCTCTGCCTCTCTCTCTCTGTGTCTCTCATGAATGAATAAATAAAATCTTTAAAATAAATAAAGTGACTCCAACATACGGCAAAAAAAAAAAAAAAAAAAAAAAAAGTTGAGAACAGCCTTGCAGACAATACCTTGACTTCTATAGATCCCAAAGGGGGTGGTGGTGGAGGTGGTCTGGGTGTGTGTGGTTGTACTGATTTCCGATGATCTCTTGGGCCAACATGTTCAATAGTTGAAAAAGTAACCGTTCAGTAGGGGACTGCATATCGTAGGAGTCCACTTCTCCCCCCGGGGTGCGATAACAAGAACAAGCCCCGCACCAACCACTGAGGCTTCTGGTCGGTACAGGGGAGCCTGGGTTCCATGCACCAGCTGCGCGCAGGAGCAGTTCACAGCATTGCCTACCTGCAGTAGAATTTCGAGCCGTCGCTCGCCAGGTAGCCGTCGTAATGCGCATTTAGCAGGTCTCCCTTCTTGCTGCTCTTGGAACAGTTTTCTGGACGATGCAAAACTTCGATTTTCACTGCCTCTGTGCTCCCCTCTTCCTTTTGTCCCTGAGCAGTAATAATGCCCCCTACATAAAAGAAAATGAGGAATCTGAGTGGAAATGGCATGATTCCCGAAGCTGACCCCCCCCCGATGACCACGGCGTCCCCCACGCGTGTCACTCGCGCTCAGCTGCAGCGGCCAGGGAGGGCAGCCGAGTTCCGACGCGTGGCAGGCATTGTTCTACGTCACAGAGGGCTGGGGGCGGGGCCACGAGGGGGCGGGGCCTCAATGGGGGCGGGGCGACCAGGGGCCACGCCCCCTCCGGGCTGCGCGCTCCGCCTCGGAATCCCCGCGCCTCGGATGGTTGTCACCGGTCTTGAAGGCTCTTGCACCACTCCTCGGAAAATCCACGTATTTTACGGACTGTTTCCTCGGGCTTCGGTGGTCACGATCGCGTTTCCTAAAATGAAACCGGCCGGAGACATACACACACAGCCTGGGACTGGGATGTTGTAGTCAGAGAATACGGCTGTCATTTCTGGGCGTAAAAGGTTTGTCTTCAACCCCCCCCCCCCCCCCTATAGGGAACGAGCCGGCCATCGGGGGAGGCTCTCTGCTGCTGGGGGGGAGTGTCCTTGAAAGCACCTCCTCGGGGTGGAGTCACGCATTACGAGGTTCCAGGCTAAGCCACACACTATCTTTTTTTTTTTTTTTTTATGATAGTCAGAGAGAGAGAGAGAGAGAGGGGCAGAGACACAGGCAGAGGGAGAAGCAGGCTCCATGGACCGGGAGCCCGACGTGGGACTCGATCCCGGGTCTCCAGGATCGCGCCCTGGGCCAAAGGCAGGCGCCAAACCGCTGCGCCACCCAGGGATCCCAGCCACACACTATCTGACGCCACCTGGTCGCCAGTAAACAGCAGGTGCTGCAGCTCCTCGCCCCGTCAAAGGCGTTTCCCACCAGCCAGCTCCAGCGATGTGGGACCTGCAGCTGGTTTGCATTTCTTTCCCCTCCTCTCCACTCGGGGCCGCCCTTCATTTGAGGGCTCGTGGGAGATTGGGGGAAAACTTGACGGTGTCCTTTCTCTTACCAGCTCTGCGAGCCTGGTGACCATCCACTGTACACGGATGAGAAAATGAAGTAATTGGAGTCTTCGGCCCTTTTGTTCCAATCTCACAGCTAATATGCAGCCGGGGTTTGGCCGAGTTTGAACACAAAGCCAGTCTTAACCCCGCGCAACATTTTATTTAGTATGAAAAACTTCCAAATATACAGAAAAATTGAATTTTATTACCCCCATCACCGCGGCCTTCTAGCCACCCCACGGATTGTCTGTCTCAGCAACTGTAACTATATTCATGACACAGCCATCCATCCTCTATCGGTCTCCCTGCCCTTTCACCGAGTCACCTGGTTTCCAACTGAACACCCCAACACTTTCTACAGACCAAATCAGAAAAGCTTCAGCGCAGGCCTAGATCAGGCTCTGGAAAGAGAGGTGCCGTTCTAGCTGGCTCGGGGATGCGAGGCAAAACCGCAGCACTGAGCCGGCTTGGCTCAACGCTTGCAGCATTTCATAAGTCTGAATTATTGTCATTATTTTTTTAAAAGATTTTATTTATTTATTTATGAGAGAGAGAGAGAGAGAGAGAGAGAGAGGCAGAGACACAGGCAGAGGGAGAAGCAGGCTCCCTGCAGGAAGCCGGGTGCGGGACTCGATCCCAGGACCCCGGGGTCACGCCCCCAGCCCAAGGAGATGCTCAACCGCTGAGCCCCCCAGGCGCCCCCTGAATTATTGTCATTATGTAAGATGATCATTTCTTAAAATGAAAGCTAGGAGAAAGCCATGTCTAGAATGAAATAAATCCCAAAGTCTGGTTCCCTGTTTCATATTCTTTTTGTTTTTTATTTTAAAATGTCCCCCCTGTTTTATATTCTAAATGAAGCAGAGGCCATCTGAGGTTAGTTGTCGGCGTGGGGACCGTCCCCTGGGGCGGCGCCTTCCCGGGGGACCCTCAGCGCACACTGCCCTCCCAGGAGATCATTTCCTGGGCCCCCCGAGTGTGAGGAGGCAAGGAGCGAACCACAAATGCGTGGTCTTTGACGTTCCTGGAACGACCACCCGCCACCGCCGGCGGGGGGGAGGGGGAAGCCCGAGAGGCCCGCGCCTCCTGCGGGACGTGCGCGCGGGCGGCGGGTGCTCGGGGTTCCCCGGGGCTGAGCGCGCCGCGGGCTGCAGGCCTCCGCCCGCCGGCTCGGGCCTCTCCCGGGGGTGGGGGTGCGGGTGGGTGGGGGTAGGGGGGTGGACGGGGGCTGGGAGACCCGGGGCTGGGGGGGGGGGCGGCGGAGGAGGAGTCCTTGGCCCCGCGGGAGGCCTGGGCTGCACCCCGTCTCCCGGCCCCCTCCCCACGGGGTGCAGGCCTCCGCCCGCCGGCTCCGGGCCTCTCCCGGGCAGGGGCGGGGGACGAGGGCGGGGAGACCCAGGGCGGGGGTGGGGGGGGAGGAGGGGGAGGAGGAGGAGGCCCGGGCTGCACCCCCCGCCCCCCGGCCCCCTCCCCGCGGGGTGCAGGCCTCCGCCCGCCGGCTCCGGGCCTCTGGGGGGGTAAGAGGGGAAGACCTGGGGCGGGAGTGGGGGGGCGGCGGCGGAGGAGGCCCGGGCTGCACCCCCCGACCCCCTCCCCGCGGGCTGCAGGCCTCTGCCCGGCAGCTCCGAGCCTCTCCCGGGCACGGGGGGGGACGAGGGCGGGGAGACCCGGGGCGGGGTGGGGGGGGGAGGAGGAGGAGGAGGAGGAGGCCCGGGCTGCACCCGCCCCCCCCCCGCCCCCTGGCGCCCGGCCCCCTCCCGCGGGGCTGCAGGCCGCGCCCGCTCCTCCGGCCCCGCCGCCGGGGAGGGGTTTCCCGGGACGAGCCGGCCCCTTTCATCCAGGAAGTGAAAGCGACGTCGGGGTCAATGAAAGCAAGCGGGGAGCCCGGGGCGGGGGGGGAGGGCGCAGCCGGGGCGCGGGAGGGCGCAGCCGCGGGCTGGCAGCGCGAGCCGGAGCCGGGGGCGCTGGTGCCTGAGCCTGTGCCGGTGCCGCCGCCGCCGCCGCCCGGGGATGCGAGAGCCCGCGCGGGGCGGCCCCCGAGCTGCACGCGGCGGCCGCCGCCCCGGCCTCTAGGGGCCGCCACGTCCCGGCGGCGCGGGCTGAGCGCCGGGGGAGTCGGGCCGGGAGCGGCTGCCCACGCTCCGCGCCCACCCAGCAGCGCGGCGGGCGCCCGGCCGGAGGATGCGCGGCGCGGGGCCCTGAAGCATGGAGGGGGTTCTGTACAAGTGGACCAACTACCTGACAGGTCGGAGCGCGGGGCCCCGGGGGGCGGCGGGACAGGCCCGGGCCTGGGCGGCGGGGGCGGGGGCGGGGGCGGGGGCGGGGGCGGGGGGTGCACCTGGCCCGCGGCGACCCTCGCCGAGCCCCGCGCCCGGTGCTGCGGGCTGACCCGGCGCCCGGCCCCCGCCCTAGGAGCGGGCTCTGCGGGGCTGGCCTCCAGGCCGCGCGCCCTCCCGGGCCCTCGGGTCCCCGCGTCACCCTCCCGGTTTCCTCCCGTAGCTTCCGGGACAGTTTCCAGCCCCGCCGCCCGGGTGGTCGCCGCCTCCGCCCACCGCACCCTTCCCTCGGCGCCCGTGGCCCACGGAGTCGTCCGCCCTGGGGCCGGGGTGGCTCCTCTCAGATCCAGATTCAGTGTTAAGAAATCTCTCCTCTGTTTCTTTTTCTTTCTTTTTATTTTTTTTTAGCACGGTCATTTAAAAAGTTCCCTGTGGGGAGTTGTTAAACTGTTCCCAGATCACGTTCTCTTTTAGGAGTTGGTTGTCGGATACACCTTTAGGTTTTGGAATCCAGGTAAGTGTGTGAGAAATGGTTGGAGGCCAAGTGCAAATACGCACAAGTGGACCAAGTCAGGTCCGTGTCACCCGGGAAGTGGGTCGGAAGGAAAAATCTCTGGACTTTGGAGTTTTGCAGAAATGAGAGACCAGCAGGGCCGTGACACCAACAGCCTTGCTCATTAAAAGAGCCTTAATTCCGAGTCTTAGGCTCATCTCTGCCGATGAGCCATCAACCGACACTGAAGACCAGACACTTACCGTCTAAAGATCTCAGTCTGTGAAGCACAGGATGAGCAGTTCGTTTATCTTGAAGGTCCAGGATTCTGTGATCTCGCCACATTACGGGAAAGGAAATGGGTTTAAAATAAGGTTACGTAGCAAACAGATTTCTTGTTCCAGTATAACAGGCGTCTTGACTTGATACCCACTTTCTTACTCTGCCTGGAGTGTTGAACCCCTTTGTAACTGCATAGTGCACTCAACTTGTGCAAAATCTGCACATAAATACCCTGACCTTGTGCAAAATCTGCACATAAATACTTTAAAGCATAAGCTTGAGCTACAGTTGCCCTTCCTTCCTCCCTTCCTTCCTTCCTTCCTTCCTTCCTTCCTTCCTTCCTTCCTTCCTTCCTTCCATCACTCTCTCTTTCCAATTAATTGGAATGCTAAAGCCTGATTTGTAGCAGCAAATGCTTTGGCATTTATGATACCTGCATGTTTTGTTTTGCTCAACCATAAAACGTAAAACACTTTGTTTCTAGAAATAACACGTTTTAGTGGGAAATGTTTAGAAAACGAGGTATTTTTTCCTTAAGCATTTTCCTTTGGGCAGTTGTGAGAACAGTTATGCTGTTTAGTTGAGATACAGTATTAAGTTTAAAGATAGTGGTTTCCATGCTTTGAAATGCAAATGATTGTCTCACTGTAAATATTCATAAGCATAGTGTCTACAGTGTCTTGGGAGGAGCCGCTTATGCCTAGCCTAGAGCAATGGGTGATTACTGAGATGAGTCATAATTTATTCCTGGAGCCAAATGTCTTGGTGGCCATCTTTCTCATCTGGGGCACTGAACACCAGCTGGTTGAGCTTTTAACCACATGTGCTTAAGCTTTTAGTCTTTGCAGAGCATTTAAGCAAACTGCTAGTATGCATTGTAGAAGCTTGCTGAAATGAAATCTTTGGTTTGAAAGAATTCCACTTTAAAAATATAAATTTGACTCAGTGGCATGCCGATTATTAATTTTAGTTCATCTTAGGTCAGAAGAATGAGCAGCTCTTCATAATGAATGATCCTGAAGGAACCTTTCAGTTTCATGACACTGTTCTTTGAGAATCCTTTGTAGAGAATAAGGATTTCAGTAACATTGAAGATAAAAAGACAGTGTTCTTTTTTTTTTTTTAAAGAATGCCTATGAATCTTTCTCATATAGCCCTCTATTATCTACCTGTATGAATCATTTAGATTGTTTTAATTAAATATGTCTTTGAAAAGGTGTGCAGAGATAACAGTCTTAATTATTTTAATATGTTTCACCATGGTCACCTTTCAAGTTGCTACAAATTCTAAATGAGTCATTTTGCTCGTTATTTGTTTTAAAGCAATGTTGAATCACAATAATGAAGGTTTACAAAATCATAATTTGTCTTATAGGCACACTACATCTGGGGTGGAGTGTACTTTTACCACTCTGCTTATAATTTGTTTGCCGGTGGTGAATTAGTGTTTGGAAAGATAATGTTTTCATCGTTTCTCTGTGTGCTCCATATTACGATACACTTTCATGGAATATACAGCATATCTTTACTCTCATGAATAACATGCATTATCTCATTTTTCTGGTATTTAATCACTCATTTAATTGAGATATATACATTTTTTTTTTTAGCGCCTGTTATGTACCAGGCACCATTCTAGGTGCTGGGAATGCAACGACAGACCAGATAAAGCTCCTGTACCGAAAGAACTTGCCTTTTAATTTGATAGGCCTCATTAAGGGTTATAGTGTTTCATAGTAAGATTTTTCCAAGTGTTTGAAACGTATTTTAATTATTTTAGATGCCCATCTTTCTGAACTATATTATGACCTTCCCTCTTGTGAAATTTAACCTCTTTATGATGACTCGATGCTGTCATTTCAAGTGTTACAGGAAAAGCCAGTTGGGGAGATAAGTCCTGGGTCTGTATTAGGATGTAAGAATGAATCTCCCATCTGCCACTGTCTTGCTACTATTTGGCCCTGGAGAAACTGAATTAAGCATATCGCAGGCCATGTCTAATGTGAGCAGGCCAAATTGTGATTTAATAGTTACAGAAAGAACAAGGACAGTCACCCTGTGGGAAGAGTCCACTGTGTTATTAATCAATGAAGTGTTGTAAGTTAGTAGCATGCGTGTTAAGATTTTAGGTAACATTTGAGTTTGGCTTGCAAGAGTGGCAGTTGAACTCTGGGGAAAGCCATCAACCTCATCCTCAGGTTTGCTTTAGAGCCAAGTCTATGACAGTTGTGTAATCTAGTCCCTGAATAAACACAACTGAAATGAATGATCGCAGTTTCTAGCATTTGTGCCTGAGCTGTGGAGCAGCAGGGCAAGGAGAGAGGGATTGTGGGGAGTCCATGTTCTCACACAGAGTATGCATCTTCCGTGGAAGAGGCTGGAATTCATTCAGCACTTGCTTGTGCACGGCAGTTTGCTTAGGCAACGTGGAAGAGAGGGGTCACATTGCAGAATTAAAGGTCTGGGTCGCTGGCACCTGAGAGGTCATCTTGTTCAATCTGCTCATTACGGAGACTGAGAATTTTTGCTATTTGTTGAAATAAAAAGATTTGTTTCAGCTTATCTAACTAAAGAGTGAGACTAGAGCTGGGGCTAGAATCTGCGTTTCTGTTGCCTTTTCCATTACATTGAAACACAACTCTGTTCCCTTCAGGAAAAGGGGCTTAGTCATGTTTTACCCTGTGTAGGGTTATTACTGAGGATGGGTCTCATGGGTTGTTAATGAGAAGGTTGTGAGCCAGAATAAAGGTATTACTCCCTATATTTTTGCTGATCTATAGATTTCTGTAGAAGTGGGATTAAGGCAAGAACATTTTGGGTGAGCGTTGGCCATTAAAATTTCATTGTCAGAATGTTACTTTTAGAGCCAAGAAAACATGGGTGGCAAATTTTGAAACCATAGTTTTGTATGTGATTAAAGTCATTTCTTAGTAATCTTTTGTTATTTATAATCTTTGTAGGTTGGCAGCCTCGTTGGTTTGTTTTAGATAATGGAATCCTTTCCTACTATGATTCACAAGATGATGTTTGCAAAGGGAGCAAAGGAAGTATAAAGATGGCAGTTTGTGAAATTAAAGGTAAGCGAATACGTGGAATTAGAGAAATTTGAAGTTAGGTAAGTAAAATGTTCTTCATTGTAATCCAAAAAGAGGGAAAAAAGGATTTCTAGTCCAGTAGGGATCTTCTAATACCATTTATTTCCTTAGTAATTAAGAGTGGCACTTAGCATTGTTAAGCACAGTTTTTTTTTTTTGCATTTCTCCTTTTATACATGTACTTTGAGTTGAAATTGAAAATCTTGGTGTTAGTCTTCCAATTTGGACCTGAAAAACAGTTTCTTGTGGATGCTTCTTCATTGTCCATACTGAGTTCTCAAGTGTAGTCTTACATTCTCATTATAAAGGTGCTGTGAAGATTAGAAAGCTGAACTCTAAAGATGATGAGGCAGGGCGCCTGGCTGGCTCAGTCGGGAGAGCATGCAACTCTTGATCCTGGGGTCAGGAGTTCAGGCCCCATGTTAGGCATAGAGCTTATTTAAAAAAAGAAAAAAGAAAGTGGAAGATAATGAGGCAAGCTCTGTAGGGTTTTGATAAAACATGAAGTCAGAGTCATAAACTCTGGTTCTTTGCTGAATTGGAGATAAGCTTTTCTGGGTGATGTCGATATTTTCCTTTTCTTGCAAAGGAGAAGAGATAAAGCAGTAGGTCATGCTATAATTTTCGTGATGGAAGTTTTCATGGACCATTGATTCTTTTGTATGTGTGGTTGGGTTGTGTGGAGTGGAGGTAGGTAGGAGAGATCAGATAAGATGGTAATGGAAAGTATTGAATTCTTCAGGGCATTGAAGGAAAAAGCACTAGAGGAGTGACTATCAAACACCAACAGGCCTTTTTTTGTTTTTCCTCTGTAGCTTGACTACTTGTCCTTCCTGAAGGGTACTTCCTTTGACGTGGTGAGCTCTTGGTCAGAGCTATCAAATACTTCAGATTAACCTTACCGCTCTGTGCATTTTCTTATTTATGTTAAGCCAAAGCAGCAACTAATGCGTTAATGTACATTTTCTAGGGCCGGATTGCTAAATTTCTATGGTTTTGTGATAGTTCTTAGTATGATTTAGCCATGGAGACAAAATAGAATTTTCTTGCTTGCTACACATCTGGCTCTTCACATTCATGCAAGACTTGTTAACTAGTGGGGCTCTTTCACCAGCAGTGATTCATAGCTCAGGGTAGATCAGTGTCTCCAGGGTGCTTTCTCCAAGATGCACACGTCTGCCAAGTGATTGTAACACGCTCATGTTAGTTGAGAATTACTTCTTTTCTAATAGAAGGAAGTCATGGCTATCTAAGATCTAGAAACACTTCAGCCTAGTGTATTGTTATTGTGTCTTCCCTGAAATATATGCGGTAGAGTTTTGTTGTTTATTTTTATTTTTATTTCCTTATTTATTTTATTTTTTTAAAAGATTTTATTTTTTCATGAGAGACACACAGAGAGAGACAGACAGACAGACAGACAGACACAGGCAGAGGGAGAAGAAGCAGGCTCCACGCAGGGAGCCCGATGCAGGACTTGATTCCAGGTCTCCAGGGTCAGGCCCGGGGCCGAAGGTGGTGCTAAAGGGCACCTGGGCTGTCCTTGTTGTTTATTTTTTAACAAATATACCAAAATGTGTGCCAGTAAGTGATGGCTTTCCAGGTACTCATTTTTGATGTGCTTATTTTTAATTGCACCACCATCACCCGTAACACTTTAGAGGCCCTCTTAGAATTGCCTTATGAACCAGTCGATAAATCCCACAGGAAAAGCACAAAGTATGAGTTTTTATTTATTTTTTAATGGTTTTATCTCGTTTTATACCCCAGGTTTGATTCCAAATGATACTTGATTAGAATCAAAAAATCAAACTACAAAGTTCAAAGATTTGCCACTCTTGCGGATATTTAAAAGATTTAGTGGCAGAAGCCTAAGGCAATTCTAAAATGTTTCAAGCTATGGGAGCATTTTTACTTTTGTTGTTTGTTTCAAATAATCATTCTATTCAAGAATAACATACAGGAAAAAAAAAAGAATAACATACCGAAAGCGGAACATATCTTAATATTCAGCTTGAAAAATGTTTACAAAGCACACACACTTGTGTGACCAGCAATCCGATTAAGAATTAGAATATAATCAGCATCCCAGATGCTGGGATATTATCATGTCTCCTCAGCCACTAATCCCTCTAAAAAGTAACTATTAATCTGACTTGTATCACCATCGATAAATATTGTCTATTTTGAACATTTTATAAATGGTATAAATCAGTATTTTTGGGTGTGTGTTGGCTTCTTTCAGCAACATTGTGATGTTCACCCATGTTTTCTGTGTAATAGAAATTCAGTCATTGTTACTGATTTGTAGTATTTCTGCTATGAATATCCTACAATTTAGCTGTCCATTCTAGTATTGATGTATATATATTTTTTCCCATGTGGGATTATGAGTAAAGCTGCCACTAAGATTTTTTTTCTTTTAAGAGTTTATTTATTCATTCATGATAGACACACAGAGAGAGAGAGAGAGAGAGAGAGAGGCAGAGACACAGGCAGAGGGAGAAGCAGGCTCCACGCAGGGAGCCCGACGTGGGACTTGATCCTGGGACTCCAAGGATCACACCCCCGGCTGAAGGCAGCACTAAACCGCTGGGCCACTGGGGCTGCCCTGCCACTAAAATTCTTATGTATTTCTTTTGTTGAACACGTGTATGCTGTTTCTCTTCAGTATATGTCTGGCAGTGAAGTGGGATTGCTGAGGCCATTGGGTATTCCTACGTTAGGTTTAGCAGAATTAAGGAGAAAATGATTCTTGACGCCTGTTAGTAAGGCTGACTTTATTCAAGTCTCTCACGATAGGTATAGGGACTACTGCAGTGGGGTTTTGTAGTGGGGGAGAGAGATTGGGTTCAACTCCAAATACGATAAGGAAAAGTGGGAATTTGTAACTAAGGAGCCAAGTGGAGGGATCAGTGGATGGAAAATTGCTAAAAGGACACATCAGGGATTGGGGGGCATTCTGGTGTAACTGACCCCCAGGATTCTTGCTGACAGCAGGCAGGGTGATCACACATTACCCGGGGGATGTTGGTGGTAGAGGAGTTTGTTCAGACATGAGGCTAATCAGATACTGACGGTAGAGGATTCTGGCTAGATAGACTTAGGAGAATTCTTGCTAACATTGGGCTTTACAGGGATAGAGATGGAAGTCCAAGGTCGGGCCTAGTCAAGCAGAGGGCTCCAAGGAACCTGACTGAGGTTCGATCAGGAAGAGAATCTTCCTCACAGATGATGTCAAATTGTTTACTAAAGTGGTTGTACCAATTTATTCTTGAACTAGCAGAGTATGAAAGTTCCAGTTGCTTTGCGTCCTTGCCAAAATTTGCATTATCAATTTGAAGATTTTGAATATTTCTAGTGTGTATAGTAGTATCTATCTCATGGTGGTCTTAACTTGTATGTCTTCAATAACTACTGATCGTTTTTTTTTTTTTTTCTGGATATTAATTAGCCATATGAACATTCTTCTCTTTTGGAGTCCCTAGTCAGGTCTTTGACTTAATTTCTAAATTGGGCTTTCATGTTGATTTGTAGGAGTTCTTTATATAGTCCAAATGACTCTCTGTGTTGTATCTTCTTCCAATTTAGTATTTTCTTTCTATTAAAGGTATCTTTTGATAAACAGAAGTTCTTAATTTTAATAAAGTCCAGTTTTTCAGTTTTTTAAATTAGAACTTTTTATGTCCTTCTTAGGAAATCTTTTTTCTTCTTGAAGGCTTATTGTTTTACCTTGTATACTTAAGTCCTTGATACTTAAGACTTTTTTTTTTTAATAGAGACTTAGAGAGAGAGAGAGAGAGAAACAGGCAGAGGGAGAGGCAGGCTCCATGCAGGGAGTCGGACGTGGGACTCGATCCCGGGTCTCCAGGATCACGCCCTGGGTGGAAGGCGGCACTAAACTGCTGAGCCACCGGAGCTGCCCTGTGATTGACTTAAAATTTACTTTTATATACAGTATCAGCACGGGGTTAAGATTAATATATTTTTTAAGATTTTTATTTATTTATTCATGAGAGACAGAAAGAGAGAGAGAAAGAGGCAGAGACACAGGCAGAGGGAGAAGCAGGCTCCATGCAGGGAGCCCAATGCGGGACTTGATCCTGGGGCCTCCAGGATCATGCCCTGGGCCGAAGGCAGATGCTAAACTGCTGAGCTACCCAGGGGTCCCCAAGATTTTTTTTTTTTAGAGGGATATTCAGTTGACTGAGCATCAATTATGGACAACAGCAGCCTTTCACCTAATGCACTGTAGGAACATCTTTGTCACAGAGTGAGCGACTGTGCATTAGGCCATTTTCTGGACTGTTTTTTGTTCCAAGGGCCTACTTTTCCATCCTTTTGCCGATATCACAGTCTTAATTTGTTTAGTTCTATACTTCTTAGTATCTGATAGTCTAAGTCTTCTAACTTTGTTCTTTTTCAGATTGTCTTGGCTATTATTGATCGACTCTTTGCATTTCCTTAACACATATTAGAATCTACTTGTAAATTTCCATAAATGTCTGCTGGACTTCTGACTGGAATTGTATTGAATCTATACATTAATTTGGGAAGAATTATGTTCTTGACAATATTAAGTCTTATAATCTATTAACATGGTATATTCCTGTATTTAATGGGGTTTTAAATTTCAGTATTTTACAGTTTTGCATATAGAGGTCTTGTCCATTTTATGCTAAGAACTTGATGTTTTGGGAGCCTTGTTCTCAAGTTTATTGTCTTCTCAGATGACAACTGTGAATGGGATATCCTTAGATTAGTACACCAATTTTGGTATATTTAAAAAGGAGTCATCTTCAAGTGCCTGGATGGCTAAGTTGGTGGAGCGTGTGACTCTTGATCTCAGGGTTGTGAGTTCAAGCCCCACGCTGGGCATAGAGCCTACTTAAAAAAAAAAAGAGGAGTTATCTTATTTTCATTTGTAGCAATAATCATTAGAAATCAGAGCTTTGTTTTCTTTTGAGGTAACTATTGGTGCTTTCACTGGTATTAACAAGTAGCCAAACGAGGGTTACTCTTGGAGCCTGGGGATTTCAGTAGTTCTGTCCTAGCTTGGAAATCTTTTGCACCCATCACTGATTGTTGCATATTTATAGATTTCATTATCTACATCCAAGGTTGGCCTTTATAAGTAGAATAATAAGCTAGCAAAGCTTTTGTGGCACTATTTGCCATAGGACATCTGGTCAATATTTTCAGTAATTAATCATATAAATTAGGACTTGTACCAGACTTTCAGGGCCCCTGAAGATTTGGCTCAACTCAGCTTGTCCATTGATGAATATCATTACCATGTTGTCTTCTTGGTACATGTTATGTTTATTTCCTCATCTAGGCCTTTTTTAATGCAGTTTTTCTCTTACCTAAATCGTACTATTGTCAAATCCTTCTTCCTGAAGCCTTAGTTCCTACCTCTTCTTACTTTCATTTTACTTACACATGATGTCTCTGTACTAAAGAGTTTATCATTTAGTTATTTTGATTACTTTTGGTGTGTTAGTTTGTTTCCCTGGCTAAATTGTCAGGTCTGTTAGAGCAAAGACTCCTTTCTTTCTTCTCTCCTCTCTTCTCCTTCTACCAGGCACTCCTCTGAGCTGAGTAAATGCTTGTTGATTAAGGACAATGTAACACAAATTTAGTGTTACAACAAAGATTGAGGATGGCTCAGTATAATTCTTGATTAGTTCTCTTTTGTCAGAGTATTGGGGCAGGGGGTAGTCTAGGAGAGGAGGAGGAGGAGAACGCTCCAAAATACTCTCTTATGATGTGCCCCTTAGTTGAGGACTACTGTGCTAATGGTGGCCATAGGTACCATTTATTGTGCTGCTTCTGAATGTCAGGCACTGTCCTAGGCTTGGGGGATACTGAAATGCAGACTTTGCTTTCAAAGAAATCAGTAAGAAATTTGTGATAAGGGGCATCTGGGTGGCTCAGTTGGTTAAGCGTCTGGCTTTGGCTCAGGTCATGATCTCAGGGTCCTGGGATTGAGCCCCATGTCAGGCTCCCTGCTCAGTGGGGAGTCTGCTTCTCCCTCTCCCTCTATCCCTCCCCTCTGCTTGTACTCTCTCTCAAATAAATAAGTAAATTATATATATATATGTGTGTGTGTGTATATATGAAGTGTGATAAGTGTGACGATATCTGTGTATTTAAAGTAGTACAGACAGCCCCAAGAGTGGGAGCGTTTGGTTTTCATTGCTGTTTTCTTTTTCTCTTGCCACCACCGCTTTGGCACCACTGTTATATGTAAGAATGTGGTTTTGAAGGTGCCACTCAATAGCGCCTTAGGGAGAGGCAATGCCTGCATCCTAAAGCTCAACTTCTTGTTTTAGGTGTCTGAAACCTCTAATACTGTAAGAGTGATTGTTTGATTTGCCCCAAATTACTTAAGTTTGTGACTGTATTTCTCCTGTGTTCATCATCATAGTCCATTCAGCAGACAACACCAGAATGGAATTAATCATTCCTGGAGAGCAGCATTTCTACATGAAGGCAGTGAACGCGGCTGAAAGACAGAGGTGGCTGGTTGCTCTGGGGAGCTCCAAGGCCTGTTTGACTGATACTAGGACTAAAAAAGAAAAAGGTAAATGGAATTTTTTCTTTGTGACAAGAATATATATATATTTTAGAATATTTTCTTAGACACATTGTAAATTGTCCTGTCCACTACTTTTAACAATCTATCCTAAAGAGATAATTAGAAATGTGGAAGATAATATACATGCATAGATATTCATCATAGTAAACAAATTTGTAAACATTGCAAAGGTTTCAATTTAGGGGAATGGTTCAATAAACTATAGGTTGAATATAAGCTGATATGTAGCCAGTTAAATGTTTACAAGGAATTTTAATAATGTGAAAAAATGCCCGACATTAAATGATAATTGCAAAAAAGCAGGATTCAAAATTACCTATCCATTCATTTGGCCAGCTCAGGAAAGATACATAAAATTGGTCAAGTTGTTACCTTTGGAAGGGTAATTTGTGGGAAGGAGACTTACTTTTCACTATATATACCCTTTGGTACCTTTGACTTTATCATGTTCATATATATTTGCCAATTCAAATGGATTGAATACAAATCAAAAGCAAAGCAAATAATTTATGGTATTGGTTCAGTCATATGCAGATATAATGTGAAAATATTACAGTATTTATAGGGGTGCCTAAATGGCTCCATTGGTTAAGCGTCTGCCTTCTGCTCAGGTCATGATTCCAGGGTCCTGGGATGAGCCTTGCATTGAGCTCCCTGTTCAGCAGTCTCCTTCTCCCTTTCTCTCTGCCCCTGCTCCCACTCATGTGCTCTCTCCACCCCACCTCTCTTTCTCAGGTAAATAAATGAAATCTTAAAAAAAAAAATTATATTTTGGTAGTGAGTTTACAGTTATTTGATTTTTCTTTTTTATATTTTTTTGATTTTCCAAAAATTTTCATTGAGAATATATTACTTTTATAAATAAAAGCTAGTAGAAGTTAGATTACTGAAAACAACTAAATTATGGATATTGAAAAATGAAGGCCCCGAACTAAATTTAGAATCATTTAAAAATATATGAAAGAACATCATGGGTAGTGTGTGGCTAAGGGTAGGATAAAAAGGAATGGAAATTCACAATAGTCAAAAGGTGGAAATAACCCAAATGTCCATAGACAAAGAGATAAACAAAATGTAGTATTATATATACAATGGAATATTATTCAGCCTTTGAAAGGAAGGAAATTCAGACACATGCTACCAAATGGGTGGATCTTGAAAGCTAAGTGAAATAAGCTGGTCACAAAAGGACAAATATTACATGATTGCGCTTCCTGGGATACCTAGAATAGTCAGATTTATAGAGACAGAAGGTACAGTAATGGTTGACAGGGGCCAGGGGGAAGGGGAGATGGGGCTTTATTGTTGAATGGGTGTCAAGTTTTACTTTGGAAAGATGAAAAGGTTCTGGAGGTGGATGATGGTAATGGTTGTAGGACATTGTGAATGTACTTAATGTCCCTCAACTATCTACTTAAAAATGGTTAAAACAGTAGATTTTATTATGTGTATTGTACTACAATTGAAAAAAAAGAAGGAATGGACTTAAATTTGAGTAGAAGTTAATTTAGGTTAGGTCAAGTAGGCAGATAAAGCTTGTTTGGTCCACTGTGGCTAGAGCGACCTAGTGGCTGGTATCATGAAGCAGTGCCACTGATCCATGGTATATGGAGAAATGCCAGGATCTACTATGTGTATTTTCCCCTGCTTCCTCTGCTGTTTTTACTGCTAGTTTAGAAGGTACTGGTCAGCGAATGGCTGAGATTAGGGCTGGATTTTTTAAAAAATTATTTATTTATTCATGAGAGACACAGAGAGAGAGAGAGGCAGAGACACAGGCAGAGGGAGAAGCAGGCTCCATGCAGGGAGCCCAGTGTGGGACTCGATCCCGGGACTCCAGGATCACGCCCTGGGCTGAAGGGGGCGCTAAACCGCTGAGCCACCCGGGCTGCCCAAGGGCTGGATGTTTAGTGTGCCTGGACATATTAAGGAAAAGAAGGTAAACTCTTAACAAACCAATTCTGAAAATAATAAAATGTGAAAACAAAGTTATGAGAGGAACAGAAGAAAATAGATGTTTATATACAGTGGTTTTATCTACGTAAAAATTGGAAAACTTCTACATGTCAAAATGCACAATAAAGCAAACCGAAAGAGAGCAGATAGATCTGGAAAAGCACTAGCAGTATATAGGACAGGGGAAGGATTGCTCTCTTCAATGTGTAAGAACTTTTCTAAATTATTAATTTGCATATTATTAAAATCGAACATCAGAACTGGAAAAATATGTAAAGGACAGAGAGAAGACAATTTACAATAAAAGAAATATAAGCACTTTTAAAATGAAAGATGAGTGATGGAATGGGAATATCCTATATAAAACATCCAGTTTTGGGGGCACCTGTGTGGCTCAGTTGGTTAAGTGACTGACTCCCAATTTCAGCTCAGGTAATGATCTCAGGGTTGTGAGATGGAGCCCCGTCATGTCAGACTCCATGCTCAGCGTAGAGTCTACTTGGGATTCTCTCTCCCTCTGTCTCTCCCCCCACTTGTGTGTTCACTTGCTCTCTCTCTCTCTCTCAAAATAAATAAAATCTTAAAAAAAAAATCCAGTAGTCATCACCCTGCCTCTGGAAATTAATCTACCTAAACCTCATGCCAGACATATGACTCCTATTTTTTTTCCTCAATTATTTGAAGAGAAGGTATTTCTTCAAGGCCCTTATGACCTACTTCCAAGGGCTCCCACCTCTTAAGCTTTAGGTATTTTTATCCATTGCCTTAGTTTTTAAATGATTCTGTTTTGTTTTATTGCTCAAAAAATATGAAAGCAATCTCTAACTGAATGTTTATATATGTTCCTTTCAGAAATAAGTGAAACCAGTGAATCTCTGAAAACCAAAATGTCTGAACTTCGCCTCTACTGTGATCTCCTAATGCAGCAAGTTCATACTATCCAAGAATTTGTTCACCATGATGAGAATCATTCATCGCCCAGCGTAGAGGTATACAAAGATGATCCCTTCATGTCCGGTTATGCTTTGTAACACACTGGAGGCTGAGGTTCTTCCCATAGGGTGATAGAGAAGTGGTTTCAAAATGAGCTGTTTTTTAGCTCTTCTGGCCTGTCCCTACTACAGATTCTGGATATCTGTAGGATCTTCTAGATGGTATCTGTGCAACCAGTGTAAAGCTGGAAGCAGCACACTTCTCCAGGGAATCAAGGCTTATTTTTGTAGCCACTCTGATGATTTGGAGGTTGGGGTGGGGAAGAAGCGTTCTAGGCTTGCTTTCTGGGCTAGCTGCAGGAATCCTTGGACAACTGCCCCTCTCCTTCTAAGGTCCCAGTTTCAGTACTGAGAGTTGATAATTTAGCTTTTATCAAATAACTTTTAAAAAAAGTACTCAGGACAGTAATACAGGAATCAAGTGTCAGATTTGTGGGCCTGGCTATGATATAGGCTCACACTTTCGGATAAAGGAGGATCAGTGGGCCCTGCTGTTCTCTGGTTGAGAGGTTGGCATGGTTCCCAGTCCCCTTTTACCTAACTTGGGAGAAATGGGACAAGAAATCTTCCTACCTCTCCTGTGGCCTTCTCCTGGTGGGAGCAATCTTCTGTGAGGTCACCTTTAGTTGCAGGCACATTAAACCCTAAGGCCATTTCCTGTTTCATCACAAGCTCTTCAGAGGTAGGTGTCCTCACATTTGCTCCTGCTGCTCAGTGACAGTATCAAGGACCTGGGCTTGTTCTGTCCTTCCACTCTGCCATTCTTGGTGTATTTGATTTTTCCCTTTATGCCCAAGGTGTTGGGGTGAAGACCAAGGTCACACAGATACAGGAGGCAGTTAGAGGTAACCGAGGTGGAAAGAGATCTTCTCAACTTGCTGTCCTGGGTTTTATCCAGTAACAAAAAGTCTCAGCAACTCCTCGGCAGACTTCACATCTCTTTTGTATGGGTCAAAGGAAACTAAGATACCAATATTTGACCAAGGGTCATGGAATAGCCATGACTGGCTTAGACCAGTCTGTATTCATCCCCCAGGGTCAGGAGACATTACTGTCATTAAAAAAAAAAAAAAAGAGTGGGGTTTGTATCTTACCAAGGAAGGGGTAGATATGAATTGTGCCTGCCTCTAAGTAACTCTCAGGGTGTTCCACTGCTGTGACCACCTTCAGAATTTTGATACTTAGAAAATTACTGTTTGGGTTAGGTCATGTACATTGTTATACATAGTTTTTCAATATGATTCATATTTGGTTTAAATGCAAAAACTTCATTTTTCTTGGAAATGAATTTCATACATTGCTTGATAGACATTTCTTCTTCATGTATTGCTTTAATTTTCTGAGGTAGTTTAAGTAGATTTGCACTAACCTAGTAAGGTGTCTGTTGGAGATAATGTTTAGTCACTTGATTGTAACGTGGTGCGTGGCTGCATATAGCTGTGTGTGGGTCTGTTTAACTCACTGTGTAATTTTTCAGAACATGAATGAAGCCTCTTCTCTGCTTAGTGCCACATGTAATACATTCATCACAACCCTTGAGGAATGTGTGAAGATAGCGAATGCCAAGTTTAAACCTGAGATGTTTCAGCTGTCCCATCCGGATCCCTTGGTTTCTCCTGTGTCACCTTCTCCTGTTCAAATGGTTGGAACTTGTTTTTCTTCCAGTAATGTTGCATGTTTGTTTTTGGTTTTGTTTTTGTTTTTAAGGGAGGAAAGTAGCAATGGGAGGGAAATAATCAACAGATGGAACTTTTTTTTTTTTTTTTAAAGATTTTATTTATTTATTCATGAGAGACATAGAGGCATACAGGTAGAGGGAGAAGCAGGCTCCATGCAGGGAGCCCGATGTGGGACTCGATCCCAGGACTCCAGGATCACACCCCGGGCGGAAGGCAGGGGCCAAACCGCTGAGCCACCCAGGGATCCCCCAACAGATGGAACTTTTTGAAGGTTGTACTCATGTTCTTTTTGGAGGCTTTCCACTTTTTGGACTCAGCATGTGCCGCGGTTCTGATCGCCTCCACTTGGAGGACTGTGCCGTTTACCCCAGTGTGCCAGGAAAATATTATGCTCTGTGGGTATTGTGACATGGAAAAAGTTGGGGGCACTGCTCTACTTGGAAAACATCACAGAGGGGTGGTGTTTTACCCACAAAACGATAAAATTAGGCAAGTCATAAAGGAGTTGTAGGGGGTTTGAAGCAACATGTTATAGGGAAAACAGTATTTTGTAGTCTGGATTTGAGCCCTCTGAGTAGGCAAGTTACTGAATCTTTCTGGACCCCATTTTCATCTGTAAAATAAAGTCTTTTCCAATGCAAAAGGGCTGACCAATTTAACACAGGTGCTTTGTGTTAGTTTCTTTCCTTCTGATTGCCCTGAACAACAAGTACCCTTTGCTGGGGGCAGTGGACTAGTTGTCCTTCCCAAGCTAATAAACTTGCTCAAACTGTGCAGAACTGTAGGTGAGACGGAGTTCGATGAGACTTTACATTTTTTTCATCTAAGTGTTTTCAGGAGCCCTTTTATAAAAGGAAGAATGCTACCTGGATACTATTTTTAGCGATTACTTGAAGGCTTATTTGTTAGAAGAAACAATAGGGTACAACTTATTCCTAGGTGCTTGTATCCACCCCAACCGATTTAAGCTATTTGAGATTAAGTAAAAATCATCACCTTAATTAATTAACTGATTTAAAAAAATTTTTTTATTAGAACAGGGAACATGAGTGGGAGGGGGGCCAGAGGGAGAGGCAGACGTGGGGCTCCATCCCAGGAAGGCAGACGCTTAATCAAGTGGTCCATCCAGGTGTCTCTATCCTACAAAGCATTTGTAACAGAAGGCATTTTCCTTAGAAATTCAATACAAAAATGAGGTAGCTTTGAGGTGGTTTTATTGCATTACATTCTATAAAGTCAACTATAGTGTTTGTAGTAAAGTCTGTACTTGACACCTAAAAAACAGTGTAGCCCTTATATATCAACCTCAGGAACATAACACTCCCAACACACATCTAGGGCCATAACATCCTGAATATGCCCAATGTAGGAACATAACACCATATATATACATCCGTCTCAAAAGATCTTTTCTTATTCAACCATATAGGTTATTCCCTAATCCTAACCCTATTTAACAGTATAACATATCTACAATTATTTTATAAATAATTGTCAAATTGTTCTACTGAACACTACGTTCCTGCGAGATGTTATTAAAAATATGCAAGAAGGGTTGTCAAATAAGTTTTAAAAACAATGCACAGCACTTCTCCTTTTCAAAGATTCATGATATATGTTAGTATAAAAGAGGTTGTAAGAAGGCCTATGACAGAGAAACCCAATTCATTTAAGTTAACCTAGCACTTCCCAAACTAATAAAACCCATTTTCATACTGCGCTTGGCCCATCATACATTGGTTAGAAAACAGTGATCTCTGTGCTTGTTCTCTCTCTCTCTCTCTCTCTCTCAAATAAATAAAAAAGTAAAAAATCTTTAACAAACACTCTGTAGTTCAGAGTTCATATATGTATTTTATGTATAAGAAACTGTAATAATTGTCTCTTTTAAACCAAAACCTTTATCACTAGCAACATTACAGGAAAGTCCAATAAGCCAATCTGAAAAAGATCAGTTAGAGGTTGCTTATTTTTACTTATTTTGCCATTTTGCTTCATATATAAAGCTAAAATTGTGGCTTATGATAATTAGTTCTGGAGACACAGTATGGAAAAAAGGTCAGACAGTCTTTTTGGGAAATTTTTTTTAATAATATGAGTATGAGTAAATTTTTTTAATAATATGAATATATGAGTATATGAGAATTCTAAAACTATTTTATTTAAGCTGATTTTTGAACTACTTTATGTAGTTAATCTCACTGTGTACACCTTAAAATAAATTTGCATTTTTTTTTCAAATCATAACGAAAATTCAAACAATTGTCATTTTGTTCCACAGGTTGAGTGATAATTGTAGAGGGGATATAATGTAATTTAGATGGGTGAATAATCCCAAAGGAAGTGACTTCTGTTAAAGGAGATGTTAATGTCCATTTGTATCTTAATGTCAATCATGTAGATGTTCCTGGAATGCAAATTGGCTTGGTTATATCTGTTATCATTTCAGCTGGGATTTCTCAGAGCAACTGGTGGCTCATGTTTGTAAACACAGCAGGCATTTACATAACACAGACGTTAGACTTGGACTTATGAGACCTTTGAGCCCCTGCATATAAAAACAACTATCCTTAGCCCTAGTATAAACTTTGCTTTTCTGCTCCCTTGCTAAACATTGAAATAATCTGTTTTAATTGGGGGCCTCCTTCTATTTTTTTAGTGGAATAGTTGATCTTTTAAATTACATTTAGGGGCAGCCCGGGTGGCTCAGCGGTTTAGCGCCGCCTTCAGCCCAGGGCCTGATCCTGGAGACCCGGGATCGAGTCCCACATCGGGCTCCCTGCGTGGAGCCTGCTTCTCCCTCTGCCTGTGTCTCTCTGCCTCTCCTTCTCTCTGTGTCCCTCATGAATAAATAAATAAAATCTTAAAAAAAAATTATATTTAGTATTTGTCATATTTATTAATGCCTTTTTTTATTAATGCTTTTTTTAAAAAAAGATTTTATTTATTGAGACAGAGAGGAGAGAGAGAGAGGCAGAGACACAGGCAGAGGGAGAAGCAGGCTCCATGCAGGGAACCGGACTGGGACTCAATCCTGGGTTTCCAGGATCACACCCTGGGCGGCAGGAGTCGCTGAGTCGCTAAGCCGCTGAGCCACCCACGCTGCCCCTTTATTAATGCTTTTAATCAGTTTTTAAAACTTTAAAAAAATATGTTTTAGAGACCTATTTGAGACTTGGTTCTTCTTTCTTTAAAGACTCAAATTATTAATGCCATCTTCCATGAAAACCATACGTTAGGACGTCTGTGTAACACCTACTGAATAATGGATTGTAAAGAGAAGCTTTACTACCAAAGACTCTTTTCTTGGTCTTTAAAAAAAAAGACAGGGAGAGATATTTATTAGAATATTTTCTGACTTGCTAGATACTCCTTTAAATAGTTTTTTAGATGGGTTATATACATTTTTTTCATATTTCTATATATGTGCACATACATATATATGATACATGTAAAATATGAAATTTGGTTTTTATTATTGAGAAAAGAACCTAGCATGTTTTTGATATGCATTGAGAAAGATTCCAACGAATGGTTATTAGGGACAAAGCTTGACATTGTGCTGATAGTGTTGCTCGAGTCTGTAAGAAATAAATTTTTTGGCCAGTCATCTTTTCCTCTGAGCAGATTTCTGTTAATTATGATAGTGATAATAAATTAGAGCTGCATTATTCTACTTGACATATGGATCATGCTCATTTTCTTTTTAATTTCTAGATGAAGCGTTCTGTTAGCCATCCTGGTTCCTGCAGTTCAGAGAGGTAAAATAATCTTTCCTTTTAACCAAGTTCTCTCAAAATCATACCTACTTAGGGCGATTTGGGGGCCTTCAACATCAAGTGGTGTGAGATGGAAACTTTCTGAGCAGGGCCTGGTTCTGATTTGCTTAGCATTCTACCGAAGTGTAGGGCCTGGCCCCAGTAGGTCATCAGTGAAGATAAAAAAAGTGAATAAATTAACCAGCAAGGTAAGCGCCTTTCCAACTATTGTACTTTTTATTGGTGTTTGATATTATATCAAATTATGGTTAGTATAATCCATTTTTGAGGTATTAAGGGTCCAAAGTTTAGGCTCACTTTACAACAGGTTTTTTTTTTTTTTTTAAGATATTTTATTTATTTATTAATGACAGACACACAGAGAGAGGCAGAGACATAGGCAGAGGGAGAAGCAGCTCCATACAGGGAGCCCGATCACGCCCTGAGCATGAAGGCAGACGCTCAACTGCTGAGCCACCCAGGTGCCCTACAACAGCTTTTTTATTGTTATATTCATCCTAATCCGTTGTTTTATGAGGAATTAAAGATCTTACTGCAAAGAGAGAAAAACCAATTGATGTTTTAAAGTATATATTCATATCAGCACATTTGAGACATTTACCTTCTAGTAGATCTTGCTAACATCCCAGGCTACTAAAGTGTTCTTTATCTCGGTAGGTAATAGTCTTTTCAGTTGCTCTGATTGTCTTATTTGGTTCTTTGGAAAGTGATGAAATTGTAGTGACATATGCTTTTATTTCTCTACATTAAGAAGAAGTGCTGACTGAGCCTTTACTATTGTCATTCTCCCCTGCACCCCACCATGATTATGTAATCTCTGAATTATCATGTGCTCAGAGGAGCCCAGTGATGTATATATATCCAGTCCTGTCAGGGAATGAAAAGTTTCATTGGTTGAATTTTCTAGAAAAGTAGAAGCTTGATCCCTTTTATGAACTTTTATTTTTATGATAGAAATTTTTCTGAACTGTATTTTATCCTTTCTGCCTTATCAAATAAAATACAATTAGAATTTTTTAAAAAAATTACTTATTTGAGAGAGAGAATGAGAGCCCGAGTGTGCAGGGGGGAAGCACAGAGAGAAAGGGAGAAATAGTTTTATCTTAAGTGGACTCTGTGCTGAGCACAGATCCCGATGGGAGGCTTGATCTTACAACCCTGAGATCAGAACCTGAGCTGAAACCAAGAGTCGGACACTTAACCAACTGTGCCACCCAGGTGCCTCAAATATAATTAGAATTTTAATATTACTTTTTTTCCTTGATGAATCAAGATTGTCATTACGAACAGAAATGTTGGGCTTTCCATACAGTGGTAGCTCTGGTCCTTTGAGTGGTTATGATTTGGTTCTACATTGGATATTTTATTTTTTATTTTATTTTAAAAGATTTTATTTATTCATGAGAGATGGGGAGAGAGAGAGAGAGAGGCAGAGGGAGAAGAAGGCTCTATGCAGGGAGCCTGACGTGGGACTCGATTCTGGGTCTCCAGGATCACACCATGGGCCGAAGGCAGGTGCTCAACCGCTGAGCCACTGGGGCTGCCCTACACTGGATATTTTAGATGGATTTTTTAGTTTTCTGGTTTCTACGACTTCTTATTCATGTTTTTACTGTTTTACTGATTAATTTATTTGAGAGAGGTGAGAAAATGCAAGCAGGGGGAGGAGCAGAGGGAGAGGGACAAGCAGACTCAGTGCGGAGTGCAGAGCCCGACTGGAGCTCAGTTTCACCACCACCCTGAGATCAGGATCTGAGCTGAAATTGAGAGTGGACGCTTACCTGACTGAGCCCCCCAGGTGCCCCACTGCTTTTACACCAGTGTCTGTAGCCTCCATTTAGCCATTTGCTGGTGTCAGTGAGTTGACCTCTAGCATGTTCCTAACCTGCTTGCCCATCCTCTTCTTTCTGTCATTTTTGATAAGATACAGATTGACACTAGATGTACAGATTGACACTAGATGTACACACTTGTGAAGTCATGACTTAGTTTTCAAACATTTGTTAACAATCCCATACATCTACTGTCTTGCTGGACCTTCTCTATAAAAGAAGTTGCTTTATTGTATCCCCTTTCCATGTAGTTTGGCTCAGAGGTCATATTCTTCAGGTTACTGAAGCTGGATTCAAAATGATTTGACTTGCCTGTGGCCTGACGTCTGAAGGAGTAGAATGTTGCTAACATAGAGCTTTGGGAATAAAAATAGTTCCTCTTTCATTTGAAGAAGTCATTTAATACATCAGTTAATGGGCACTTGGGTGGCTCAGTCGGTTACGCGTCGGAGTCTTGATTTCGACTCAGGACGTGTTCTCAGGGTCATGAAGGTTGACGTCACGTTTGTGCTGCGTGTAGAGCCTACTGAAGGTTCTCTCTCCCTCTTGGTCTGCCCCTCCCAGCCTAACCCCAGCCCCGACTCATGTGCAGGCAAGGGCACGCTCTCTTAAAAACAAACAAACAAACCCCACTCCAGTTAAATTAAGGGTATTATTTGCTTAAGGCCTTACAATGTAATGCTTTTTATTTAATTTGTAGGAGTAGCCACTCTGTAAAAGAACCAGTGTCTACACTTCACCGACTCTCCCAGCGACGCCGAAGAACCTACTCAGATACAGACTCTTGTAATGATAATCCTCTTGAAGACCCAGATAGTAAGTTGAATGGGGCTCTGTCTCTTTCTTTGGCTTAATCTCCAGAATTGTTGACATAAATGAAAGAAACTGAGAGCGAACACTGTACTTCGCCCTTGGAATCATTCCTTAATTTAGACCCAGGCAGACAGCACACAATCAACAACAGATCCTATTTCCTTTTACAGACACCTTTGTTATTAAGAAGCGGTGAATACCTCCACGTAAATGCCGTATCTTTCATTTATGTATATAACATCAAAATGTTACATTTTAGTAGCGTCTTAGTAATGTTCTACTCCCACTATATTTACATTTAAAAAACATTTTAGAAGAAAGCATGAGTTGTGGGTAGGATTCTAGGGGAAAATGAAGGCAACTTCTAAGTTCAGAGGAAAAAATAAATCAGCATTGTTAGTTAAATCATTTGAAATGGCCAAGGAAAAGAATTTTTTCTAGTGGTGGTGGTGAATTATAGTAGCATTTATTCATGTACCTTTTTTCTCCCATTTTCTTTAAAGAGGAGGCAGACCATGATTGAATACTTTAGGAAAGGTTTTGTGTTTGATGTTCAAATTTAGTTATTTTTCTCTTCAGAGAAAAGGCTCTGAAAGTATGTCAGACTATCTAGTTAGATGGTAGTGACCGCGATTTCCAGTAAACATAAATAGAGTCTTACTATTACAACTCCATTAGGAGACTTTTGCTTTCAGAGGCTTTACTGTTGCCCACGAAGCGTGTGTGATAGAAATTACTTAAAGTTCCTAGTTAGGGGACAGGTTGCATTCCAAGAATTTGTAAGTCTCTTTGTTTGGAACAAATAAGACTTTTATTTCTCTTCTGGAAATGACATGATAAATGGTGTTTAGATTTCTTTAGGTGGTTTAGAAGAGCTCAGCTAATTCACATTGATTAAGATAGAGTTTTACTGAACCAGAAGGTTAAACAGGTTTAATGAGAGGAGAACATAGAGTTCATGAAAAAGGGGACTGCTGGCCATTTTCAGATTTTTCAAAGGTGAGGGCATCTTTTTGTTGTCCATTTTTCTTACAGAACTATTTATTGATAGAGAGCACTACTTGATGCTCATCCCTATTTTTTAATTTAAGTTGGGACGGTGGGTAAAAAAAGAAAGGAAACGGGATGAGGGTGGGAAGGGGAAGGGAGAAAGAAACTTCCTGGGCCAATTTAGTACAGCTTGGAAGAGATAAGAGGAAGAGGGTTAGAGAGAGGTTAGGGGTGGGAAGGAAAGTTACTAGAGGCAGGTATTGTAATTCTGATTTACCTTCTTCCTTCTGCTTGTTTATATGACCCTTTGAATCTAGAACCCATGAAGGAGTTCCCGATGCCACCTTTATACTTTTCTCTAGATGCTACTTCTTTTTACTTTGAGAGGATCATTTACATTAGTGATGGCGAAAATAATTTTTAAAAAAATCCGGCCATTTTCCTTCACTCTCTTTTAAGCACCGTGGTTTTGAATCTTTTTTTTTTAAGATTTTATTTATTTATTTATTCATGAGAGATACAGAGGGAGAGCAGGCTCCTCACAGGGAGCCCGACGTGGGACTCGATCCCCAGACTCAGGATCACACCCTGAGCCAAAGGCAGACGCTCAACCACTGAGGCACCCAGGCGTCCCTGGTTTTGAATTTTTGAAAACAATTTTCATAGGCTTTCGGTGTACATGCCTTACTCCATTTCGCCTTCCCATGTTTGGCTGTTAAAGAGTGTAACAGAACTAGTCATAAATACCTGCACAAACACATGCATACTAGCATACATATTATATACACACAGTATATCCCAGTTCTCTAGAATGTTCTTTAAGTTGGGAAGTGTAGCTAGGTTAGAATTTTTATCCTTAAGTTTCCTTCTGTTTATCCTAAAGTTTAGTATCTCAGTTGACAAAGCAGAGATTGAATTAGTGCTCTTCAGTGCTCTTCTTTAGAAACTACATGTTTTGTGGGGCACCTGGGTGGTTCAGTAGTTGAGCATCTGCTTTGGCTCAGGTTGTGATCCCAGGGTCCTGGGAATTGAGTCCCACATCGGGGTCTGCACAGGGACCCTGCTTCTCCCTCTGCCTCTATCTCTGCCTCTCTCCTCTGTGTCTCTCATGAGATATTCAACCACTGAGCCACCCAGGTACCCCAAAACTACTTCTGCTTTTTAATAACTAGATTTTAAAAATTATGAAGGTAGTAAGTATAAATTTACTAAATTGATAAATTGAAATAATATGTACACATAAAAGTGTACTTGTTTTGGAAGGGGGCCGTGCCAGCGTGTTTAGCGGTGTTGTTGGAGCTGCAGTGGTAGTTCTGTGAGTTGCATTCCAACTGGAAATAAGAGAACTTTCAGCGTGAGGTATCTTGTCAGCTTTGCTCAGAAAGTCTTCTGATGAAAAGAGCAAGACCTGAGTTAGTCTTAGCTCCATTGCCAATTTGTGTGATCTTGGGTTAGACACATAACCTTTTTGGGGTCTTGTCTTTTTTTTTTTTTTTCCCCCTACAAAAAAAGGAGGATTCTAACAGCATTAAAAGCATCAGGCTGAAAAAGCAGTAGTTAACTAAAATTACATTCAGTTCAGCGTATATTTATTGACTGCCCATTATGTGCCAAACCTGGTTGTAGCAGTGAACAGAACAAGTATCTCTCCTTCTGATAGCTTCATAATTTATTTCATTAATGATGAAGTTTCTCCTTGTGACTGCCAATAGTAGGAAAGTTAGATTTTTCTCTATTTTTTTTTAAAAAATTATTTATTTATTCATGAGAGACACAGAGAGAGAGAGGGGCAGAGACACAGGCAGAGGGAGAAGCAGGCTCCATGCAGGGAGCCCAACATGGGACTCGATCCCGGGACTCCAGGATCATACCCTGGGTCGAAGGCAGGTGCTCAACCGCTGAGCCACTCAAGTGTCCCCTCTTTTTTTTTTTTAATTAGATTTTTCTCTATTAAGCAAACAACCAAAACATTAATAGGAAGCCAAAGGAATTGGATGTCCCTAAATAGGAAATTTAAAATGGTTTTTCATAAAGAACTGGAGTTAATATTGGTAGGATATTAATAAATAATAAATAAATATTAATTTTAATTAATTTCTTAATAGGACCTGTTCACTGTTCAAGAAATACACTTAATGGAGATTTGGCATCAGCAACCATTCCTGAAGAAAGCAGACTTATGGCCAAAAAAAAATCAGACTCTGAAGATCCTCTTCCATCCTTCTCTTCCTGAGGAAACGGAAGTGTCCAACTTCCTCTAAGTATTGCTATGCAAAAGCTGCTGTAATTAAATTAGGTTATAGGGAGTAGTTTTTCCCTTAGGATTTCTCTGCACTTTATAGAATACTGTAAAACAAACAAACAAAAAACAACCCACATACCTTTGAAGTGTATTTTATCTTTATATAGTTTATTTGCAAGAGTATTTTCCTAATAACTTCACAGTATGAATGTGCATTTTTTTTTAAATAAATGATGGTGTAACATTTTGACCTCCATAAGGACAAATGTAGATATTTTTCTAAAAAAACTGTGAGGGACTGACAGGTAGTCAGTGTGTATTGTAGTTTATAAACATGAAATCTTATAAGGTTTCAGTTTGACAGAAGTGTGATATATGTAACTTGTGCCATGGACCAAATGGTCACTTTACCCCAGCTAAAAATGAGTTACGATAGCAGCTTGATGGTGATTCTATTGTATTCCTTTGAGCAAAAAGGAGACATTTAATATTCTAAATATTTTTATCCCAAATACCATGACATGATGAGGATTTTTTAAAAACCAGACTGTGCTGTCCTTCATATGTGAAGTTGACACTACTGATTTGTCAATACCAAATGTTGGATGAAATTATTTAACTTGTATTTATTTATTTTTCTGTCGCAGCAAAAAATGATTACATCCTAACTTTTATGACCTACCAAATTTAAGATATGTATACATTGTTATTTACATTGTTCTAGAAAAGAGGTTAATGTTGTAGTGACATTGCTCACTTACACCAGAGAAATAAACGCCTTTCAATGGAAGAGGATTTTAGTGCTTTTTTCCTGAAATAGACATTAAGCTGCTGTTGTAAGGTATTAATGTTTGCAGCTCTTTAGACTATCTAGAGACATTTTTTATTTATGACTATTTATATACAAAAAAAGAATTCTGTCAAGATGATTGCTCTACATCACTTGAGAATGGCATTATTTAATTAAAGAACAAATAGCATTTTTTGGTAGTGCCTGTCCATACCTATTGTCAGTGTTTGCCTTGTAAACTGTTTTTTTTTTTTTTTTTTTTTTTTTAATTCACTTTGAAGTGATGGTTTTGTCCAAGGTCTTGGATGAGGAGCACTTTAAAACAAACTGGTTTGGTGTTTTTAAGTTAATCACATGTTTAATAAATATATGGTTTTTGCATTCAAACTCATCATATAATACATTGTATTTTTTACATTGTTGATAGTCTGTCAATTTATCAAGTGCTATTAGTGTTCTTTATTGCTTTGATTTTGTTTGTGTATTTGGACCTCCTAGTGAGTACACAAAGGAGGCATATATTTAGTTTTGTGGCCTATGAGCTTAGACCAGTGCAGCCTATTTCACTTTAAATTTCTCTTATAGGTTTATGTGGGAAATTTTTTTAGAGACTTAATATTTGGTATTTACTTCACTAAAATAAATCTGTAATTGTAAGTTTAAAATGGACATAAATAATCTAAATACATTAATATGCATTTAGATTAACTGTATGCTACTTAAAAGTCTTTGTGATTTTAAATAGCACACAGGTCATTAGATTATATGAAGTGGAGTATTTTTTCTACTCCTATGTTGTACTTCATATGTTTAATTTGAGAAAAGTTTAATAATGCAGTAAGTTTCATGTTGAGTGAGTAATCAAAATTTTTTTGCCTTTTTTTTGTGGTAGTAAGAATTTGTGTAATGATTAGATCATGAAAGTCAAGGTGCTACTGATAGGGAGTTTTTCAGCTAGGTTTTTTTTTTTTTTTTTTTTTTTTTTTGAACCAGTAGGTTTATAAAGAACTATAATAGGCTTTTGAACTCATAGGAAATAAATCCATTTTTTATTGCTTTATTCAAAAAGATGAGTTCCTGAACAGTTTTCTGTAAATATTTTTTAAAATAAAATACTGTCATTTCTGGGTTGTATCATTTTTTCCCCCTTGAAACAGGTGCTTTGAACAGGTGTGCCATATTCCTAAGTATGGCTTTTATTGTCACTGGGACCTGCTTTTTTCTCTTTGGGAACCAACACATTTGTGAAATCATTTGAGGGGGGAGCTATAAATGTATCCTGAATTACATCTAGGTTTTGATGAGTGAATTAATTGATAGCATGAAGCAACTAGTAGGCTTCAGTGAACTTTGCACTTTGAGGAGTCCCATGTATGTTCAGGTATGGCCTGACTTTTCTGAATTTTAAGAAAAAGCTAAACCAAGTAATAATAAGCCTGTAAGAATTTGAGCTTGTCAGAATTCTCTGTAATATATAGGTATTTGTTATTCCTTTTTTGCTTTGTCTAGGCCTTGGGCTTATCGAGAAATCTATGTATCATTGATCTAAGCAAAGCCAGTGCTTACTTTTCAAGTGCCTGGTTTCTGTTGTGTGGGAACCCAGGCCTCTGTGGTGAAAGTGACTTTGATGCAAATTCTTTTATAAGTGGACTACATCTGAATTCTGTTATATTACATTGAATTATTGTGTTATTTTCAATCAGGACAAGTTGAATTTAAGTTCTCCTGCTGGGGGTAAAGTATCTTCACCTCCGCAGTCACCATGAAACCTTTGACCCTGAATTACAGTTGTTCACTATACGTTATTACACTTAGTATTTAGCACTCACCTTTAAGAGCTCAGGAAATACATCTTTGCAATATATGCCTGGTATACTGCTGTTAATACTAATTCCACGTACATTATTATATCATTAGTTTGGATTTTATCAGTTCTTTGCTTTTTTTATTAAATGAAGTGCCTCCAAGTCTGTCCTTTGAGCCTTGCTGTTGTCACTTGGAATAGAGGGAGTGTCCTGGCCTGAAAGAAAGCCTGGCTAGGCTGCTGGGGCTCCTTCTAGGAGGTCTCCTGCAGTAGCCCAGGTCGGGTAGAGAGGTTGTAGCTGGTAGATCGGGTTTCCTCTTCATGTCTTTCCAGTTCCCCAGTTCTCCTTTCTTTGAATTCATATTAAATTTGTCAGTGAAAAACATTAAAAAAAATTTTTTTAGCTCTTTTTATTACAGTAATCATGCACAGTTTATCATGAAAAAAAAGTGTACCCCCTCTCTCCAGCATAGCACCCCAGAGATCAGTACTCTCAACGCTTAGTGGTTCCCATTTAAAAATGAATTGTGTTCCTTCTTCTTGATTGATCCATTTCAGAAATGCGTTCTTGAGTTTCTCTCAGGGCAGGCAGTTTACTTTTCTTATATCCCTGCCTCCCCCATATTTCTTCCCCATCTCTTCCAATCTCCTAGTGTAGGTGAAAATCCATAGCTATACAGTAGTTGCCCGTTCTCAGCTGTTTTACTCCGGTGGCTTTGCTTTCTCTGGCTTCAGTTACCCACAGTGAGTCGCGGTCTGGAAGCAGGTGATCATCCTTATGTCATCAGGTCAGTAGTAGCCTCACGTTTCATCACAATGCCTGCATCAGTCACCTCCCTTTCACCTCATCATGTAGGCACTTTATCATCTCCTGTCATCACAAGAAGAAGGGTGAGTACAGTACAATAAGATATTAGTGGGACTACGGTCACGTAACTTATATTGCAGTATATTGTTATGATTGTTCTATTTTATTATTTATTGGTTGTTAATCTGTTACTGTGCCTAATTTATAAGTTGAGCTTTATCATATGTATATATTCATAGGGAGAAACAGTATATATTGGGTTCAGAGCTATCTGCAGTTTCAGGCATCCACTGGGGGTCTTGGAACAGGTCTCCTGGGGATAAAGGGAGGGAGGACTACTATAAATGTTGGTCACTAATGAACCCCATGGTGATCTATCATTATTTCTTCTCTACTAGTACCTTATTTTCCCCAGAATTCATAACTGCTGGATTTTAAAATGTGCTTAGTTTTTTAGGTACCTATCACAAAGATTATCCAAAGATATTTTTGTACAGATTTTATTTATTTATTCATGAGAGACACAGAGAGAGAGGCAGAGACACAGGCAGAGGGAGAAGTAGGCTCCCTGCAGGGAGCCCGACGTGGGACTTGATCCCGGGACTCCAGGATTACGACCTGGGCTGAAGGCAGGTGCTAAACTGCTGAGCCACCCAGGGATCCTTAATCCAAACACTTTGAGTGCTCAAAACATAGAATGTATTAGTTCCTTTTTTATTTTTTTGACCTTTGGAGACCTTTCTTCCACAATCCTTTGTCTTGTGCTATCTGGACTGTTGCTTTCCAGGCCTGTGCATGTCTCGGCAGTCATTCTGGAACTCATTTTGTTTTTCAGTCTTAGGTTGGATTTTCTGCTGTTTATTGGATCTTATGACTTCCTCTTGATTTACTACCCCTTTTTTGCTAAAGTATATTGACCGCTGAAAACTTCCTAGGAAAAGGTACATGAGAGGTAAAGATTTTGAGGCTTTATAGGTCTGAAAATGTCTCTACTCTTGATTGATTGGTAGTTTGGAGTATATGTTGAAAATAATTTTTACTGAGAAATTTATTATTTTTTAAAGATTTTATTTATTTATTCACGAGAGACACACAGAGAGAGAGAGAGAGAGAGAGAGAGAGAGAGAGGCAGAGACACAGGCAGAGGGAGAAGCAGGCTCCATGCAGGGAGCCCGACGTGGGACTCGATCCCAGGACCCCAGGATCACGCCCTGGCCGAAGGCAGGTGCTAAACCGCTGAGCCACCCGGGGATCCCCTTTGAGAAATTTAAAGGCAGTACTGCATTGTCTTTTTACATTCATTATTTTTGTGAGAATTCTGATACAATTTTTTACATAGACCTGCTTTTACACTCTGGAAGCTTTTAGCAGCTCCTCCTTACCCCTGACATTTCATGATGTTTTGCAGGTTTTTATTTTATTTTATTTTATTTTATTTTATTTTATTTTATTTTATTTATTTATTTATTTATTTATTTATTTATTTATTTATTTATTTATTTAATTTACGATAGTCACACAGAGAGAGAGAGGCAAAGACACAGGCAGAGGGAGAAGCAGGCTCCATGCACCGGGAGCCCGACGTGGGACTTGATCCCGGGTCTCCAGGATCGCGCCCTGGGCCAAAGGCAAGCGCCAAACCACTGCGCCACCCAGGGATCCCCTGCGGGTCTTTATTTATTCATGTTGGTGTGTAGTCTACTTGGAGTCTTGTCTACTTTCAATTTGTACACTTGTCTACTTCAGTTCTGGGAATATTTTTGTGTTGTCTTTTTGACAATTTTCTCTCCTCCATTTTCTCCATCTTATTTTTTCTAGAATTTCTGTTATTTGAATGTGGGAGCTCCAGATTGATACTCTAATTTTAAAGAATCTTTCCTCTTCGATTGCTCATTGAGTTGTATTATGTGATATCTTCCAGCTCCCTTGAAATTTTTTTAGCTAATTTATTTATTTTAGAGAAAATGAGAGGGGGGGAGGGGGAGGGCCAGCAGGAGAGGGAGAGAGAGAGAGAATCTCAAGCAGACTCCCTGGTGAATGCAAGCCTGACATGGGGCTTGATCTCACAACCCTGAGACTATGACCTGGGCTGAAATCAAGAGTCAGACGCTTAACTGACTAAGCCACCCGGGCGCCCCTGTATTTTAATTTCTCAGATTTTTTTTTTCTCTCCATTCCTTTGTATAATATCCTGTTACATTTCAGTGGAGATCTTTTCTTTGGAGCGAGTTTCCCTGGATTCTTGGGTCAGTTGGTACTAGGGGAGAAAAAGAGGGCTGAGGACCCCACAGTTTATGTGGTGACTTTTACTTAATATCTTTCTTTCAGCCTCCCCATGCACTGTCCCACCCCACCCCAGTCTTCTTCTGTGGTTGGTGACACTCAAGTTCAGTTTCTCTTGTGGATGGAGGTTGGGGGTGGGTCGGTTGGCTGCCTGGAGACAGGACCTGGGGGTCCTGTTGCTTTTTATAGATACTTCTAGTCCTATATTCAGTCCATACTTCACCCCTTTTTTCTGTAATACCTGGTACTTTACTTTTTTTAAAAATTATTTTTATTTTTATTATTTATTTATTTTTTATTTATGATAGTCCCACATAGAGAGAGAGAGAGAGAGAGAGAGGCAGAGACACAGGCAGAGGGAGAAGCAGGCTCCATGCACCGGGAGCCTGATGTGGGACTCAATCCCGGGTCTCCAGGATCGCGCCCTGGGCCAAAGGCAGGCGCCAAACCGCTGCGCCACCCAGGGATCCCTTACCTGGTACTTTCAAGTCCTGAACTTGTTAGGTGCTTGGTAGGATGTATTTATTGGCTTCTCTCTTCTGGATAGTAAGGCTTTAACTTCCTCCACTCTTCTAGGTTAGTCATTACACCTTCTCCTGGTTTTTATTTGTATAAACTTTGTTAAAATCTCATGGCTGTGTAGTCTGTTTTTTGTTTTTTTTGTTTTTTTTGTCTTTATGGATTAGTACCATTATATTCCTTTCATGTCTTTGGTGGGGTTTGGAGGTAGAGAAAATAAATACAAGTGGTCAGTCTACCATATTTAACTGGAAGCCTAGGTTTGAATTCAAATAGCATGTCAAAAATAAAATTCCTTGAGTATTATTTTATAATTCATTGTTTACACTCTCTAATGATTTTTAGTTACTATGACTGATTTTACTGTACCACCTACCTCATAGGGTGCTGTGAGGATTAGAAGAGTCAATGCATTTAGAACAGTGTCTACCTGGCACACGGTATGTGATAAGTCAGCGTTAGCTATTGTTAATATTGTTGTCATTATTACTTTTACGACTATCATGCTTAATTCAGTAATCCACTTGGACTTGGATTAAGAGGTTTTCATCATAGGAAGAATTATTGATATATGGGAAAATCTAATGTTTGATGATATTGACCCTGCATTCAACTAGACTTCACATGAAATGTTCAGGTATTAAAGGTTATCTTTCGAAGACATATTAAAGCCTTAAAAATCCAATCAGTAATAATTACTGTGTAAGTTTTTAAAAGCAGATAATAACAATTGTGGTATGTTTTAAAGCTTTATTGGTATTACATTTTGGTCATCTAAGTGTGAAGTATAGAAAATAAGCTTATGGAGATGATTGTCTATTATGCCTTACCTACAGCCAGTAGTTGTAATACTCTGAATATATACAGTATAGAAATAGAGAAATGATGGACTCCGGTCCCTGGATCTATGACCTTGTGAGTGGTTGTATAGTTTTCAGAAAATGTGAATTTATACATGAAAATGTCTATATTTGCTCAATCTCCTTTGTATCTAGATTGAGTATATGGTAACACTGAATTCTAATTCTTAGAGGTGAAGTGGGATTAGATGCTCACACTTGTCTGTATGCATAGCGGGCTGCATACTTTGGAGAAGGATTTTTGTTTATAAGGAGATTTGAATTCTCTCTCACTAGAGTCCCATGGTTGTGACAAATGGCCGTAAATATTAATACCACTAGAGATGAGGAATTTTTCTATAAAAGAAATGGCCAGTTTCTTAGTGTGAATAAACTTCTTTGCAGATTATCAGGTTAGCTTTGGTAGTACAGATGAAACAGGGAGACGTGGCCGGGGTTGCAGCAATGCCGGCAATATTAGCTTGCTGCTGGCATTTCTTCCTTCCCTAGATGTGAATATTATTATGCCCCTTTATTATTTGCTTTGATATTTCATCTCTGAAGCTTTGATGTCTGTAGCTTTAGAGCCCTTATGCTGCCTTTTCTCCAAATGCAGTAACTAATCTAGTATATTTTCATAGGATAGAATTCTTCCTTTCTGTCCCATAACATGCTTTCCCCCCAAAAGTCTTTTGTTGGTCTCTTTGATAATAAAACATTTGTAATGCTCACTATGGGCCGGTTCCTTTACCTCGTTATACCCTTGTAACAAAGATATTAAAGTACAGGCATACAAAAACATCCAAAATAGGCAGAACCAGGATTAACTCGTCCATGACTGATCAGCATGACGAATATTTTGTGACGATACCCTGAAATTCTAAGTGTTCACGTTATCTGTTTATTTAGTGTTTTTAGTTCATATGCTTCTGGACTAGTTTTAGTTCCTGAATAACCCACAAAAGCCAGGATTTATAGCAGGACGGATTAGATTTTTATTAATTGTGATGAATAAAACAGATGAATTAATTACAAAGATACTAACAAATTTAGCAGTTCCTCTGACATCATCAAAGGATTAGTTTCATATGGGTCATGTATTCAGAATGTCAACGATGAATAAAACATATCTAATGAATTCCTCCTTAGTTTTATTCCGTCAGCGTGAGAGGAGGATGCTATTGATGTTCACAAAGACGGTTTTACCCACTGAACTCTCAATATAAAGTATATTACCCGGTCTGGTAGCAGGGGCACAGTTAGGAACAGAGGAAAGAGAATAGTGTCACAAAGGGGGCCCTAGCCACCATGAGCTGTACCCACACACTCTTTTCTTTCCCGGCCTCTTTGGCATTAGCAGGCAGAGGTGGTCATTTTGGATGAGATCAGCAATTTGGGCATAAAGACTAACAAGTTCTGTGCAATGAAAAGGAGGCTTTCCAGGGAGACTTGTCAGCCCCACCCAGTGCCAGTGAACTTTCTTCCAGGACTCAGGACTTCAGTTTCTGAGAAAGCTGGATGATTTCCCATCCTTTCTCTTATTTTTTTTTTTAAGTGGCACCTGAATATTTTCTCTTTATTAAATTATCATTTAGACAATATGAATAAAGTGAAATTTTGCCTCGACATCCCTCTTCCCTCTGAGATCACTCTTTTTTGGGTGTGTTCCCTTACGGACCGTTGCCCTACGCATTACCTTGTATTTTGTGTAGGTGTATATGTGGTGGTTCAGATTAGCCATTCATCAGCAAGGTGGCACATCTATATGCTACAGCTGGTAATATAGAAGGAGGTAACTCTGTATATCTTCACAAGTATTTTTTTTGTGTGACAGGAGAATAATTCTAGCCTCTGCCGTTGACCAACTGGCATTTCAGCTCTTTTATTTTCTCTTTAATCTCCCTATGCAAGGGACTATGAATTGACTGCTTTTTTTTCTAGGCAGCTAGAATGAGGCCATTTTCTTTGGAAAGATAATCCTAGAATTCCTAGTGCTTTTCTTTATTTTTAAAAAGATTTTATTTATTCATGAGAGACAAAGAGAGAGAGGCAGAGACACAGGCAGAGGGAGAAGCAGGCTCCATGCAGGGAGCCTGACGTGGGACTTGATCTCTGGACTCCAGGATCATGCCCAGAGCTGAAGGCAGGTGCTCAACCGCTGAGCCACCTGGGAGTCCCTCTAGTGCTTTTCTTTAGTTGTGTGCATCTCTGTCTGGAAGTATGGCTTCTTGGTTGTGAACAATGACACCTTGAATTGTTTTTTTTTATTTTGAGATAAACTTTACGTTTAGTTTCACAATTGATTTTACAAGTTTAGCTACAAAGGATAAAACAAGTTTGCTGGAGAAATCACCACGACTCAGTCAAGACAGAATTGTGTTTTTTATTCGTTTGTCAGTAATCCAAAGTGTGGCCCAGAGACAGTGTTAAGTATCCAGATTTCTGTTTTGGAATGTATATGTGTCCGCGTGATTAAAACCAATTTTATTTGACAAATTTATATGGTAAATGAGCATACAATAAATAACTTTTAAGTCTTATCACTGAATCAGACTGTACTTGAGTTAAATAGGAAATTTCTGTACCATGCCCCTTTCTGTGGTATTGGTGACTGCTAGGAGTTGCTAGGCTCCCCAGGTACTTCAGCAGGCCTTCGGAGGTAGCACGCCCAAAAGACTGTCTAGAGTCCCTTGCTATGATGCCTCATTTTGGGTGAGGCCTTACCGTACAAGTGATATGTATAACTGGTATTTGGCTTATTATTTTTTGTTGGTTTGTTTTCTGGTTTTGCAGTGGTCGGCCAGAGAAAAGTGTGCGGCAATAAATCCCTGTGGTTTAGCATTGTGACCACGGATGACATACTGTCTCCCCCCACCCCACCCCACCTTCTGTGCCAACTCAGATCAGTTAGCTGTAGCTTCCGGGGTTCTGAGTTGGGGGCTGCGATCAACAGAGAGTAACCCACCTCCTTGATTAATGATGGGTGCTGTGGGGTTGGTGGGAGGGTGTGGGGAATGGTGGCAAGTTATCCAGAATATAGGGCTATGATTATGGTTGACTCTGCAGAACTTTGCTAGGTTCCATTTTTTTAAGCGCTCGCAATCAACAAAGGCGAACAACTCGTAATCGATTCCTTGTTTTCAGTTTACACTATCACACCAGGATGAACTTAACCATATGTATATATTTTAAATGGAAACAAAACCAGTCCAGCACCTATTCAGGCCAAGTGTGTATGTGTGCATAAGTAACACACACCATTCACTTACTGGCGGTGCCTTTGCGAATTCGAAGACCTTTGCAACCTTGATGGGGTGCTCAGTCAGGAAAAAGACCCCACACCATGCCATACTTCTAAAAAGCTTTAGAAAGTCTGAGGTTAGCAAGTGAAATTCAGTAGTCTACTAGGGCTTTATATAAGTCACCTTTTGTGTTTTAATTGCCCTCAGTCATCACTTGAGGAAAGGGTTTTAGTTCGTCTGCAGTTTTATGTAAGTAGCAGCCCTCCTTAGGTTGTCCCTTCTCCTTGCTGTGTTTTTATTTTTATTTTTTTTTAAAGATTTTATTTATTCATTCATTCATAGAGACACAGAGAGAGAGGCAGAGACACAGGCAGAGGGAGAAGGCAGGCTCCACGCAAGGAGCCCGACCTGGGACTCGATCCAGGGTCTCCAGGATCACGCCCTGGGCTGCAGGTGGCGCTAAACCGCTGCGCCACCGGGACTGCCCCTTGCTGTGTTTTTAGAATAGAGGCTGTGGTTTTTGATGGTGGGCAGGGAGAGGGGGCATTTGTAGATTGAAACTTCTTTCTTGCTTTTGTGAATTGGGCCACATTGGCCAGTGTCCTTGAATGTGGCTTGGGTCATGAAGCCTAGCAAAATGCACCAGTGACATTTTTTGGCCTCATAACAGTATATTTCGAGGGCACGTAGCTTCCTTTACTATAATTTTTGTCACTTTCCAATTCAACTCCCGTAGAGGTTTTTTCTTTCTTTTGGGAGAATGTGAAGTGACTAAGGGAGTGGATATAGTTTTAGATGAGGTTTTTGATAGCTGAGATTAATTACTACCCTGCTCTAGAGAAAATAAAAGACTCATTATGTGATTTCTCCCCACCCTTTGGTTTTCAAAATTCTCTGTTATCTCAACTTTTCCTTTTTGCCAGCTCTGAAGAAATCATGGTTGTATGCTATGTTATAAAAATCATGGTTGAATGTAAAAAGTAAGTTTCTAAGCTTTCCAATATTATCTAGCCAAAGAGAAAGTCATAGGAATTTTCCCATTCTGCTTTTCCTTTTTAAATATTCTTTTGTTCACCTTATCTGTTTCTCCATTTTTAAATGGCTCAAACAAAATAGAAGTTTTTCGAAAATTGAGATATAATTGACATATAACATTATATTAGTTTCAAGTGTTTAATGTAATGATTCGATATTTGTAACTTTTCTCCATGTTCGATTAATGATATAGAGTCCTCCCAAAAGAGCCTCCTCAGTATCCGCGTTTTTTGGTGGACTGTTTTGAAAAACAAAAGAATCACTTGGGAAGGGTGGTGAATTCAAAGGACACTTAAATTTAGGATAGTTTACATGTGTATTCAACTTAAAATTTGTTCAGTCAATATTCATTGTCTACTGACAATTTTGTTAGCATTCCTCTTTACTTTGTAATTTTGAGTGCACTTAAAACTCACTGCTTTATTTTCAATAGCTTCAATAAATTGACATCTTAACCATAATCAGCTGTCCTAAATTTTCACCTTTTTTAGTTAACTAGATAAATAGTATTTATTATTCACATTTGTACAATTCTTATTTTACCTCAACATAGATAAGCAAGCACTGCAAAATATCATGGTTGTTTTAAAATCGCTTTTTATGTGTATAAATATTATTAAAAACATAAGCACATGATTTTTTTTTGCCTTTGAAATGTTTTTATTTTGGGTTAGTCATAACTAATACACATAATGGTTCTTGCAACGAGAGTTTGTGGGTCTTTAATGAACAGTTTGAAACTCTAAGTTAAATGACTTGGAAATATTGAAATTGATAGAAAGACTAGTCTCTAAATAAAACTTAATAACCTTATAGCAAATTTGGCTTTAGATTGATAGAACTAAGCACTTTAGTCTTGAAACATTCTTAGAATAGGATTTTTGTTCCCAGGAGAAAGATAAACATTTTAAAGTATATGTATACTTACTTTGTGAGTATTCTTTTTTCTCTTCCAAATGCCAAAAGGTGTACTCTATATTTTTGATATGAAAACTCTGCTTGTTTAAAGTATTGTAGCAAATTTTGTAAATCAATAAAACTGAGCCATGTCAACAGTGTGGGGGAAGCTTTAATAAATTTGCTACGTCACTAAGAAAAATTTAAGGACAGCATGTACTGAAAGTTTAAGGAAGGGTAACCCTTTGCTTTTAAAAGAATATGACAGCTGGTTTGCTGCACCGTTAAATGTAAAAACCGGATTGGCTAAATTTAAGAGAGTGCTGTGATGTGAGAAAAGATAGTAGGAGGAGATTTAATAGTTAACCTTTAAGTGAGAACATTTAATAGATCACCTAATTTGGCTAGATCAGGGGTTCTCCACCTCAACTGTACATTAGAAACTCCCAGGAGCATTTAAACTTGCCGATGGTTGGCCCAGACCTAGAACAGCAGGATCCCTAGGCATGGGGCCCAGTTAGTGGTGTTTTTTAAAGCTCCCCTGCAATTCCAATGAGTAGCCAAGGCTGAGAACCACTGAGCTAAGCGGAAGCTCTCAAATGATTGTCACATTTAAGAGATATAGTAGATAATGCTAAAGTTTGGGGCCATCAACTAACACCCAGAAAGGCCAGTTTTCCAGGGCCCTAGTAGCATGGCCTGAAGATTAGCAGCATCAGCTTCACCTGGACGCTCATTGGAATCGTGAAATGTCAGGCCCCCACCTCAGATCAGCTGATCCCCAGGTTATTCTAATGCACTTTAAAGCTTGAGACACACTGTTGGAGGTGGTCTTAGGGTAAGTGTAGCTCTTGATGCATCCCGCCTTCTGCTGCTTTCTCTGGTTTGCTGTCCTAAGTAAGTCGTGATATTTTCATACAGGGTTGGAAAATGAAACTAGTACTGTGTGCTCGCGTCAGCAGGTTATAAGCTAGGGAAGATTTTTCTGATCTGGAACATGTGGGAAGGAAACGACACCCGCGATCACCATCACCACCGAGCCCCAGTCTCCCCAAGAAGTGGAAAGAGGCACTTGAGAGTGGTCCCTGGGCTGAAGGCTGTGCTCTTTCAATCCCCGCACGCAGCTTTCTTACGTATTCAGGAAAAGAAGTTGTCCTTGCAAGGATACGTCCTCATACACATCTTTACTTTGATAGTTCTTCTTGGAAGGAGAAATTTCCCTTTAAGTAACAAATGTGCTCATCTCAGTCTCCAATGGAAATGAAGAAAATCAAATCCTCCAAGTGTTCTGGAATAATGCCTGCCCGGCGCCCAGCTCTCGAAAGCCTCTCTCACCATAGCTGGGGTCCTCTACCTTAAATACTCCGGAGCTCTCTGTTGGCTTCCCTCCTTGAAAGCACCCACTGAGAACCTTGAAGGTTGGAAAGGTTCCTTTCTGTGACTCCTTTAGAGCCCATAACATGGTTTACAGAGAACTTTCTGCTCTCTCACCCGTCTGTTCACATGACGTGTTGTGGGGTCAGATGGGCACCCTATTTCCAGGCTATATTGCAGATGCCAGTGGAGGGTTCTAAGCTTTCTCAGAAGAGGAATTGGCTACACTGGAACCGAGGAGCCTTTTCACGAGGAGTGGCCTGAGGGCATCGTGCTGTCCACCCTGTCCTGGAGCCATAGTGACCCTGAACGTAGAGCAGGCCCCCTTTCTGCCCTCTCACCCGCCAGCAGGTTTGAATTTTGGTGTTGTGAGGGGGTGGTAAGAGCACGTGGGTCAACGGGAACCTGGCTTTTAGTTCTAGCTCTGCTACTCTGCGGCTTTGGGCACGTTATTCTCAGACCCTGGGTCTCAGTTCTCCCCCTTGTGTCTTTCTCGTGGGTATGGCCCCATTTCCTTCCCCGTAGTGGTCCTTCCGTTCATCAGACAGGGCCTCCCGTCTGCTCTCGGCCTGATGGCCCTGGTCGCGCCCCTTCTGTGCACCTTCCTCAGGCGGCCGTAGGCAGGGACGGGGGAGGAGGACAGCCGGCCTCCCTGGAGATGCGGGCGAGGCTGGCAGCAGTGGGGGCGGGGGGTACCTGCGTGCCTCACCTGACCGCTGTTCTCAGACCAAAGTGGCAGCTGTCGACAGAGTTGATTTCACTCCTGTGTTGCAGCTGCAGCGAGGGCTCGTGCCCTCACGTTCCTCTCCGAGGCTGAGAGACGCTGCCGGCCTTCTCTCTACACCCTTAGACGCTTCCCCCGTCACTCAGGAAGTTTTTGTGCCTCTTCCGTCCTTCGCGGGAAGCACCTGTCCTGGAGGCTCTGCTGGTTTGGGGGGGCCCTCACGGAGGTTCTCGTCCTCCCCGGAAGGAAGCAATCCCGAGCGCCCAAGATGCGGGGCATCGCTGCCCCTGCATGGGAGCCAGCTGCGGGGATTTCCCAGATGCCTTCGCATCTATCTGCCTGTTCCCTTTGAAACATGTAGGGCGGTCTTTCTTTTCTTTTCTTTTTTTTTTTATTGCAGTTCGATGTGCCAACATCTAGCATAACACCCAGTGCTCTTCCCGTCAGGTGCCCCCCACAATGCCCGTCACCCAGTCGCCCCATCCCCCCGCCCGCCTCCCCTTCCACTACTCCTTGTTCGTTTCCCAGACTCCTCTCCGGCCCCACGGCCAGGTCCAGGGCAGCGGTCGCGGTCACCGGGAAGGCTGCGCAGGAAGGCGCCCTCTCCTCCACAACTTCTTTCCCACACCTCTTGGGTGCCCACAGAATCTACCAGCCTGACTTTATCGTTGTCTTCCTGAGACCCCCAGACACCCTTAAGAGGGGCCTTTCCACGAAGTTCAGCCCCGGAGGTGCAGCTCCAGGGCCACGGCAGCCTAGAAATTGGGTGGTAGGTGAATAGGGTCCCCGAGGAGGATGAGCTCTTCGATACAGAACGGCAAATAGCATCATAGCTACCTCCGAGTAGCTCAGGACTTTGTAAAGATAAAAAGTTTGATCGAGCAGCTCCTTTGCTTCAATCTCCTTCAAGTTTCTCTTTGCCTCTTAGGGAAAAGCCCAAACTCTGGAATGTGGCTTATGAGGCCTTGTGCGACCCTACCCTGCCTCTTGCCCCCCAGCTCCCCAGAGGCTATTGTATCAGCCTTACTGGTTTTTTTTTTTTTTTTTCTACTTTTTTGAAAGCCGTGTGCTGCCCCCCACCCCAGGCCTCTGCAGGTGCACGGCTCCTCCTCGGCCTGGAAAGCCCTGCCCCTCGTCCCTACTTCAGGTCCAAGCTTTGACCAGGGACCTTCCCCTAACCTGATAGTTCTGCGTTTCTGACCGGGTCAGAGGCCCCAGCACTGGGCTTGCAAGCACTTTGGATTATTATTTTTATCTTTAACCCTAGCACTTACTTTCATTTCTTAGGTGATACTCAGTTCCTCCTGCGAAGGTGTAATTCTGTTCACACCTTCCGTGTTTCCACTTGCCATAGCCCAGCCCGGCACAGCCCTTGAAAACTGGCCCTTCCATCATCCATCAATCCAATTTGGAGAGCACCGTCTCACCTCTCGGGGAATCACAACCCTTCTAGTTCATCAAAGACGGAGAAGTCAGCAACACCGAGGACACAGACCCAAGTCCCGGGTTTATTTGGCCATAGGAACGCTTTTTTCATGACATCTGCCAACATCCCCCAGGAAAAGGATTTGGGAAATACTCATCCAGAGACATCCTAAGGCATGGAGTTCAACACTAAGCCTTCACTTTTTGTAGTCTTAGGCTAAGAATTGACGGGCCAATCTTATTTTTAAAAAATTCTTCTATCTATCTAGCACTCTTTTTGCCTATTACAAGGAAACTGGACTTTGAATTTTTCCAGGTGCTATTTGGGGCAGAGTCAACAAATAACAAATTCCTTTCTCTCTTTGGAGCACAATCCTAAAACATTACTCTTGAATCGGTCTCCACAGACACTGCCAATTGAATTTGCTGTTTTACCAGTTGTTTGGGATTTCCGTCCCCCCCTACGTGGTTCATCTATATAATCAGCTACTATTGAAGGCTGGTAATAAGATCCCGTGGCCGCCCGGCTGCCTGCCTGGGCCACAGGCTTCTGCTAAGGCATGAAGAGAGGGCAGACCTGGCCCCCGGCTGTGGCTGCCCTTGACTGTTGCCCCTGCCCCCCTCTCCCTCCCAGGCCCAGGCTGGCTGGGAGCCGCTGAACACTTTGGGCTTTAGCCTTCTCGTGAGCATGGACTGTGTCTCAGCCACGGATGAGACCCGTGAGAATATTAGCATGTCGGGGCTGGGAATCGTCCTCAGGAATCACCCAGCAAGCTCGGGCCTCATTTTCAGGTAAGGATAAGCTTATTCAAATGGTGACATAATGTAGTAGATGCCGTTGGTACCACCCAGGTCACGCAGGGTGGGTGCCCCTGACCAGGTTTCTTGAGTGGTGGCTGTTTACCTGCCTGAGGCTGCAGAGACTGCTCTGGCCAACAGGTACCCCTCTTTGTCTGGGAGGCTATTTCCCGATGATCCTCCCTCTGCCCCCCAAGCTCACAGCCTGTAGCCACTGGCTGGCTGATATGGGGGTATGAGAGGCCAGCCCCCTTGTTCCAAGGTGAAGCCAACTGTGGCACAGATGATGTTCCCTGTGGGCTGGGCCTGATGTCTGCAGTGAGGTGCCACATTAGCCTTCTTCCTCTGTTCTGCCTCCCTCCATTTCCCTGATACCAGCCCCACAGAAAACCACTTATACAAGAATCCTTGTCTTGGGCTCTGTGTCTAGGGAATCTGACTTGAGACAGAACAGTTGCTGGCTAAGTTAATAAAGTCTCACAATTTTTGTTTTGAAGAATAAAAGTTGATAGTATAGTACATGTGCTTGGCTTTAGCCACTCATATTTAGGAAGTAATTCTACTTGTATTTATATTTCAGAGGTAATATGTTAGTCCAATAATCAATTTTATTGGATTACGATTAGGATTATCCAATGGAGTGGATAAATACAGATTTTTCTGTCACTAGATATTTTATTAAGCATAGAATAATTGTTTAAAAACACGGTAGGAGTGCACCGCTTAAAACATGTATTTTAGTTCTAGAACCTTTATTCTGTCTCAGTTTGGAGCTGCAGTAGGCAATGTGGCTTCAGTTGCTCAACTGATGAATTCCCCTGAAGCTGTCATTTTCTCTTCACTACGTTCCTTTAGGGATAGGGCCTATCTTATCTTGTTGATCTTTGCCTTGTTCCCAATGGTGTCTAACACAAAAAATTGTGAATTGTAGACGTTCAATATTTTTGATGGATTTAGTTGAATCAGTCCCCCTAAAAAATATTTTTCTTGATGGGTTTAAAAGATTTTAAGCTGTGATTTTGGGGGATTTTTGTTCACTTTTGAGAATAAATTTATCCATGAGAATCAAACCCGTGCTTTAAAAAAACTGTTGAATATAGTCAACACAATACAAATATGTGCTTTAAAGAATGTATTGATACGGGCCATTTTGAACTCGATTAACTTTACCTTATCTGTGATCATTTCCGTGATTTGTGAAGTCCTATTCCCCAACCCCAGAATGTCACAAAAAACAACCAACCACACGTTTTTGAGGTGCAGATAGCTTGCTTTATTTTGTTGTTACTATTTCTCAAGGAGGTCCAACAATTGTAACTAACAATTGAATTTATACCTGCATGAAAGGAACTATATCAAATTGACATTTTGGGCAGTTAGTAATGGTGTAGTTGTTTTAAATTTAACGACAGCTTTATTTTGTTGTTGTTCTTTATTTTTGTGCTGTGGCTCAATGCTTAGTTGCCCCAGTTTCTTAGGTTTAAATTTAGAGCTACCACACGAAGGCGTTGGCTGCACCCCAGAACCTCCAAGAGTTGACACTGCTCTGGCATAGGAATACTTGAATAGCCTGGTGAAATAAAGGGATGGCCAGGCGATGTTACTTTTCCAAGCTATTCCCGCACTCTCTATGGTCAGAGACAGTGTAGAATGAGCGAACAAAGTGTTGGCCGTTACACTCTGCTCTGGTAATATTTAAGTCATGATAATTTTGAATGTGACATCATCAGAGAAAATGTAAGACGTTAAAGTGTTGCTTACAGGAGGGTAAATGCAAACATCACCAATGCCTTACATTTCTGATTCAATAGGTTATCAGTGCACATGTCTGGTTATGTGCATGGCATCATCTCTTAGGTGGATAGGACATCTTCAATGGGGAATTTCTCAACCCATTGAGGCATACTTAGACATCAACATTATGTTGAGGCACAAAGATTGGTTAAGTGTTGAGCAGGGTATTCATTCCATAAGAAATTTTCTCCTACCAACAGTTTCAAAAGTTACATTGTAAAATGTCATAAAATAAATGGTACAAAACTTTATAACCGTTAATCCGGCTATATACAGTATGTACATGTCACTAGAAAATGTATAATATTCTTAGGTCAACAATTATGAAAGATTGAAATGCATAATTTTGAACTTTGACTCATTTAGGTTGATACACAACTACTTTTTTTTTTTTAATATTTACAGATCAGAAAGATTAGTCCATGTGAATCATTTGTGAAAGGTTAAGAATGAGTATGGATATGAGGAGCACAGGCCCTCTTAAATGGATCTAATGTTTATGTTCACAGTGGCAGAGTCAGACCCAAATTCATTCCCTAAACTCAGGGTATAAAGTCCACCATCTTGTTTCTGTACGTCCATGATGATCAGAGTTGTCAGGTCATCTGTGTTTTCAATGTGGAATCTCCCGTGTTGTTCTTGGTTTTGAATTTTTCTTCCAGCACGGGACCATGTTATCTCCGGGGTAGGCTCCCCCGTAAAAGCACAGGCTACTGTTAGAACTTTGCCCTCATCGATGCTGATGTCAGAGGGAAGAGCTTCAATTTTAGGTGGAATTCCTTTATGGGACAACAACAGAAATGTTTTAGGATCACTGAAAACATGATTTGCTTTCTACTAAATTATGTGAACTAAAGACTATACCGTGCTACTAGACTTAATCTACCTCTACCGTAATTTTTATTGCTCACCTCTTATGCCTGCTTTAAGCATTCTACTAGTTGAGCTTTCCAGTTGTGTCCTACTAGATTTTCCCATAAAACTGCTGGAACTCATTTCTACAAAGGACTCTTGCATGGAGGACATGCTTTGGGCAGACATGCTTGCAAATTTCATTTCAGTCATGCTGCTAGCACTGCTGCTGCTGAAACTGCTGAAGGAGGCCTCCTGCTTAGAGGCAGACATTTGGACTGACTGAGACGAGAAGCTTCCTTGCAAGCTTGTGTCACCACTTGTCCTCAATACTACCTCTCTGGGAGGTTCTTCAACTAGAGCTGTGGAGCATAGCAGATACACAGTGAACAATAATGACATCTGGTTAATCGGTGACATCTGACATTGACTTGCAGAAATGGAAAACTTACACACACACACACACAAACACACACACACACATGAACATAACCCAAACAATTTGCTGTGAAAGCATAAGCAAATACATACATTTGTCAAGAGCTAGCTCAATGTCTCCAAGAAACGAATCTTTATATTTCTATCATTACATGACATGCAGGTGCTAGAATGACTAGGAGAAAAATGATTAGTCATATAGAAAATCACATAGATATTGTGCATTCTGAAAATAAATGCAACAGGGCACTTGGTGGCTTGGCTTTGAAAGTTATTTTATCCACATATCTGTTTAGCTGCGAAGAAACTTTGGCCATAAAGATGAAATCACATGGGAGGCTCCTCAGAGTTGGCCGTGCTCAGAAGACAAATGCCAAAAAAAAAAAACAAACAAAAAAAAAAAACCAAAAAATGTAAAGGCCTTAAACAAGTGAGGAAAATGGGGAAGATATACTTACGAAGGACTGTTAAGGAAGCAGTAGCTGAACACTGGCCACGGAAATTTTTGGCCTTCACTGTGTACTTCCCACTGTCGCTTACTGATGCATTTCGGATTTCGAGAGAATAGACGTTTCTGGAGCGACTTACACTGATATTTGAAGAAACAGAAATCTAAAATGAAAGGGGGGGGGGAAGAAGTGTTTCTTTGAGCTCTTCAGGAATAGATGTGGCATTTTCAATTTTCTTCGGTGATATATTCATAATTAAACTTACCGGCAAGTTGTTTTTAAACCATTCGATTTCCGGGGATGGCTCACCACTGATTTCACAAGAAAAGACAGCATTTTGCCCTTCGTTAATATTTTGAGATCTGGGCTGTGAGATGAAGGCTGGAGCATTGGAGAGTTCTTTGCTCAGGCTCAGATCGTACTGACATTTGATGATCCCTTGGCTGGTTTTGCCTATGCAGGTGAGGATCCCTTCATCTTTGTGACCCGCCTGCTTGATGGTTAGGGTCTGATCGCTGCCCGAGACACCGTATCTGTACTCCTCAGAGTTAGTGAGCTCCACGCCATTCAGAACCCATTTCACATCAGTGGCACCAGCAATGTTGGCTTTTAAGGTCACTTTCTGACCATCGGTTATGCTCATCTGAGTAGAAGATGCTTTAATCTCGGCATGCCTTTGTATTTCTTCCGACGCCTGTGATGTTTTAGTGATTTCCTCATGGACGATAGATTTTTCCAGAGAGATTGCTTCTGATTTCTTGACTTTTTCAGAAATCTGAACCTTTGAAGCTTCCTCCTTGAGGGCTAACTTTTCTTGAGATTTCACCTCTGAGATTTTCATTTCTTCAGAAATTAGGGCTTTTTGGGAAATTTCCTCTTGGACAGTGGCCTTCTTTTGTGACACAATTTCAGAGGTCTTTTGTGTAGATATTTTCTGTGCCTCAGTGTCTTTTACAGCTAAAAAAAAAAAAACCTCTGTAAGGCAAACTTAACTGGAAAGAGGCCCCACCCTCTACTCTTTTGTAGATTCTGCAAGTAAGACCCAAAGAATGTTGCCTTTTGTATGCAGTGCAGGTACTGTTTAATTCTTTCTCAGTCCTAGTCTTGGAAAGTTGTCATGTATGACTTTTGAGATCAGTATAATGATTCTTTAAATTAAAGATGATTCTTGGGACTTGGAAAAAAAAGTCTTGAAAAGAATAGTCAAAATATTTAGGATCTGTGTGGATTTAGGAAATCTTGAATAATAATAAAAATTACGTTTTAGAAGTCTGAACGAAAGCAACCTAATTTTAATTGGTAAAGTAATATAGCTCTTTTACTAACTGTACTGCTTGGGAAAATGAGCAAGAGTGAAGGTTTCTGGAAGCACTACCATTTTGTATGTTAAACTGACTTCGTTCCTAAATATTCCTGGGAGCAGGGGCTGCCTTTTGGAATCTTATATACCACCGTGTATAATTGGGCACTTGATAAATTCTTTTTCTGCTAATATTACGCTTCCTTTAGCTGTGTGTATTTCTACATTTGTGTATAAATGGCATTTTGGAATTTGGAAGAGTTTTACTTTGTGTGTCTGTGAGTGTGTGTAAGGGAAGAATGTTTAGAAAACTTTCCTTAATATCATGTTCTGAAAAATACAGGTAAGAACAAAAGCCAACCTACCTTTTATAGTTAATTTGCAGCTAGAGGACACAGATCCAGCTGAATTTGTCACTGTGCATGTATAAAGCCCGCTGTCGGAAGTATCAGTCTTCAGAACTTCTAAGAGGAAAACTCCTTTGTCTTCAGAGAGTTTATATTTACTTCCTTGTGTAACAGCCTATAGAATGCAAGTGATTTAGAATTTTATTTTTTAAAGATTTTATTTATTTATTCATGAGAGATACACACAGAGAGAGAGAGAGAGAGAGAGGCAGAGACCCAGGCAGAGGGAGAAGCAGGCTCCATGCAGGAGCCCGACGTGGGACTTGATCCCGGGTCTCCAGGATCACGCCCTGGGCTGTAGGCAGCGCTAAACTGCTGAGCCACCAGGGCTGCCCTGATGTAGAATTTTAAAAGTAGGTTGAGTTTAAACATTTTTGGGGAGATGAAGGGGAGGAGGGAAGATGTTAGCTTTTTAGGAGACAAAATTGAGAGACCTTTAAGAACTGGCTACCTTTCCATCCTTGGTCCAGGTGACAGTCGGCCGGGGTTCTCCGGTAGCTTTAACTGCAAATTTAGCGACACCGTCTGAAGAAGCGGTTGTATCCTGCAGCCCAGTGACAATGACTGGTTTTGAGGAAACTGGTTCAGGAGCTTTTGGTTCTATTTTCTTGGTTTCTGTTGACTCAGCGGTCTTCTGAGCCGCTTTCTTAGTTTCGGATATCCTTGACACCTGCTCATGGACACTCTTAAAGGCTTGTCCCATAAACTGGAAGCTCGTTTTAGAAGTGCCACCTTCACTCGCTATCTCACAAATGTATTCTCCACTGTCAGATTCCGTGAGGTTATGGATTTTGAGTTCATAGATACCATCTGCTGAGTAATGAAACTGGAAATGCCCATTTTCCTTCAGTTTCTTGCCATCTTTATACCAGGTGACCTCCTTTGCGCATAATACGCTACTCTCCACCGCACAGGTCAACTTTGCCACGTCTTTGGAAGCTTCCGCCTTCAGCGACTGAGTTATCTTGGGTGGGACGGAGACTGGTAGCTGCTGAACTTTCTCTGTTGGTGTGGGTTTTGTCTCGGGGGGGGATACGGCTTTTGGGTGAGAAGTGGCTGGTTCCGGGGATTTCACCCGTTTTGGAGACTTCACGGCTTCTGGAGATTTCACTCGAGGCTCTGGGGATTTGACTCTCGGTGGTGATGTCACGGCCTTTTCGGTTACCCTGGCCTTTTGAATAGTCAGAGTGAACTGCGCTTCTTGCCTCCCTTCGCTGTTTTCGACCACCACGCTGTAGTTGCCCTCATCGGAGGCCTGGACTGAAGAGATCTCAAAGGTGGATTTGTACTTGGCCGTGGTCACTTGGTGGCGGGCGGAGGTACTCACCACTTGTCCTCCTCGCAGCCAGGTCACGGTGGGGACCGGCTCGCCATCCGTGTCGCAAGAGAACCTTGCGGACTCGCCTTCGTACACGGTTATGGACCTTGGCTTCGTTAGAATCCTTGCTGCCAGCGTCGTCTTGATCTTCCTGTGTGTGGACTTTTCCTCCAGCGCCATCTGTTCCACGGCAGCGCTCCTCGTTTCTGCAGATGCGTGGTGCTCGTAGGCTGAGATGCTTTCCCTTGTCTCCGTCACCTGCGACTTCATCTCCCTGACGGCGGAAGAAGCTTCCATCTCAGCCGTTCTCTTAAACGACGAAACAGCATATTCCTCTGTTCTCGTCAGCTCGGGGAAGACCGAGGGGGGCACCTGCTCGTCTCTGCGCCGGGAGGCGTAGGTAGTGTAATCCCCGCCCGTTACGTCCAAGGTCGCGTAGTCCGAGGCCTCACCTTTGTAGTTGGTGCACACGGCGCGGTAGGTGCCACTGTCCTCAGCCTGACAGTCCAGAATCTCGAGGGTCAGCACCCCGCTCATGTTGGTGTAACGAATCTTACTGCTTTCTTGGAGTTCGACGCCGTTGTGGTACCACTTCACCTCGGCAGTTGGCTTGGACTGGACGTTCAAGATAAAATGTGTATTTTGGCCAACGGGCACCCTGTGGGAGCGCATTCGCAGCGTGACCCGGGGGGCATGGTCCAGCGTAAAAGGCTGCTGACTCAAAACTTCGTACATCCTTTCCGACGTCTTCTGAGTTTTCAGAGCAGCTTTCATGGACTCGTACCTGGAAAAGATATCAAATCTTGCAGACCTCTCAAATCTGGAGAGTGACCTCTCGCTGGACACGGGGCTGGGGGACCGTGGGCGAGTTCTCTCTGGAGTAGGGGACCTCCTTTCGGTGTCCTCTTCGTATTCGTCCTCTGGAGGGATCCGACGGGGCCGGATCAGCTCGGACACCGGCCTCATTAGCTCAATGTAGGTGGGCGACAGGGACCGCCGCCGCCTCAGGAGCCTGGACACGGAGGAGGACTCGGACTCGGATGCTCTCTGGGCGTGCACGGAGGCCTCTCGCTGAGCGTGCTTGGAGATCTCGTACTCTTCCTCGATTTCGGTTATTTCTGTCACCTCTCTCTGTCGCCTCGATTTCCTTCTAGACTTGTCCTCCCTTGACATGTGGTCCAGCTGGCTTTTGTACTCGGAGAGCCGCTGGCTGGTGGCGACCGGGCGCAGCAGCTCCTCGTCCTCCCTGTCGGCCAGCATCCTCTGCCGCTGCCCGGGCGGCCTGTGCGAGGCCCGCGCGTGGCGCTCCCGCAGGGCCGCGTAGCTCGTGCTCGTGTCCGCCCGGGTGGGGACGTGGTAGGTGGAGGAGCTGAAGTCTCGCCGCGTCTCCTCCACGCTGACGGGAGCTCGCAGACTCGAGAGCTCGAAGCGCGGGGGGCTCCGGCTCGGCGGGGACGCGGAGAAGCCCAGCTCGAGCTCCTCTTCCAGCCGCAGCCTCTCTTCCTCTGTCCTCTTCATGGCCAGGTAGTCGTCAATGGGGAGGAGCAGTTCTTCATCCGACATGTCGCCGAGAGAGCGTCTCCTGGGTCTGTAATAGAAGTGGTAGTCGTAGTCGTAGTCGGGGGAGGGGGTGCGGCGGCGGGCCGGCCTCACCATTTCCAGGTCGTCCTGGGACAGCTTGGGGAGACGCCATCGGGGCCGGTACTGATCCGTGATGCGGGGAAGGGGCATCACGTAGAACTGCTCCCATCTCGACAGGCGGATGCGCTTGGGCCTCTTCTGGACGATCCTGTCGATCTTCCCGGGCATTTCAAATTGGTCGCGTATCTTTTTGTACCATTTCATGTCGGACATAGGCACGAACTGCTTGATGCGCTGGTCCTCTTCCACGCTGCTCTGCTTGTACCTGCGCGGCTCGGGGACCTCGTAGGGCATCCGGAGTCTCCTCTCTTCCTTCTTCTCTTCGGTCTCCAGGCGGAACTCCCCCTTCACGGTCTTGGTGCTCACAGCCGGCTTGTAGAGGACGGCGGCTTCCCTCAGGGCCTCTTGGGCCACCTGGGTCAGGGACACCGTCTCGGTGCCAGACAGGATTTCGGCCATTCTCAGCGTCTTGTCAATTTGCCTCTGCACGTGGCGCTCTCGCTCCTCCTGACTCTTGAATTCCTGTTTGACGTACCGCAGGCGTTCCACCTGGAGGTGAGCCTGGCAGCTGGTGGATCCAGCTGTGTTCGTGGCTGTGACCCTGTAGTAGCCTGTGTCTTCAGGCAGAGTGTCCCTGATGTGCAGGGCGTAATAATCCAGGCCCTCGTGGATAATTTCGATGTTCGGCCCGAGGGACAGTGGCTGGCCGTCTTTCTCCCATTTTAATGTTGGTGGGGGGATGCCAGACACTCTGATCTCAAAGCAGACGCTTTGGCCTTCCTGGCATTCTGCGTTCGCCAGCAGCCGTTTGAACATGGGTCTTAGGGTCGTGTCTGTTGGCGGTGGGTGTGGGGTTACGGTCAGTTTCGCTTTACAGCTGTCCTCGCCGTACTTGTTCCTGGCCACGACGGTGTACTCGGCGTCATCATCTATAGTTACGTTGCTGATTGTTAACTGGTAAAGACCCTTGTCAGACTCGAATGTGTACTTCCCGTCGTCGTCGCCTGGTTTGATTTTCTGACCTGATTTGTACCATGTTACACGAGGCTCTGGGTGGACAGTTATAGTTACTCCAAACCGGACATTTTCACCCACGTAAGCCGTCTTGTTATAGAGAGGCAAGGTAAATTCTGGTGGCCTTTCCAGGAGTCTCATCGTATCAGTTCTGCGCTTGATTTTCTTCATGGTTCTCCGGCAGTAATAGTCATAAGTTTCTCTCACGCCCTTAACAAATAGCTCTGCGTAAGAACTATCTTCACCGTAGTCATTGACCACTTTGCATCTGTAGGTGCCATCATCGAATCTGGTAATGTCTTTGACATACATGGTGGCTACTCCATCTTGATAGGTGATTTCATATTTCTCACTGTTCTCCAGCTGTCTGACTCCAAAGTACCAGGTCACTTGGGTAGACTGATCATAATTTTCAATTTTGCATACATATTTGGCATATCCTCCTTCTTCGCCAACCGCGTGCATTATCTGCCCAGAAACTGGGCCAATTTCAATGGATGCTACCTTAACTTTAGCAACACTGACACCCTTCTGAGATCGAATTGCACCACCACAAGAGATTCGGGCCGCTGACACAACCATATTGAGGTCTTTCTTGATCAGGGTGTGGTAGTAACGCCGGTGTTTTAATGTTCTGATAACTTTAGTGCTGACTCTTTCTATCTTCTGCTTCAGCCATGGATGCTGGAGTGCCTCAGATGCTGTCATGCGAGATTTTCTCTCTTTCACTAACAGCCGGTCAACAAAATCCATGGCTTCGAGGCTAATCTCTTTGAATGCTTCTTCATCGAAAGTATATTCGGCGTTCATGATGTTCTCAATCATCTGCTGGTTAGTTTCAGCCAGGAATGGATTGATACCGCTTAACAGCACGTACACTAGTGTTCCAAGGGACCACATGTCTGTGGCGGTGCTGACAACGTCATGCTGGTGGACCTCAGGTGCATAGTACTCAGGGGCAGTGAACAGAAGCCTAAAGTTGTCCCCTGGCTTCAGCTGACGAGCTTGACCAAATTCTATGATTTTAATGATGGAGCTCCTTCTTGTTTGGTAAATGATATTTTCCGGTCTAATGTCAAAATGTCCAATATTATGACTATGTAAGAACTCAAGTGCTTCGCAGACCTGGCGAACGTAACTGACGATTTCTCTTTCGTTAAGTTCAAAAGCACTTGTGTTAATGCGCTCAAATATGTCGAGTCCTGATATGAACTCAAAGATCATGACTAACTCTTCCATGCTCTCAAATGATTCATGGAGGTATAAGATGTTTCTGTGCCTAGCAATGTTTAGAATGGAGATTTCTTTCTTTACCAAAACCTGATCAGTCCCCTTGACTTTAACAAATTTGGCCATGTAAGTCTTCTTTGAGGATGTTTCAACGCAGCGGTGGACAATTCCAAACTGACCGCGCCCAAGATCCTCAGCAATCATATATTTCTCGTAGAGTTCCTTAGTCGAGGAGTGAGAGGCTTTAGTCATGGAAACTTCCCTGGTTTCATCTACCTCTTCATCGTAGTTCATGGCTCTGGTCTTGTCTTCTTTGGTTATGGTTGGTTCTGAAGGCTCCGAAGGCTTGCTCAGGCCAAATTTATTTTCGGCTATTACACGGAACTGGTAGCTTGTTTTTCCAAATAAGTTGATCACAGTGTAACGTGTTTCTCGGGCCTGTCCTACACGAAGCCATCTCTCTGCAGTAGTTGCACATTTTTCAATGATGTAGTTGGTGATTTTGCTGCCACCATCAGAAGCTGGCTCCGTCCATGTCAAGTTGACAGAATCTCGTGAGACGTCGCTAACTTTGACTCCTCTGGGTGGGTCAGGAACATCCGCCACATCCAGTTCGACGGTCTTCTGATCAATTCCAAATCTGTTCTTAGCACAGACCACATAGAAACCAGCATCTTTTCTCTCTACTCCATTGGGGAAAACAAGTGATGTGAAGGATCTTGTGACAATAACTTGGTAGTGGCCATTATTGTCGATAAGATCTTGTCCTTTCTGCCAGGTGATCACAGGATCTGGTTTGCCACTGAAAGGGATCTTGATGCTGACCACCTCACCTCGGAGAGCATGAACTGCTCCCATGCCTTCGAGAGTTTTAGGCAAGTGTATCTTAGCCGGAACTGTATCAGAATAAAAGAAGAAAGAATATAATTTAGTGAACTATTTAAGCGCAACAACTCCCCCCAACCCTAATTAACAATATGTCACCTAGCACCAAACTGATTTTTATAGATTTGAGATATTTACCTTCTACTTCCAGGGAAGCAGTGCCGGACACAGATCCCCCTTGGTTGGTAGCTCTGACTTGGTAAACTGTGGCATCATCATCTGTGACACTTGCAATGATGAGCTGGTGGTAGCCACCCTTAAACTCTTGAATCCGGTACTTTAAGCCATCTGCAATGATTTCTTTGCCTTGTCTGTACCATTTCACAATGGGTTTCGGATGACCAGTCACTTTGCAGACCAAAGTAGCATTGCTCTGATATCTGACATTTAGATTTCTCAGTTCCTCTTTAAAGTGTGGTGCCTGAATTGGGACATCAGATTTGGGAGTGGCAGGTTCTGATATTTCACTCCATTCACTTTCCCCACCCAGATTTTCACATTTCACACGGAACTCATATTCGAGACCTTCAATAAGGTTTTGCACTGAAAAGACAGTTTCTCGAATTTCTTCTGTTGTCACAGCAATCCATTTATTCTGCTTCTTCTCACGTTTCTCAAGGTAGTAATTTCTAATCTTTGCACCTCCATCACTGGCAGGTGGCTTCCAAGCCACGACACAGGAATCTTTTGTGAGTGCAGTGATAGTTGGTTTGCCAGGAGCACCTGGCTTTTCTGTTTCAAAGAAACAACAAAAAAAAGATTTGAGTCATGAGGTAAAACAAGCAGCATTATTAAGAGTTTATTAGTTTTTAAAACCTAAATCTTACAAACCCAAAGTTCTAAGAATAGCTGTTTCAGAAAAATGAAATGGATCTCTTTATGCTAAGAAACTTACCAAAACACAAAGTTGTTTTTTGAAGAATAGGGTTTATAGTTGTAAATGTGCAAAAAATTCAATTTAAGTGATATCAAAGGCACTTGTGCTTTATCTGAATCTTTGGCTATTCCCTTTCAAAAGTTATTTCTGTTAGTAGGAGTTTTATGTAAGGATAGAATTTTGCATATGGAGATCATAGAGGTTGTTTGTTCAAGAGGTTGTACTCACCAAATGGGCTTTTAATGATCACAACTGAGGCAACCTCTAGAGGTTCACTGATGCCAAAAGTGTTCTGAGCTGAAACCCGGAAGTAATAGCCAGCATTTTCTGTGAGGTTTACAATTCTGCAGGTTGTCACTGAGATGGCTGAAGACACCAATTGCCATTCAGCCCCTTCCTTGGCCTCACATTTCTCCACCACATAGTTGGTGATCCAGGAGCCTCCATCGTCTGCAGGCGGTTTCCAGCTGATCACCACAGAGTTCTTCAATAGAGCTTCTATCACAAGTGGCCCAGTAGGTTTGTCTGGTTTATCTGTTGAGAGAAAATACAATTGTAGGGTTTTCTGGTAGTAGGTCTCCCAAGATCTATTTTTTTTCTTGAAAAATTAAAAAACAATCCCACTAAAAGCTAAAATAAAATACCTTGTATTTCCACATCAAGGATGGAATCAACTGTTCCAAAAATATTGCTGAGCTGAACTTTGTATTTTCCAGCATGAGTCTTACGTTGGACATTCTTCATGACAAGATGAGTATAGTGCTCAGTGTTTTCAATAGTAATGTTTTCTGAGTTTTGCAAAAGTTTCTGGCCATAGAACCAAGTGATAGAAGGTACTGGACGACCAATGTACATAACGTGAAGTCGAAGTGTCGAACCCACGGCACCATAATATTTTTCTTTCAGTGGGTAACCAGGGTGGAATTGTGGTGTTGCTTGCAGGAGAAGCTTACTACTAGTTTCTACTTCTCCAACCTCATTAGTAGCTATGCAGGTATAAACACCTTCATCTTCTTGTTCCTCTGTCATTACTGTTAGCGTATGTGTGCGTCCGTCTGAAGACATTTTATACTTCCGGCTTTGTACCAGCTCCTTGCCAAATCGGTACCATTTAATGTCAGGCAGGGGCCTTCCAACAATCTGGCATGACAACTGAGCAGCTTCGCCCAACTTGGTGGTCACATCCTTCATTTCTTTGCGCACTCCTGGCGCCTCTCCAGCTGAATGATATGAAAGATATTAATGCGTTATTATTACCACAGAATCTGTAATCCTCTGTCCTTGCCTATCAGGAATGAATCTCTCCTTTTGACTAACATTTTATTAGATACCATGATTTACACATGAGTTTAGTTCTTAAAAATGCTCTAGTGCTTTTCCTGGGGTCTTGTGGAAAATAGGAATTCCATGAGCATATCATCACATTATTATGTAGTAGAGTGACATTCTCTTTATAACTGGGAGACATCAACAATGTATAGGGGCTTGGGGAAACATGAATCCTCTCTATAAATCTGTAGTATCTTTGTCTTACTTAGGTTCCCCTAAGTGCAGTACATTTGTTGACCCTCAAGTCTTATTAGGAAGCAAAAGAAACAAAACCAAAAACCTAACCATTGCATTTGAAGGAGAAATTGCTCAAGAATGTGCTCAGGTCACTGCACCTAAATCTACTGAGGTTACGTGCTTGGAATGACTTCCTCTAGAGCGTAGCAGCTATTTGTGTGTGTGTGTGTGTGTGTGTGTGTGTGTGTGTGTATGCCAAAGTGAGTGATTCTTCCCAAACCCTTGCTCTGCAATAAGGTTTTCTGGACATCTACTTAATATAGAAGAAGAATTAGCCATAACTTAGTTGCTTAAGTTTGTGGGTCATAAGCAGAGAACTAATAGCTACTTACATGTTAGTTTAGTCCTTATAGACATAGCAGTTCTTCGAGGTCTGCTAAGCCCAGTCTCATTCTCAGCAAAAACCCTGAATTCATATTCAGTGGATTCCAGCAAACCCCCTATTGTGAATTGCCTGTCCTTGATGCGGTCCTTATTGCTCTTCTTCCAGGCGCTGTCTCCAGACTGCCTGTATTCAACCCAGTATCCAAGGATTTCTTTGCCACCATCACATTCAGGTTTCTCCCATTGTAGAGTGACACTGTCTTTGGATATTGAAAGAATCTCAAGTTCCCCAGGTTGGCTTGGCTTATCTGAAATATTTTAAAACAATTGAAAAGGGAATCAGCTTTCCTGCTGAAGTAAAAGGAAAACAAAAAAAACAAAGATGGCTTGCCTCTTTGGTTTGAACCCCTTTAGAAACTCTCTCCTTACCAAATGGATCTTTGCAAACAACCGGTTCAGAAGCCGGGCTGGTCTCACTTAGCCCAACATCATTCTGTGCGATGATGCGGAACTGATACTCAGCATCAGGAACAAGCCCCGTGACAGTGTACATTGTGGTCGTTATCTGAGTCTTGTTGTGTCTGACCCACTTGTCAGTTGATGTCTCCTTGCGTTCAATGTAGTAGCCTGTGACCCGAGAACCACCATCGTCTTTGGGCCGGGACCAAGACAGGCTGACAGAACTCTTGGTCACATCGAGTACCTCTGGAGGATTGCTTGGAGGCTCTGGAGGATCTGTGGGTATAAAGTAGAAAACACGTGTTAAGAGTACGGTCCCGTAGCTTGTAAGCTGATGACTTTCACTGCAAAATGAAAGCGTACTGAAAGAGTTTTTGCAGCGTTGTAGTTGGAAGAGTACTTACTCAGCGGTGTTTTTGGTATGACTGGTTCTTCAGATTTCAGGGATTTGCTTATGCCAAACTGGTTTTCAGCTGAAACACGGAAATGGTATTCCACGTTCTCTTTGAGGCCCTTTACCACCAGGGATGTACCTCGGACTCTGGAATCAATTGTATACCAGGCGGCTTTAGACACTTCCCGCCTCTCGAGAATATAGCCTAAGATGTCAGCGCCACCGTCATCGGCGGGGGGTCTCCAACTGACCCTTACGGAGCGAGCTTGTATGTCATCATATTCAAGTGGCCCTTCAGGAGGGTTGGGATTTCCTATCACCCTGACTTTGATGTAGACAGTCTTCTTGCCACACTTGTTTTCCAGAACCAGGTCATAAGTGCCAGAATCATCCCTGTCTGCTTCTTTGATGACAAGCTCAGTGTGTGTTTCAGAGGTTGCAATCATGGCACGCTTACTGACATCTTGGCCTTCCTTGGTCCATTTACATATTGGGAATGGTTTTCCTTTGATTGGTATGGTAAGTCTGATGACTCCACCTTGTCTTACAAAGATACCTTCTTGGTATCTTTCATCAAGTTCATAATCAGGATATTCTAGGAAAAAAGATCCAGTTACAATTAGCATTTTTTAAAGCGGGGGGCATGGTAAGAAAGGAATCTTAAGGCAATTATAGCAGAAAGTAAATGATCCTATGTCTTACCAAGCATTTCAGTGACTTTGACTGTTCCTGGTACCTCAGCGGGCTCCCCAGGTCCACCAGCGTTACAAGCTAGGACACGGAATCTGTATTCAGCGCCCTGAGGTAGATGTGTTAGGGTATACTCCCGAATCTTGGTTGGAGTGGTGTTACATTTGGTCCATTCATGTTGATCTACTTTTTGCATTTCAATCAGGTAGCCTGTGACTTTAGATCCTCCTTCATCTTCTGGAACACTCCAGGCCAGGGAGACTGATGTCCTTGTCGTATCAGTAACTCTTGGGTTTTGCGGCTTTCCTGGAGGAGCTGGGGATAAGAATAAGACAGCAAGATATTGTTAAAGTTGCTGCAAAGCTGAAAACCAGCTGTGCCACCTAACATTCAATGAATTGTGTATATACAGGCTGTTAGCATTAGAATATATATACATTTTTTTGATTAAAATGTTATTCATTTTTATCAGTTAAGAATACTTAAAGCTCTTGCTTTTTTCCTTTGTCTTAAATGTGCTTTATTTATGATCACTACTACCATCTTACATTTATCATCAGCTTTTATTTATTTATTTTTATCATCAGCTTTTAAAGAAATATTGTTCAAAAAAGGTAAAGACTGATCTAGAGCATATAAGTCCCACTTTAAAGCATGGGGAATAGATTCGAGAGGAGAATATAAAAAGTTACTTGCCCAAAGCTGCTAGGGCCTGGGGTGGGGCGGGGCACCACAGTGAACTTTTTGGGCTGATGAAAAAATTCTGTTATTTTGACTGCGCTGGTGGTTATACACAACAGGACCTTTTCAAAACTTAGAATTATATATTTCAGAAGGATACATTTTCCTACCTTTAAATCCTACCTCAATAAATTGACTTATACAAAAATGTATTTACCAATTGGATCCATGGCAACGATGGGTTTGGAAGGACGACTTGGTTTTCCCGTCCCTCTCACGTTAATGGCTGTGACACGGTGTTCATATTCTAAGCCTTCAATAAGGCCAGTGGAACGGTACCGCGTCATCGTCACTGGTACTTTATTTACACGGACCCATCGATCTGCTCTCACTTCTTTGCGCTCTATAATATATCCAGTCACTTGGGAGCCGCCGTCGTTTTCTGGTGGATACCACGTCAGTGTCATGCCATCACGGGAGACATCAAATATCTGTAATGTTTCTGGAGGCCCAGGGATACCTGCAGTGAGACAGAGGTAAACACATTATGGCAATGTGAATAAATTAAAGACTCCTACATTTCCATAAGTGTGCCTTAGCTTTTCAAATACTATGGAAGACTTGTGACTATTTTTCCAATGTTTTATTTTTATACTTTTCTTGAGGTTCCTCATTCTCTTCAATTTCATAAACATTTATCAAACACGCATTCTGTATTTTTTTTCCTCACTATAACCTGGCCAGTCCCCCCTGCCTCCCTTGCTCCCTCCTTTTCTCCTTCCTCTTTTTCATTAAAAAAAAAAAAATTAACCTCCAGGAAAATTTAGAAACCTTGGAAAGATCCTGGGGTTAATTTTGGGACCTCCATTCACTTAGGACATAGTGAAACCAAACTCCTTTCTGTTAACATTGAGAATCGGGTGGGGGAAACGGTGGCTTGAAGGGCCCGAGGACTTACTGATGCTGCTGCGACATTCTATGACCTCCGACTGCAGGTAAGAGCCGATCCCAAAGCGGTTGGTTGCAGCCACACGGAACACGTACTCGTTTCCTTCAGTGAGTCTGGTAAACTTAAATGTCTGTCTGGTCACTGATTCGGACACAGGCAGCCACCCTGGACGGTGGGCATCACGCTGTTCTACTACATAGCCGCTCAGCGGCGCGCCACCATCCAATTCAGGTGGTTCCCAGGAAATGGTAATCGAAGTAGCATCAATTTCATCAATCTTGATAGGCCCAGTCGGAGGACCAGGCTTATCTAGGAGAGAGAAAGAAATCCAGGAAATTAATTTTCACTGCAAATCACAATTGGGCAGCTAAACATCAACAACTTGCATGTGCCTTTGTCACACATCCTTACCGAGAATGATAACTTTAATGGTCTCTGAAGTAGTTCCAGTTACGTTCTTCAATTCGAGGGTGTATTCTCCAGTATCTCTGATAGTGGTTTCACGGATGGTTAGCTTAGCTACTTTAGTATGAGTCTCAACTGTGACGCGCTCTGATTCTCTTAGTTTAGAACCGGCAAAGAACCAGGAAGCAGCAGGAGGTGGGCGACCAGCGATCGGTATCACAAGCTCTACTGGTCTGCCAGCTGGGACATGGATGGTCTTCTGAGGCATTGTAGAAAGATCGATTGTTGGCAACACTAGGAAAAAGAAAGTAGGCATTAATTCCTAAGCATTATTTCTCATGACAAAACATCATGAATTCTGTTTTCTTTACTTCACTATTCCTGATGTTTTTTGGTGATTTGGTACATACCTCTGAGGTCTCGTACAGTCACAGCTGTGACGATCTCTCTTGGTTCCGACACACCTTTCTCATTTTGTGCCCGTACTCTAAATAGGTACTGTTCGCCTTCGTTTAGGGAAATAACAGTGTGCTCTAGGACCGTGGGTTTTAAGGTGACAACCTTCATCCATCTCTCGGTGCCAGCTCTGCAGGCCTCAAGAACGTATCCAGTGAGTCGGCTACCACCATCATAGAGTGGTTTTTCCCAAGCGAGAGTGACAGTTGATTTGGTAACATCGACCACTTCTAGCTTTGTAGGCACCAGAGGTACTTCTGAGACCAGAACCGCATCAGATGTTTCACAGGGTTCCCCAATGCCATAAATGTTTTCTGGCAACACTCTGAAATAGTACATGGTTCCTTCTACGAGTCCAGAAATTCGGTAGAGTGTCTTGCTGCATTTGGTAGTTACTGTTTTGAATGCTCTCATGGCAGCTTCACGCTTCTCAATAATGTAATTGTTGACAGGAGCGCCACCATCAATTGTGGGAATTTCCCAGGTAATGGTCACAGAATCTCTTGATACTTCTTTGACTTTCACCGAAGGACAGGGACCAGGAGTATCTAAAAAAAAAAAAAGATGTAAGAGCCATACTTATTTGCCTGATTGGTTGATAGTTTTTTGCTTTGCGTTTTGCAGGAACCTGTATTCAACATAGTTTCCCTCTAGAGAGGTGACCAATCCTAGGTCAAGGTGTATTTTTTCTAAGAAATCTACTCACAGCATAGTTGATTTTAAGACAAAGACTTACCATATACTTTAACAAGGACTGTTGCTGATTTCTTGCCAGATTGATTTTCGGCTTCAATAGTGTATTTTCCAGCATCGTACCGGTTAACTTTGTCCACTATAAGTAAAGAGTAGCTGTCAGTGGTGTCAATAATTGCCCGGTTTGCAAGGTCAATGCCCTTCTTAGTCCATGTGATGACGGGAGGTGGTCTTCCAGATACAGACACCATCAGGCGCAATGAGGCCCCGGCTCTGATGGTCACAGTCTTCTTCAAGTCATCTGCAAGCTCTAGGTCTGGTATTTCTGGAAAGTAAATGTCAAAACTTAATTTATGAACAGTTGTGACGAGAAAAATAATTCACCTAAAAGCATATATTATTAAATACCTAGTCTTTCCACGGGCTCAATTTCAGCAGTTGACTCGCTGTATTCACTCATACCCTTCACATTCACAGCAGCAACCCTGAAGGAGTATTTCTGGCCCATTTTGAGGTCTGGCACGGTGAATTCATTATTTCTTATTGTGGCCTTGGTATGCACTCGGTACCACTGATCCGTATCCTTCTCTCGCATTTCAAGAACATATCCCGTGATGTCAGTGCCACCATCATACAAGGGCTTGGTCCATGCCAAACTAATGCTGTACTTGGTGGTATCCACAACTCTTGGAGCAGAAGGTGGTCCAGGGGTATCTACGGAATTTAAGAAGGGGGGATTCAGACATCATACAAATAAGGAAGTTTGAGGTTTGTATTTTTGGTTTTCAAGATTCACAAAGGCATTATTGTTCTTTCTGTGCCCCTCCCCCAGTATTTCAAAAGGTCTTTTAATAAGATTTAGGGGGAAAAAACCCTGTGATTTATTAAACTCAGGTATTTTAATTAATTAATTTATTTATTTATAAAATATTTTATTTATTTATTCATGAGAGAGACAGACAGAGGCAGGCAGAGACACAGGCGGAGAGAGAGGCAGGCTCCATGCAGGGAGCCCGATGTGGGACTCGATCCCAGGACTCTAGGATCATGCCCTGGCCTGAAGGCAGGTGCTCAACCACTGAGCCACCCAGGTGTCTCTAAACTCAATATTTTAAAAGGTCTTTTTATAGTGTAGTAAAGGATTAAAATTTTAAAAAAGAAGAATTCATTGAAGATGTATCCTTACTGGCCATAAGAAATACCTTATGATCTCAACCCACAAGTATGCAGTCACCTTCCCCTCTGATCCTTCTACCCCCAGAAGAGTAAGGCATTACTCTTTGTCACACTCACTGAGATAATCTGTGTAACCAGGCTCTTCTAATCTTATAGGATAGCACTGTATGCTATATCATTTCCAACATCATTATTATTTTATTTTAAAAATTTCACTTCTTTAGAAAGGTAGATGGTTTTTTCCTGCAACTTTGGCTAGCTGTTCTGGGTTCTTCTAGCTCAGCTCAGCTCATTGCTTAAAATACCTGTTCTCTGGGACTTTTCCTTAGTTGCTCAGCTTTCACAGGGTTAATCTCTTGTTACCTCTACATTTCTAATGAGTATAGGAAGTGGTTTCTTCTTCCTCTATTCCGTCACAATGGTTTCTTCCTTTTAGTACTTGGGCTCAAACTCTGCACAAGGATTTGCCACTTATTCTTGAAGCTCTTGTAACAATAATTTTGTTAGGTACTTATTAGAATACTAACGTTTTGCTCTTTCTAAAATACTTTTTTTAAAAGTATTTTTCCCATTCTTAGGAATACTTATAAAATATATCTGTTTCATACTGGGAGTAAAATAATTTATTTTTTTTTTCACAGACTGGAAAGTACTGTGATAATTTTCAGCAATGTAACTGCTATCTTATCAACAGAAATTGTAGTTAAAATGTTCTGGCTTAGCTATATTTAAGACCCTTCTAATAAACATATGCTTTTCTAGATCATTCATAAATTCTACAAGTTCTTGGAAATGGTACATGGAAAAATTCTTTGTAATTTGGTTTTGACGGGCATTAGGTTTATGTGTGATTCTTGGAACTCACATGATGGTTCTCTGCATGCGATAAAGTTGGAAGCTTCGCTGGGTTCGCTGTTACCAGCAGCGTTCACCGCAGTGACCCGGAACTGGTAATCACAACCTTCCATGAGGCCAGTCACCTTCAGCCTGGTGTCATATATCACATAGTCTTTGTTGACACGTGTCCAGCGCAAGCTCTTTTTCTCACGTTTGTCTACTAGGTAGTTCTTGATCTCATTGCCACCATCAGATTCAGGTTTCGTCCACTGAATGATGATATGCTCTTTGCCAGCCCCAACTTCTTCGGGTATGCCAGGTTGTGATGGGATAGCTGTTTATATTTTTACGAAAATGAGAATGGTCAGAATCACACAAATCACTGCTGATATGGTTGTTTCCCTCTCCCCTGAGCCCGGTATATTTAACTACCAAGTTGTTTAAATGTGTTAATACTCACTGAATGAGTTTCTGGCTACAATTGGTTCTGATTCGACAGGCACACCAGGGCCATACTTGTTTACTGCCCGTACTCGGAATATGTATTCGTTGTTCTTGATGAGTCTGGTTACTACATAGGATAGGGTCGGGCATTCGGCTTCAACAATCACCCAGTTGAGCCTGCTTGTCTCCCGTCTTTCCACGATATAGTGAGTTATTTCTGCTCCTCCATCTTCCTGAGGAAGGCTCCAGGCCAATGTGCACTTCTCCTCCGTTATTCTGCTGACAGTGAGCTTTCCACATGGGCCGGGGGAATCTGAAACAGGTGTAAATGGCGAGCAACGATTAAGATTTTTTTTTTCCCTACCCACATTTAAAAATGCTATAAAAAATAAATGAACATTTGAGATGCCTACCAAGAACTTTGACCAAGACAGACACAGACTTGGTCCCACTGGCATTCTTCACTGTTAAGGTGTATTTTCCACTGTCACTTCTGTCACAGAACTTGATCACAGCGGTTGCTCGTTTGCCTGTATACTGCAAGGAGACTTTTTCACAGAGATCTAGTTCCTTGTCCCCTTTGGTCCAGATGATTTTGGGTTCAGGTTTGCCACCAACTGCAGCATCAAGGACCAGATCCGAGCCTGCTCTGATGGTAACCAGGTCACCCTGCAGTCTGGCATCCAGTTCAGCTTTGGGCGGAGCTGTCATAGACAAAATGGATATGAGTAGATACATGACAGTTTATTTTCACATAAGTTGTGATAATTTAAAGGGAGAACTTTTTTTTTTTTCTTACCGTATTCATCTCTGCAAGTGACAGGGCCTGTAGATTCTGATCCTTTGCTAATTACTCCTGCTGCATTCTTAGCCAACACACGGAATTCGTAAGTGTCTCCTTCACTGAGCGCAGTCACAGTGAAGAAATTGTCGGATACAATGGTATAATTGCACTTTAGCCAGCGACCATCTCCAACTTCACTGACTGGCTTACGCTCTATGATGTAGCCCACAACCTTGCTGCCACCATCATATACTGGGGCAGACCAAATCAGGGACACTGTTGATCTTGTGACATCTGTCACCTCCGGTCTTCCTGGTGCATCTGGAAGGGATGCAAAGATAAAGTTGGAAAAAAACAAAAAAACAAAAACACAACTCTGAATTCTAGTATCAATAACGACGATGATGATAATGAACAAATGTACCCATTAAATTTTGCTACATACCGACTGGGTTTTGAGCCATCATAGGTCTTGAAGCCTCACTGGCTTTGCTAACACCTGCGGCGTTGAGCGCGTATGTTCTGAACTGATACTCTAGTCCTTCCACCAAACCAGTCACTTTGTAGTTGCACTCTAAGCATGGCACTTTGTTTTCTTTCACCCAAAGAATGGTGTTACGTTCTTTCTTCTCAACCCAGTAGCCAATGACTTTACTGCCACCATCGTGGTAGGGTTCTTCCCAACGAATAGACATGGCATTGGCAGACACGTAGTAGACTTCAGGTCTGGTAGGAGCACTTGGTGGGACTATAAATATAAACAAAGGTATCGAATATGAATATAATTTTATAAAATTCAGGAGAAAAATATTTAAAAATGGAGTTTGAGATATTTTAATTTTCCTTACCGAATGGATGCTCAGCAATGATTGGTGCTGATTCTAGAGGCTTGCTGACACCAAATCTGTTCTCTGAACTGACTCGGAAAGAATATTCCATGTATTTTGTGAGATGAGTGACTTTAATCTGAGTGCGCTTGACACTGGAGTTGATAAGCTGCCAAGCTGTTGTACCCGATTCACGCTTTTCAACTATGTAATTAGTAATGTCAGTGCCTCCATCATCTTTAGGTTCAGCCCAGGACAGGACACATGATTCAGCTGAGATAGATGAGACCTCAATGGGGCCAGTTACTGGACCTGGCCTTCCGATGACCACAACCGTGATGGTAAATGTTTTAACACCAGCTGTATTTTCCAGGGTCAAGAAGTATCTTCCAGAGTCACCTCTCATGCTATCCTTCACAGACAGGGTGGTTCTGTCTTTTGTTGTTGTGATACTCACTCGATCTGTCTCCTTAAGTCTCATTTCTTCAAGCTTCCATGTTACTTTGGGAGCAGGACGACCAGTGATCGGGACATCAATGGTAAATGTGCTTCCCGCTTTGCAAGTTATGAGCTGATTAGTAATTCCAGTGAGGTCAGCAGTGGGCTCGATTTGAGGCTCCTTGATGATGACGGAAGAGAAGGCTTCCCTGGGTTCACTGTAGCCAGCATCATTCTTGGCCTTCACTCGGAATTCATATTCAGTGTTCTCAACCAGGCGCTCCACTGTGAAAGTCAGCTGTTTCGTGTGACCAGCCTCGACCCAGAAGTCAGATCCCTTTTGTCTCATTTCAAGAAGGTAGCCAGTGATCCGGCTGCCTCCATCGTGGTCAGGTTTAAGCCAAGCTAAGACTGCAGAGGATTTGCTTGTGTCAATGACATCAAGTCTCTTAGGTGGAGCAGGCTGTTCTGTGGCTACAATTGGTTCTGGCATTTCATAGGGTTCACCAACACCATACTCATTTTCTGCAGAAACACGGAAATAGTATGGAACACCTTCTGCTAGGTCGCTGACCTTAAGGATCTGACGAGTGCATTTTTCACTGATCACCTGCCAGCTACGACGACTCGCTTCTCGTTTTTCTACCACATAGTGATGGATTCGGGCACCACCATCAAGGATAGGAGCATCCCACATGAGCGTAACAGATCCACGGGTCACATCCTTGAAAGTGATTGGGCCAGGTGGGCCTGGAGTATCTAGCACCTTTACAGTGAAAGTGATTGACTTACTACCGCTGTTGTTTTCTACGGTAAAGGTGTATTTCCCTGCATCATTTCTGTTGCAGTTTTCCACAGTGAGGGTGCTGAAGGAGTCTGTTGTATGGATATCAGCCCGAATGCTAAGGTTGGAGTCAGGTTTGGTCCACACAGCCGTAGGAGTAGGTCTACCCTGGTAGGCGATGAAGAGGCGAATACTGGCTCCAGCTCTGACAACATGAGTCTGCTTGAAGTTTGCATCGATATCTAACTCAGGAGCTGCTAATCGGTCAACTGCTTTAATTGCGCCGGTCGCTTCACTGCTCTCTCCTTTTCCAGCACCATTGATAGCACTAACCCGGAATTTGTATTCTTCGCCCGCTTGTAGATCAGTGACTGTATACCTTGTTTTCACACATGCCTCTGCATTCACCTTGTGCCAGTCTCCTAAGTCAGCTTTGCACATTTCAATAATATATCCAATTATTTCCATGCCGCCATCAAACACTGGCTTAGACCATTCTAGGCTCACAGTTGTCTTGGATGTGTCTGTCACTTTGACCACAGTGGGAGCACTTGGTGGGCTGACTGGCTCTCTACATTTGATTAGTCTTGAGATACCACTTGGAGGCCCTATTCCTGCAGCATTTTCAGCCATGACATGGAATTCATACTCATTACCCTCTATCAGACCAGTGACTTTGAATCTCGTCTCGGAGATTGGTCGTTTGCTGATCACTTTTACCCATCGTGTGCTCTTCTTTTCTCTCCTTTCCAGGATATACTGTTGAATTTCATTGCCACCGTCTGATTCTGGCCTTGCCCATGTCAGGGTAATGCTATTGCCTGTTACATTACTAGGTTCTGGAGTGCCAGGGGCATCGGGAATAGCTGTAAAATGAAAACAAATTAGTCTTGTCGGTTGCAAGTTAATCTTACGACATAGTACCACTTAGTAAAAACGGATACTTACTGTATTGTATTTGTGCAACCACTGGGTCAGAATCAAGTGGCCGCCCAACACCAAACTTGTTAACCGCAGAAACACGGAACTGGTATTCATTGCCGGTTATTAGTTTAGTGGCAGTATAGCTGTGGGCTTGACAATTGTCCTCAATTAGTGCCCAAGCAAGTCTGCTGGTTTCCCGTTTTTCAATGATGTAGTGAGTGATGGGAGCACAGCCATCATTGAGTGGAGCGTCCCACCACAGGGTCATCTTCTCGCCAGTAATATTGGTGAATCTTATTGGCCCAACTACTTTTCCTGGTGTATCTATAAGAAAAAGGTTCCAGAGTTAGTTTATTTTTCCTTGTCCGTTGAGGTGCAATCAGGCATGTCTCTAACCCAAGTCCTGTAAATGGTAAGATGAAGAAGCTATTGGAGGTACCTTGTACTTTCACGGTAATTTCTGCTTTTGAGGAGCCAGATGCATTTTTGGCTTCCACGCGGTATACACCACGGTGTTCCCGGGTAGCATCTCTCACGAAAAGGCTGGTGGATCCTAGAACATCAGTTATTTCCATGTTCATCTTCTTTTCAATTTCTACTCCATCTCTGAACCAAGTTACGCGAGGTACTGGCCGTCCCTGCACCAAAGCTTTAATTCTGAGGCTCTCTCCAGACTTAATAATGATACCGTCAAAATACTCTGGGCCAAACTCTACCGTTGGTGGAACTATAAAGGAAATAGAAATAATATGTATTAGTTTGGCTTAATAAAAACAAACATCTTTTTCATTAGTACCACATCTTAAAGCCTGGAAGAGGAATGTTTATCCTGTGTTACCAAAGGCTACTATGAAAGCAGGATTGATAAGTGAGACTTTAGATTGTGGGGCTGAACATCTGCATGCTATTAGCTTATCCCCTTTTATGTCTGTCATGTTATTAATCTTGCATTGCCATTTGTAAAAAGAAAAACACTTATAGACCTTTACTTCCTGATGCTGCTGTATATTCAAATTCCTGTAAGGGGTCATCAGTGGCACTCAAGCAAGGTGAGGACTGTACCATTGGGTGTACGTTGTATTTTAGTAACTTTAGTAAAGCTGGACAATTATTTTTGGGAGTGTTTTTCTTTATTATAAATGATTACAAAACTAAAAACCCATTCCCATTTGCATGCTATTTATATGGGAACAGAGTGAAACAACAGTCATGGTAAAAAAGAATTGATGCCAATTACATTATTTTTTTTTTTTCTTCTCTTCATCTGAAAGGTAGAAAATCTAATTTATCCACATAACAACCCTGGGTAATCTGTATGAAATGATGTTCCTGTTCCACTTTTACAGACCAGGGGCCAAAAGTATATTTAAAAAATGTGAATGTCTTAAATCATATTTGGAGATCATTTGTAAATGCTTACCATTTTCATCTCTTGTCATGATGATGCCAGAAGACTGTGAGGGAGGACTTATAGTACCAACGGCATTTCTTGCAATTATTCTGAACTCATATCGATCCCCAGGACTAAGTCCTGTGACTGTGTACTGACATTCGCTGACATCAGTAAAGTTGCATCTGACCCAACGATCGCTCCCTTGCCGTTTCTCAATGCTGTAGGCCACAATCTTACTGCCTCCATCTCGCAATGGAGGGTTCCATTTAAGTGTGATGGTTTCCCGGGTGACATCGATGTAGTCAGGAGTGCCAGGCGGGTCTAAAAAGTTATATGGAAATTAACTGTATCATGTCTGTAATCAACTTCTGTTACCAGTTCATTCATAATGGAAGAAAAAATGAATAAATCCCCCAAGCTCATTTTAATTTCAATTGTCTTTGTAGTTAAACTTTAAAAGGAACTTTAAATTACTGTAGTAAACTGACTTAAAATTATCCCCTTTGCTTTGCCTGACCAGCTCTCTAGTGACCAGAAGATACATGAGAAGGTGATATGTGGAAGAAAAGCAGTGTTTGATTTATTTGTTAGTAACCGTATTCAGTTGCTGAATTAAATATATTTGAATAATACTCAGTTACTTACCTACTGGAGAAACAGCTAAAGTAAATTTGCTTGGGTCACTGGGTGAGCTTAGGCCAGCAGAATTTTCAGCATATACACGGAACTGGTAATCTAGGCCTTCCATTAGGCCGGTGGCTCTATATTCTCTTCCAGATATTGGCGATGTGTTAACTCTTTGCCAGAGGATGCTGTTTCTTTCTTTCTTTTCAACATGGAATCCAGTAACTTCTGAACCACCATCATAAACTGGAGCATCCCAAGTTAGTGACATGCCATCAGAAGTCACATTGTATACAACGGGCTTTCCTGGGGGGCCAGGAATCCTGAACTGGTGTTTTGCCACAATGGTGTTCGAGACGAGGGGCTGGCTGACTCCATATCTATTTTCCGCCCTAACCCTAAACTGATATTCAGCATCTTTGACTAGATTAGGAACTTTGAAGGTTGTCCTGGCAACACTTGAACACACCATCTTCCAATTAGTTTGTGAAGCTTCCCTCTTCTCAATGCTGTAACAAGTAATTTCTCCTCCTCCGTCATCTTCAGGCACGTCCCATGACATGATGACACTGTCAGCCTTGATTTCATCAAATCGAATAGGCCCTTTGGGCTTTGATGGCGGGCCAAGTGTGATGATTGTAATGGGAATTGAGGTTCTACAAACTGCATTATCAAGAATAACGGTGTATTTCCCTCCATTCTCCTTCTTGACATTCTTAATACTCAAAGTAATCTTGTTTTCAGTTTTACTGAAACGAACATACTCGCTTTCTTTCAATGGCAAACCATCTTTCAGCCAACTGATAGATGGTTTGGGTTTTCCTTTATAAGGTAATTCGAGGTGCACATTATGCCCAATTCTCACAGCGACTTGTGCCCCAGGGATATCTGACAGGTCAACGTCAGGTGTAATCACAAGTTCTTTCACTGTAATTGGCCCAATAGTGACAGGATCACTCAGTCCTTTATCGTTTTTGGCAAACACTCTGAATTCCAGGAGTGACTGTTCCTTAAGTTGGCCAACTTCAATTTCACAGGTCTTACTTATGCCAGCATGTGACCACATTTGTTCACCTTTACCTTTCCTTTCCACAACATATTCTGTGATGACGCTACCACCATCAAAGTCAGGCTTGGTCCAACTTAGGGTAACAGATGTCTTTGTTGAGTCTTTCATTGAGAGATCACGTATAGGAGCTGGGACTTCAGCAGCCTTCACTGGTTCTGTAGTTTCACAAGGTTCCCCAATTCCAATTTCATTTTCTGCAAGAACTCTGAAGAAGAATGGTGTTTTCTCTGACAAATCTGTTATCTTAAAGGATGTACTGGTACATTTGTGTGACACTGAAGACCATGTTCTCTTGGTGGCATCTCTCTTTTCAATGACATAATTAATTATGGGAGATCCTCCATCAATGAGAGGAGGATCCCAGAACAAAGTGACTGTGCCTCGAGAAACATGTTTAACCTGTAGTTTCTGGCAGGCGGCTGGTGTATCAAGCACTTTAACGCTCACGGTTGAAGACTTGGGTTGACCAACGCCATTTTCTATTGTGAGAATGTATTTTCCTGTATCATTGCGAGTGACTTGAGGAATAATGAGTAACGAAGAAGAATCGGTGTTTTGGATGTTGTATCTGGCATCACTGCCAAGATTCTTCTCATCTTTTCTCCATGTGACAGTAGGTGGAGGTCTGCCTTTAAAGGGAATCAACACTTGTACATCTTCACCAGCTTTAGCTATAACAGAGGTTCTGAGAGCCACATCTAGGTCGATCTCTGGTTCCTCTGTAGACATAAAATGGACATATATTTTGAGTTTTAAAGCAAGAAAATGTTTTCCTAGAAGCACTCTAATAAAAACAAAACAAAACACAGCCATACCCATAGGTACATACCAAGTATATCTTTAGCTTGTACAGGTTCAGTCATTTCTATAGGTTCTCCTTGTCCAGCACAGTTTATGGCAGATACCTGGAAGTAGTAGTTGACTCCAGGTTTCAGATTAGATACCACATATTCTGTAGTTCTGACCTCTCCCTTGGTAGAGACAACAGTCCATTCCTCTTCCTCTCCTTGTCTCATCGCGACAACATATCCAGTAACAGCACTGCCTCCATCATAGACGGGTTTACTCCAGCCAAGAGTGATGGATGATTTGGTTGAATCTGCAACTCTTATCTTAGCTGGTGGGCCTGGAGGGTCTGGAATGGCCATTCGTAATATAGTCATTACATAGTCATGCACAATTTGGTGACACAAAAGAGACACAGGTGAAGATGCTGCATTATGACCACTTACCAATAGGATCAGCAGCTTTGTAGAAGTCAGATGGTTCAGAAAATGGACCCTGACCAGCAGCATTGACAGCACAAACTCGGTATTGGTAGTCACTGTTTTCCGTGAGTCCTGTCACTTTCTCTCTGGTGTCACGGATAGTCTCCTTTAAGACTTTAAACCATCCGAGACTCTTCTTGTCTCTTTTCTCAAGGTAATAGCCGCTTACTTCACTACCACCATCCGCAACTGGTCTGCTCCAGACAACGGTCATTGAATTCTTGGTGATCTTTGTCACCTCTGGTATGCCCGGGGGCCCAGGAGTAACTGTTCAGAAAGGAAAAGGAAAATGAGTTTGAAGGATCAATATCATGGATCAATTCTACCTTTCAATCTTCAGATCCTATGCAAGAATATTGCTTTCGCTGATTGATACTTTCCCTTGTGACAAGGATGACAATGAGGAGAGATGTGAAACAAAAGAAAACCAAAATCATTCTAAGAAAACATGCAAGCTAGCAGAATAGTTTATTTGTAAAATTCTCAAGCATTTGAGTTCAGTTTCCTAATGAAATCATGTCTCACCAAAGGCATTCTTTGCCACCACTGGCTCGGATTCCAGTGGATCACCAATTCCATATTTGTTCACGGCTCGAACTCGGAAGACGTATTCATTTCCTTTGATGATTTTGGTGGTTTTGATGATGCACTCTTCCAAATTTTCAGACACCATAGACCACACTACGCGGCTTGTCTCGCGTTTTTCCACAATGTAGTGAGTGATTTTTGCACCACCGTCATCCGCTGGAGGGCGCCAGAGAAGAGTTATTTTTTCAGCAGTGACCGTCTTAAATTCAATTGGACCACCCGGAGGTCCTGGTTTGTCTGTTAATGAAAGAAGAAGACAGTATGTCAGTTCTTTTTAAAAGGCTACTGATTTAAAATTGCCAAGTTTTCAACAAACAAAATACGATGCTGGCCTATAGACGGCACCTACCAAGGATCTGTACTCTGATGGTGGCTGAGGCCGAGCCCATGGCGTTCCTCAGTTTTAATTCGTAGCTTCCACTATTAAGGCGATTTGCATCTTTGATGAGTACAGATGCAAGGTCGGTGGTATTTTCAATGCATACCAGGGCGTTGGTTTGTAACTCTTTATCATCTTTATACCACTCAATTGTAGGCTCAGGTTTGCCGGAAATGCCGGCTCTGAGCTTCACAGATGTACCGGCTCTGTATTTGACAACTTCTGTGTATTCTAGAGGCAAATCAATTACAGGTCCACCTGTGGGGAAAACACATGAAATATTTAAAAGCTCAGAAGGATGGAAAAAATAATTGCTACTTCAAAGTGGGGTTGTTGGCTTTTCTGAAGTCATATGTGCATATATGGTGGTTCTAATTTTATGTACCTATTATTTTAAACATTCAAATTTTGCAAGCCACGCTTCTATCCCAGACGGGGAAGAAAGGTGGTGAGGAAGCTCAGTCCTCCAGGGACGCTGCACTAATGGCACAGGGACTTCAATGCCTTTGAGATGTATATGAATGTCTATCAGGTATTTAATTCCAGGGACAAAATGGAATATGGTAGTGAGAACATCCCCGGAGAAGCTGAATTATACATTTTTTTTTTCATTCTAGGTCCTCCTTTCTTCTGACTACCTCCTATTCTTGTTATTTTCCCTTCCCAGTTCACTGACATCCAAGTATGGGCTGTTCATGTCTGACTCTCAAAGTCTGAATTCTTTACTTCTAGAACTCTACATTTCACTAGACAGATTTTTCTGCCAGGCTGCTTAGAACTTTTGAGAAACAGAACTAAATTTGTTGACTTGCTTCGCAGCCTCACAGCAAAGCCTGATTCATAAAGAGTAGCCCTGAGATTCTGAGCATGGGGACAGGAGTGGAGACTTTTACTCAGATACCAGAGAGACTCTTTAGATAGGGGGTACTTTTTGAAAAAGTGTCACAGGGTACCTAACCCTCATGAAATTTTAGTTTTGAATCCATTGTTGAGTTGAATGTGTTTGTGATTTTCCAGAATGGCCAACTATGTGTATTTTGGAATGACTGCAAAGCAGAGAGAGTTCTGGAGTCTCTTTGAATTTCCACTGTACACTAATGAGCTGCTCCCTGTTGAAGGTTGAAGTTGGAAAGGACTTTCGATATCCTGTAGTCCAAATCTCACATTTTACAGTTAAGAGAGCAGGAAGGATTAAAGAATTTTCCTGTGACTCCCAGCTAGTTCACATAATTTCTTCCAAATACCTAATTGAGATGCATAGTAAAAGATATATTCTATAGACTAGGACCAGAACAAGTATGGAGAAATATTGGGTTAAATTGCTACTGGGACTTGAAGTTCTAAAAATGCTTACCATAAGAATCAATGCATGTAATGGGGCCTACAACCTCGGATGGATTGCTGACCGAACCAACGGCATTTCTAGCAAAGACCCGGAATTCATACTGGGAATTCTGAGTCAAGCCAGAGACAATGAATTGAGTCTCGATAACATTGGTGAAGCTGGCCTTGGTCCATCTGCCATCTGGAAGATCTCGCCTCTCAACAATATAGCCTGTAATCTTGCTTCCTCCATCGAAAGCTGGCTGTAGCCATGAAAGGCTGACAGAGTTCTTTGAAATATCAGTGATACGGACATTTCTTGGAGGTTCTGTGGTAATAAGAGAAAGCAGATCAGTGGAACTTGCAGCAACATTATTTTGCTTTGCAGAAATAAGATGTGCATTTGTAAGTAGTCAAAACCCTCCTCCTCAAGAAAAATACATACCACAGGCGTCAATGGCTAGAACTGGTTCGGAAGGATGGCTGGGTTTTCCAATACCAGCAGCATTTTCTGCATATACCCTGAATTCATAAATAAGTCCAGCACTGATTGTTGTGACTTTGAAGTGAGTTGTGCGGATAACCAATTTGTTGGCTTTTTGCCATAAAATACTGTTTCTGTCTTTCATTTCCAGGTGATAGCCTATAACTGCGCTGCCTCCATTGGACACTGGTTCATGCCAGGCCACGGTGATGCTTTCTCGAGTAACATTAGTGACCCATGGTGTAGATGGTGGTCCAGGTGTTGCTACAAAAGAGAGAAATCCCTTAGGTTAGCACAGACCTTTAAAACATTTATGTGAATGAAAACCTGGGATCTTTGAAACGTTTGGCAACTTACTGTATGGAAGTTTGACAGTCACACACGCTGAATCTATGTGATCACTGATGCCAAAGCGGTTTTCTGCCTTGATGCGGAACTGGTATTCTTCTCCTGTGGTCAGTTTCATGACTTTAATCGTGGTTCTTGCAACTGTTGTAGACACCTCAGTCCATACTGTAGTACTTGTCTCTCTCTTGAGTACGATGTAATTAGTAACTTGACTTCCACCATCATACTTAGGTGGCTCCCATTTGAGAGTCACGCTTTCTTCTGTTATGTCACTGATAACAACAGGGCCAGTTGGGGGACCAGGCCTGTCCAGTACAATGATGTTAATGAAAGCTTTGGTTGTCCCACTGGAGTTGGCAGCAGTGATCTCATATCTTCCAGCATCAGTGGTAACACTTTCTTTGAGATTGATGGTCAGGTTCTCAGCGGTAACTTCAGTATTAAATCTCATGGTTGCTTTCAGGGGCACACCATCTCTTGACAAGGTCACTTTGGGCAGCGGTTTACCAGAAATTGGAATGTCAACTTTAAGGTTTGAGCCAGCTCTAACATATACAGTATGACTTGGGAAGTTCTTCATATCAATGTCAGGTGGTTCTAAAAAAAAAAAAAAAAAGAAAAGAGTACAGCAGATGAAGGTGAAAAAAGAGTTTCTAAAAATTAAATCAATACAAACCATCTCAAATTTGGCTTCTATAGAAAAGCAGACATACCTAGTTGTTCCTTAATAAGAACGGGAAGCAGGAGCTCTCTTGGGTCACTCAGACCAGCTTGATTTTCAGCAAACACCCGGAAAAAGTATTCAGAATTCTCCCTCAGACCAGAAACAATGTGATGGGTTGACTTCACCACTGCACATCTAACCCAGTTTTTCTGTCCCTTTTCTACTGCTTCAACGATATAGTGTACAATTCTGCTTCCACCATCGTGTTCTGGCTTCAGCCAGGTCAGGGAAACACTGTCTTTGGATACACCTGTTACTCCAAGTTTTTCAGGTGGGCTTGGCTTTTCTAAGAAAGTAAAACATCAAAAAGAAAGAGATTAGTACATTTTTTCCCCATGTGTGTTCCTTCCGCATCATCAAAGAAAAATTTTAAATGAAGGCCACATACTTCCTTTCCTTTGAGTCTCCTCCTTTTTACATAACCAGTTTGACTTCTGAGCCAAGCAAAGCTTCCCTAAGCTTTGTCATTACATGTCATAGGATGTCATAGCATTCATATTCAAATTAAGTGTCAAGTGACTAGATTAAAGGGTAAAATTTATCCCAAATTTGTCATGGGTATAAAAGGAATAAGATGAACAGTTTTATAAGAAACTTCATACAATTTCTGCACACACACTCTATCTGCAGTCATATTCAGTTATACTTAAATTCAACTCCAGCTATGTAAATTTCTACATTTTTTTTAATTAACAAAGAACTTTCTCTCTTAGAGATTTTGTGTTGTGCTATAGTATGAACTATCTGAGGTATGAACCAAAAGCCTTTAAAATTAAGTGAGATTTTTAGGTAATTCACAGTCAGACACCATTACCAGATGAGTCTTGTGTAAATAAATAATGACTTCAACTCAAAAAAAATAAAATAAAATTAAGTGAGAGTAAATAAAATGATACATATATTCTAGGAAAATTAATATGGGTATATAGATGTTCTTTGTTCTTAGAACATACCTGTTATTTTTACTCCTTCCTTTGTTTCAGCTGGCACACCAACACCAAACTCATTCTCTCCAGAGACCCGGAAGTAGTAGATGGCCCCTTCTTGTAGGTTGGTGACTTTGTAGGAGAGGCGGTTACAGTTGTTGGTCACAGAGACCCATGATTTCTTACTGGCCTCACGTTTTTCTATGTGGTAATTCTTCACTGGAGCTCCACCGTCGTTTTCAGGAACATCCCAGGATAACACAGCAGATTCTTTGGTTATATCATGTACGGTAATATTGGCTGGAGGACCAGGAGAATCTAAAACTTTGACAACTAAGGTCAGTGAAGCAGCATTCAAAATATTCTGAATTGTTAGTGTATATTTTCCAGAATCATTTCGGTTGGCATTTTCAATAGTAAGTGACGTACGAGAGTCTGTGGAATCAATATAAGCTCTGGTGCGGAGGTCAGTGTCTGGCTTACTCCACGAGACACTAGGCACTGGTCTTCCCCGGAAAGGTACGGTCATGGTAAATGAGGAACCGGCCTTGACAATCAAGGTCTTCTTCATTTCACTGTCAAGATCAAATACAGGTTCTTCTTCTCTTTCTTTTGCGATCTGGGGATCCGAGCTATCACTGGGATCACTAGCACCGATCTTATTGACAGATCTTACTCTGAAAACATATTCGGCTCCTGTAGTTAGTCCACCTATAGTATATTCTGTGCCTCTTAAGTTCTGAATTGCAGTTTCCCACTCAGTTTCATCAGATTTTTTGTATTCTACGGTGTATCCAGTTACTGGGGCCCCACCATCAAACAAGGGCTTAACCCAGCTGATAGTTATATTTGTCTTGCCCGAGTCCACAATCTTGGGTTTGGATGGAGGAGATGGCAAGAACACCGGGTCTTCTGCCCGAATCAAGGGAGAGGTTTCACTTGGAAGGCTCAGGCCAGCAGCGTTTTCTGCATAAACCCGGTACTCATATTCACATCCTTCCCGAAGTCCGGTTGATTTCACTCTCAGGTCATAAACTGGTTTTTTGTTTACCCGCACCCATCGTAGGCTGTTTTTCTCTCGCCTCTCAATTATATATCCAGAGATTTCACTGCCTCCATCACTCTCAGGTCTCGACCAGCAAAGGGTCATGAACTCTTTGGTCACAGATGTAATTTCCAAAGATGTGGGTGGACTTGGAACCGTAAATGGATTTAGTGCCTTTACTGCCGTGCTCTCCAGGGACTCACCAACACCATATTTATTAACACCTGTTACTCTAAAGATGTATTCATTGCCTTTGAGTAGCTTGGTTACTTTACAGGATGTTGTCCTTAACTCTCCTTCACATATTGTCCACGCGAGGCGGCTTGTTTCACGTTTTTCTACGATGTAATAGTCGATATCTGCACCACCATTTTCTTGGGGTGGTCCCCAGGAAAGGGAGCATTTCTCAGCCGTGAGGCCACTTATTTCAAGTGGTCCTGCAGGTGGGCCAGGCTTATCAAGTACCTTGCAATTAACTGCCATAGACCGAGTTCCTGCAACATTCTTCAGGGTTAGTATATACTGCCCAGTGTCTCGTCGGACACAGTCCTTCACCGTTAGCACAGTGTTATAGTCTGTTGAGACAATTTCTGTTCTTGCTCTTTCTTCAATTTCGACCCCATCCTTGGCCCAGGAAATTACCGGCAGAGGTCGCCCTGCAATGTCCGCGTTTATCTTCAGGACCTCTCCAGCTTTGACAACAATAACGTCTCGGAACTTGACATCCATCATGATTCTTGGAGCCTCGACATCGTCTTTCACTGTAATCGGCCCCGTGGATTCAGATGGCTCGCTAATGGAGTCAGCCGCATTCTTTGCAAAAACACGGAATTCATAACGCTGGTCTTCAGTAAGTTCAGTCACTTCAAAGTATGTTTCTTGTACGTTAGTAAAATTGCACTTCAGCCACCGGCCATCTGGTAGCTCTCTACGTTCGATAATGTAGCCTGTGATCTTAGCTCCACCGTCATAATGTGGTTTGGACCACTTAAGCGACACTGATTTTCTTGTGATATTTGTGACTTCAGGTTGTCCGGGAGGATCACAAGGATCCCTTGCAGGGACCGGTTCGCAGGATTTACTGCATTTGCCGATTCCAGCGATGTTCTCGGCGTACACACGATACTCATACATCAGTCCTTCGTCGAGGCCGGAGACTTTCATTTGCGTATCGGCGATGAGGATTTTATTTGCTTTGGACCAAAGAATGCTGCTTCTCTCTTTATATTCAAGGTGATAGCCAATTACTTGACTTCCTCCATCATTAACTGGCACTTGCCAGCTTACAATCATGGTCGATTTTGTGGCATGCACGACTTTAGGAGTACCAGGAGGGCCCGGGGGGCTGAATGGATACTCTGCAACAACAGGTGCAGACTCGCTGTAGGAGCTCCTGCCAAAGCGGTTTTCTGCACACACCCGGAACTGGTACTCACTTCCTGTGGTCAGACGAACTATTTTAATGGATGTTCTTGCCACTGCTTGTGAAACCACGTGCCATGTGGTAGAAGTGGTTTCTCTCTTTTCAACGATGTAATTGCTGATTTGGCAGCCGCCATCGTATTCTGGAGGATTCCAAGAAATGGTTACATTGTCACAACTGACCTCATCGATGTGAACAGGTCCTGGAGGCCCTGGTTTGTCAAGGACGATCACAGTAATAGGAACGGTTATGGCCCCGGCACTGTTTGAAACACACAATTCATAAGTTCCGACATCTTCCCTTGAAGCTTCCTTAATGGAGAGTGATGTTACGGTCTTTGAAGAAGAGACGTTGACCCGTGTCGTTTCCTTAAGAATCTGACCGTCCTTTTTCCAGCTTACGGTCGCTTGAGGTCTTCCTTTAAATGGAACATCAATCTTCAGTTGGTCTCTAGCCTTTACATTGAAAGTATTGAAAGGAAGCTCAACTGAGGGCTTTATTTCAATGTCCCGTGCAATTACCGGCACTCCAAGTTGTCTCGGGTCACCTCTTCCTTTTTCATTCACTGCAGCTACCCTGAAGGTGTACTCTTCTCCTGCAGTTAGGCCAGATATAGTCGCCTCCAGAGTCTTAACTTGTGTGCAAGTGCTCCATTTTTCACTCCCTTTAGTCTGCATTTCAACTACATAACCAGTAATTTTGCTGCCACCGTCACTTTCTGGTTTCTCCCACTTAATTGTAGCTGTATTGCGGGTCACGTCGACAAGGGTCACTCTTCCGGGTGGGAGGGGTGGTTCAGAAACTTTAACGGGTTCAGTTGTTTCAGCTGGCAAACCGATCCCATATTCATTGGAAGCCAAGACTCGGAAGTAGTAAGAACATCCTTCTTGTAGATTTTCAATTTTAAATGTATTCTTGGTGCAGTTGTTTGTAACCGTAGCATATGCTTTTCTTGTAGTTTCTCGTTTTTCGACAATGTAGTTTGTAATCTTCGCTCCACCATCGATAAGTGGTGGCTCCCAAGACAAGATCACCGAGTCTTTCTTTACTTCTCTTACATTCAAATTCACAGGGGCGCTTGGCGAGTCAAGAACTCTGACGTTAACAAAAGCTGTCTTAGAACCGCTGTTATTTTCTAGCGTCAGGTTATACCGACCGCTATCAAATCTGGTGACGTTGTCAATGACTAACATTGTGTATGAGCTGGTCACCTCGATCTGGGCCCTCTCAGTGAGAATGCCTTCGGCCTTCTCCCATTTAACCTCAGGTTCCGGTCGACCTTTGATGGTGACAAATAAGCGTAAAGTAGCACTTGCCCGCAGAACGACTACCTTTCTCAGGTCAGCATCGAGTTCTATTTCTGGTGGCTCCAGCCTCTCTTTCGCCACAACTGAGCCAGGTATAGTTGCAGGTTCACCCACACCTTCAGAATTGATGGCACAGATACGGAAGTTATACTCAGTGTTCTCTTTAAGCTTGGTCACTGTGAATTGCTTTCCTTGTAATCCTGTTGGTGGAGTGCAAGTTGTCCATTCATCCGCAGAAGCTTCTTTGACCTCAACGACATAGCCCTTAACGGGTGCACCGCCATCATAAATAGGCTTACTCCACGCCAGGGAGACAGAAGATCTGGAAGTATCCGTCACTTTTGGATTACTTGGTGGACCTGGTGGATACAGAGCATCACAGGCACGGTAGAAAACAGATGGCTCGCTTGGTTCACCCACGCCAGCTGCGTTTTCGGCAGCAACTCTGAACTCGTAGGAATGACCTTCGGTAAGGCCAGTTACCCTGAACCGGAGATCTGTTAGAGTTTTCTTGTTGCACTTGGTCCATCTAATGCCTTCCTTATCTCGTTTTTCAAGAATGTAGCCCTCAATTTCGGCACCTCCGTCATCCACTGGGCGTGCCCATGTTACCACCATAGAATCTTTGGTGATTGCTGAGGCTTCGGGTGGTGAAGGGGGACCTGGTGGTTTATAAGGATTACGGGCTATCACAGGCTCGGATTCCAAGGGCTCTCCAATTCCGTATTTATTGACAGCCATGACACGGAAAATGTACTCATTACCAGGAAGCAGTTTAGTGACTTTGTAGTTGAGGGCCTGGACCTCAGTGGAAACCTGGGTCCAGGAGAGTCTGCTTGTTTCTCTCTTTTCAATGATGTAATGTGAGATATTAGCACCACCGTCCTGTAAAGGCGGGTTCCACGCCAGGTAACATTTCTCAGCAGTAACTCCAGAAACTTTCAGAGGTCCTTCTGGGGGCCCTGGCCTGTCAAGTACCTTTACAGTGATTGGTATGGACTTTGTACCACCAACGTTGCTGAGTTTCAGAATATACTGTCCTCCATCAGTACGTATACAGTCTTTGACAACAAGAGTGGTTTTCTGAATAGTAGATCTAATTTCCATCCTCGCAGCTGTTTCTTCAAGCTCTTTTCCATCTTTTGACCAAACGATATCGGGTATGGGCTTGCCGCGGATGTCAGCTTCAAGGACAAAAGTCTCTCCTGCGTGAACAACGATTACGTCTTTATATTTGGGATCCAGTGAGGCGTTCGGTGCATCAATTTCATCTCGTGCAGTAATGGCACCAGTGCTTTCAGACGGTTCACTAAAGTTGCCAGCTGCATTTCTTGCAATTACTCTAAATTCATATCGCTGGTCTTCTACAAGTCCACTCACTGTAAATTCAGTCTCTAACACGTTGGTGAAGCTGGCTTTCATCCAGCGGCCATCGGGTAGATCCTTCTTTTCTACGATATAACCTGTTATTTTGCTACCACCATCATAAGCAGGTTTCTTCCATTTCAGTGTGACATTGTTCCTTGTGATAACAATGGCTTCAGGGCGGCCAGGTGGGTCACATGGATCACGAGCGACAAAGCATTCTGACACTTTGCTAGGCTTGCCGATGCCAACGATATTTTCAGCAGAAACTTTGAACTCATACTCAAGTCCTTCATCAAGTCCGGTTGTTTTGAATTTGGTGTCTTGAATGGGAATCTTATTTAATTTGACCCATAAAATGCTGTTCTTTTCTTTCTGTTCAAGATGGTAGCCGATAACTTTGCTCCCACCATCGTTAACTGGCTCATGCCACTGCACAATCATTTGATCTTTTGAAATTGATGTCACAAAAGGAGTTCCAGGCGGTCCAGGTTCTTTAAATGGATATTGTACAACAACTGGTTTAGAATCGAGAGGGGCACTCTTTCCATACCTGTTTTCTGCAAAAATTCTAAACTGGTACTCTGTGCCTGTTTTCAGTTTGGTTACTTTAATCGTTGTTCTCGCAACTGTTGCTGATACCATCTGCCAAGTGGTGGTAGTTGTATCTCGCTTCTCTACAATGTAGTTGCTTATTTGGCAGCCACCAGTATAGGCTGGAGGTTCCCAAGATATGACCACAAAGTCTGCGCTAACTTCATCGAACCGAACTGGTCCAGTTGGAGGTCCGGGCTTTTCCAAAACAATAATGCTGAGATTTTCTGTGGCGGTACCTGCACTATTTGTTGCTGTTATAGTGTATTTTCCAAAGTCATCTTTGTTACTTTCTTTAATGTGCAAAATAGTTGAAGTAGCTGTTTCCTCAACATTTACTCTTGTTGTTTGTTTAAAAGGCTCACCATCTTTGACCCATGAAATTTCAGGTCTTGGTCGGCCGATAACTGGGATTTCGATTTTAAGATCCTCTCCAGCCTGGACGGTATATGTGTTAAATGGCAACTTAAAACTAGGCTGTATGGTCAAGTCCTTGGCTATGACAGGAACACCGAGCACTCTTGGATCGCTTTTCCCTTTCTCGTTATAAGCCTTGACCCGGAACTGATATTCTTGTCCAGAACTCAAACCAGTAATGACTGCACTACAGACTTTGGATTCGGCAACAGTACTCCATTTTTCGGTTCCTTTGGGCTGCATTTCAACAACATAACCCAAGACTCTGCTACCACCATCATGTTCAGGTTTCTCCCACATCAGTGATGCACTGGTCTGGGACACATCCGTGAGTGTCACTTTTCCTGGCGGGGAAGGAGGTTCAGCAGCTTTCACAGCATCAACAGTTTCCACTGGAACACCAACTCCAAATTCATTTTCAGCCATGACTCTAAAGTAATAAATGGCTCCCTCTGTAAGATTCTCAACTTTAAAGCTTGTTTTACCGCATTTACTACTCACATTAGCGTATGCTTTTCTGGTTGACTCACGTTTGTCAATAACATAGTTCTTCACCTTTGCACCCCCATCAATGATGGGTGGTTCCCATACCAGAAGGACAGAATCCTTTTTAACCTCTTTGACTGTCAAATTCTGTGGAGGTCCTGGGGTGTCCAAAACTTTCACAGTCACAAAAGCGGATTTAGATCCACTGCTGTTTTCCAGCTTGAGAATGTATTTTCCGGCATCATTTCTATCACAGTTGTCTATTGATAGTTGGGTATAGTTTACCCCCTTTTCAATTTGGACCTTATCTGTGAATTCACCTTCCTCTCGAGACCAAGTGATCTCTGGTGTTGGGCGACCCTTGAATGGAATGTGAATTCTGGCCGACCCACCAGCTCTGACAACTATTCCTTTCCTTAATTCAGAGTCAAGGTCAAGTTCAGGTGCTTCAAGTTTATCTTCTGGTTTCACAGTACCAGGAACCGACGTAGCCTCACCTAAGCCAACTTTATTGAGGGCAGAGACTCGTATTTTATATTCTTGGTGCTCAATGAGTTTTGAAATTTCAAATCGAGTGGCTCTCAGGCCAGTCTGTGGAGTAACTATTTGCCATTCTTCTTCGTCTGCTTTACAGAGTTCTACTACGTAGCCTATGATCTCACTGCCACCATCATAGATGGGCTTACCCCAAGCGAGTGTAATTGAATTTTTAGTGGTGTCCACAATGTGTGCGTTGGTGGGTGGACCAGGTTTGAATATAGGATCACAAGCCTTATAATAAACCGTAGCTGGACTTGGTTCTCCCACTCCAGCAGCATTTTCTGCAGAGACTCTGAATTCGTATTCATGATCTTCTGTTAATCCTGTTACCCTCAGACGCAAATCTGTAATGCGGCGTTTACTACATTTTATCCACCTGATGCCACTTCTGTCTCTCTTCTCTACAATGTAGCCGATAATCTCACTTCCACCGTCACTATCTGGACGGTTCCAACAGACGGTCATGGAGTCCTTGGCAATGTTGGTGACTTCCAAGCTTTTTGGTGGTCCGGGAGGCACAAATGGATTTTTCATCAGTACTGGTGCAGATTCCAAAGGCTCCCCAACACCGTATTTGTTGACAGCCATTATGCGGAAAATATATTCATTCCCTTCTAAGAGTTTGGTAATTTTCAGAGAATTGGTCACAACTTCTGAAGCAACCACAGTCCAGGCAAGTCGACTTGTTTCTCTCTTTTCAACGACATAGTGAGAAATGTCACTGCCACCATCTTGAAGTGGTGGAGACCATGTCAAAGAGCATTTTTCAGAAGTGACTCCAGTAACCTGGACTGGCCCTTCTGGAGGTCCTGGCCTGTCCAATACTTTTACATTTACTGGGAAAGACTTAGAACCTGCAACATTGGAAGCTCTTAAAATATACTGTCCACCATCAATTCTAATGGCATCCTTCACAATAAGTAAAGCCTTAAAATCTGTGTTCTTTATCTCACATCTGGCAGATTCTTCAATTTCCTTATCTCCTCGTAACCACTCAATGGTAGGAAGGGGCTTTCCGTGGACATCAGCCTCAAGCCTGAATGTTTCACCAGCATTCACCACAATTGTGTCTCTGAATTTTGGATCCATTGAAATTCTTGGAAGTTCAACCTCATCCCTGGCAGTTATTGGTCCAGTACTGTCAGAGGGTTTACTTATTACACCAGCTGCATTCTTCGCAATGACTCTAAACTCATATCTTTGATCTTCAGTAAGGCCTGACACGGTAAATTGAGTCTCGATGACATTTGTGAAGCTGGCTTTCATCCAGCGACCCTCAGGCAAATCACGTTTCTCTATGATGTAACCTGTAATCATACTTCCGCCATCATATTCAGGTTTGGTCCACTGTAAAGTGATTTCATTTCTTTTAACCATTATTGCTTCTGGGGTTCCTGGCGGGTCACAGGGATCTCTGGCTACGTAGCATTCGGAATTCTTGCTTGCTTTACCTACACCAACAATATTTTCAGCATAAACTCTGAACTCATATTCAATGCCCTCTTCAAGATTGAGTGCTTTAAACTGAGTGTCATGAATAATAGTTTTGTTGACTTTTGTCCACAAAATGCTATTTCTTTCCTTCCTCTCAAGGTGGTAACCTATGACGGGGCTTCCGCCGTTATTGATTGGTTCATGCCACTGAACGACCATGGCGTCTTTGGAAATGGCTGTGACAAATGGTGTGCCTGGAGGGCCTGGTTCTTTGTAGGGATATTGAGCTACAATTGGCTCCGACTCCAGGGCAAAGCTTTGTCCGTACCTGTTTTCAGCAAATATTCTGAATTGGTATTCTGTACCAGTTTTCAGTTTGGTCACTTTGAGTGTGGTTCTGGCAACAGTAGCAGAAACCGTGTCCCATACCGTGGTGGTTGTGTCTCTTTTCTGAACAATGTAGTTGGTGATTTGGCAGCCCCCTGTGTATGTTGGGGGGTTCCAAGATAGTGTAATACTTTCAGCACTGACTTCATCAAATTTAACAGGTCCTTTTGGAGGATCAGGTTTATCTAGAGTTATAACTTCAATGGATGCTGTTTTCTGACCCACAACATTAGCAACTGTGATTCCATAGTGTCCACCGTCATCCTTATGCGTTTCTTTAATGCTGAGTACGGTGAGGTCAGGGGAATCAGTAACGTTGACTCTTGTGGTCTGCTTCAGTGGAAGACCATCTTTAGTCCAGGTAATGGTTGGCTTAGGACGTCCAGAAATTGGCACTTCTATTTTCAAATCTTGGCCAACCTGTACACTGTAGTTGCTGAATGCAGGTCTCACATCTGGCTCGATGACCAGATCTTTCGCAACTACTGGAACAGCAAGGGACCTGGGATCACTTCTTCCCTTTTCATTTACGGCCACAACTCTAAAGAGGTATTCTTCTCCCTGAGTCAGGTTAGTAATTACCGCTTCGAGGGACTTGACTCGAGCACACTCTGACCATTTCTCGCTGTGCTTAGCTTGCATTTCCACAATATACTGAATGATTTTACTGCCACCATCATGTTCGGGCTTTGTCCAACTCAAGGAAACACTGTTTCTGGTGACATCATCCACAGTTATCTTTCCTGGAGGTTGTGGGACTTCTGCAACCTTAATAGGATCAGCAGTGTGGGCAGGAAGGCCAATACCGTACTCGTTCTCAGCTGTGACTCTGAAGTAATAACTGCAGCCTTCCTGGAGTTGTTCAATCTTCCAAGAATTCTTATGGCAGTTTGTTACAACTGCAGCATATGATTTTCTTGTGGCCTCACGTTTCTCAACAATGTAATTTTTAATCTTGGATCCCCCATCCAGCAGAGGCGGTTCCCATGTAATTGATACTGAGTCTTTAGTGATTTCTGTGACTTTCAGGTTAACAGGTGGACTTGGTGTGTCCAGGACTCTCACAGTAACAAAGGCAGACTTTGTTCCACTGCTGTTTTCTAATGTGAGAGTGTATTTTCCACTATCGTATCGGTTGACATTGTCAAGAACGAGAGAGGTGAAACTGCTAGTGACATCAATTATAGCTGCATCTCGGATTTCACCATCCATCTTCCCCCATTTAACTTCTGGTGTAGGACGACCTTTGATGGGAACAAATAGCCTTAAGGAGCCACCTGCCCTTATGTTAATAATTTTCCTTAGTTCTAGGTCAAGTTCAATGTCTGGTGCTTCTAATTTTTCTTCAACTATAACAGGTCCTGGGACATCCGCATGTTCTCCAACTCCAGCTTTATTGACAGCACAGATACGGAAATTGTACTCATGCTTCTCCAATAGCTTTTCTACTTCTATATTTGTTTTATTGATTCCAGTTGGTGGAGTGCACATGGTCCATTCGCCAACACTCACATCACATTTTTCGACAATGTAGCCTTGGATTTCACAGCCACCGTCATATATTGGTTTGCTCCAAGAAAGGAAGACAGAAGATCTGGTAATATCTATGACTTTGGGATTGTTTGGAGGTCCTGGTTTATAAATAGGATCACAAGCCTTTTGGTAAGCAGAAGGTAGGCTTGGTTCACTGAGTCCAGCAGCATTCTCGGCTGAGACTCTGAACTCATAATTGTGATTTTCTAGGAGTCCAGTTACTCTCAAGCGCAATTCCCCAATCAGGCGTTTGTGGCATCTTGTCCATCGAATGCCTTCCTTATCCCGTTTTTCAAGAACATATCCAAGAATTTCACTGCCACCATCAGATGCCGGTCTTTCCCATACAACAACCATTGAGTCCTTGGTCACTGTGGTGATTTCTGGAGCCTTTGGTGCATCTGGCACTACAAACGGATTCTTGGCAATTACTGGCTCAGATTCAAGCGGTTCACCAACACCATATTTGTTTACAGCCATTATACGGAAGATATATTCATTGCCTTCGAGAAGCTTAGTAACCTTGTAGCTGAGAGTCTGCACATTGGCATCAACCAGAGTCCAAACTAAGCGGCTGGTTTCTCTCCTTTCCACAATATAATTTATGATATCACTCCCACCATCCTGTAGTGGGGGTTTCCAAGCTAGTGTGCATTTTTCCGCTGTCACTCCTGATACCACAACAGGTCCTTCAGGGGGCCCTGGTCTATCGAGGACCTTGACATTTACAGTAACTGATCTCTCCCCTGCGACATTTTTGGCCTTCAGTATGTAATTGCCACTGTCAATGCGTACTGCATCCTTTACGCTGAGACTGGTGGCAAAGTCCGTGCTCTTTATTTCTAATCGAGCTGTATTTGAAAGCTCCTGATCACCTTTTACCCACTGAATGGTTGGTATTGGTTTGCCGTGAATATCTGCGTCAATCTTGAATGACTCACCAGCGTGAAGCACAATTGTGTCTTTGTATTTTGGATCCATACTTATTCGTGGTGGATCTACCTCGTCTCTTGCTGTTATTGCTCCCGTGCTTTCTGAAGGCTCACTAAACACTCCTGCAGCATTTCGAGCTATCACCCGGAACTCATACCTCTGATCTTCAACTAGGCCAGTTACTTCAAACTGAGTGTCAATGACATTCGTAAAACTGGCTTTCATCCAGCGGCCATCAGGCAATTCTTTCTTCTCTACAATGTAGCCGGTGATCTTGCTTCCACCATCATAAGTGGGTTTCTTCCACTGGAGCGTCACAGAGTTTCGTGTGACAATAATTGCCTCTGGCCGTCCAGGCGGATCGCACGGGTCACGCGCCATGTAGCATTCTGACACCTTACTTGGCTTGCCGATGCCCACGATGTTCTCTGCAGAGACTCTAAATTCATATTCAATGCCTTCATCGAGGCCAGTGGTCTTAAACTTGGTTTGAGGAATGGGCGTTTTATTCAACTTCACCCAGAGGATACTATTTCTTTCCTTGCGCTCTAGATGATAGCCGATGACTCTGCTACCTCCGTCACTCACTGGCTCATTCCACTGTACTTCCATGCTGTCCTTGGAGAAGAGCGTTACAAATGGCGTGCCAGGAGGGCCGGGGACTTTGAATGGATACTGGGCTATGACAGGCTCTGAATTCAGGTATGTGCTCTTGCCGTATCTGTTTTCAGCTGCGATCCTAAACTGGTATTCACATCCGGTCTTTAATCTACAGGCCTTGATTGTTGTCCTTGCAACAGTAGCTGATACAATTTGCCAGGTGGTTGTGGAAGTGTCCCGTTTTTCTACGATGTAATTATTGATAGAACTCCCACCGTCGTACTTAGGGGGGCCCCAGGAAAGAGTAATACTGTCAGCTGTCACTTCATCCATTTTAACGGGTCCGGTTGGAGGCCCTGGTTTGTCAAGAACAATAACATTAAGGGTTTCGGTAGCTTCGCCAGCCGAGTTAGTCAGTTTAACTGTGTAATGTCCAACATCTTCTCGGCAGGCTTCCTTTATTGTCAGTAGTGAATTATTTTCTGTGCTCTCCGCATTTACTCTAGTGGTCTGCTTCAGTGGCACGTCGTCTTTATGCCAGGTTACAGCAGGCGTAGGGCGTCCAATGAATGGAACGTCAACTTTTAGGTCTTCACCGGCCAGTACAGTGAAAGTGGTGAACAGGAGTTTGAAGGCTGGTGGGATGACAAGGTCTTTGGCAATTACTGGCACGCTCAGTTGCCTGGGATCGCTGATGCCCTTTTCGTTCTGAGCGGACACACGGAAAGAGTATTCTTCACCCTGAATTAATCCGGTTATGGTGGCTTCGGTGACTTTGACTGTGGCACATGTGGCCCACTTGTCGCTACCTTTGCTCTGCATCTCCACAATGTAGCCTAGAATTCGACTGCCTCCGTCGTGCTCTGGTTTTTCCCAAGAGAGTGACACGCTGTTTCTGGTGACATCCACCAAAGTTATTTTTCCTGGTGGAAGGGGTCGTTCTGAGGCTTTCACAGATTCCGCAGTTTCGGCAGGCAGCCCGATGCCATATTCGTTCTCAGCAAGAACCCTGAAATAGTAACTACACCCTTCCTGAAGCTGGTCTACCTTCCAGGACGTCTTGTGGCAATTTGTTGCAACAGTTGAATATGCTTTTCTGGTTGATTCCCTCTTTTCAACAATATAGTTCTTTATTTTCGAACCGCCATCAAGGAGAGGAGGCTCCCACGTCAACGTGACAGATGTCTTAGTGACCTCCTTCACCTTGAGGTCCTGCGGGGGGCCTGGGGTGTCTAGGACTCTAACATTGACAAACGCAGACTTGCTGCCCGAGCTGTTTTCTACCGTGAGTATGTATTTGCCGCTGTCGAATCTGTTTACGTTTCCGACGATGAGCAGGGTGTAAGAGCTCGTGGATTCGATGCTGGCTTTATCTAAGGACTCTCCGTGTTCCCGGGTCCACTTCACCTCAGGGGCTGGCCTGCCTTTGATGGGGACAAACAGTCTCAGGGTGCAACAAGCTCTTATGGTGACAACTTTGCGCAGGTCAGCGTCCAGCTCAATCTCTGGAGGCAGCATCCTCTCTTCAGCCTTCGGGGTCCCAGGAACCAGCGCAGGCTCTCCCATCCCTTCGGAGTTCATGGCATAGATGCGGATTTTATATTCCTGATTCTCTACGAGGTTGGTGATGGTGTAAGAAGTTGCCTTGAGCCCAGCTGGTGGAGTGACAATCTGCCACTCATCTTCCTCGGGCCGGGCAATCTCGACAATGTACCCAGTGATTTCTGAGCCACCATCGTAGATCGGTTTATTCCAAGCAATTGAAATGGATGATCTGCTTGTATCTAGAACGCGTGGGTTCCCTGGTGGGCCGGGTTTAAACACAGCGTCACAAGCTTTATAAAACGGACTCGTGGAACTCGGTGCGCTAATTCCAGCGGCGTTTTCAGCCATGATCCTGAACTCATACTCATGCCCTTCTGTTAGTCCAGACACCTTGTATCTCAAATCAGTAAGAGTCTTTTTGTTGCATTTCACCCAGCGTTGCCCAGCTTTATCACGCCGTTCTACGATATAATTGATGATTTCACTTCCACCGTCGGAGTCAGGATGTCCCCAGCAGACAACCATCGAGTCTTTAGTGATGGCTGTAACTTCGGGGTTTTTGGGTGGATCAGGGGGTCTGAACGGATTTACGGCAAGCACAGGCTCTGATTCCAGTGGCTCTCCAACTCCGTATTTATTTACAGCCATGACACGGAATATGTATTCATTGCCTTTCAAAAGCTTAGTGACCTTCAGCTTTGTCACTTGGACTTCTGAGGCGACATTTGTCCACGCCAATCTGCTGGTCTCACGTTTCTGAACTATGTAATGTTCAATCTTGGCACCTCCGTCGTCCAGTGGAGGCAACCACGACAGTACACATTTTTCTGCTGTCACTTCAGATACAGCTAAAGGTCCTTCAGGTGGGCCTGGTCTATCGAGGACTCTGACGTTGAAAATGTGTTTAGCAAACCCACCAGGATTAGTTGCTGTGAGGATATACGCGCCGCTGTCCCTTCTTGTTGAATCTTTGTTTATCAGATAAGTAGAGAAATCTGCAATTCTTATTTCTAGCTTTGCTGTGCCTTCAAGCTCCTTTCCATCTTTGGTCCATTCCATCGTTGGAAGTGGGCGACCTGAAACGTCAGCTTCTAGCTTGAATGCTTCTCCTGCTTTTAATATTATTGTGTCTTTAAACTTAACGTCCACCATTATCTTTGGTGCTTCAATGTCATCCCTGCACGTGATAGCATCTGATGGCTCAGACGGTGGACTAACAGCACCAGCGGCGTTTTTGGCAATCACTCGGAATTCGTAGGCAGCATCTTCTGTTAGGCCGCTGACTGTAAATTCATTCTCCAGAATATTGCTGAAGTTGGCCTTTAGCCACCGTCCATTGGGAAGGTCTCTCTTTTCAACTATATAACTGGTAATTTTAAAGCCTCCAGTGTATTCAGGCTTAGCCCATTTAAGTGTCACTGTGTGTCTAGTAATATTCAGAGGAACCGGTTTCCCAGGTGGGTCAATGGGATCTAAAGCAAGCATAGGTTCAGATGGCTTGCTTGGCTTGCTTTTGCCTGCCAGGTTTTCTGCAATCACTCGGAATTCATAAGCAATACCATCTGTAAGTCCACTAGATTTGAAAATGTTGCCTGGCACCAATGCTTTGCTCACGGTCTGCCAGAGAATACCATTTCGTTCTTTTCTTTCAATGTGATATCCTAAAATGGGGCTTCCACCATCAGAAAGAGGCTCATGCCAGCTAATTGTCATAGAATCTTTGGTAACTGCAGTCACCTGAGGGGTTCCAGGAGGCCCAGGAACCTTAAATGGATAGTTGGCAACTATAGGTGTTGATGTGATGCCTGGTCCAACTCCATATCTATTTTGTGCTTTTACCCGGAATTGATACTCCACTCCAGTAGTGAGGCGAGTGGCTTTATAGGTAGTGCGTATGACGGTGGTTGCTAGTTCAACCCATGTAGTGCTGTCAGTCTGCCGCATTTCTACTATGTAGTTGCTTATTGGTACACCTCCATCGTTCTCGGGCGGGTCCCAAGAGAAGGTTACAAAATCAGATGAGACTTCATCAAATCGGATTGGTCCAGTGGGTGGCCCTGGGATATCGTGGACTTGAATGGTGATGACATCACCAACCTCTCCTACAATGTTCCTTGCTGTCAATGGATAGGGCCCGCTATCACTTCTTACACACTCGTTGATATTTAAGATGGTTGAAGTTGCTGTATTTTCAAAATTAACTCTCTGTGTCTGTTTAAGAATCTGGTCTCCTTTTTTCCACGTGACTGTGGGCTTTGGCCGACCAAGCACTGGAATTTCAACTTTGATGTTGTCACCAGCTTTGGCAATGACCAATTTCTGATAAATGCCACGCAGATCCAATTCTGGAAGCATTGTCTGCTCCTTGACAATGACAGGTCTGCTTTCTCTAGGGGCACTTCTTCCTGCACTGTTCACAGCCATCACTTGGAAGGTATATTCCTCTCCTTCTGTTAGATTCTTCACCACACATTCTAGCCCTTTCACGGTTGTGATGTGAGTCCACTGGTCAGAGCCCTTTCTCTGGGCTTCAATTACATAGCCAGTGATCTTACTGCCACCATCGTGCTTTGGTTTAGGCCACGCCAGGCTGACTGTGCTCTTAGTTATGTCCATAATGTTCAGACTATCTGGTGGTGATGGTGCCTCAGAGGCTTTCACGGGTTCTGTTGTTTCTGCTGGCTCACCAATTCCATATTCGTTTTCTGCCATCACTCTGAAGAAGTATTCACAACCTTCCGACAAGCCAGTAACTTTATATGTGCATTTGTGGCACTTCGTGCTGACTGTGGAGTAAGATTTCCGTGTTGCTTCTCGTTTCTCCACGATGTAGTTTGTTATACGTGAGCCCCCATCTATCAGAGGAAGGTCCCAGTGCAGGGTGACACTGTCCTTTGTGATGTCAGTAGGCCTCAGGTTAAGGACAGGTCCTGGGGTATCCAAGACTCTGACATTAACAAAGCCACTTTTCTTCCCAGCAGCGTTTTCGATGGTCATGACAAATTTACCAGTGTCATATCTGTTACATTCTGGTATAATGAGAAGAGTAAATGATTCCGTATTCTCAATGTTAGCTCGGTTTTTCAGGTTGATGTCGTCTTTGGTCCACGTCACTTCAGGAGCAGGACGACCTTTAATTGGCACGAATATTCTAATACTGAGTCCTGCTCTAACAACCAGTGTTCTTCGAAGCTCAGCATCTAGTTCAAAATCAGGAGCCATTTCCCGTTCCACAATTTCAACGTCTGGAATCACTGCTGGCTCCCCGATACCTGCATCATTGATGGCTCTGATTCTAAAATTATATTTTTCTTTGGTCTGCAGATCAGGGACAACAAATTGAGTGATTCGGAGAGCAGTTCCTGTTGTATCTTTTATCCAGGCCTCATCTCCTACTTTTTGATGCTCTACAATATAGCCAGTGATTTCAAGTCCTCCGTCATAATGAGGCTTGCCCCATGCTAAAGAAGCAGATTTTTTGGTAGTGTCGGTGACACGTGCATTTGAAGGTGGGCCTGGGGGATCTGAAACAGAAGCAAAGACACCAAAGTGTATATTAGGAGTTTGGCTTTTGGATAACTTGGCTGAGATATTGGCACTTCCAAATGAGTGGTGTGGAAAAAAAAAAAAATACTAACATGCTACGTCTTTCATCAGGACAGGATTTGAGGCTTCGCTAGGTGGACCAATTCCGGCTTTGTTTTCCGCGCTGACCCGGAATTCGTAGGTGTTTCCTTCTTGCAGTCCTGTTACTTTGCATCTGAGATCCGAAACTGGCATCTTTGTTGCTCTCACCCACCGTAAGCTTTTCTTTTCTCTCCTTTCGATGTGATATCCTGTGATTTCACTACCACCGTCATCCACTGGTCTTTTCCAACTGACAGTGGCAGTGTTTTTAGTGACATTTGATACCTCTGGTTTTCCAGGAGGGCCAGGGGGACCTGAAAAGGAAGCATATTTATGAGAAATCCATGCTTTCATAAACGGTGCTGCAAATGTTAACGTGTCCGCTCCCTCATGTGCTCTACATACCGAATCTGTCCACCATTTTGACAGGTTCCGACTGTACAGGTTCTCCTTTCCCATACTGGTTGACAGCTGAGACCCGGAAGACGTACTCATTCCCTTGGATAAGTTTGGTTGCCACATGCCTGCAAGACTGAATGTCTTCAGCAACCACTGTCCACAAAAGTCGACTGGTTTCTCTCTTTTCAAGGACATAGGACTTAATTGGTGAGCCGCCATCCTCCAATGGCGGTGTCCACGTAAGCGTTGCTTTTTCAGCAGAAACGTTACTGATTTCAATGGGACCGGGGGGACCAGGTACATCGAGGACTGTTACCTTCACGTGTTCCTCCTTTGTGCCAAAAGGATTGGTAGCAGTAATGGTATATTCACCTGCATCTTTTCTAGTGGCATACTTGACAGTAAGCATGGAAGATGTTGGGGTCGAAGATATCTGAACGATATCTGATGGTCTAATGTCTTTTCCTGCCCTAGACCAACTCGACTTTGGAAGGGGCTTGCCATGAATGCTAATGGCACTCAAAACAATGGTATCTCCTGCTTTAATTGTCAGCCCGTCTTTTATTGTGGGATCAAGGACAATGGTCGGTGCCTCTGCAAAGAAAAAAATACATTTTAATCAGAAAAGGAAGGAGGCTTAATTTTCTATTTTTTTACGTACATGAAAAGTAAAGTAGACTCACCGTATTCATCCTTGCAAATAACGGTTCCTGTACTTTCTGAGGGAGCACTGATAGCACCTGCTGTATTCTTTGCTCTAATTCTGAATTCATATTTTCCACCTTCAACAAGGTCAGTGACAGTAAAGGCACAATCTGGGACATTAACATGGTTGGCTTTCGTCCAAGATTTAGAGGGTAGATCCCGCTTCTCCACTATATATCCAGTCAGCTTATGACCACCGTCATATTTGGGTTCAGTCCAAATGAGGGTCACTGAATTCCTTGTTACATTAATAACCTCAGGTTTGCCAGGAGGATCTAAAATGAAGCAAAAAGCCAGTCAAATACCAGCGTTTTTTTTTTTTTTTTTTTATGCAGAACACACACATGGGCCTTTCTTTGTGTAATGACTTACCAATCGGATCAAGTGCCACAACTGGCTCTGACGGCAGGCTTGGCTTGCCTACTCCTGCTAAATTGATTGCCATAACTCGGAATTCGTATTCAAGACCTTCAGTTAATCCTGTCACTTTGAAGTCTTTCATCCTGATAGGAGTCTTGTTAGCTCTCTTCCACATTAGGCTGTTTCTTTCCTTGAATTCAATATGATACCCTACAAAATAGAGCCGGTGAATTTGTCAATTCAGGTAGGAAACACAAATGCCAACCTGATTCTTGAATACATGTTTTTGCCCAGATAGTTCCACATAATATGGAAGAAATAGTCATTCTTGATAGCATCTACACTTTTTTAGCTAAGGACTATTTTCTTTTCTCTTGGAATCTATGCATTTATTCCACCTTCTGTTGAAAAATTCTAACTTACAAAAATAGATGTTCACTCAGAAAGACTTTTCTTATTAACTATTAGGAGATTTTCATTGAAATCAAGTATGAGCTTAATTCATGCTTGATGTACTGAAAGGCAAAAACGTTACCATCTGTGTGGGTAGTGCTATAAATTAAGAGCATACATTCAGCGTCTTTTCAGGGAGGAAGATTTAGAAGAAACACTAATGTAGAAGCTATAGGATTAGAGCAAATTAAATACCTGTAATTGGGGAGCCACCGGTTTTCCTGGGGTCAGTCCAAGTTAGAGATACCGAATCATGTCTGACTTCCACGATATTAGGAGGTGGGGGAGCATCAGGCACATCTGGGAAAGAGTAAATGATGCAAGATTTAGGAGTAGGGCACTTCCTCAAAAACATATTTCGCTTTGTGTTTTCTGACTCTGGGATACTTACCAAATGGATGTTTAGCAACAACTGGGTCTGATTTCAGGCCTTCTCCTACACCATATTTATTTTCGGCACTGACCCTGAAGGTATATTCCATGCCCTCGTGAAGTCTGGTTACTCTGAAGGTGGTTTTCTGGACAGCTGAGGCACACGTCACCCACTTGTTGTTTACAGAATCTCTCTTCTCTAGGATATAGTTGGTGATCTCAGAACCTCCATCATCCTTTGGAGGACCCCACTTTAAGGTTATGGCTTCTGCTGTGACTTCTTCAAATTTGATCGGTCCTGTGGGGATGCCAGGCTTGCCAACAACTTTTATAGAGAGAGTTCCTTCCTTGGTGCCGGCAACATTCTTCAGCGTGATTGTGTATTTCCCAGCATCAGATTTTTGGCAGTCGTGTACCACAAGAGTTGTGTTAACGGCAGTGGACTCGACACTGACTCTTGTGTCAGTTGCTAGAGGATCTTCCCCTTTCTTCCAGGATACTGATGGAGCTGGCTTGCCCTTTATGGGGATCTTAAGACGGAAGTTGCTGTTTTCTTTAGCCAAGTAGCACAAATCAGGTATGTCCTTTAAGTCAAGGTCAGGAGCCACTGTTAAATAGCACAGATGAATTATTCTCATTTTTCAGACCAGATAATCAATTTCTTTAGATCATTAAAATTTTTAAAAGGATTTCTTTAAAATAGAAGCCAGTGAGTGGGCTCAAGAGTGCATTTTTGATGACAATAAAAGGAAATTTATAAAGATGCGTGGCTAACGACTTACCAATATCATCCTTTGCCACAGCAGTGATTTCACTTGGGGTTCCTTCTCCATTTTCATTCTCAGCACTCACTCTGAAGGTATATTCCTTGCCTTCAGTCAAATCTTTTGCGGAGTACTGTAAGCTTAATGATTTCATAACACGTTGCCACTTATTATCCTCAGTCAGGAAATCCACTACATATCCAATAATTCGACTTCCACCATCACTGCGAGGCTTTTTCCAGCCAATGTTACAGGACGACTTAGTTACGGATATCACTTTCAGGTCCACAACTGGTCCAGGAGTTTCTAAAGCAAAGGAGAAATGGTAAGTGTAAGCCTCAGAAAACCAAGGTAAGAGGTCACTCAAAATGATGGGGTAGTAGCTCATTTGCTTACCGGAAGCTTTGACGGCATCACGTGTTTCACCAGGATCACCAATGCCATACTCATTTTCAGCAAACACCCTGAAGAAGTAGGATTTTCCCTCCTCCAAGTTGGACACTCTGAAGCTTGTTTTTGAGCACTCAGTTGTCACCGTAGACCAGGACTTCCTCTCTGCATCACGTTTTTCTACCACATAGTTTATGATGGGACTTCCGCCATCAATAATGGGAGGATCCCAGGTAACATAAGCAGAGTCTTTGGATATTTCCTTAACAGTGACATTGACAGGTGGCCCAGGAGTATCTGGACAAATCGTGGGTAAATGAGAAATGAATATATAAAAAATACACAGACCTACATTTTTAACATACGATTGTTTTCTTCAAATAGACTTACCAAGCACTTTCACTACGATGGTGTATTCCTTTTTACCACAGCTGTTCTCCAGAGTCAAGATATATTTTCCTGCATCATATTTGTTCACATTTTCACAGCGCAAGAAAGTGTCAAAGTCTGTTGATTTTATGTCAAGTCCAATCCTTTCTCTTAGATTGACATTTGGCTTAGACCAAGTTATCTTTGGAGGTGGACGTCCTTTTACTGGTACATACAGTCTCATTGTAACTCCGGCACGTAGTATGAGTGTTTTCCTCAAATCAGCATCGAGTTCTCCCTCAGGTGGAACTGTTCAAAGTTAATAATTTAATGGTCAGGTGTATTTCCAAGGACTAGCCTCATCACTCCTGAAGTAAGGTTCTTTTCCAGAACTGATTTCTTGGTCTTTAAAAAATTCTTAGTATGATCCTCAAAACTTTTGTCAACTATTTCAGTACTCTATCCATCTTCCAACATTCTACTTCTCCTACAGGCTAGAACAACTTTTCCCTGAAGGATCTGTACCTCCTCTCTTCCTCTTCTCACGAACCTTCCACACTCTCAAACTCTGTATGTTAAATGTAGATAATTGATTCTTGGCTCTCTTTCATTCTTGTTTTTCTTTTCTAGATCCAGTAAAGACTCTCTGCTCTATATTCTCTCTTTCTTTATTTCATCATGGGAAGAATAATACATAGGGGGTGAAGTATAATACCAAATAATTCAAAATAAAAGAAGAAATGGTTATGGGAAATAAGCAAATAGAAGAAATGATGAGAAGGGAAATTAGGATGGAGAGCCTACAATTACATACTTATGAAGAGAGGGGTGGATTAGAAGAGGAAAAAAAAAACCCATTAGAATGCCAAGTAGCTCACTACGTTAGTTTAAAAAAAAAACAAAACCTCTTTATTTTCAGACTTAAATTCCTATATTCCATATTCTTTTGAAGACACGAGTTCTCATGCAAGCATGAAAGGCTTTTCAGAGCCGCAGATAAGCCTGCATTCCATTTGGTCCGTATACAATACCTTAAAGTACCAACCCAGCTCTCCTACAATGTACTCTGAGAGCTGCCAACTCTAATGCTCATAAATAAACAAATCTACATAAGGGACTTCTGTCCTGCCTTTTATTATATGACCAATGAGAAAAACTCTATTTCTCGTGGTCATAGACACTTACTTAAGATGTCCTTGGGACAGTGTTTGTCTGGCACATCACTGGGGTCGCTGTATCCAATCTTATTAACAGCATACACACGGAACTGATATTCTGTGTTTTCCATTAGGCCAGTAACCTCGAAGCGGGTTTTCTGTAGCTTCTGTGGTAAATTGCACCTCACCCAGTTATCAGAGTCAGCTCGTTTTACTTCGACAAGGTAACCAATGATAGGGCTACCACCGTCATAGGCTGGCTTGCCCCACGATAGACTCACAGAGCTGCGGGTGGTATCGTATACTTTGGGAAAAGCTGGTGGGCCAGGAGGATCTGAGGAGAAGTAACCGAAAAATGTCATTAAAATCTCATTGGTGGTTGTTCAGGGTTGATTATTACATAAGAAATGGGACTCTTTCACGAAAACTTACACAGAGGGTCCTGGGCATAAGCAGCTTTGGATGCATCACTGGGTTTCCCTGGTCCAGCCTTATTTATAGCTGTAACTCGGAACTCGTATTCGGTGCCTTCTTGGAGACCTGTTGCTTTTATTGTTCTTTCTATAACAGGTTTCCTGTTGACTTTAGTCCAGTTAACTGCATGGGTTTCTCTCTTTTCTACCAAGTAGCCAGTGATAGGTGAGCCGCCATCATCTGCTGGTGGTTTCCAGCTGACTGTCATGTGATCTTTGGTTATGTTGCTAATAACAGGAGGATCGCAGCGCCCGGGTGGGTCTGCAGAGATTGATCGAAAAGTTAATATGCCCTTCTAACAGGTAACCTTTAAAAAAAATAAAATGAAAAACTAGAGGAAAACATTCCTACCATATGGGTTCTTAGCAACTGCTGGTTCCGTGAAGATTGGATCCCCCACTCCATATTTATTCTCAGCACAAATTCGGAACTGATACTCATGGCCCTCTATAAGTTTCTCCACGCTGCAGCTGGTGATGGGCACAGTCGCCGAGACCTGTGCCCAGTTGGGTCTGCTTGTTTCACGTTTGTCAATAATATAGTTGGTGATTTCTGAGCCTCCGTCTTCAAGAGGAGGTTCCCAAGAAAGCATTGCACGATCTGCATACATTTTGTTGATTTTAACAGATGCTGGAGGACCTGGTTTATCTGAGAGAGAATAAGAAAGGCAAGTGAAGTCTTTCACTAACACATGTGAAATGGGGAATGAGTAGATTGGAGGTCTGGAGACCTGGCTGCAGTCTTTCTATTATCATTAAGTTCCTATATGACCTTCAAAGGTACATAGTTTTTCAGAGTCTTAATTTCCTTATATGTAAGCTTTGTAACTGGACTTCTAATGCTCTTTTCAGCTCTAAAATGCCATTGCCCTGTGATGAGAATAAGTCTCTCATTACAAAAGATACATCAGGGTATGTATCTTTTCTCACATAGGATTTTGTAAATTCTATTACATCACATTAACCAAAGTAGAACATCAAATTCTAAATAAGCACTTTAGTTACCTAACACTTTAAGCTTAATTGTGGCTGATTTGGAGCCGCTTGAATTTTCGGCAGTAATGGTATAGTCGCCTGAGTCCTTTCTGTTCACGCTGAACAGCTCCAGGGTGCACAGGTTCCGCTGCATGGCCATCTTTATGCCTTCTGATGGTTTCAGGAGTGTGCCCTCCTTCTTCCAAGAGACTGTTGGCATTGGTTTACCAAAAACAGTAGCATCCAGGCAAACATTAGTCCCAGCTTTCACGGTAAGCAAAGATTTCATAGCCACACTCAGGTCTATCCTGGGAGGAACTGGAAAGAGAGAAGATAAGGATTTTAATTTAAGCAAAGCGACATTGTATCATTCTTATTAATAAAAGTAGGAAATTCATAATGCTCAGTCTCTTTCAAGATGAGATTTTTACAAATAACATTTATTATAAAATAATATATTTAGGGGTGCCTGGGTGATTTTAGTCAGTTAAGCAGCTGACTCTTGATTTCAGCTCAGGTTGTGATCTTGGGGTCATGACATCAAGCACAGCATCAGGCTCCATGCTCAGGGAGGAGCCTGCTTGAGATTCTCTCTCTCTCTCCCCTTCCCCCACTTGTGCTCTTCCTCTCTCTCTTTCTCAATAAATAAAATCTTAAAATAATATAGGTTTAATGTAGAAGTTTGATAATGCTAAAAATATAAAGAAAAAATAAATATCTTCTGTAATTCCAACATCCTTAAATTTTCACTATTATCATTTGCTACATTTCCTTGTCACCTCTCTGTGCCCATGTATAGTTGAAATTATATAGTCCTCTTAGTTTTTGTGCCTATTTTTTTAGTTTAACATGTCAGTAAGATTCTCCATAATCATAATCTTTAGTTGTCTGTATACAAAGTACCTATCGTTTGACTTGGTTACCACTCCCCCCACCCCCGTGATGTATATTTAAATTAGGAAGAAGGGATCCCTGGGTGGCGCAGCGGTTTAGCGCCTGTCTTTGGCCCAGGGCGCGATCCTGGAGACCCGGGATCGAATCCCACATCAGGCTCCCGGTGCATGGAGCCTGCTTCTCCCTCTGCCTGTGTCTCTGCCTCTCTCTCTCTCTCTCTGTGACTATCATAAATAAATAAAAATTAAAAAAAAATTAAATTAGGAAGAATATACATTATAAGTACTTTCCACCTTTGCTTATAAGACTCAACAGAATCTTACCATTTTCTGCCTGGATGGTCACTGGATCAGAAGGTTCAGAGGGCTGGCTAATGTTTACTGCGGTCTTGGCAATTGCTCTAAACTGATACTGAGCATTTTCCTCTAAGCCAGTGACTGTGTACTCCTCCTGGGGAATCTGGTGAGGTGAGGTGTTGCACCGTACCCACTTATCACCAGGAAGTTTGCAAGCTTCTACAAAATAGCCAATAATTTTGCTGCCTCCATCGTGTTTTGGACGAGCCCAGATGAGGGACACAGTATTCTTGGAAATATCGATAACTTCAGGCTTTCCAGGAGGATCTAAAACCAGAAGAGGTATTTTCAGCATTTATCTTAACAGCAGAAGGTACGAACTTCCATATTTCACATTATAACCCAGAAATATTTAGAATAATCTTCAAAGACTCTAAGATTTAAATATGCTCCCATAACAAGCGCTAACACAAATTACTTACCAACTGGCATTCTTGCGGTTACGTATTCTGTTGGCTTGCTGGGTGGGCTGGATCCAGCTTTGTTTAGTGCATAGATTCTGAATGAATACTCAAGACCTTCTACAAGGCCGGCACAAGGATATTCCAGTGACCGGACAGGAGTATCATTAGCTTTCACCCAGAGCAAACTGTTTCTTTCTTTGCGTTCAATCAGATAACCGGTAATGGGACTCCCTCCATCGCTGTCTGGTCTGTCCCATGCCACAAATATGCAGTCTTTGTTGACTTTAGTGACTCGTGCATTCTTTGGTTCACTAGGAACACCTGGGGAGGAAGTCAAAGGAAATGTCAGGTGTTTTTCGTAAGTAACAGACTGGAAAGAAAACAATTTTTTTTTTCTCCCTGAAAGAAACCTTACCAAATGGGAACTTAGCTAGCATCTTTGGAGATGTGAGAGGCTCTGAAATGCCAAATCGATTTTCAGCACGGACTCGGAAGATATACTCCTGGCCTGGGATCAGTTTTCCAATCCTGCAGGAAGTTTTTGTCACCGAAGCTAGAGCTGTCACCCAATCACCTCGGCTCACGTCACATTTCTCTACTATGTAATTGGTGATGTTACTGCCTCCATCCTCCAGAGGGATGTGCCATGACAGGGAGCAAGCATCAGCGTCTATGTCAGAAATGTCAAATGGAGGCTGAGGGGGCCCAGGAGCATCTGCATAAACCAAGAGAAAGAAACATAAGAACAGGGATTTGAGAGGAAAAAATGCTTCTGATCTTCATATTTAGATAGCCATTTGTCTAATGTTTAACCTACCCATGACGATAATTTTGATTTTTTGAGTGTCTGTCCCGGAACTGTTCTCTGCAGTGAGGCTGTAGTAACCACTATCTTTCCTAGTAACATCTTTAATGATCAGGATTGAAGAAGTGTCTGCTTTGTGCACTGCCAGGTGGCTGGAAGTGACGACGTCATCTTCTCCTTTTTTCCATTTACAGACTGGATGGGGCTTTCCATACACGTGGGCTTCAACTCGGAGTTTCTTCCCAGCCTTAATAGTAATTTGCTCTGGCATAAGGATCTTTGGAGGCACTAAAAGCAAAATGAAAATTCATTACGTTTGAGGGGAGGTGAAATTTCCTCTGGTGGAGACCTATACTAGTGTTTCTTAAACGGTAGGTGGCAACCCATCAGTAGGTTGGAATTAATCTTTGCATTACAGCTAATATTTTTTTTTAAAGAGTAAGATTGAACCAAATAGAGAATATGAGTGTTCAGTCTCTATGTCAAAAGAAAAACTTTTATCACGTGTTACAATGAGACAGTGGCCACTTACACAGCTGTTCTTTGGCCTCATATACTCCTTCAGCTTCTCTTGGCAAACTGACTCCAACAGCATTTCTGGCCGCTACTCTAAATTTATACTTCTTTCCTTCCTTTAGGCCAGTGACGACCAGGCTGAGATCTTTTACCACTGAGTACTCTGTCCAGCGATCTGCAGGCTGTTCCTCTTCTCTGTAACTTATGATGTAGCCATCGATTTTAGCACCTCCATCACGCAGGGGAGGTAACCAGGCTAACGTAGCACTGTTCTTTGTCATTTCAGTAACTTCTAGTTTCCTTGGAGGATCCGGCTCACCTAGAAGAAAAATGTGATTTTGAAGAACTGTCCAGGTAAACTAATCAAATCCCTTTGTTACTACACCAAAATGTTTGAGTATGCCACTTGCTTTGAAGCATGTGGAAACTGTAGCTCAGTGTGGTGAAAGTGAATAGTAACAGGATGGGGCAGATTTAAAAAGTCTTTAATGAGTCAGTTAGATATTCATTTGTACTGTTTGGGTCTCTACAAATTAAAGCCCTTTTGGTGTGGTAGATTAAAATGTGTCCGTATCTTGACCTTGCTAAAGTAGGAGACTGGAGTTAAGAGGAGGAAAACGGATAGAACTTACACAGAGGATCTGATGCAAGCACTGGTTTGGGGACATCTGCTGGCACACCAGGGCCATACTCATTGACAGCAGTTACTCTGAAGTAGTACTCGTTCCCAGGGACGAGATTGGTGACTTGGCAGCTCGTTTTCTTGACTTCTGGGTTAACGGTCGACCACGTCTTTCTCTCTGCTTCACGCTTCTCCACGATATAATGTGTCACTTGGCTCCCACCATCATTCTCAGGAGGGGCCCAGGAAATGTGGCATGAGGTTTTTGTGACATCCGAAACTTTTAAATCAGTCACAGGTCCAGGAGTATCTGTGAAGAGCCACACCATCAGATACATGTGTCTCCTTGGCCTTATTATTAACTAATGTGTTTTTGAAGGAGAAGAAGGAACTCATTAGTCACCCACCTAATACTCTGACATTCACAAACACGGCCTTTTCTCCTGCTGGGTTCACAAGCGTCAAGGAATATTTTCCTGAGTCATCACGGGTAGAATTGGGGATGACAAGGAAGGCCATGGTGTCAACCAGATCAACTTGTCCTTTTCTGACCACGTTGTCAATACCCACTCTTCGCCATGTGACTTTAGGAGCTGGTCGTCCTCTCACTATGGCAAATAGTCGAATAGGGCATCCTGCTCTCACTGTGACCAGTTTCCTCATGCTGGCATCCAAATCAATCTCAGGAGGTTCTGCAAATGACATGAAAACCATTAGTTGACTTTTCAGAACATGAGAGAGTCATGTGAGAAGTGTAGAGTGAATGAGTCCCATGATAAAATAGGGTCTCACCTAGGATTTCTTTAGGTTTAATAGCATCCTTTAGTTCTGCAGGGCGCCCAATGCCAGCTTGGTTTTGGGCACACACCCTGAACTCATATTCCTGGTTTTCATCCAAGCTGGTAACAGTGAACTCCATGCGAACAAGTTGTGCTGCAGCATTACACCTTTTCCAGCCTTCGTCAGGTGATGTATCTTCTCGTTTTGGTCTCATTTCCACAACATAACCAATTATTGGTGCACCTCCATCATACACTGGTTTTCCCCATCCAAGAGTTATGGAACTTTTGGTTGTGTCAACCACTTTGAGATTGGTTGGTGGACCAGGTGGTTCTGAAAATAAATTACGTAAGAATGAATTTACCGGTCGTTAACTCCTACTAGTGATATTCCAATGTGTAGTTTTATGTAGTCCACTCTCAGTTAATCAAAGATAGGACATTCAATTTCTCCATCACTGAATCCTTATTTTCCTTCATAAAATTAGAATCTACCATTGTTTGTACATCTTAGGTGATTTGGTAAAAGATCTATGTAGAAAAATACCTGCTAAGGTAAAGTTTCAATGTCATGGATTTAACTTATTTATCTAATACCTCTGTTTTTGAGATTAAGATTTGGTGTGATATCAGAAAAAGCAAGAACATCATACCTATGGGGTCTTTTGCCACCACTGGCCTTGAGGGCAAGCTTGGTTCTCCGATTCCAATTTCATTTTCTGCCTTGACACGGAACTGATATTCATGTCCTGGGAGGAGGTTCTGTACTTTGAGACGTCTCTCAGGGATCGCACTCTTGTTAACAGGGACCCATCGTGTTGAATGCCTTTCCTTTTTCTCCAAAAAGTATCCTGTGATGGATTTTCCACCATCATATTCAGGTGGATTCCAAACCACAGTCATCTCTTCTTTGCTTACTTTGGTGACTTCTGGAGGATCCGGGCGACCAGGTCTGTCATATTTGGTTTTTGCAATGACCGGTTTACTTTCTGTTGGAGGCCCTGTGCCTATTTTATTTTCTGCACGGACTCTGAAAATATATTCATTTCCTTCTATGAGACGTGTTACTGTAGTACCAGGAGTTAAGACATTAGCAGAATAGGTGGACCAAACCATTCTCTTACTCTCACATTTCTCTAGAATATAATTTTGGATTTCACAGCCACCATCATCCTCTGGTGGATCCCAGCGAATAGTACACCGATCACTGGACACATCTGTAATTTTCAGATTTCTTACAGGACCAGGCTTATCTAAAACATTGACAGTGGCATAGGCCACAAAACTGCCAGCCGTGTTAGTCGCTGTAATCACGTATTTACCACCATCGCTTCGCTTTGCTTTAGTAAGAGAGAATTTGGATGAATCAGCGCTGGTATCAATCTTGACCCTTGGTGATCTTGTTAAGTCTGTCGCGTCTTTGTCTTTGGTCCATAAAACTTCTGGGAATGGTTTGCCTCTAACACCTGCCTCCAGTCTAATGGTGTCCCCTGCTTTGACTGTTAGCACACCGCTTAACTTCAGATCAAGTACTGGTTTCTGTAGGTCTTCCTTCACAACAACTTCCTCTGTCTTCACCCAGTCACTTTCCCCACCTTCATTCTTTGTTTGCACTCTGAACTCATAAATCTGGTTTTCAACACATTTGTCAACCATGTAATGGGTTTCTTTAATGCTTCCTTTATGCACTCTTTCCCAGTCATCAGAGCCCTTCAGCCTCCTCTCAACATGATAGGACAGATTTGGGCTACCACCATCATAATCGGGCCGCCGCCACTTGAGATAGACAAACGTCTTTCCTTTATCCGCGATGTGAAGGTTTTCAGGCTCACCTGGCCTATCAATAGGGTTAATGGCCAGGAATTGGAGTTTTCGTTTCAATGGTTGGTCCAACACCTACTTTATTCTCTGCACAAACTCGGAAATAGTATTCATTGTTGGCTAAGAGGTTGGCCTTAATTAATCGCTTAGTGGCATCTGAGGCAACAATTGACCAGCCTTTCTGGTTTGGTTTGCGATATTCCACTATGAAATTTGTTATTTCTGAGCCACCATTATCTAGTGGGTTTTCCCAAGAAATTGTGCAGTTCTCTTTGGTAACATTGCTAACCCTTAAGTTCTGGCAAGGCCCAGGTCTGTCAAGAACATTAACAATGGTGAAACCTTGGGCATGCCCACTGCTATTCTTAGCTGAGATAATATATTTGCCATGATCAGCTCTAACAGCTTCTTTAATTTGTAACTCAACACGAGGTAGGTCTTGAATTATGTCAACCCGCTTTTCTCGGACCAATACTTTGCCTTCCTTGGACCAAGTTATGTCTGGATCAGGTCTGCCTCTGACTCGAGCAAGAATGCGGATAGTTTGGCCCACCCTAACGGTAATAACATCACGACAAGTAACATCAAGTTCTACTTCTGGAGGATGAAGGATGTCTTTTGCAATCACAGATTCTGCTAGTTCTCTTGGCTCTCCCTCCCCCACAATATTAGCTGCTTTTATACGGAATCTGTACTCATTTCCTTCAATTAGTCCAGGTACCCTAAAGGCACACTGCCTAATGAGTTCATCTTTATTAATCCTATTCCACTGTGTGGTACCAGGCTTCTGACATTCCACTACGTAGCCTAGAATGGGGCTGCCACCATCACTGAGAGGCTTTGTCCACACCAAGTCAGCTGTTTCTTTGGTCTTGTCTTTCAGTTTAGGATTAATAGGTGGTCCGGGTGGTTTGATGGGCCGGCAAGCTTTTATTGGGTCAGAACTTGGGGATGGATTGCTTAGTCCTGCAAGATTTTCAGCAAAAACCCTAAATTCATATGTGTTTCCCTCATACAGTCCAGTCACTCTAAACTTCAGGTCAGCAATAGGTGTTTTGTTGACTCTCACCCATTTGCCAGTTATTTCTCGACGCTCCACATAGTAACCAGTTATTGGACTGCCACCATCAGACTTTGGCAGAGTCCAAGACACCGTTGCAGCGTTTTCAGTAATGTCAGTAACTACCGGCTTCCCAGGAGGAGATGGAGGACTGAACTTATGTTTAGCAACAGTAGGCGTGGAGTCAAGGGGAGGACCAACACCCATCTTATTCTCTGCTCTGACTCGGAAAATATATTCGCAGCCTTTTTGCAGATGTGGAATTTTCAGCTTTGTCTTACTGCTTCCTGATGAAACAACACCCCATGTGTCTTTCCTTGTGTCTTGTTTCTCAACAATATAATTTATCACAGGGCTTCCCCCGTCATCCTTAGGTGGCTGCCACGAGATAGTCATGTACTCAGGGGTAACATCCAGAATATTAATAGGGCCTGTTGGTGGACCAGGAACATCAAGAACAGTAAGATGTACCGCTACTGTTTTGCTGCCAGCTGCATTGGAAACTGTGATTTGATATTCCCCAGTATCTCTCCGTAAGCAGTTCTTAATGGTAAGCACTGATGAGAAGCTGTCCGTTTCAACTGTGTAGTGTTCATCTGTTTTAATCTCAGTGCCATCAGTTGTCCACTTTGCAGTGGGAACGGGTACACCTCTTATGATGGCAGGGAACCTGACAGTGGTTCCAGCTTTTACCACGAGGCCTTCAATCAATTTCACATCCAGCTCCACAGACGGAGGCACTGGAAAGTGAACATGAGATAAAATTAGATTTTTGGTTTTCCACAATCTGAACATTCCCAACATGACTTTAAAAAAGGAATAAAAACGCCAGTCCAAAAGTTACCTAGCTTTTCTTGACATTCTATTGGGATAGTTGTGTCAGGGAGACCAAGACCCACAATATTTTCAGCTTTTACACGGAATCTATAGGTCTTTCCTTGTTGCAGTCCAGTAACAACACACTCTAAGTTTGTCACAGTCTTGAACTTAATCCAGTCTTCGGTGCCCTCTTCTTGGTATTCCACCAAATAGCCAGTGATCGGGGAGCCACCATCACGATCGGGCTTATTCCAAACAAGGGAGACTTCAGTCTTGTCGACATCTACATGGTGTAAGTCTTTGGGTGGCCCTGGGGGATCTTTTCAAAAGAAGAAGTTATGATAAATGAATAATATTCTCAAAGACTGTCAGAGAAAACTTTTGTATCCAGAGAAAGCAACTTACGTAGAGGATCCAGAGCCTTGATGGGTTTGGGTGTTTCAACAAAAGGACCACGTCCGTACTGGTTTTCGGCAGCTACTCGGAAGAGATATTGATTGCCTTCATTAAGGTGTTTAGCTAAGTGACTCTTTTTCTTCGAAGTAGTTGAAAGAGGTGACCACTGGGCACTGGCAACATCTCTCCTCTCAACCACATAATTTGTAATAACAGAACCACCATCATCTAGTGGTTCCTTCCAAGTAAGGTAACAAGAATCTTTCCTAATTTCACTGACTTCCAGATCTCTAGGTGGCCCCGGCTTATCTGAAAGTGTTAAATAATGAAGTTATAATAAGTCATTTAATCCAGGTAACAGCTCAAAATGTATCAAAACTTATGTATTTCATGTAATAACATATTAAAAATAAGTATGAAAGTTTGTACCTAGCACGAGTACTTTCACTGAGACAGTTTTCGAGCCAGCTGGATTCTCCACAGTTAAAGAATAAATTCCACCATCTTCATGGGCAGCATTACGAATTTCAAGCTTGCTACCAACCGGAGTAACATCAATTCTTGCTTTAGTTGGAGCCTCTCTGTCTCCTTTTTTCCAAGTTACTTTCGGGAATGGCACGCCTTTGATGACGGCACTAAGTCTTAGAGTGTCACCAACCCTTATGTGTTGTTCTCTTGCCATGTTGGCATCAAGAATCAACTCAGGGGGTTCTAGAATAAAGCAAATAGTGCTTTCAGATTTGATTTGTTAATGTATTTTACAATGTAGCTTACACAATGAGACACCTATCTTTTTCGCTATTACAGCTGAGAAGATTTTACTCACCAAGTCTGTCTTTTACGAGCACTGGCTCGGGAACATGAGCTGGATCCGATTCACCCGCTTCGTTGACTGCCATTACTCTGAACTTATAGGTCTGACCATCCCGAAGGCCAGTGACTTTATATTTAGTTTCAGGACATGACTCGGGAGTGTGATTGGCTCTCTTCCACTCTTCATCTCCAACTTTCTGGTACTCAACAATATAACCCAGAATCTTGCTCCCACCATCATGACGTGGTGGCTGCCAAGTTAGATCAACTGAATTACATGTTGTATCAATTGCTTCAGGATTGACGGGTGGACTTGGTTTAGCTATGTAATAAAAGAAGAAACAAAAAGGAGTTAGAATATAGCCGAAAATAAAGTTGGATAATGTGAAAACTGAATGAATGCTTTAATATTTTACCAATTGGATCTTTAGCAAAGACTGGCTTGGATGGAGGGCTGGGATCTCCAATACCGATTTCATTTTCTGCAGAAACCCGGAATTCATATTGACACCCTTCTAGAAGATCAGGAACCCTGAACTTAGTGTATGGATGGATGGGCTCTCTGGTAACTCTAGCCCATCGTTTAGACATAGTTTCCCTCTTTTCCAGGATGTAGTTTGTGATGGGCTTTCCTCCATCATTTGGTTTGTTCCAGGTTACTAATGCAGAGTCTTTGGTAACTTCGGTAACAATTGGCTGGTCAGGTGCATCAGGAACCCCTACAACAAACATTAGTAGAGTGTGTTAGAAATGTAATTTTTCCTATGAACGACATTAAACACTGAATCACTAAAAAGAAATGTAATGCATACTGAAACGATCTCTCGCTTTCATTGAATCAGACACCAGAGGATCACTTATTCCATACAGATTTTCAGCATGGATCCGGAAAATATAATCCTTTCCTTCAAGAAGTTTAGAAACTTTGCATGTTGTTTTAGCACTTGCAGATGTCACAGGCATCCAAATGTCTTTGCCCACCTCCTTCTTCTCAATAATGTAATTGGTAATTTCACTGCCTCCATCATCTAAAGGTGGCTTCCAAGAGATAACCATGTAATCTTTGGTCACTTCATCAAAAATAACCGGTCCTACTGGTGGTCCAGGACGGTCTGCAGAAAAAAAAAAAAAAAAAAATCACAGCCCAAGATGTTATTTCCACTTCTGCTTTGGAAAGAACGGAGTATCTATTCTTTTTGCTAAATGATACTTACCAACAACATTGACTTGACAGAAACCTTTCCTAGAGCCTGTAGTGTTCTCCACAACCACACAGTATTTGCCAGAATCTGAACGTTTGGCCTTGATCTTCTCCAGGGCAAGTGTCGTTGGAGTGGTCTTTATGTGAGTGCGATCATCTTCTAGCACGTCAGCTTCATCTTTGAACCAAGAAACTTTTGGTTTTGGTTTGCCTGAGTAACGGCCAGTGAGGGCAAAAGCTTCACCAACCCGAATCGTGATCTTGTCTCTGAAGTCGAGGTCAAGCGTTGGAGGAGCTAAAATTTTAATTATAAAGGCAAGTCAGTTTTACTCGTGTCTTATGGTAAATCTATAAGCGTACAAGTTTTCAAAGTATGAATTGCATCAGCCACATACCCAGGTCATCCTTGCAAGTGATTGGCTTGGTACAAAACGATGGTTTGCCTTGTCCAACAATATTCACGGCGCTGACACGGTACTCATAGGTATCACCTTCTTTCAAGCCTTTAACAGTGTATTTCCTGCTAAGCAAGTTGTCCTTTGTAACTTTGTGGAACTTCTCAGTTCCAATGAGACGGCTTTCTAGGACATAGTTAATAATTTCTGATCCACCATCATATTTAGGAGGGTTCCAAGTCAAAGTAACGGAATCTTTAGTAACTTCTTTGACTTCCAGGTCTTCAGGACGCTCTGGTACAGCTGCAAGTAAAATACAGAATTACAATGAAAAAAGTATCATGTTAAAAAGTAGTACATGATAATAAATAGTGAATGATACTTTTTGAAGATTGCACTTAAACATTAAATTATTTGCTTTGATAAGTAGTAGAAGGCTCTCATCATAGAACTTAGTCTAATTTCTGATAGATAAGCAAATAGAGGTTCGTTGAGGCCAAATAATTTAAGTTCTCCAGAGTTAGTAGTTTTAGAGTTAGGAAAATATGTCATATTTATGCCATTGAGTGGGAACTTAAAAATGTGTAGTATATATGGAAGGATTTGAAAAATCCTATATTCCCATAATGTCTTTCACAATCACATTCAAATACTACCAACATCAGGTATTGAGCATTTGTCTACTGAATGCTTGTCAAAGGAATGAAACGTTTGGCATCTATGCACCTATTTTGTCACCATACTCTTTTATTAAATGATGAAATTGTTTCAACTTGCACTTACTTATTGGATCTCTGATTACGAGTGCAGTTGGTGTCTCAGTAAATGGGCCTATGCCAACACTATTTTCTGCTGCAATTCGGAAAAAGTAGGCTTTCCCTTGAATGAGACCCTGGACAGTAGCATTTTGTCGGGTAACTGTATATGTCACAGGGGTCCATGCTCTGCGGTCAGATTCGCGCTTTTCAATGACATAATTGGTGATTGGAGAGCCTCCATCATCTTCTGGAGAAAACCATGTCAGTTTGCAGGAGTCATTGGTTAGGTTGTGAGCCTGGAATGGTATTCCAACAGGACCTGGCACATCTGGAAATAAGAAGAAACAATTTCTAGTTGTTTGTTTTCAATGAATAACAGGGCTCAATATTTGTTACCCTCTGTTTTTAAAAATGAGACAAAAATATAAGATTTTGTGTCTGTTTTTTTCTCCCCATCGTCATCTATATTCAACCATGTTTTTAAATGAAGTATGTTTATAATAATTACTGTTTGCCACTGCTTTAGTAGAAGCTAAAGGAGTAGTAATGTGTGTATGTATAATTAACGTGTATATTTATACATTTACGTATATAGGTGGTTTTTTTTTTTTTTGTAATTTGTAAATCAGATAGGAGGGGGCTGCTGGAAGGAGGAGACAGGACAAGGGGTGAGGGGTGGCATGGCTACTTTTTGTGTCTAGTTTACTCTCCAGAAGGGACAGGGGGAGAGAGTTTTTCTAGGTGACTAGCGAATCAATAAGCAGCACAGGGGTTCCCAAATCTCAGAGGGAACTTTGGGAGGGTTAGCATTTAACCTTGAAAGTGTACCGATTCTTAAGTTAAAACAAAGTGTGTTTAGAAGCTTGAAAGTAGGGATCCCTGGGTGGCGCAGCGGTTTGGCGCCTGCCTTTGGCCCGGGGCACGATCCTGGAGACCCGGGATCGAATCCCACGTCGGGCTCCCAGTGCATGGAGCCTGCTTCTCCCTCTGCCTGTGTCTCTGCCTCTCTCTCTCTCTCTGTGACTATCATAAATAAATAAAAGTTAAAAAAAAAAAATTAAAAAAAAAAAAAAAAAAAAAAGAAGCTTGAAAGTAACCTAAAAGCTTGTGGGACTGTTGGCTCAATGAGATCTTTTTCCTCATGCCATTTTCATTTTAATGAAAACATAACAAATTTATATAGCATTATAGTTATGTTCAATAGAGAACCAGTTATTTTCACATAACAACTCCTTGTTTGGAGTATGGTTGGGCTTAGAGATGTGCTGAGAGAAAAATCTGAGTGGGCTGGCTTTACTTTTTGAGCAAATCACTGGAATAGAGCAGCCATCAAGAGGCATGAAAAAGCCTTGCAGAGTTTACCTCTGTATTCAGTGACTAGAAATGCAATATTTATAACTGAATGTGACTATTTCAATTAGAATACTGAAACCCTTCACAGAGATTTTTGCCTTATTATGAAAATTAGCAAATAAGAATTGATCAATCTTAGCAAATGATTAGGTATTCACGTACATTTGCAGGAAAGTTTCAAGAAAACTATATAAAACATAGTAAGTGCTTATGGTGGCATGTTATATAAAAGGCAATATAAAAACTTGTTATAAAGAACTGTTTTTATATAGCATAAAAACATGACTTTTTAATGTCATATAAAAAGGCAACATAAAAAAACTGTATAGGAGTACAACAATATAAAATATGTATAGGACAAAAAACCCAGGAGGAAATATTTTTAAATGCAAATAGTGGTCAGTGGGATTGTGGATGATTTTTCTTATTTTCCAAAATATTTGTAATAGTTTTATTATAACATAGCTTTGCTTGTAGATGAAGTAAAAATGTTATTTTTAAAAGCTGCATGGACAAATTAAAGGTATTTACCTAATACATCAACGATAATTGTCTTCTTTCTTTCTCCTCCTGCATTCTTGGCGAGAAGAGAATAGACCCCTTGGTGGCTCCTCTGGCAATTCTTGATGACCATGGAGGAGCTAATGGCTGTGGTCTCAATGGTAGCTTCCTGAGGTAAAGCTCTCTCATTCATGTTCCAGGTGACAGTTGGAGGAGGTTTTCCGGACACATAGGCGATGATCCGGATCACCCCTCCAGCATGGACCACAATTCTGTCTCTGACACTGGCATCTAGCTGAAGGTCAGGTGACACTGGAACACAATTGAAAATTACAGATGTGATTTTCACGGCCAATCCAAAACACAAATGTTGATAAAATAATAGAAGTGTAAATAATTACCAATTCTGTCCTTCATTTCAATGACATCTGTCACTTCTCCAGGTTCTCCAATGCCAGCAATGTTGACTGCTCTAACTCTGAATTTGTAGAAAGCTCCTTCTTTTAACCCTGTCACAACAAGCTTTGTTCCTCTCACTTCTTTATCTTTACCCTAGAGAAGGATCACATGCATTCAGTTCTTTGTAGCTTCTTATTTTAATGGCTTTCTGAAGTATAGCCAACAGCATATTTAACTACTTCGGGAAAATTGTTGCCAATTTAAGTTTTGGGGATCAGATATTACAGGGAAACCCTGAATGAAATGTCTTGCCAGGAACTGTATTTTACTAATGACAATATAACTTTTGATTAAATTTCTGCTTTTTTCTCATTTCTTAATAAAAAATACAAATAGAAATTAATGGGATTCAGAATAACTGCTACACTTTTAGTTTATTCATAATATATTTCCAGAATGCCAAGTGTTAGTCACCTGTTCCCATTCTTCTTTTCCTTCTTCTTTATATTCAACAATGTATCCAGTTACTTTGGATCCACCATCTTTCAGTGGCGGAGACCACTCTAAATCCACAGATGATTTAGTCCAGTCCGTGACTTTGGGAATTGGAGGACCAGGAGGGGCTGGAAAGAACCAGTATATATTAGTATTCTTGACTTCTCCATGGCACTTTGGGGGGTGGGGAAGAAATGGTTTCATGGCTTACCAATTGGATCCCTAGCAGTCACTGGGTCTGATGGCAGACTTGCTGGACCCACACCAGCAGCGTTGATTGCATACACACGGAATTGATAATCAGAGCCTTCAATAAGACCCGTCACCTTATAAGAAACACCCAAAGTCATGGCTTTGATAGGATCTCGGTTAACTCTCTTCCATCTCTTTGAAGTGGTGTCTTTCATTTCTAGCCAGTATCCTGTTACAGGAGAGCCTCCATCATATTCTGGCTCTTCCCAGTTGACAGTCATGGAGTTGCGAGTCACACTGCTAACTGTGGGTTTATCTGGTGGTCCAGGGACAGCTATGAAAAAGAAATCATGTTGATTTATAAGAAATTATGAAAAACAACAGATAAGAGTGATTTTATACGTAAAACACGCCCTACTTACAGAATAGGTTTCTTGCTGTTTCAGGTTCACTGTCAAGAGGCTCCCCAACACCAAATTTATTCTGGGCCATGATTCGGAATACATATTCATGGCCTTCTAGCAATTTGGGAATTGTGTACGTGCACTCTTTAGGTTCACTGGAGACATGCACCCATGTCTTCCTGTTAGCTTCTCTCTTCTCAATTACATAGTTTGTAATCTTAGACCCACCATCATCTAGAGGTGGAAGCCAAGATAATGTCATTTGATCTGCTGAAATATTTTCAAACTTTATTGGTCCCACTGGAGGGCCAGGACGACCTAAAATGGTTGAAGAAAGGGAAAAAAAATTAGAAGGATGATTTTAAAGCCAAATAGTATATTTAGGAACAGAGAGACATGTAGTTTTAGAAAGCCATGCTGTGTTTACCGAGGACATTCAGTCTCATCTCCTTCGATGCCGTTCCCAGATTATTCACAGCTGTGATGGTATATAAGCCAGTGTCACTCCTGCGAGACTGTGGAATAACTAACGTGCAGGTATCATCCACTACCAGTTTGTTGACGTGGGTGTCATAGACAACAGGTTCTTTCTTATCAGGCTTCCTTGGAGGCGCTTTAAACCAGGTGAGTGTCGGGAATGGCATACCCTTAATTTTGGCCACAATGTTAACATCTGTTCCTTCTTCAACCTCCATGAATTCTTTTAGCTCAATTGAAGGTGGGCCTAGATTATTAAAAAAAAATGGTGGTCACTAGGGACAGAAAGTAGAATTTATAGCACCTACAAAGCTATTTGCATCTCCTATAGGCAGGCTGTGTAGCCCAATATGAAGAATGGATTTGACTTCAACTGATTTATACCAGCTTGGAGAGCAGGTACATGTAGTCATCATGCTTTAGTGGACCTACACGTGGCTATGTATCAGCTATTGCCTCTCTCTCACCTGGTGTTACTATGAGTGTAGATCCTGAAAAGGGGGCAGAGAGAAGTGGAGATTATAGTAGCTTAGGCTTAGGAATTCTTTCATGATAGTCCCTTTAATATGTATGCATATTCCCTTAAATATGCAGAGTTATGAGAGGACTTACTATTTTTATTCTGAGAGGGACTCCCTTTTTTAAGAAATATAACTGCTAGTAGAGGCAAAGCAATTTTCCATGAATCTAGTAGAAGAATATGCAAAGAGGGTAGTGATTACAACCCCCTCCAGATTTTAGAAGAACGATCCGAACACACACACAGCAGTAGGGATGGTAACAATCACGGAGGAAGAATTATTACCATATTTGCCTATTCATGTTTATCTATTAAAACGGATGTATCTTTTCCTTAAATAGAGAAAAGGAAACTTGATTGTGAAGATAAATGGGTCTCAGCAGTTGCTGAGCAAATAACTGTTTACTCTCTTCCCCTTTCTGAGGATCATGCGGAAAATTACAGTGAGGAAATTCCAAACAGCATCTCTTCCAAATAAGGGAAAGGTCACATGTAAGGAAATGTGTTAATTCTGCAGAAGTTGAAGGAATGAGTGGTTAATATGCTCAACTCACAGTAGCCTCCTGACATACAGATATTTCTCTTTTTATTTTGGGCTAATATTAAATTTGTACGAAGGCACTCATAAAGGGGACCATCTCTGTTAATATGTTGGTACTTACACGTCTGGTCTTTGACAGTCACGGGGCCAACAGTGGCTGAAGGTTTGCTGACTCCTGCAGCATTGACAGCCTTGACCCTGAATTCGTATTCCCCACCCTCTATGAGGTCTTCAACAGTAAATTCCAGTTCTTCTACGTCACGCTTGTTGCACTGTTTCCACGCTTCTTTCTTTGTCCCAGTCGGGTCCCATGCAAGGCACTCAACAATATAGTGGGTGACAGGGGAGCCCCCATCATTCTTTGGGGGTTTCCATGATAGGTGTACTGTGTTCTTTGTTATGAGACCGATCTTGAGTTTAATAGGGGGGTCAGGAGGATCTTTAAAAATAGGAAAAGAAGTATTAGGTATTGTTTAAAATTATATAGTTCAAATTTGAGAAACTATTTTAATCTCAGATGAAGACACTTACATATTGGATCTCTGGCCGTGGTCCTCTGAATGGTTTCTACGGGTGGACCAATACCAAAACGGTTTTCTGCACGCACCCGGAAGAAATATTGCTGTTCAGAGATGAGATCAGGAACCACAAATGAGGTGCTTCCACAGTTTGGATTGACTTTAGTCCAGGCTTTTCCATCAATAGTCTTTTTCTCTATAACATAGCCCTTGATCCTGTCTCCTCCATCATCATCTGGCATCTTCCATGTGAGTCTGCAACTACCCCTTGTGATGTCACTGACTTTCAGATCTTTGGGCGGCCCTGGTACATCTGTTGGATGCAAATCACAATATAAGGAATGTCACTTTGTTTAAAGTAATTGGTTCTTATTCTATGGTCACTTTTATTTTATTTTATTTTTTAAAGATTTGTTTATTTATTTGTGATAGAGAGAGGGAGGAGGGAGAAGCAGGCTCCATGCGGGGAGCCCCACGTAGGACTTGATCCCGGGACTCCAGCATCACGCCCTGGACCAAAGGTAGGCACCAAACTGCTGAGCCACCCAGGGATCCCCTCTATGGTCACTTTTAAAGTTTTTCTTACCCATGACTTTAACTCTACAATTCGCTGTCTTCTGTCCTGCTTTATTCTTGGCTGTGATGCTGTATTTGCCTGAATGAGATCGTTTGCATTCCGGAATAATAATGACCGATGAGTTTTCAGCAGTCTCCACCTATACAAAGAAAATAGTAGTCATACATCAGATGAAATAAAAGCAGTACTGCAGTCCACTATATCTAAATTGCTTTCTTCTTACCTGTGCATCCTCAGGTACATCATGAACTCCATCCTGTTAGAAAAGAAGATAGTTGCATTGTAAATATACCTTAGAGTGATTCAGTGGGAGACACAGAAAATTAAATATATATATTTTTTTACCTTCACTGCCTTCTTTGCCTTTCCATCAAATTCCCAAGATGATTTTGGTGTTGGGCGTCCCTTGATGACAGCAGGAATCCTAATTTGGGAGCCAGCTTGACAAACCAGAGAGTCTTGTGCTCCAATGTCAATAAAAACTTCTGGTGGCTCTGTAATACCATGAATAACATAACAGGATTTAGCTTACCTTTTTCAAAAAAGTAATTGACATATCTTCAGCAAGTTACTTACGTAATCAGATCAACTGAACACAAATGCAATGAAGGACTACTACCTTGAATATCAGTGGCAAGAATCTCTCCAGTTGTATCACTTGGTTCAGATTCACCAGCTTCATTGACAGCTTTCACTCTGAATCTGTACTTCCTGAGTTCTTTCAGGTTTGGCACCACACATTCACAGGTAGTCAGTAGTTTGTCGGGCTCATTTACTTTTTTCCAGTCAGTACTACCTTCTTCTTGCATTTCTACAATGTATCCTTTGATTGGACTGCCACCATCTTTGGCTGGAGGTTTCCATGCCAGTGAGATGCTGGACTTTGTTTTATCTTTGACCTCTGGGCAAGAGGGTGGCCCAGGTGGATCTAATAAGAAAAAAAAAAAAAAAGTATATCAAATTGTGAAGCCAATGGAATGCTAGATTTAATCTACTAAATACTAAAATAGGGACTCCAAAATAACAAATTACCTTCTAGAGAAGAGAATATAAGAAATAATCTCTTTTTATTTAGCATTAACGTGAAAAGAAAGCAAGCAACTAACTGGGATTAAAAAGACTACAAAATCTTTAGATCTGTATTCTGTTATACACAATTGGTGAAAAGCTATTTTAATTTTAAGATCCCTTTGAAGAGACTGCAAAATTTAATTTACTTTAAAATAAAAAAAATTATTTCATCATTGGTTGGTAAACGTCTGAACACAAAATAATTGTATGCCCTGTAGGGACGAGGTTGATGTCTATAATAATTACTTAACAATCTTTTACATTTCTGACAGTGCTTCACAATTATAGAAAGTCTTTTTAACCCTGGCTCTTCCTCTCTAGTGCGTAGTACTATTCCTTGTACATAGCACATGTTCAATACTAGCTTGCTGAATGAATGAATATTGCATTTTATATATATGCTCCATATAAAGAACTTAGATTATTTTAAATCTTCTTCTTAACAAATAGCTGAATTTTTTTTCCTACAGAGAATCTCTATCAGATATATAGCAAATATAATTAATCATTAAGGCCCTGGTATTTTATTTTTTGAATTGATCTGTTAAATAGATCTTTCAGAAGAATTTTCTTTCTTTTCTTTGACCTCATGGACTGTGCTTTAGAATCTTGTATCTTTGATCAATATATATTATTGAAAAGTTAACATTTTACTTTTGGTTGAACTCCAGCTACAGGGTCTGTTTAGAGATGGAGATAATTTCCATTGTGTCTAATGGGATAGGAGTTTATTTAAGGTATGGGAGCAGAGAGGAGCTTATAGTCCAGGGTCTTTATCATGAGTAATCATAAGTGATTACTCATAAATACTAGGCTTAAATCAACAACTTAAAAACTATATGCTTTTATGTATGTGTGTGTAGTATATATATGTATATATATGTATATGCACATAAATGTACTTCTGATACTTTAAGTATGGAATTTTTACTTTAATAAGTAATTTGGCATAGAAAAATACAAGAAATCTAAGAGCAGAATTATCCCTTTAGTGGTTTTGCTCTTTGTAAACTCCAGAAATGGGAGTGTACTTACAGATAGGATCTCCTGCAACAGCTGGATCTGATGGTTCACTGGGAGGGCCAACTCCTGCGGCATTTATTGCCATTGCTCTGAACTGGTATTTAACACCTTCAGTCAAGCGGGGAACGTTAAATTCCACGCCTTTCAATCCCACTTTGGTTATCGGTGCTCGGCTAACACGTGACCAGTAGGCACCTCCCTCTTCTCTCTTCTCCAGCCAGTAGCCAGTAATTGGAGAACCGCCGTTGTCCAGAGGAGGAGTCCAGCTCACTAGCATCGACCCTTTTGTGCGCTCCAGAACTTTTGGTTTTCCTGGAGGTCCAGGAGGGCGGAAGGGATCTTGAATGACCACTTTATCTGATTTGCACTCATCACTGATTCCATATTTATTCACTGCCCTAACTCGGAACTCGTACTGACCATTGGGGATAAGTTTCCAGACCTAGAAATCAGATGAATAATGATTTCTTAAAAACAACATACTTAATGTTGATTTTACTATTTTAAAATTCAAGTTATTTTGGTAAGCAAGATTATGAAAATCTATAAAATCAAGTAAATATATAGTTTGAAAATACATAGACTCAAATGTGAAGAAAGCATTTAAAAATAAGAATATGTGTCTCTTGTACCTAGTAGTGGATCTCTCAAATAAAAGAGAATTGGCTTACCAAATAGTATTTACTGAGTGGCCTAATGTGCATGGTGCTAAAAATTACAATAAATCTTTTCATGTGCAGTTTTGAGTTTAATCATTAAATTCTAAGGTTTTGCCAGAAGGGTGTTAATTTAGGGTCATGTCTTTTTAATGGGTACAAGAAAATATTTAGTTTACCCCATATCTCTTCTCTACAGCAGTGTTGGTGACTTCCTCCCATTCACTTTTCTTCCTGCTTGCATCACGTTTGTCAATGATATAATGGGTGATTTCACTGCCACCGTTGTCTAGAGGGGCATCCCATGTCAAGTAGCAGGATTCAGCTTTAATGTCAGTAACAGCAAGATTTCTTGGTGGTGATGGACGATCTGGAAAGGAACCAAGAGAGGAGAATGGGAATGAGAAGACAATTCTTAAAGAATTCTTAAAATTCTCTTAAATGAGAAGACAATTCAAAAGAAGACCTTGGGCTTCATTTTGATCTGAGAAAACAGGTCCCTTACCATATACTTCCACATGAACGTTTCGGAACACTGAGCCCAGGCGATTGGAAGCAGTAACCGTGTAAGTGCCTTTGTCTTCCCGCACTGCTTTGGGAATGATAAGCTCCGTCTTTGCCTCACTCCGGGATACTTCTTCCTTAGTTATCTTAAGTGCATCGGTGGGCTTTTCGATCACAGTTTCATTCTTGGACCACTCAATCTTAGGCATTGGAAGGCCTGTCACATCTGCAGGGATGTTAACGGGCTCTCCCGCCTTAACTTTGATAGTGTCTCCTCGAACAGACAGGCGCAACTTAATAGTTGGAGGCACTGCAATAAGAAGGGAAAGGAAGAGAAAAACAAAAAAACCATAAGGGATGTTTGCTCAACCTCTAAGATAAAGGCAGCACATCAAGTGCCCTAAAATCATGCTCAGATTGCACACCTTCATCATCTTGTATGACCACATTCAGAGGCAGGGATGGTTCACTTTCGCCAATTTCGTTGACAGCTTTGACACGGAATTCATACATTTGGTGCTCATCAAGATCTTCAACCAGAAAAGATGTGGTTGGGCAGAGTCGTTTGTTAACTCTTTCAAAGTCAGGTTTGTCGTGACGCCGTTTTTCAATGATATAGCCTTGGATGGGGCTGCCACCGTTACTGCGGGGCTCTTTCCAGTCAAGGGTAATAGTGGACTTCGTCCTCTCTGTGTATGTGAGCCTCTCAGGAGACGTGGGAGGACCTTTAACCAGAGGCAAATTGAAATGACAAGCATCAAGTTAAATATTCGCATAAGAAATAGTATTTCACTTTAAATTAATTATGTGAAAATCAGGTTTCTGTTTGGCATAATAACCTTACATCCATCTTTAAAATCCTTCTAAAAATATATCAGTTACCTGAACTATAGGCATTCATAATAGGCAGACTTTCTTAGCAAACTTTACAGCCTAAATTGTTGATTAAAAATAAATTGAAGGGCAATATGCTTTTGTTATCTTCAGCATTTTCTGTCTTTTACACATCTGTCACTGGGAAAGTTTCTAATCCTGATGAAGTGGAAGAGACAGTCTGTGGAGTTTTGCTTTGGATGACCAGCTGAGATCAAAGTGTTTCCATTATTAACAGACAGCAGATATGTCTACTGAACACGCTTTGAACCAAGTTGCCTCCAAGTGTGGGTTTAAAATGGAGTGGAAAGAGAATTTACGTAATGCTGCTGTAGTTTTGTGCCCCAAAGGACAAAACAAAGAATACATCTGAATGCTCAAACAACACCTAATTCTTTCCTGTTGACTATTATTGCAACCAGAAGCAGAGCTTTGTGGTGGAAGCTCAGCTCTCTTCTAATACCTCTGGTACAACTTGAGCTCCAGTGGACATTTTTGAGATGAGCTATCATAGTGAAGATAGAATTTTCTTTTTTTGGTTGGTAGGGAGGTGGTGGTGGAAGACGAATAGCGCCTCTGTCTTTTGGTGAAATGGGTCATCCTCATAGATTTTTGCTTTCTTGGATGGGATGTTAGTATGCATTTATAAGGGTGTGCAGTTTGAGGGTTTCACATTTGTTCATTTTGCTTATGGAGATTTCCTTTGGTTGGATTTCTGTTCTTTTGAGAGCTAAAGGAAGACTGAGGCATTTATCATAAGGCTGTCATCTATTCTGTAATCTTTTAAAAATAATGAACTCCATTTAATTACTTCGGTATTAAATGAATTACTCCAGTGTATTCTATTGCAGAGAGATTCAGGTTTTTCAGTACACAAAACCATACATGGATTTGTGCAAAAATTACATTGAAATGATAGCAAATATGGTACTCTTATTAAAGTTGCTAGTAGTTATTTGTTTTACTTTTCTTATCACTCTCTAGCTATAGATCATTGGACTGTTGGGAGTTTGAAGCCATAAGGCTCAATAAATAAATGACAGAGCTAGAAGCAAACAATGAAAACCGCTTTTACCTAGTGGATCAACTGCAAGAATTGGTCCTATTTCAACAGGAGGGCCACAGCCAAACTTGTTCTTGGCAATCACCCGGAACATATACTCTTGTCCCTCAAGGAGACCTGTGATATCACATTTAGATCGCTCGGTCTCTATTGGTTGTCTCCAGGTATGCATCTTCGCATCTTTTCTTTCAATAATGAATCCTGTGATTTCACTTCCTCCATCATCTGCTGGATCAGACCAGTTAAGCAAACACATCTTCCTATTTGTTACAACAGGTTTTAAGTCAAGAACTGGTCCAGGAACATCTGAAAAATTAAAAAAAAAAAGAAACAAACATAAAAATCAATGCGATCAATTGCATCACTTCCGAAAACCCCATGAAAATCCATGTAACATTCCTTACCAAAGACTTCTACTCTGGCTGCTGCAAATTTGGACCCACAGCTGTTGGTAGCTGTAATCACGTATCTTCCATGATCTTTTCTCAAGGCATTCTTGATAATGAGCTCAGATTTTGTTCCAACATTCTCTATTACAACACGGTCTTTATCCAGCTCCCCTTCTTCTATGGTCCATACTTTGGTAGGCACTGGGCGACCAGTTACCACAGCTGGAATTCTAAGAGTCTTTCCAGCCATTATTTGTATTCCAGCCTTGACAGAAACATCCAGTTCCACAGTTGGAGGCTCTGTTATAAAGAGAACAGTAATATATTAAGCCCAAGAAAGGGGTGGGGGAATCCCATACTAGGAAAATATCCATAATCTTATTCATGTAACTTTTAAGTTACCTTGTGGTTCAGCCACAGTCACAGGTCCTGTCTCCCCTGGTGGTCCTTCACCTGCAGCATTGACAGCACTCACTCGGAGTTTATAATCGGCACCCTCTCGGATTTCTTTGACAGTGTACTGACGGACCTTGATCATCTTCTCCGTGCAGCGTGACCATTCATTTGTGCCAACCAGCTGCTTATCAACATAGTAGCCAACAATTTCCCCACCACCATTGAAAGCTGGGGGTTCCCATTCTAGATCAATAGTTGTAGAGCTTGTGTCAGTGACTCTTGGGACAGGTGGCCCAGGTGGAGCTAGAATAAATGTGGATACACAAATCAAAACTCACTGAAGATTTTAAAATGAACAATACCTTACTCTATCCACCTTATTTCCAAAATGCATCGCCTATAATATGGGTAAGTACTGTTTTATGAAACTTTTAACTTATATATACTGATGTTTAAAATTTTTTATTGTAATCTTAATATGCATCTGTAGTCATTGTTAGTATTTTGCTTGATTTTTTGGGCAAGTTTAAGGTATACAACATGATGATTTGATACATATATTGCAAGATGATTACTACAATGTTAGTTTATACCTCCACTCCCTTGCACAATTACCATTTTTTTGGCAGCTATAACATTCAAGATCTACTCTCTTAACAACTTTCAAGCATACAACATAGTACTTAATTAAGTAACTTAATTATAGCACTGTGCTGCACCCTACTCTCTTTGTAAGAAATTACTTACAGATTGGATCACGTGCTGTTTTGGGATCTGAAGGAGGACTGAACTTTCCAGGTCCAGCTGCATTTTCGGCACATACTCTGAAGACATAGGTGAGTCCTTCTAATAGGCCTTCTACATTGGTCTTCAAAGAATTCAGAAGGCTTCTGTTGACACGAGACCAATGTGTGCTATTAACCTCCCGTTTTTCAAGCCAGTAACCCAAGATGGGACTTCCATTATCTTTTGGTTCATTCCATTTCACTAGCATACTGTTGCTGGTAACATCTTCCACAATGGGCTTATCAGGTGCATCAGGTGGTTCTGATAAGAAAAAAATGCATATTTGAATGAATTCTCCAGTATGATATAAAAATTCAAGGTTATAAGCTATGATAATGTATATACCCATGCATACAATAAAAAGGCAAAATGTAGATGCTAAAAGAACCTTACCAAATGGATCTTTAGCTATAAGTGGCTTTGAAACACACGGTGGTCCAGGCCCAAACCTATTTTCAGCTCTTACTCGAAAGAGGTACTCTTTTCCTTCAATTAGTTTTGTCACTGAATATTTGCAGTGTCTAAGTGTTGCAGTGATGATAATCCACTCTGAGTCAGGTTTTGTCTTGTCTTTCTTTTCCAAAGTATAGTTTATAATTTCACTGCCACCATCATCGAGGGGTGGTTCCCATTTACAGAGGACGGAGTTCTTTCTAATATCTTCAAATACAAAGTTGATTGGTGGTCCTGGTGTATCTAATATTTTGAAAGACAGCAGTGATTAAAAATTTGCATAGAAATGGTTGCAATGGAAAATGTAAATGTTAGCATGCACCTTTAACATAAACTTCTGCTTTTCCTACATCTGTCTTTGTATCACATTAGCTAACAAATAATAAGTTTGGTTGATTTCGTTTAGATAGCTGGGAGGAAAAAATGGGACTGAGGAAACCTTGCTGAAGCTATTTCCTACTTCTCTCCCCTGGCCCGGCCCAAACTCCATTTTTATGTTTTACTAAAACTCTTCTATAGACTTTCTTCCATTGAGAAGTATAGTTTTACCTACTTACCTAGCACACTGACAGTACAGGGAGCTTTAGCAATACCATGGTCATTTTCAGCTTTGATCATAAACAGGCCATGGTCAGGTCGGATTGAATCTCGGACACGTAGCTGAGACTCTCCTTTTTTACTGTTGTCAATACTCAAACGTTCTGTCAGAGGCAGGACAAATGGTTCTTCTTCTTGAACTTCACCCCTCTTCCTCCTAACTGTGGGTGCTACTCGCTTCTTAATTTCTTCTGGTATAATGACTTTTTCATCCTTTAGCCATGTAATAGTCGGGTAAGGTGACCCAGAGATGGTTGCATCAAGTGCTATTTCATCACCACGTTTCACTTCGAGGCTTGTTCTCATAATGACCTTCGGGGCATCTGTAATGAATAAAAACAATAATTGTTTTCAATTCTGATTAAAAAATCTGACAAAACATTATTCTCTTTTATTGTACATTGGTAAAACAGCAAGCCCATTAAACAAAACTCACCAATAGGATCTACAGCTTTGGTTGGAGGAGTGGCCCGAGAAGGTTCACTAATGCCGGCAGCATTTTCTGCTCGCACTCGGAATTGGTATTCCTTTCCCTCTTCAAGTCCTTTGGCTGTGTAGGTCAGGACTGGTACTAGGTGTTCATTACACCTCTTCCATTTGTCTTCACCCTTAGCAATCTTTTCTATGATGTAACCCATTATTTTGCTTCCTCCATCGTACAAAGGTGGCTTCCATGTAATAGTCATTGCGTTAGCTGTAGGATTATGAACCTCAACATCTACAGGTGGATCAGGGGGCTCTGGAGAATAAGAAAAAAAAAACCTGTTAATATGTAGCTGAATAATATAAACTCATCTTTTTAAAATAAAAAATTGCATAGTAATTCCCAGCTATACTATATCCATGCCCAAACTTACGCTTTGGATCTTGAGCAATGACTGGATTTTTCAGTTCAATATATTCGCCTCCACCAATCTTGTTGACAGCTTTAACACGGAAGAAGTATTCACCATTTGGTATGAGATCTTTTACAGTCCAAGACAGTTTGTTTTCACCAGACATGACTGGTATATATGTCCTCCTCCCAGCCTCTCTGCGTTCCAGGACATAATGAAGGATTGGGCTTCCACCATCATATTCTGGAGGTTCCCAGGTTAATTTACAAGAACTCTTGGTCACATCACTTGCTTTAATATCTTTGCATGGTCCAGGTAGGCCTATTAGAAATAAAATGATAATTTTTATTGTAAGATGAAAAGTCAGCATGTTATAGTACACTCTTTTTTTAAATGGGACCATCCACATTTTGGGTGGGATAATCTTTGATGTGCTGGAGTATCCCCCCTTTACACTGCAGGCCATTTAGCACCTTTGGCCCCCAATTACTAACGGTCAGTAGGTTCCCCCTCCCATCAAATTGCCCCCTCCTCAGATTCTGCATGGGACAGGGCATAAAATGTTACTGATTCTGGTGAAAACACTGGGGAAAAAATGCCAATACAATTAATAAATGAATACTGGCAATTTAAGCATTCTTTGGGTATACTATATTTTTTATTTAGTACTTCATGTGCCAGTTATTACAACAGAAGTAAATTAGTTTAATCAGAATTTTACTAGCAATTTCACATCTATAATTGCATCGTTTCTCATATGGAAAGAAATCATATGGAAGGACACTTAGTTTACAAATGGTCAACTCATGAAGCCATTTACATGAACACTGCAAGGTGAACTAGTTTCCTCAACACGTGAAGAATATCTGGTATTTCATCAAAGAATGATTACCTATGACTTTGACATTAATTGAGCCAGTTGCTGAGCCGAGCTTATTCTCCAGCGTAATGGTATAAATTCCAGCATCTGCATGGACACTCTTGGGAACTTCAAGGTGTGCAGAGATGTGATCATTTTTCATTGTTAATCTATCACTTGCTTTGACTTCTTTGCCATCTTTATGCCAACTAACAGTTGGAACTGGGACAGCTCGGAAGGGGACAGGAATGCTTAACTTTTCACCTTCGATAACAACAATGTCATGAGTCTCCATATCAATTGTTGGCTGGCCTGTAAGATATCCAAAAGAGAATAAAAGATATGTCAAAATAAAATGTGTAAGCAAGGTGTGTTTTAGTAATTATAAAAGAAACTGTGTTCTTACAGTCTGGGTCTTTGGCAACCACATTTTCGGAGATTTCAGATGGCTCACTGACACCCACAGCATTGACAGCTCTTACTCTCAGGACGTACTCCTTGTCAGGAACAACGCCTTCTTCAACTTTGAATTTCAAGTCTTTTATCGGGCGAGAATTAACTCGCATCCATTTCTCAGTGCCTACTGGACACATTTCAACATGGTATCCTATAATAGGACTTCCACCATTTTTCTCTGGAGGCTTCCAGGCAATGGCAATGTGCTTTCTCCCAGCGTCAGTCACATGCAAGTCAAGAGGAGGTGAAGGAGGACCTGAAAGAAGAGCGAAATGTCCACATCCACGATCTCATCATCAAGCTCTAGACAATATCTTTTGTATAATCGATACTACTTTACCTTTTGGATCTTCAATTGACAGGAGTTCTGTGGGTTCACTTGGGTGACCAACTCCAGCTTCATTTTCTGCCCGAACCTGAAATTGGACCTCTGTTCCTTCAATGACATCAGTTACTCTGAAGTTACAGTCAGGGCCTGCAGTCTTTCCAGCTTTCACCCAACGGGTACCTAACTTCTCTTTCTTCTCAATGATATATCTATTGAAATACAGCATTTCATTAGGATTCATAGGGAAAACAAGGTTAAGAATTTTCAACTGAATATAAATTATTCTTCGTGAATTAATTAAAATTTTACCTCTGTATTGGTCTTCCACCATCATTTTTAGGTGGTTCCCACTTCAGGTCAACATGTCTCTTGGTTACATCAACCACTGCCAGAGCGTAGGGTGGACCAGGGGTGGCTAGAAGCAGAATATTCAATGGTTAGAAAAACTAGAGGGAAAAGTGATAATCCACCAACAATGGTATTACAAAGATGAAGTTAGCATACTGAAGGTGTCTTTGGCCAGGACAGAGTCCTCAATTTCACAGTAGTCACTTTGTCCGATGGCATTTTCTGCAGCAACTCGGAACACGTATAAAGAGCCCTCTGTCAGTGGAGTTACTGTGCACTTGGTGTCCTTGACAGTTGTGTCCACTGTTTGCCAGCCTTTTCGCCTAACATCTCTCTTTTCCACAATGTAGTTGGTGATAGGGGACCCTCCATCTTTCTCAGGAACTGTCCACTTTAGGTCTGCTGTATTTTTTGTGATATTAATAACTTCAAGCCAGCGAGGTGGTGATGGAGGATCTAAAGGAGAAAAAGAGAATTCGATTTTTTTTATTGTCCAATATTTAATCTTCACTGAATTCTCTCATAGTCACTAGGAAATCACATGGCAAGCATGAAATGATCTAGTTGAGTTTTTCATATTTTCGCCTATTGTAGTTCTCAGATGTGTTTCAAAGAATTTACACACCGTAAACATCAAGAGTGACTTACATAGTTTTTCCCTACAAAGCACAGGGTCGCTGGGTTCGCTGGGCTTCGCTTTCCCCAGCCTTGTTCACAGCTCTAACTCGGAAGGAGTATTCTTGCCCTTCCATGAGACCAGTAAGCAAATGCTGAGTGGTGGGAACACCTTCAGCCACTCGGACCCAGTCCTCTGTTCCGGTCTTTAGCATTTCAATGATATAAGACTCAATCTTTGCCCCTCCGTCATGTTCTGGCTTTGTCCAATTCAACATCAGTGATGTTTTGCCTACATCTTTCACAGTTGGTTTTCCAGGAGGCCATGGAGGATCTGCAAACCAATGAAATGAAACCATTTATTTAGGTTTGTCAAAAAAGGAATCAAGAGAAGCTTCAAAATAACCACAGAAAGATATGTAAATAATACCTATGGGATCCTTTATTAAGATTGGTTCAGTTGATCTACTTGGTTTTCCAGGTCCAGCGAGATTTTCAGCCAACACACGGAATCTGTATTTTTTCTTATTGGTGAGACCTTTCACTCTGAATTAGGGACGAAGTATGAATTAGATACCAAGATAACAGAAACCTCTGTGTATTTTACATAGAAAGGACTAATTTATTTAAATTGTAAAAAAACCGATATTGAAATTTAACTGAAGATATTTCAACATAAATTTAGATTTGGTCAAGTGTACCAGTGTAATTATAGTATCTATAATAATGGTCATTACCATAATATATTGAAACACCACTTTGTAACTTAAAGTCAATATTTTATAGTAAAGAAACTAAGAGATGTGTCCTTGAGTGGAATTTGTATAATCAAAAGGAAAGCTAAAGAATGAAAAATAGTATATACTGCTATCTTAACATTTTGGTGGAGATATTGGACATACCTATATGTTGTATCCTTCACGGGCATCTTATTGCACCTGACCCATTTATCAGTGTCAGGATCTAATCTTTCCACCCAGTATCCAGTGATTGGGCTGCCACCATCATCGTCTGGCTCACACCATGTGAGAGTAACTGCATCTTTAGTGATATCAGAAGGTTCTAGGCGAGTTGGAGGTCCAGGTGGATCTATAGGTAGTATGATGATTGATATAAATGTTAAATGTCCCATATATAGTTATGACACCCAAATTCAAGTTTGACACAAGAATCTTTTATTTTTATTTTTTATTTTTTATTTTTTATTTTTTTACAAGAATCTCTTAAAAGAACTTTTTGGCCAACTATTAATGAGAAACTTACCAAACTGATATTTAGCTGTTATTGGAGAGGCCTGAACCGGTTCACCAACACCATACATGTTTTCTGCAGCGACTCTGAAGATGTATTCTTTATTGGGTGTTAATTTGGTTGCCTTGTAGTTTGTATCCTTGACAGTTGATGAGAGCTTGTGCCACACTTCACTGTCAGTTGCCCGTCTCTCCACAACATAGTTTGTGATTTTAGATCCACCATCATCACGTGGTGGGTTCCATGTTAGAAGGCATGATTCATTGGTCACTTCTGTGACATCAAAAGCAGCTGGTGGTCCGGGTTTATCTGTGAATGAATGACATTATACACTCAGGAAAAAAAAGCATTTTTAAATCATGTTCTATTTTAAAAAGTACCTGAAGTGAATTTGCCCATTTTTTAAATGGCAGCCTCTCTCACCTAAGACATTCACTTCGACCACAGCAGTGGCCCGACCACAGACATTTACGGCCTCGATGATGTATGTGCCAGTGTCGCTTCTCTTACTATCGAGGATGGTCACTGTGGATTTTTTAGGAACGTTTTCAATGGTGATTCTTTTGTCCTGCTTCAGAAGCATATCAGCCTTTGTCCAAGTTATTGTAGGTTCGGGTTTTCCAGTTACAGTGGCAGGAAGTTCGATCTTAGTTCCTGCTTTTACAGTGAGACCAGCAAGGAGCTTCACATCGAGGAAAATTTCTGGAGCCTCTAAAATTGGAAAAGATTATTTACGACATTAGTAGGTTCAAACAGAATTAAAGGTGGAGGCCTGGTTAAGGATACAAAAATCAAAAGTAAATACCCTGTGTATCCACAGCTTGGATTTCATCCGTGGGTTTGCTTGGTTTGCTAGCACCTTGCCGGTTCAAGGCCTTCACACGGTAGGCATACCATTGGCCTTCTTCAAGACCTGTCACTTCCATTCTATCAGAAAACAAAATAGAATATTTTACTATAATGTACATAACCTATTGTATTCATGATCTTTCTAAAGGTTATACCTACTCTTGATACAATGGTACTATTCCTTAAATTAATTCTGGATTGCTTCAGTATTATAACTAGTGAGAGCCTTCAAGAGGGGATATGTTCAGCAACACTTTTTGTTTTTTTTTAGCAACACTTTTTAAAACTGGATAGGCACACCACAGGAATTCTCAGTAAAAACAAAACAAATAGACTTTCTAAAAGAAAAACCCTCATTTTCTCAAGATGAAATATATCCTCTTTGCCACATAGTTCTAAAAACTCACTTTGTGTCTGCAACTGGTTCTCCACAGGCAACCCATCGATCAGAACCACGTGGACATTTTTCAACTATATAGCCTTTGATGCGTGAACCACCATCATATTTAGGTGGATCCCATGTTAGGAAGATACTGTTGGCTGTTCGATCTCTCCATTTAACATTCTCTGGTGGGTCAGGTACGGCTATAAACATTTTAAAGATGGTCAGTCTTAGGTCATCCATGAAATCTCCATATTGCCAACCTGTGCGTTTCCCCCATAACTTCAACCCCTGGACTAAAGAAAAAGCATCTAAGAGGCTAGATAAGAAAGCATCAAGAATGTACTCACTTGCAGGAGCTGACATATTTACAGGTTCATCAACATATGCAGGTTCTCCAGGACCACACTTGTTACAAGCACAGACTTTAAATAAATACTCTTTTCCTTGAACAAGATCAGGAACTGTGAATTCTAGGTCAGTCACCAAGTCTATAACCTGGGACAAAGAAATACAATTACTTGTTTCCCAAAAACCCTTTCTCCAAGTCAAACAGATTTTTACTGAGCAGGGATACACACAGAAATAGTTTTTGAATGATAAGGATTATTTATTACATATTAGGGAGAAAGTTGCAGAATAAGACACAATATTTGAAACTTAATATATTAAGGTAAAGCTTTCATAGTCTATACACATTGAAAATGTGGCAAGTATTGATCCTTTCCACCAGATTGGTTTTTAGAAATATGATTTAAAGATTTTTTTTAACTTATTAGGGAGAGAGGAAAAGGCAGGCTCCCCGCTGAGCAGGGAGCCCAACACAGGGGATCCCAGGACCCTGGGATTATGACCTGAGCCAAAGACAGATGTTTAATCGACTGAGCCACTCAGGCTCCCCTAGAAATATTACTCATTATTGCTTTTTTACCTTGACTTAAAATGATAAGTAAATAATAGTAATAAACTGAGGAGAAAAAAATTGGGCTAATTAAGATAATCTAGTGGAATGAGAAGTCTGATCACCAGGGGGTCAGGTACTCAGTGTTCTTAGGATGGCTTATAGCTCAATAGGCCATATTAGGTACTTATCAGGTACCAAATGAATAGGTTAAGTTTTATTTTTTTGTAAATTTAGTAGAAAATTTGGTAAGGCAACAAAATAAGGCAGTTATACCAAATCTTGGCTGAACTACCTCAGGAGGCATTAGCATCAGAGCATTTTAAAAGGTTTTTGGTTCTTTTTCAGCAAGGCAAAGTTAAACCATATAAACTTTGCTGGGCTTTCCCCCACTCTTTTTTCTGAAATTGGTGTGTTGCTGCTTAAAACTCACTTTAGTCCATGTTTTCCGGCTGACTTCTCGCTTTTGAACAACATATCCAGTTAATGGACTTCCTCCATCATCATCTGGTGGTTCCCAAGTCAAATGTACCGAGTCTCTGGTTATCTCACCAAATTTTAGTTCTTTGGGTGCACTTGGGCGAGCTGAAAAAAAAAATGCAGTCAGAAATCAATATTGGTAACAGCTTGAACCAATATTTGTTAATACTGTCAAATCACCTTATGTAACAAAAATTTAGTTCCTTACCAATTACATTGACGTCAATCTCTCCAGAAATTGCTTTCACAGGATTTTCTAATTTTAGTGTATAAATGCCCTTATCTGGACGTTCACTTGGAGAAATGACAAGTTCAGCGTAGGCAGATATGGTTTTCATTTTCACACGGTCCCCTGCTTCTAGTACTTTATCTCCAAAAGACCAGGTTGCATGTGGCCTTGGATAGCCTGTACTTGGAACCAGGATCTTGATCGGATTCGGGACAATAACTTCCAGACCATCTTTAAATGCACTTAAGTCCATTGTTGGTTCAACTATCAAGAAGAAAAATTAATGAGTTTCCAGTACCATATTTAAGGCCCTGGTACCATGAAGTAGCTATGTGTTCTTCTCAAATCTAAAAATAAAATATTCACTTACCAAACGCATCATCAGCAGTCAGAGGACCAAGAATTTCAGATGGATCTGAAACACCAGCTTCATTTTCTGCAGATACTCGATATAAATATTTGTTTCCTTTTTGTAATCCAGTAACCTAAAGTCATGAATCAACATTTGTAAACAAACATTTCTTGTTTGTTTGGACAAAATACATTTAAGTCCATGATCATACATTGAATATTATTGTAGATGCAATTCCCTACCTTGTAGGTCAGTTCAGGGACTAGTTTCTTATTGCAACGAATCCAATTATCTTTCCCTTCTTCACATCGTTCAATTATATATCCCAATATTGGGCTTCCTCCATCTTTCAGAGGAGGCTCCCACGTGAGCTGAACTGATGACTGAGTCTGATCTGAAGAACTTAGGTTCACAGGAGGACTTGGTCTCTCTGGAATGGAACAAAGGGTTGGAGCACACCACTGAATTCAGTGACAATTTATTAAAATAATGTATGATCAATTCTATCATCTCCATTATCTCCGGTTTATTGAATTCATTAAAAAGTAGGCACGGTCTGGATTTCTGTGATTTTGTTCACATCTTTTCTGATGTCCTACCTTTTCATTAACTTCATTTTAATAACTAACAGGCCTGATTTCTAGATTTCATGAAGTAATTAGTTCCCTCCCCTTTTTTGATGGGCTTACCAATTGGATCAGCAACTTTGACAAAGGGTGTGGCTGCACTTGGTTTTCCAACTCCAATTCGGTTTTGGGCTCTGACCCGGAAACTATACTCTTGTCCTTCCACCACATCAGTCACAGTTGCAGAGAGGTCTTCAGCTCTCACTGTCATAGCAGTGTCCCATCGGATAGAAGTCTTATCTCTTAATTCGATAACATAGTTTGTGATCTCAGCTCCTCCATCATACTCTGGTGGCTCCCATGTCAGGGAGACCCCAAATCTGTTTATATCAGTGATGGCGACGTTCAAAGGAGGGCCTGGGACATCTGGATTTCATCACAGAAGGAAACACGGCTTTGGTTAAATCAGGGGTAAAAGCAAAGATCAGCTAGCTTGTAACTTACTGGAATACTTCTTACCATATTTACTCCTTGCTTCCACCGGGTTGTCAGTCTCTACTGGCTCACCAGTGCCGACTCTGTTCCTCGCACTGACCCGGAAGAGGTACTCGACTCCGCCTTTTTGAAGTCCAGTGACAGTAAACTCACAACTGTCTGCACGGTCCGTGGCCAGAACCCACGTCTTCCTTTTGATGTCACGTCTTTCAACGACATAACCGATGATTTTGCTCCCACCATCTGTTAATGGTTCTTCCCACCCGAGGCTTACTTCACCATCAAATGTTTCTGTCACTTCTAAGTTACGTACAGGCCCAGGGACATCTGAAATTTGTGTACAGAATATTTTTTTAGTGTGTTACCATGCTTTTAATTGTGCTTTGCCAATCAAGTCCAAGTGATTCAAGGGCTTACCAATAACTCTTAAATTGATGAACGCTTCTGCTTTTCCATGTTTGTTCTGAAGCACAATTTTATACCTCCCTTTGTCTCCTTTCTTAGCTTCTAAAATTCTGAAAGAAGTTTGTTCAGCTGTAGTATCAACGGTTTTTGAAGACAGAGGTTCATTTTCTTTAAACCACTCAGCTTCTGCTTTAGGGTAGGCGTCATAGGGCACCACCATCGTCAGAGGCTGGCCAACATCAACCACAAGATCTTGATCACCTGTCTTGATTTTAGGTGCAGCTAGAGAGAAAAAGGACATATGAGTGCTTTTGAGTTATGTCATACAGCCCAGCTATACCATGGCTCCTTTACTATGCATTTGTTAGCAAATGTTGATTACATATTGAAAGTCTATCACAATAACTTGAGAGCAGAGAACACTAACCGGCTTAAAGTTCTCATAGCTTCTTTTGCAAATCGTCAGACTTGAGAACAGAGGATTAAGGTGATATAAAACCATAAAATCTGCATTCATTGCCAAAAATAATAATAGAGAACTAAATATAGTGCAAAACACATTTGTTTTTTAAAGTAGGCACATCATACTTAGAGATAAACCAGGCAAAGTTTTGAGGTACAGAGGGAACAGTAATGGCTTTTTCATAATCACACCTCATAAAATGCCTTGCAAGCTTGAGTGAGGATGAGAACAGACCTAAGAGCCCCACAGGGGTTTGGAAAATAGCAGAGACTAGAGCTTTCTCTAGGTCTGAGTTTTTTGGGGATGACTTCCAGGGCAATATGTTAATTCTAGGAACTAACGAACAAGCCACCATGTGCCAGCACCTGCTCAAGGTTGTAGCATGGAAAGAGGAATGCTATCAATTACCCATTACTTGGGACACTTTGTGATATAAGAGACGTTAGAATAGTTACATGCGGACAGTGCCCGACAGAAATAAAAGTCTTTCACAAGCATCATCTCCTTAATTGTGGAATCTGAAACTCACAGAGTATCTGTGATATTGTGAGGATATTTGAAAATAAAAGAAAGGGATTTACCTGCGAGTTCAAGCTTAGCTCTGGCTTCTTTGTCTTTGGCAATAAATCTATATTCACCCTGGTCACGAGGTTGAATATTACAAATCTGTAGCCTGTGGATCTTTCCTTCACTCATCATCTGGTGTTTGTCGCCCTGAACAACCACCATGTTATTTCTTAGCCACTGAACTTCCACCTTATCTTTGTTGAGCTCAGCCAAAAAGACAACGTCGGTACCAGGGGCTTCCAGAATATCTTGGGGAGGCCTGATGATCTCAACGGGGATTTCTGAAGAGAAGAGGTAAAATGAATACAAACATGTTCATAGTTGGGTTAACAGCCTTGAAACACTGGTAGTAACATTAGAACTTGTCCTCTCAGTCAGTACGTACCTTCCACGAAAAGTCTGGCTCGAGATTTTCTGTCTTCTACTCCACAAGCATATTCACATTCATCATCCAGGCGGCAGTCTTTTATAATGAGTCTATGTGTACTTCCTTCTTTTTCAAATTTGTATCTAAGAGAAGAGGTCGAATTATTGGTTAGCTTGCAGTAATGATCACTACATTGTCAAACATACGCAGATGGCTACAGAGATAGAAATTAAGAGGCTTTCACTTACTTTTTGCCTTCTTTGATTTCTCTCCCATTTCTGTACCATTTCACATTAGCCTTCTCTCTGGAGAGCTGACAGGAGAAGACCGCATCATCGAACTCAGTGACTGTCTGGTCTTCTAAGTGTTCGATGAATTCCGTAGGGGCTTCTATGATCAGAAGCTCAGCAACAGATTTATCTTGTCCAGCAGTGACAACGTATTCACCCTCATCCGGGAAGCCACAGTCTTTAATAATGAGAGAGTGCTTGTATTTATCAATTCTGTATGTGACACGGTTGTCAAAGGCCACCTCTTCTCCATTTCGGGTCCACTTCAGTGTTACATTGAGACGATTGACCTTGCACCAGAAGGTGACAGTTTTCTTCTCCATTGTTTCAATATCTTTAAGAGGCTCGATAATCCTAAGGTCTTCCTCTGTTGGAAAGGAGAATAATTCTGTTGATTTCAACTGTTTCCACAATAGGTACTGACTTAAAAATTCCTGTTAATTCCATATAAGTGACTTACCTTCTACTATTAGATTAGCAGCGCTCTTAACATTTTCACCTCTGTGATTGGTCAGAGACACACTATAATTGGCTTGATCATCTAACCGAGCATCTCTAATTCTTAGAGTGTAGACCAGGTCTTTTTGGAGAATAATGTATTTTGAACTATCAAATATGGCCTCTTCATTTCTGAACCATTTGGCTTTTGCACCTTCCGTATTGACTTCGCAGTTGAAAACGACTTCTTGTTGTTCCTTTACACGGGTGTCCTTAAGAGGAACTATGATCCTGAGTTTTTCTGAAAGCAACCAACAATTCTTATAGCATGAAGAAGGACCAAAGTAGAGACAACTGTAAGTAAACCCAAGAGGGAAAAACAAACTTACCAATCACTGTCAAGTGTGCTGCTGCTCTGGCGGCCCCAACCATGACTACATAGGTGCCCATATCTTGTAATGTGGCATCTTTCACGACCAAGATCCTCTTTTTGCCATCAGCAATAATGTCATATTTGTCTCCAGGTTCAAGTGTCTTATCATCCCTCTTCCACTGGACTTCGAAGTTCTCCTTTGATATGGAGCAGACGAATTCAGCCTTTTCTCCTTCAAGTACTTCAAGGTTTTGAGGCTTTGAGATAAATTCGGCAGCAAGTTCTGGAAAGAAGCAGTTGCATGGTATTAAAAACTTCAGCATTTGTACCGTAAGTGCATCAAGTATGAATTCTGAAAATATTATTTATTATAGTTTCCATACCATGTACTTTGACTTTGCCATCAGTTCGAGAACTTGGGAGTCGGCAGTTGTAGTTGCCAGCATCCTCAAGATGAGCATTCTGAATGATCAGGATTCTCTTTCGCCCATCGGTAAGTATTTCATATCTTCCTGTTTCGATTATCTCCTCATCTCCTTTGTACCAAGTCACTTCTGCTCCAGGCTTGGAGACTTCACAAACCAGTTTTATGGTGTCTGTTTCACTAACTTCAATGTTGCCAAGATTTTTTGTAAAGACAGCTTCTTCTGCTGCAAGAATAGTAACAAGAACAACATTGAGTCAAACTGAAAAAAAAAATTTTTTTTCCTGGAACATATACTTCTGCAGAGAAAGACTTCACTCTTACCCAGGACGGTGAGCATGCCAGAAGTTCTTGCTGTCTTTACTTCACAGGAATATTCTGCTTCATCATCCAGGAGACATTTGTTGATGACAAGAATGCGTACTGCTCCCTTAGAGATGATGTCATATTTTTTGCCCTTTTTAATTTCGGCTCCATCTTTAAACCACTGGACCTATATTGAGATACACAGATGCTTTATTAATTTTCTTATTGCTCCTTCATGTAGGTGTCCTTAAGAGGAACTAGGATCCTGAGTGCTTCTTAAAACTACCACCAGGACTATGTCATGAAGATGAACCAAAGTGGTAAATACAAGTACAACCTAAACCCCACAGGGCAGGGACAAACTTCTTCAGTTATTGTTAAGTGAGCTGTTGTGGTTCTGATATCAGTTATTAAAGATAATGGGATCATGTAAGTTGAGAGCCATAGAGGGCTTTAGATATCATGCAGACTAAGTCCTTTGTTTTCCCAATTTGTAAAGGGAGACTCAAAGTTGACTTGCTATGGTAGTTAATGAGACATATGAAATTGCAGATATTTGTTCTTAGCCTAAGAAAATAGCAATTTCATATGGCCCAATCCAATAATATCTAAATCTCCTGATTGTGAGTCCATTGTTCTTCAAGTAGTAGTAAATGAATAATACAACAAAGAAAACGATGAAATCAAGTATATATCTCACACCAAAGTAATAATCTTTAATCTAAAGGCAAAGTGATAATCAGAGGTAGGTTTGATTCACTTTCTTTTTTTTCCCCTGTTTTGTCTAGGCCAAAAGTAGACAATGTAACTGGCAACACAAGAGAGCAACCACACAAGTCACAGACCTTAGCATTTTCTCGGGAAATTTCACACTCAAACCGAGCCATTTCTTTTTCTTTAACTTGAAGATCAGTGAGTGGTCTTAAGAATTCCACATGAGGAGCTGTAAGAGAAGGTCATCAGAATTCAAAATGAGGTTTCTGGCAATTTACTCTGACATTACTGTGGTATATATTAAGAAAAAGTCTTTTGCAGGGCTTTTCCATCTTAGTAGGCTACAGCGGACTTTGAAAGCACTTGGAGCTGCCATTCATGTATGTATGTTACTTTGCTCTTGTATTTTGCATATCTCTGTAGGTTTCATAAAATTATGTGGATACTGTATGTCCAACTGATTATATCTGTATATCTATTACCTATCAATCGCTAACAAGGTTTTCCTGAATGATGGCTAAAAGAAAAATTCTCATTGATACTTCTTCAGCATTGAAAGCTGATATTGTCAAAGGAAATACCAGTAGCAAAGAAACATTATTTTAAGGCAGGCTATACAATCTTTGAGAAATTAGCAGAATTCAATGATAACGCAGCTTGAAGTGCTATAACCAGTCTTGCCTATGGCTAAGAGGCATGAGTCTACAATTGAAATCACACACACTTAACCTTTTTCTTTTCTTTTCTTTTTAAAATCAGTTTCAAAGATATCACACGTGAGTCAGGCATCTATTAGTGCAACAAAGCAATGTGTTCGTATGGGTGGGTGATTTTCAGGATTAAGTCAGCAGATGCATAGGATCAGAGAGCCGCCCCCTTGCCCCTCCTTTTAGGGCTTCTGGTGAGTCCTTCCCAGGATGATCATTCTTGATCAGTGAAATTCTGGGACACAAATGCTGGTCAATAGGCTTGAAGATGTGTTCATTGTGGCTGAGCCTTCTTGGAGTGGTGACAAAGTAGATGACAAAGGGATCAAGGAGACCCAAGAAGCTACTCTGTCATAAGCTAAAAGCAGAGCGACCACAAAGACAAAAGAATAAAACACAAGAAGCATGGAAGCACAATCAAAGCCACTATTTTGTAGCTGTTGACAGATGGGAAGCAACTAAACCAAACAGCAGCTATAGCACAAAAATACACACTGATAAAATGTTATCACTGGACAAACGAATGAAAAAATGAGTTAATGTGACATTTAGAAAAAAGATGTATTTTTCACCAAAGGAAGAAGTAATACTAAAAACCATTAGAGTTCTCTTCATTCACAGGACTCCAAGAATCCAGGCTTCGCTCCATCTTATTATCCTTTCTTATTTTCAGAGATAGCATTGTGTAAGCGGGCTTTATCATATTGCAGCAGACTTTAGCGTGATCCTATTCGAACTGAAATTTCATGCTCATTTTCTAGTTGTTCCTGACACCTGAGAATTCATTTCTTTCCAAGTGGAAATTGCTTTCTTTCCTTCTTTCCTTTTTTTTTTTTTTTTAAATAAAAATGAAATCATGACTCCTTTCTTGTCTCTTTCATCCAATTTGTCCTTATCTGTCAGGATATTCCTATAGTAGGGTTACACCCATAGACAAAGAGTACCTCTGCCCACTAGTCAGAAACATGGTAAAAGTGATCAATATGTCCTTATCAGACCAGATGGAGTAGAATGATTTTTCTTTTCTTTCCTTTTTTTTTTAAACACAAAAGATCAGGTTATGTCAGTATTGATACTATAAGTTGCTAAGAGATGCAGTTAGGCCAAGAAGGGCATGCAAAACGTGGCAGGGCTTTTTTTGTTGTTGTTGTTATCAAAGAGTTGCAAATGAAAAGTCCTGTGTAAGAAGAATACTTACGCACGACGTTCAGGTTACAGGAAGTCTTAAAATCCTTAGCATCACAAGTGTATGTTTTAATATCCTCTGGAGTACAGCCGTGTATAATAAGTTTTCTGACCCTGCCATCAGCAACAATTTCATACTTCTTGCTTTTGAGAATTTCTGTCCCATTTTTGAACCATTTCACCTTAGCATTTTCTCTGGATACTTCACACTCCAATACTGCAGTGGCTTCTTCTTCGACCGTCTGGTCCTCAAGGGGCTTAGTGAACTCAACGGGGGGTTCTGAAAGAATCACACTAATTAGCCAAGGTATTTTTCCTTTCCTTCTCCAAGACTTTGAGCACCTCCTCAACTTTCTTCTGATATCGCCAGGCCTTTTTCTGTTTTTAAATTTCATTTGTAAGTTTTGATTCCACTTGGATGCTTTCCTCTAATAATGATGTTTCATCATTATTTATACATACAGAGGAAAGGTGTTGTTTTAAAAAATATGAAACATCAAGGACAAAGTAGCCAAGTCTTGGTTAATAAAGTGGTAGATACCCAGTTTGATAATAATTCTTCCTCCAGCCATTTATTGAAAGCCAACATAAATGGTGGGGATAGAAAGAGGAAGTAAGACATATTTGAGTCCATTTTGACTCTCTCTCTCTCTCTTTTAAATAGTCTGTGAACTCTTTTGTTAAGGCAAAAAGTAAAATTTGGATATTTGGTGGATTTTAATGATCTATGGTACTCATCATTGAGAGTTGACATCATTTCTGAAATGTCTACATTGTATGTGTTTAAAAATAAACCTTGTAATCACCTTTCACAAAGAGGTTGGCATGAGTTTTGAAATCTTTTGCTCGTAGTTGGACTTCTCCAGCATCTTCTAATTTTACATCCCTCAGTGTAAGGGTATGAACTTTTCCTTCTGAACGTGGGACCACCTAGTTTTTTTTTTTTTTGAAAAAGAAAAAAAAAGGTGCAGTTTAAGACTCTATGAAACAGCAACTCAATACAGACACAGGCACATTTAATTCTCTTAGGTCAATAATTTGAAATAGTGCTTTCTAAGTTGTTTTGTAATCATATATGGAATGCATATGCCTTTGAAAATGATTTTAACTAGTAGTTTGGAATCTTTTAGGGATGCCTTAGGCTTTCCTAGTTCCCTTACATAATTACTAGGTGGCTTTTTATGTTGAAATGCCCAGGCAAATTTCTGTTTATACTTATGTATATCTATTTATATAGATAGATATTTTCTTCCATTCTGCTGAGTTTATATATATATATATATATATATATATATATATATATATATGAAAGAACTTTAAAAAGCTAAAATATGAAAGGAAGGAAAAAAACTACTGCATATAGTAGGCTGTAATTCCATGATCTTAGAATATTGAGACAAAGGCTGCCCAACTGTTAATATCTGGATGAGAAATTCTTGTTCTAAATGCAACCTTAGGTGGTTTGAAGAGGCTGTCTGTAGGAAAATGCCTTGTCCAAAAGAATACACCACATTCATATGGGCTATCATTAGGTCCCATAGTTGTGGCTTGTACAACTGAAAATCAGCCTACAGATACAGGGCCATCTTCACAGTAATAATGCTAAGCTCATCGGAGCTTCCTCTAGTTCTACCCTGGGAAAGTCTTCAAGCTGCTGTGCCCTGTCACTGAGATCGATTTTGCGCTACTTAAGAGAGTTCATTTAGAGTTAAGAATAATGTGAAAGTTTTTACCAGTTAAACGATTTATTACGCTCGTGTGAAAGAGGAGGTCAGGAATAAAGTTTCATATGAAGATTTTCCTTCATTAAGGGCATGGCTATTAATATAACTACCTTAATAATTGAGAAAGGTCAAAAATGCAATAAGGGAATACAACCAGGAGGAGGTGATTAAGATATGTCCTAGCCTCATAGCTACTTATTCAGCATGGTGCTTGAATGGGAAAAAAAATTATTTTTGTAGTGATGTTTCAAAATAAATTTGGTACTCTAAGGCTATTTTAAAGTATTTCAGATTCAACACATCCACAGATATAGTTTGCTGGTTTACACATTGTTTTATCATTTAAATTTCTCTGAGGCTGCTCTAGACTACTCTGTTACCAAGAATTTGTCTCAGAACACAGTGGTTCTCAATAAATAGCTCATATCCAATGTACCTTGATTATGTTAAAAAAACTAAACTGAATTTTATGGTAGTTTATGTTTGTAAAAATAATGTTAAGGGGTTATCCTTTTAAAATATTGTTGACCTATCATGGATGCGTATTTCCATCCTAGGCATTATGACCGTGACCAAGCTGTTGAAGTTTAAATTCTTTTTTTTTTTTTTTAAGATTTTATTTATTTATCCGTGAGAGACACAGAGAGAGAGAGGAAGAGACACAGGCAGAGGGGAAGCAGGCTCCATGCAGGGAGCCCAATGTGGGACTCGATCCCGGGTCTCCAGGATCATGCCCTGGGCTGAAGGTGGCGCTAAACCACTGAACCACTGGGGCTGCCCTGAAGTTTAAATTCTTAATTATTAATGGCCATTTAGGACTTAGCAGTGTTTTCTCCGACTGATGGTCAAAGAGGGGGAGAAAAACCCTAATTTTCTCTAAAATTTTCTGTTTTGATTTCCTATTCCAATCACCTGTATTTGTCTGATTGGTGTAGTTTTAGAAGCTAAACATTTTGCAAAATGAAGTTGAGAGGCCTGAATTAAATTGGTATTAGGAAGTTTGCTATGACAGATTTAATTTAAACAAAAATTGCAAAATGTAATGCCTAGGCAAATTGTAAATGTAATAAAATTGCAAAATGTAATAAAATGACTATTACTCCACAGTTATATTTAAGTTTTCTTTTTTTAAAAGATTTTCTTTATTTGGGAGAGAGAACATGAGCAGAGGGAGTGGGGCAGAAGGAGAGGGAGAAGCAGACTCTCTACTGATCAGGGAGCCCAGGGGGCTTGATCCCAGGAACCTGAGATCCTGACCTCAGCCAAAGGCAGATGCTTAACCGATTGAGCCACCCAGGTGCCCCTATTTAAGTTCTTTTGAAAAAAGATGACATACAAGAGCAAGTTCATAAACGACTGAAGTATTTTGGATGGCCAAAGTAAAGAATTAAAATTCCTATGCCAAGAGAGACACAAGGAGGCCCCAGAAAATTTTAGTAAGATGATCTTTTTTGTTCTCAAAGAGAAGTTTAGTGACTACATATATACATATTTTTAAAATGTGGATAAATTTTTTCTTAGGAATCTATATTTCAAATTAAAATAGTTTTTTACATTAGAACTAATGAGACTGATCTCTTAATTAAAAAACTCTTAATTTGACCAAAAGATACTTAGTAGCAAAAGAATAATATTGTCTTTAAGCAGTATTCTGTATTGAAATCATGAGTTTACAAATGTCCAAAGGATCTTGAAAAGTCAACCAGTTCTCTGTGTTTGGACATGAAAGCAACGAAAACACACTTCATAGATCAATGCACGTTTAGAAAAAAAAAAGTGCAAACTTAAAGATGGAGATGTCTAACACGCAGTCTTTAGAAGACCTCACTGCAGGGAAAGGGTCCTCACATGTAGCTTAATTCTCATGCTGCCATTTGAATGCACAGTGGCTTTTTCAGTCCTTCGTTAAAAAAAAAAAAGAAAAAAAAAAGACTGATTGGCTGCCACTGTCTGTGTAATGGGCAAGCTTTGTCCTCCTGATGACTGTTAACTGCATTCCTCTTTAATTGTTCTGATAGAATATGGAATTTTTTTGTTTGTTTTACTACAATTGTTCAAAGACATTTGCCTTCTTATTACTTACTTCACTCAACTTTGTGGCTCTTTGTTACCTGAATCCCTCTTAAATTATATTCCTTCACATCTTAGAAGTTTGATTTGTATTAAAGCATTGGTGCCATCCTTGATATTATTTAAGTATTGAGAAAAATAATGTCCTACAATAACGTACTCCCCTGTGCTTTATTTCCAAACTATGCTGGACATTCTCTGTAGGTTTTAGTTCAAGAATTCAAAATTAATGGAGAATTATCAAGATGATTTAAGCACACAGACTGTTGTGGGGGTCAGTACAGATAACAGCTCAGTTTGGGTAAACTGTATTTTGAGTCTATCTGAATGGCCATCTGAGTTTTTACTTACGGCTAAAATTTGGGGCCTAGAAGAGTTAACACCGAGAGCTAGTTATTTCCTCAAACTTAATGTATATTTGCTCACACATGCGGATAACCTCAGAGCCCTCCTTCTTGTCACAACTGTCAGCTGCACTGTAAATAGTCCACTTGGCATTCCAGAATTTGCACAGCTCAAAGCACTTGAGGGTTAAAAATAGCTTTGGAGAAATGCTTGAAGAGCAAATCTGCCCAGAAGTTATCTCAACTACTTGATCAACTGCCTGAAATGGAATTTCCATCTTCTCTTCTTAATCCCCTTATATGCAGAACACTAGAGAGCGCGGAGAGAATTAGTCACAAAACTTAATGTGGGCTGTTGTTACAGGGCATTTGATCAGAAGGCCTTTGTGATCCCCTCCGGTCTTCCAGTTAATCAATCACTGATAGCTACTGAGGGTTTGCCTTTTCCTCAAAAAATGGAAAGCCTTATTGTACTTAAAATTTTTATTTCCAAGGATGCCTGGGTGGCTCGGGGGTTGAGCATCTGCCTTCCACTCAGGGCATGATCCTGGGTCCTGGGATCGAGTCCTACCTACATCGGGGGGGGGGGGGTGCTGCTTCTGCCTATGTCTCTGCCTCTCTCTCCCTCTCTGTGTGTCTCTCATGAATAAATAAATTAAAATCTTTAAACAAAATTTTTATTTCCATGTTGATTAAAATTCCATCAGTTTAAATCCAACAAAAGTATGACAAATCTGATTTACAATTTCAACAGAAATCGGGCTAGAGTAGGGAAGAGGAAGGGAAAGGATGGGGAAGGGATATTACAAAGAGCAAAGGACAAGGAATGTGCAGGTGAAGAAGGAGATCATGCGAGGAAAAGGAAGAGCTGGCCGTGGCAACTGCACGCCTGCCTTTTACCTTCTCGCTGGGCTCGAGTTTCTTCCCTTTGAGATACCATTCCACCGGGATATCCTCGTAGGAGAGCTCGCAGTCGAAGGTGGCTGTCTCCCCTGCGGTCACCGTGACATCCTTCAGAGGCCTCAGGAGACCAATTACTCGTGCTTTGCGAGAAGAGGGGAACAGCTCAGGGTCACTCATTTTGTAATTCCAAGAGAGTAAATACACTTAGTTAGTAATCTTCATGGCTGCTTTCTTCAAGAAGGAAAGAGCTGCCGGACTGGCCACTGTCCTAGCTCTCATGTGAGCGTGGCCCCTCGGTGCCGAGAAGGGGAGAGCTGGTGGCCAGAGAGCGGGTATTTGTAGGGGCCCTTTTGGGGTGATATACGAGGTCAGCAAGAAATCTGCGCTGCATCTGTCTCTCCGCCAGGCATCAGGTTCCTCTTGCTACATGTTGGTATGTGACTTCCAAAATAACTAAGACCGTGATTGGGAGAGGACGGGGCCCCACCATCACATAGCCTGTCCATATCCATCAAACACTTTGCACCTTCCAAAAATGTTAGCCCACACACCCCGCCTCCCTTCTTGAGTCTGAAATGCCCACACAGCCCAGTTCTGCTGTGGTGCGATCGCTGCACAGACGTCGAGGGATGTGGTCTTTAGGAGTGCTGAGTTACATCCTCATTGTGTGCCTGACTACCGTGAACGGGAGGAGTGCACAGGAGCAAAATAGGACCTAACTTTCTTTTGCTCCAAGGGCAAGCAAGGTCAGGGAAATTTCCAAGACTTTGGAATTTGAACCTTGGGTATATTGGGATGTCAAAGAGGTAAATACAAGAAAGCCAGTTTCCGTACTTTAATAATGTTTTCTAACTAACTAAATCATTCCAATTAATTTTACATTAATTTTCTGCAAAACTACATCCTTTCTTCTCACCAGAAACACATCCTACTTACGTTTCACCCGGAGGTGAGCGCTAGATTTCACGTTGGCAGCCTGGAAATCCACCCCGCCGGTCTGGTCCAGGCGGCAGTTGTGCAAAATAAGGAAGTGCATTTTGCCTTCTTCCTTGATCTCACAATCCTGTGCCAAAAGAGAAAAAAAGGTTTCGTAGGAGACGATGTTTGGCACTTTTTCCGGAGGCCACCAGAGCTTAATTAAAGGAATGTTACAAATAACTAGTGAGGAGATTGGATATAATTTTGAGCTCTTTTTTTTTTTTTTGTGAAATGCAGTTTGAAGGTACCATCAAGAAAGCAAGACAAATTCTCTCCATACAATTCAGAACCAACCGGCAGCCTCACAGAACATCTACAACCCTAGACCTTTTTTTTTCTTATATCAGTAGTTTGCCATTAATAGTTTCTATATATGTTAGACTTCATATGTAATCTGCTTGATTACATCTAAAGTCTAAAGGGCCAATAAAAACAATGACTTTTAGTAATGTAACTTCTGTGTTTCCTCTTATTTTTTAGAAGTTTGAAAACACTTTTCTGAAAAAATTCTGATAAAGCGAGGAGATGAGAAGTATTATGTCCCTATTTTACAACGCTGGGTCAAAAAGGAGGCAGGTGTGCCCGTGCCCACTTGTACATTCTGGTATCTCTCTTTGGCGTGAGGTCTGATGGAGAACCTGATACCATGTTTTAAATGCCCTGCACGCACTCTGACTCTCCGCCTGGCCTTTTTTATTTCACACAGCTCCTCTAGATGTTGACAAGTTCAGAAATAGCCTCACAGGTGTTTGGAGTAGTGCCTCTCCCTTGAGTTTCCAGTTGGCATGGATATCCTCTTCGGAGATTTCGGTTTCAAAGCGGGCCGTCTCAGTCTCCATCACCTCCACACTATGCAGGGGCCGGACCAGTTTGATTTCCCGATCTAGAAAAGTGAAGCGGCAACAGGTGTCATTTTGGCCTCTGGCAGAAATAACCCCAACGGCGCCAAGAGTGGACCTCACGGCGATCTCCTTACCTTCAATGTTAAGCTTCCCTGAGGTCTTGTCTGTCCCACAGTCACAGGTATACTGTCCAATGTCTGATTTCAAGGCTTTCTTTAGGATGAGTATGCGCTTCTTGCCATCCGCCTTAATAACAACATTTTTAGATGGTTTTATTTCCTCCCCGTCCTTAAACCATTTCACCGGGGCATCTGCTTTGCTAATTTCACACTGTAGGATCACTTCATCTTTCTCTACGCCCGTGTAATCCTGAAGCTTTCCGGTGAAGTATGGATCTCCCTCTGCAAGGCAAGTATAAGTGAACACATTTCGTTAACCACCAAGGACATGTGATCCCTTGGAAAGTTCAAGGGGCAGCTCGCAGATTTCTGGGCATATTTTAAAACTGTACCAAGCTTTCACTTATTTAACATGTTTATGTTCAGAAGTTCTCTATGTGTTAGAAAGGGAATCACTGCATGCAATTTATTAAGAACTAATCCATTTATCTTATATTTTGAAGTACGTTATTGAGAGTAAAGACGCTATGAAATTTAGCTTCAAACATAATTACGTGTTCCTTCATTACTCAGCTAAATTTCTAATTTCTTAGCAAATCATTATGCCCACCTTTAAGCTTTCAGATTCACATTATGAATTTTTCTTATATCAGTAGTTTGCCATTAATAGTTTCTATATATGTTAGACTTCATATGTAATCTGCTTGATTACATCTAAAGTCTAAAGGGCCAATAAAAACAATGACTTTTAGTAATGTAACTTCTGTGTTTCCTCTTATTTTTTAGAAGTTTGAAAACACTTTTCTGAAAAAATTCTGATAAAGCGAGGAGATGAGAAGTATTATGTCCCTATTTTAAACATGACACAGCTCAATAATTAAGAGTTTTATTTCTGATTTGAACTGGCTGTTTTGTGAGCTGAGTCTTCATTATTTCAAAGTCCTCATATTTTCAGGTACAAATATTTTAAAAAGATGCCTGATAACATGTGATAGTTCCTTAAGGACAGGGCCCGCTTTCATGCAATATAACCTATTTTATATGAAACTCCACAAACTTCTGAATTTCATGGAAAAGATAGAAAAAAAAATAGCACCTACCAAGCACAGTGAGTTTAGCTTCTGAACTTAGCCCCATGGCTTCTACTTTAATTTGAGAGGTGTCATCAATGGAGAGGTCTCTGAACGTGATGGAATGAGTCTTCCCTTCATCATCCATCCAGACAGACCTGCTGGTGTGCAGGCGCTGGTCGTTCTTGAACCACTTAACTCGGATGTTATCGTGGGACAGCTCCACCGTGAACACAGCACTTTCCCTCTCTTTGGCTGTTACATCCTTGAGTGGAGTGAGGAATTTGAGTCGGATTCCTATCAAGGAAAGCAAACCTCATTAATTCCAGCACTTCCAGAGGAACTATAACACTAAAAGCAAGCCAAATAGTTAAATGTGGTCTGTTTAATAAAGAATATATTTACCTTCAATGATCAGTTTGCCACTTGTGTGTTTGTCTTCGGCTTCAAATATGTATTTTCCTTCATCTTCAAAAGCAGCTGACTTGATCACCAAGGAATGCTTAGTGCCATCCTTTATAAGCTCAACTTTATCATCACCTGTGATTTCCTGGGTTCCTTTCAGCCAACGGAACGTTTTGGGCTCCCTGGACACTTCACACTCAAACTTAGCCTCATCTTTCTCAAAGACTTTAACATCACTGAGAGGTGTGATGAAGATGAGTGGCAGTTCTGCAAAGAGAGGACGGTGTGGATGAAGCCAGATGATGCTTCGGTTCATGACCCCTAATCAGTTCGGGGCCTTGAAGTCTTGCAAAGAAAATAACGAAAGGGTGGCTGAGAGCCAGAGCATACCTTTCACTTTCAGATTGGCTGCAGATTTAGCGTTGGCGGCCTGGAAGGAAACCTCCCCTGTCATATCCAGCTGGCAGTTATAAAGGACCAGAATATGTTTCTTCCCATCTTCGATGATTTCACAGTCCTATTCAGAGTGAGAGGGAGAAGGAAAAAGGAATAAGAATTGCATTTTCATAACTGGCTATTCCTACCAATCATCAAAACATTTGAGACCAGAAGTCCATCTTTCTTCACCCCCAACAACCAAGCAAACCCCTGGCTGGGTGTTGGGCTGATCTTGACTTACAGGGGAAGCAGTTAAAGGCTCTCCTTTTAACTTCCACTGGCCGTGAACGTCTGGTTCAGAAAGTTCTATTTCAAAGCGAGCTGTTTCCCCGACAAACAATTCTACTCCGTACAGAGGTTTCTCCACTTTTATTAGTCGAGCTGGAATTACACAAAGGTTGGTTAGAACGACAGAACAAATATGCTGCGTGCTCAGACAGCGCGAGCTGAAACACCTTAAGCAACTCACCCTCAACAGTAACGTTTGCTTTTGTCTGGTCGGTGCCACAGTCACACATATATTCGCCTTTATCTTTAAGTTCTGCCTTTTTGATTTTTAGGATGCGGCGCAGGCCATCCGTCTTGATAGAGTATTTGGCTGAAGGTACAATCTCTTCACCATCCTTGAACCATTTCACTGGGACATCTTTGCTCACTTCGCACTTCAGAATAATCTCATCCTTCTCAACTCCAGTTTTGTCGTGTAATTTCACAGTGAAGTAGGGATCAGCCTCTGTAAAAGCAGATCATCAGGAGAATGTGAGAATTAAAGTGTACTGGAATTACAAGTGGCAACGTATTTAATGACCACCCACTGTCGCCATCCCTAAACAGGCTATCTGGTTATAGTTGGTCACGTTTACCTAAGACCTTCAGGTTTGCGGTGGAGCTCAGGTCCTTAACTTGAGCTCTTATCTGGGATATATCATCCAGGGTCACTTCTCTTATTTCCAGTTTGTGAGTCTTGCCCTCAGATGAGATGAGTACGGTTCTGCTTGTGTGGAGTTTGGCATCATTTTTGAACCAGACGACATGCATTTTTTCATGAGAAAGCTCACAAACAAAAGTTGCTGTTTGGCCTTCTTTCACGGTTTGGTCTTCGAGAGGCGATATGAACTTCAACCTTATACCTGCAGTGTAAGCATGGAGAATGTGCTTAGAAACACACTCTACCTTCAGAAACATTCCATTCAAATATGTCAAGGTCAAAAGGATCCATTTCACAGAGTATTTATTTATTCGCCTTTTCAAATGGATCTATCCTCCATTAAAACAAAGGTGGGGGGGAGGGTTCTTTTGATGATGACCTGACAGTGTAGTTGGGGTGCCAATTGTCACTTAGCCCTATTAGAACTTGGTGTTTGGGGCATGAGCTTTCAGAGTTGATTTGACTTTTTGTAATGCCAGTACCTGACTTAAGCTTTGACTGCTAAGCATCCACGTCAGAGATGCCAGCCACAGGCCTAGATAAGGTGCCAGGCTGGGCCTCTCCCCACCCCACCGTGCTCCTCAGGCTCCTCTGGTTTTGAGAACTTGGCCACTTGGGCAGCTTGCTTTTTTTTTTTTTCTTCCCTCATTTTAACTTCCTGGTTTTAGGTCTTAAATTCCCCAACAAAGAGTGAGCCCATAAAATCATAGACCCCCACCCTCAACCTCAATAAAAGCATATCCAAGCCCACTCTCTATCCCTCACATCCTCCTCCAAAACAAAACAAAACCCCAAACCAAAAAAAACTCTGGCTCTGTGACCCTAGGGGTGCTATGCAATTTCCAGGTCCTGTGAGTAATAAACCTTGTCTCTTTCAATGTTTCCTGATGGTTGCTGCTGAGAACATCTTGCAATCATAATAAGAACCACAAGGGCTGGTCCAGCCACCACATTGGTTCTTGATAGGCTGAGCATGGCACAAACAGCACTCTGTCTTTAAAGCATATATTTGTGTGCTTAAAATGTGGGATATTAGAGCCAGATCTCATCAGCTCTTACCTGTAACAAATAATCGTGCTGAGCTCTTCTTGCCCTCTACTTCAGCAGTATAGACCCCTTCGTCATCAAAATGAGAATCATTGATAACGAGAATGTGTTTCTTTCCATCAGCAATGATATCAAACTTGTCAGATGCCTTGATTATATCAGGTCCTTTCGACCATATCACATTTGCTTCTCGAGTGAGGACACATTCAAATCGAGCTTGTCGCCTTTCTGGAACAGTGACATCCTTCAGGGGCACAGCAAAGTCAAGTTCGATTTCTGAAAAACCAAACATTAAGAATGAGGTTTCTGGAATGCTCGGGGCTGTGAAATGAAGTCAAGCCCACCCCATATGTTCAAAAGGCCAGACCTTTTACTGTCAGGATGGCAGTTGTAAATGCATTAAGCGCCTGGTAAAGGACTTCCCCGGCTTGGTCCAGTTTGACTTTGTGCAAAGTCAAGAAGCGTTTTCCACCTTCTGCTTTGATTTCACAGGTCTGAAAAACAACAATCTTGGTTAGCATTTGAAAGAGGGAAGTTCCCGCAAGGAGAGATGTTTCAGATACAGATGCCTAGACATGTTTCACAAATTACTACTAACTTAAGTAAAAATGTTTAGTCATAAATTATTTAAAAATTGCCACAAAGCTGGCACAAATCGTGCATCCAAGTTCTTCCCCTCTCTGAGACTTTAGAATCCTGAAAGAGTTCCATTGTTATTGAACCAAATCTGAATGTCAAACCTGAATATAGAACGTGGATATTTTACGTGATTGACAACTTAAATGGGAAACGACTCACAGGTGAGGGCCGAAGAAGTTCTCCCTTCAGTTTCCACTGTCCAGGAATGTCTGCCTCTGAGATTTCTGCATCAAAGCTTGCGCTTTCCTTCTCATAAATGGTAACATCCTCGATTGGCTTAAGCAATTCAACTTCACGCTCTGTATTGGTCAAGGACAAAAAAAAAAAATCATAATGCTTTAAACAATCTCACAATGCTTTCTTCCCTTTTGTGTGAGTGTATGTGTGTGTTATTTTGCCTTATTCACATTCAAAACTTATCTTTTAGAATAAAAGGAAAGACTTTTATACCTCCTAGTGTCAGCTTTGCGGGGTATCTTTTCCCTTCAATTTCCACCGCGTATTCATCAATATCTTCCGGTGTGGCATTCTTAACTTTGAGGAAGAGATGATTTCCTTCTCTTACTATCTCAGTCTTATCATTAGGTTCCAGGGGGATTTCATCATATCCTTTGAACCATTTGATGTTTGGAGTATCCTTTGCTATCACACAGGTAAAAACAGCCGTGCCCTTTGGTTTCACGTGCTGATCCCGTATAGGCTTCACCAGCCAGTCTCTGATGACTTCTGCATGAAAATGAGGTCAGAAAAAAATAGTCATGACCTGAACAAGTAACGTAAATAGCCCCCGTGGTAAATTTCAGAGGTAGAAAAAAAATTCAAAAGTGGATATAATTCATCTGCTGTGATGTGTTGATGTTCCCTTATTTAGAGAAGGTACAAGGCTGGGAAATAAAATGCTCTCTTCCATTTCGCTAATGCAACAAGCATTAGCATAATAGTAATATTAGTAATATTACTAATAATATTAGTAATATACTAATAGTAATATTAGCATAATAGTAATACTATTATAGTAATAGTAGTATTACTAGCATAGTAATAGTAAGCATAATCAGCAGGACCCAATCTCCCGGCCAAGTACGAACCTACTACTTTGACGCAGGATGAACATTCCAGGTTGTTGGCGTTTTCCACGGTAACTGTGTATGTTCCAGCATCCTGGTCATCTGCATCGTTGATGGTCAGGGCTCGCAACAAGCCGATTACACCGGGCACAATTTTGCCAGGTTTCTCCACCACAATCTTCCCATCCTTCCTCCAGACCACGTCGCGCTCCTTGTTTAGCTCACAGCTCAAGTACAGCGGCTGTCCTTTGACCACGGTGACTTCCTCCTCGAGTGTCTTTACGAAACGCACAGGAAGTTCTGTGGAGAATTTCATTATTAAAAATCTGCAAAGACTTTTCAATATACACGCAATATTTTCAATGATATAAGACTTGGAAATAAGCGGTTTTGTCTAAAGTTACAATAAAAATTGTGACTGCGGTTGGTTGTGTTAAAGTTTAGCAAGGACCATATTCAGCAGACTGGAAATTACCTTCCACAACAAGTTTGGCCGTGGAGGTCTTCTCCTTATTTCCCAAGCGTAAGACACAGGTGTATTCGCCGGCATCAGAAAGCTGGACATCCATGATATGCAGCTTTCTGTCTTTACCATCTGCGATGAATCTGTGCTTTGGGCTCTCACGGATATTGCTACCGTCTTTCATCCAGCTTGTAATTGCAGTGGAGGGGGAGACCAGACATTCAAAGATCGCAGAAGACCCAACGGACTCTGCTTCGGTCAAGACAATGTCTTTGATCTCTTTCACAAACTTCAGTGGTACAGCCTTTAGCTGGTAGGTGAAAGGGGCCTCATCGGGAGGTTTCTCTCCACCACTTCCTGGTCTTAACTTTTTCCTTTCAACTTCTATTGGTGAAGGAGTCTTTTTGGGGATACCTAATTCAAAATAAAGTTAAAAGTTGACTTAGCATTTTCATAAGGGTCAGAAGTGCATACTTAGCCAAGTATGAATAAAACCAGCGGTGGAGCAACCTGAAGACAAGAACAGAAAAGTAAAGTCTAGGCAATTGAAAGGCCAAATGAATTTTTACTGCCTTCTTTCAGATAGGAGAACGGGATGGCATAAGGAATCCACAAATAAGAAATGTTCTTCATTTTCTCAAGTTTTAAACCCAAATATAAAATGTCCTGATTAAGGTCTAATTATTTCATTGTGCCATATAAATATCATGTAGATGAAGAATGAAGCTGAGAATTTATAGAGTTCGTTATGCTAAAATACAGTTCGTATAGACAATACTCATTTGAATAATATTAGAGGTATGTTACTTGAGATATCAGAAGACATATTAGTTTTATCAGAATCAATTATGAATAATAAAGATTTTTAGAATTTTTGAAACTTTCTCCCCCTTGAATGTAAAGTTTCCCAGAACGAAAAGGTTATAATTTAGGTGCAGGGAAATGAATCTTACCTTTGATGGGACCTTTCGGCTTGGCAGCCTCCTCTTTAGGTGCTTTGGCTTCTGAAATAAAAAGGAAAACTCAGCATTTAAACAATTTTCAGACCTATTTTATGCTTAGTAGTAACCCATGCAGGGTGAGTCATGTTATTATAAATATTAATGCATGAAGAGAAATTGGCTTTATGTATATGACTTCCATGGAGAATACTTTGATATTTCCAAGAAGGCATGTTTTGATCAGTATCATTCTGGTCAATAATGTGACCACCCTAAGCGACCAACATATTTAGGATTAAAAAATTACTTTCAGCAGGTGCCTTATTCTCCTCCCATTTCTGGGAGAAAGCGTACTGTTGCCTAATGAGAAGTTTAACTCTTGCTCAGCTGTGCAAAGGATTCTATATATTTATGTATGTGTTGGTTAAGTGAACCTAGGAAAGAAGGTTCTGTCAACAAGGAGTTGATGTAGGAAAAAGGGAAATGGCCTATTTTACCAAAAATATTACCAAAAGCCTATTTTTTTTTTAACTGAGCAGACAAATCTAGTAAAGATTAGGGAAAAGAGAAGGGGTCTATATGCTACATACATATGGATTCCTTTGAAGATTTCTCTTAGACAACGAACTAAGGCAAAAAAGCAAGTCAGTTCCTACGTTTAGAGTTTAATGAAATTACTAATGGGGGGCAGTACAAACTGTAGAACCAGCTCTCTAGCTTCAACCCCTGGGAATGTGAGAAAAGCTTTATTTTTACATGTACTTAATTAGGTCAATGACGATTATTATCCTTTTCTGAACTAACAAAAAGTATCATATTGAAATTGTAAAAGTTGAACAGAATAATGTCCCAATCATAAATACCAGTGACAAAATATATCATAAAGATTAAAGTTGAACTACAGCCCAAAGAATATAGCATGTTGTCTATGCCATTAGACATAATAAAAATTTAAATATCTCCATAGTGCTTACTATGCCCCAAGCACTGTGCAGTTTTACCTTTATTTAATCCTTATAATAATCTTATGAGGCAGATATAATTATTCATCAGATTTTACAGACTAGTAAATTAAAACTTAAAGAGATAAAATAACTAGCTAAGGGTCAAATAATTAGGATATGTATTGATCATTGATCAAATTGATCAAATCATTTTTGGTTTTGATCAAATCATTTTTGGTTTTGAGATTATCATTGACGTGATGAACTAATAGTTCATATACAACTAATAAGTACCATAAATTTATACCTGAGATAGTCAATACCACTGAGTTAGTACATTTAAAAGAATTATTATTGACCTAGATTATTATATAGATTTAAATGCTGAAATATGAAGTCTCTCCCTTTTTTATTGTGGTAAAAAAAAAAACTAACAAAATTCACCATTTTAAAGTATACAATTCAGTTGCGTTAAGTATATTCACAATTTGCAATCATCAACACTATCCATTTCCAGAATCTTTTCATTTTGTTAATATGCAGTCTTTAAAAAAAAAAAAAAGGACAAATGAGGGTAAGTGGAAAATTTGAATATCCAAGGGCTGCCTATATGTAAGGCTCTCTCCTTAGTTTTCATCAGCCTTGAACATATTCATTACTTAATTTGAAAAGCACATAAAGCAATGATGCTTTGAAGGAACGAATATTCTGAATCAAAATACAATATGTACCCATGGGTGAGAGATTAGGTTAGGAAAGGACATCTGATGAGGAAACTTTAATCAAGAATTTATTAGCCTCCCCCCAAGTTGATGATGCCTATGTCTCAACAAGAGAGGGCCTGAAGTATGAATACTTTTATTAAGCTGCCCAAAAAACAAACAAAAAGAAAACTACAGAATAATTACCTGCTTTCTTTCCAACCACAGGCACCGTTACCGGGGCGGCGATGGGGGTCGGTGCAGGCTCCACAGGAGGTGGTTTGATTACTTTCACTTCTGTAGAGAGATGTCCATTGCATTAATGCATTCATTTGTCTCTTCCTAAAATCTCACTTGGAGGCCTATTTGCCTTTTCTAACTTTGACATTTTCAAATCACTAGTTTTACAGAGAAAATATATTCTAATTATAGCATGAACTATACTATATACAGTATGATGTAGTAATATATCCCAATATGTTTAATTATATTGGGTAAAAAATAATATAATCTAAAAATATATTGGGACATTTATAAGTCATCTGATGCATGCTGACTTTTATTTCCTTTTAAAAAAAAAACAACCCTACATTTTTGCTAAAAAACACACACAGACTCAAAATGGTATCACTTAGACCGAGTCCCCAAAATGAGACTTAATACCCAGTCTAATTGCAGTTTCAACCTTCCCCGCAGAAATGTGGTTTTAACTGGTCAGCCAGCATATTTTCTTTTCCATCAGCGCCAACGAGTCTGTTGGGTCCTCTCCATCCCCCAAAGAATGAAATAATCTGCATGATAAAACCCCCCTGCTTTTTCCTCTAGCAGACAACCTCCTCTGCCACAACCTTTTTTTTTTCTTTTTTTTTTGCTCATGACTTTCATGTCCTCATCCTCAGTCTATAAAAACCTTCCCTCTTGTATAGCTCCTTGGAGTCCCTCTCTATTTGCTAGACAAGGTGCTGCTCATTCATGAATTGTTTAGTAAATCCTATTAGATCTTCACATTTGCTTGGTTGAATTCTGTTATTTGACACATGGTGAGAAGCACGCAGGAATAGGCTGCTGACACTGAGGAGAGGCTTACTTACCTGGTTCAGGCTTTGGTTTAGGTTCAGGTCCAGGGAGAGGTATTGCTGGCTTAATTTCAGGCACTAAAAGAATTCACAGTTGTAAGCAGGTTATCACAGTATTTTTGAAGTTTTTCACAAAATCAGACCAAATATTGGTAGACATAATTTATCTTGGGAGATATTAGAATTTAAACCCATATAGTCACCAAATCAAGTGTTTGACCTAAAGTTTATTTTGCAGTTGAGACAAAATATTTGGAAAACATAATAAAGCATTTTATAGGTTCTAATGTTGTTTTTCGTCTCATTATCCATTTTTTACCTAGTGCTTATAACATATTAAATTTAACAAATGGGTGGTCATTAGCCAAGTGCACCTAAGAGTGAAATTAAAGCCATGTGTGATGAGTAGATTAAGGTCATGTGTTCAAATCTTAATGCCAGGGTGACAGTTTTTTAAATGATGCATATTCACATTTTTTTTTTTTTGAGACAACTAAGAAAGTGCTTTTAAGTTTGTACCTTTTACTGGTTCAGGAATTTTCCTTTCCCTTTTTGTAACCGGAGCTGGAGGTACTTCAGCCTCTTCAACAGCTTTTGGAGGTGGCTCTGGTACTTTAAGATAATAAAATTATTTTCTAGTGTTAATTGAATACTTAGAAATCAACTGACCTGAAATAACCAGATCAGACTATTTTTCAAAGTTCTATTACTGGCTTTTAACGAAACTTTACGCCATATCAATTAATTTCTATTTTGTCTCCTTGACTGTGCCTCAATTTATTTTACTTTCTCTTATTCCATCCCCTTGCATCCCAACTCTGTTAGCTCTCCCTTTCTAGATCACTTCCATCTAATAAACACACCCTTTGAGAATAGGCTAATGATAACAACCCACCACCCACTTAAAAGCACCCCCAGGTCTGTGCCCCATTTGCTGAACCCTCCCATGAAGTTATTTTGCAGCCAACCTGATTAATTCCCAGTCACTTCTACCAGAAGAACAAGTGGCAAAGTAATCACAGTAATGAAGTGCAGGAACATATATGAATGGATTTGGAAATTACTATAAAGATATTTAAACAGAAAGCAGACAATGGAAAGCACGAGACTATCTCACAGACGAAATGTGAAGCTATGTCTATATTTAACTCCAGAAATGTTTACACGATAAACCTTTTGTTAAACGTCCATTTCGTTAAAAGATAATTGTTGCTGAGATTCCTACCTGGTTTTTTAATTTTTTCTAGTTTTTTAGGTTCTACTTTAGGTTCTTCTTCTTCAGGTCTCTTTCTTAGAACTTAAAAGACAAAAAGGTTTATATGTAAACTAAGACAAACAAACTAATGAAGATGTTGAACACACTGGACAAATGCAAATAATGTACAAAGCAAGGAAAATGAAAAGCATGCAACCTACTACACTGGCAAATCAGGCTTTATGCTAGAAGTGCTTGTTTTTGTTTTTGTTTTTTAATTAAAGGTAGTTATATTAATTAGAATAACACTGGGAGTCACTTTATATCCATGTACAAAGACAATCTGTTGTTCGGAGACAACTCTGTTGCAAGATGACCAAAACACAAAACGAATAATTTGAATAGCAACAAATTCAAATCCTAATTCAACGTTGTAATATGAAGAGTATTTAAATAAGTATAAAGTTTACTTCAGTGGAGACAGCCAAAGAATTTTGTCTAGACACCTGTAATTCTGTGTGAAAAAAATGTTAGATTTCCATTCCTCATCTGAGTATCCTGCTTACCAATTCTTTAAGATTTTTATTAGTAGAAAGAAATGCTCAGTTTTTTAAAAGAAATGTTATTTATTAGTTGTGATGATCCTGTATCACACTTTAAAACTGAATACTGAAAAAAAAATAAATAAATAAATAAATAAATAAAAAAAAAAAATAAAACTGAATACTGAATTTAGGCTTAAGTAGTTTGCTCTAATTTAGAGTATTTAATAGGTTTAGTGTATTTTAACTATATAATTTGATTATGAACATGACAACTGTGGTCATTATTATTAGCTGAGAGTATGATCAGTTTAGTTACGTCTATGCATGTAAACTTCAAAACTGTGAATGCTCACAAAATTTCTGCCTTCTTTTTAAAAAAGCTATGGAAATGATAGCCTTCCCAATATTCAGTGCAACTATAAATGAATTTTGATAAGTAGGTAATTTGATTAAAAGATAACCAAAAGACAGAAACATTTTGTAAGCTTTCAAGTCTTTTTTTTTTTTTTTTTTTTTTTTTTTTCCAAATTTAAAGCTAACAAAACAGTTGAAAAATACTATACCGCTTTTGAGAACAACTTCTTCCTTTGGTTGAGGTTTAGGTTCAGGAAGTAATTTGCGAACTTTCTTTTCAGCTCCAGGCACTTAAAAGAATATGATTTCAAATTTTGAAGTAAATTCATATAAAAGGTAAATTCAATAAGAAAAAGATGTCTTTCAAAACTAGTTAACTACAGTCATAAAATTTTTGTTGCATATAAATATCACAGAATTTAAAAGCAATTAATACACTTTGATACATTTTTTTTTTTGCAAACATCTATATGGCCTTGTGACAAATTCCGTTGCATTTATCGCAAGCAAATACAGTTATCTTGTGTGAGGGTAGATGATATTCTATATCGATTTTATGAATCTTTGATCATATACAGGGCTCTTGACAGCATCTTTTTTTTTTCTTGTTTTTTTTTTTTTCTTGACAGCATCTTTGCCGCAATCTAAAATTGTAGATCATTCAAATCTACATTGGTATCTCCCCAACTCTTAATTACATTAAAATGGTAAGTGTTAGTGTCATTATTCAATCTCCACAGGCAGGAGAAGAAAGCCTAGGGATCTGGCTGATGACCTTGGTATTGGGGAAAGACCACTCTCATTTTCTTAACAGAAAGGAAATATCATTTCTTAAGATCTCCTTTTTGAAATAATACTAACCTAAAATTATAAAACTACAGAATTTGAGAGCCTGTGTTGGAGTACATTTTTAATGAATCAGAAAAGGTTCTCAAATTTAGACTAAAAGGGACCCAAGGAATTCTAAGTTCATTCTGTCCTGCATCTTTAGTGACTTCTAAATAGATAATATTATCTAGAGCAGCCTCCTCCCTTCTCTTACAACCCTCATGGATTTGAGTGGAAAAAAAGAGAAACACTGGGTGATTGCTGGATCCCCTTACCTCTCTACCGATGTTAATGAAAACCAGTTTAAAGGATTATTTATTTGTATCACTTAACATCCTTTTTATTTACTCATAAATCTGAGTTTTTAGATATTTCTATAAAATTTTCCATTTGGTGCTTTAGGCAAGATATTTGCAACTCATTAAGTAGGTTTTTTGTTTTGTTTTTTGTTTTTTAAGTAGGCACCACACACAGCGTGGAACCCAACACAGGACTTGAACTCGTGACCTTGAGATCAAGACCTGAGCTGAAATCAAGGGTCAGATGCTTAATTGACTGAACCACCGAGGTGACCCTAAATAGGTTTTTATTTTTAATGTGGTAAAGATAACTTTGCATAACCTAAAATTTAAATATATAAAAGGTAAATATTTCATTTTAAATAATGATTTTTTTCTGTCAGGTATTTTAAGTAAAATTCCACACTCAAACATTAAATTTTTTTATCCATGTTAGATTGTGCTGGCTTTCAATACTATTTTAGCATTACCAATATTCTCAAGGTATAACTATTTTCATTGATCAAACCTGGAAAGACAACCATGCATCTAATTAATGTGGAATGGCATAGATCTTTCACTTATACAATGGAAATAGTGGAAATGCATCTTTGCATTTGTTTTTCTGTATTATCATTTTGTTTTTAAAGTCTTATTGACATTTGGGATTCAGGCACAGAACACATCATTGCAGCTATTATTTTTAAAGTTCTTATAATGTCAATCCATGTCATTTTAATGTTTAGGTGGGTTTCCCTCCATTACTAGCTAACTTCCATAGTAATATTATTTTGTAATCTCCACTTTACAAGTCAGGAAATGTATATTTAGATGGGTGATTTTTCTAAAATTCCAGAGTGAATCAAGAACAGATTCAATTTCTGGATATGGATGTGTTGATTACTTAAACATAAGGCTACCACCTATTTTACTTATTAGAAAAATTAATAATCTTATTTTTAACAGAAATTTTTCTAAAGCGTATGATCCATTTATTTTTATTTGGGGGTCTAGGTTTAGATGGGGAAAATACAGTGTAAAGAGGAATGAATTTTGAGAAAGAAACTTCAGTGATCAGGAATGCTCCCTTAAACTCCCAGTGAGATCTGCACACCTGAAAGAACGTCTTGGAGTCAGTGACAAGAGAGTGACAGGAAAGCCACAAGGAAATCCTTATAAGTCACCTCAATAGTATGGAAGGAGGACATGACTTGTATGTAGCGCTTCTAACACTGTCTAAAATACTCTGTTCAGGTGAAATTCAAAAGCTTTCTACTATTAACTCTCTGCATTTTAGCCTAAGATGTGTCCTGATACTAACTTCAGCTAACCAGCAAAATTTGATATTTTCAAGTTAAGGAAAATACAAGAAGACGTATGTAGATGAAACAAAGATAAACAATATCTATCCACAATGTATGAATTTGATGGGAGACAAAGGCAGCAACACTTATGAGCCAGGGCCATAAAAATTACAAAAATACAAGAAATAAATGAGACTACTCTGATTATGAAAGAAAGAAAGGAAGAAAAAAAAGAAAGACAGAACATTCTAGAAGACAGGAAGAGCAAGGAACCCGATGAAGGGATACTGCATAGAAATATATTTTGCAGACTGTGAAATACCTTTCAGAGGCTTAAGCTCCACTTTTTCTGGGACTTCAGGTTTTTCAGGAACTTTCTTCTTTGAAACAGCTTTAAAGAATATGATCTTAATGTTATTATTTGTATATTCAGACTAATCTGAAGTAAATTATTAAATATCTGCTCCAAGAGCAAAACCAAGCTTTGCCTTACAGCCTAATAGCATTGATAACAGCCAAGAGCAGCCACCAAAGAACACACAAGGAGCGCGTAAACCATGAAAACATTGCCCTTTTACTCTGACAGTGAGTAGTGAGATTAAGTCTGGTAGAGAAAGAAGATAATTTTTGTTCTTTACAGGAAGAAGAAATTTTCCTTTACGTGTACATTTGTATTACATATAAATTTGTATTAAATATGTATCTTTATGGACTATGAATCAATAGATGGGTAGCCTTTGAAGAGGTGCCCATTTTCTGTCTGACTTGGAATGCCAGAAGTTACCCCTGCTGGCCAGGAAGGGTAACGAGGGGGCAAGAATCATGAGAACTCAGTAGTTTACTCTGAAAGATACTGGCTTTGTACATGTGTAGGTGACTATGGGAAAAGTGCTCGTCTAAGATTATATGTAGATATTTTAGATTGAGAAATCTCATGACACTACAAATAAGACAACATTGTATTACCATGAGAAGAATAATAGGCGTTTGCCAGTTTATTTCAGATGTCATTTTAAGAATTAAGTAACATTGCATCAATTCAAAGAAATATCTAAATACCAAAAGAATGAAGGGAAATTTAATAATGAGAAGAGATGCTGGATATCAAATGTATTCATAATCACTCTTTCTGGTTATGCCAAAGACCACATAGAACACAATATGGGTTTTTAAGTTTCAAAAGAAAAAAAAATGGGGGGAGCAGCGGCAGGTCATTCGTATGCTTTCCTTTGATGGTATATGAGAACGTATTAGCTATCGATGCCATAAGTTTATTACTTATAGCATATTTCAGAACACATGAAATTCTTTAAGAACAAAGCTTTGGCTTTTGTATAAATTTGTTACTGCAACATTCAAAGTTTCATGCAGGGTTTTCTCATATATTCCAGTGCACACGATCCCAAAGATATGCATGACAATCACACTCTGAAATCAGAAAACCCTTTCTCCATAAGAAGGTTAGTTGGGCCTCCCTGCATCCTTATGTCCAGGATGAAGCTAGCGATGAGCAATGATGCCCTTTCTTTGAGGCATGACCAGACAAAGCACCCTGAGGCAGCAAAAAACGCAGGTCTCTAAAGCAACTCTCACGGCTCGATCATGTTTGAAAGCGCACACTTTAAAAAATAATACATTTCTTGCAAGCACCATTTCAGATGACTGAATAGAAGTGTGAAGCAGGTTAATAAAGCTTTGGAGTAGCATTTTTATACCTTTAAGTTGGAACATTTTCTCCTTCACATCTTCCTTCGGTGGAGCCGGAGGAGGTGCGGCAGGCTTTGGTTTGAGTTTTGGTTTCTCAACAACCTTCTTTTCAGGTTCAGGTTCAGGTTCTTGAAAGAGTATTTCAGGAGTGTTAGTACACGTGTATGCTAATTCACATGTGCATATATAGTACATTCAGTAGAAATTTAAGCATATACGTAAAGCATATAGTTTGCTTTTTACATTCACATTAGGGTCCAACATAAAACAGTATCCAACATAAAACACAAAAATATCAACACTGTACACCGATGATGAGAAATATGGCAAAGGCACTAATAAAAACAAAGGAAGTATTCATATAAGCCCCACTGACATGAGATCGATAGCACAAATGACACGGATACGTAAGAGTGAAATGCACATTTACAACAGAGGATCTTACACACAGATGCAGAGAGACACAAGGAACAACATTAAACATACACACATATATATGTATGTGAAGATGAAGAATATGATGATAAAGAGCTAAGTCCAAGTAACTGAATACCTTGTATTGGTATTTCTTCTGGCTGTGGTTCAGGTTCAGGTTCTTCAGGCTCGATATACTTTTGAATTTCACGTTCTTTAAAGAATGTTGACAGAGGATATGAGATTGAAAAGTTCTTCACAAAGACTCATACAAATTTCACACCGATATAAAGATTGTAGTCACAGAAACAAAAACATACACTTCATACAAAGTCACTTATATAGAAAAGGAGGTAAGATTTCTATTAAACATTCTATTAACTATTTGATGTAGGTTGATGATGAATGAGATGACTTTTAAAACTTGACAAGGGGTATAAAAATAAAATAAAATAAAATAAAATAAAATAAAATAAAATAAAATAAAATAAAATAAAATTTGACAAGGGGTGATTGAGAATCCAATGCAATTATTCCAGTTTTGCCTTGTAAACTGAATTATTAATTACTATCAAGAATAATCAAATTAAAGATTCTACCTTAAAAGAAGTATAACTATTTGAAAAGTGAAGCAAGCAGATGTTGGAATGCTTCTGTATAGAATTTCAAGAAAGAACGTCACCCTATGCATAGTTTTTTTTTTTTTTTAATTTGTAGCAGGAGTCTTTAAGAGATTAAAAAAGTTTATGTTTATACCTTCAACAGGGGGAGTCACTTTTCTACCAATGGTTATGGATGCTTTTTCTTCATACATTATTTCCTCGGGAGGCTCTTCAACTTAAAAAACACAGTATCATATTTTAGACTGTATTCACAATAGAATCTTTCAACTGCTAAGTTGCAACATACCAACTTAGTTATACTCTCTAACATCTTCTTCAGATGGCCCCAAAATATCAACAATTTTACTACATAAGACCGACAACAGACAAATACTAAGACCCATCTACAACCAAAGCAAGATGATGAAGACAACTGTCATCTTTCCAAGATTTATAGAGCAGCTGTGTACCTTGAACAGGTGGGGCTTCTGGCTCTTCAGTAATAGGAACGGACACTTTCTTTTCTGGGATGATTTCCTTGGGCACTTGAGGCACTTTAAAGATATTGATTTTGTTTACTATTAAGAATTTAGAAGATGTACAAGATTCTGCAAACAGCAGGCAAAGAATACAGTAGAAAGAACTTTATCTTACAAGACTTCATGGGGGAATATTGGCTTTGGAGGCATCGCATCCTTTGGGACATTCCAATTTTATAAATGAGTTTTCTCGGCCTTCTTCATTCACTTCTCTTCCTCTGAGTACCCTTAAATGTCAGTCTTCTCCACTGGCCTAACTCTGAAGCTTTAAAATCTGACTCTACCTTCTGTGAGCAATCACTCTTGCACTCTCAACTCTTATTTCTCTGTGGACGACTTCTACATCGACACCTCCAGCTCTGATCTCTTTCCTAAACTCTAGATGCAGATTCCCAGCTTCTACATTTGAAAGGTGAAAAAACCACTTTCTTCTTTCTAATATTAGTTAGGGACCCAATAAACCATTCTCACTGATACCTAGCTACAACCTCTGTGATCATCTTGGGCTCCTCTATATCGCTACTTGTTTCCATAATAGTCACCAATTCGATCTCCCATCTCTTTCTTCTTCCATTTCTACTACCATTGGTCTTGTCCAACTCTTAAATAATTGCAGTGGCTCTTGACTATTATCACTGTCTTTGAGTAGCTGGAACTATTGCTAGTCATCTTTCTGAAGCCCGACCATTTTCTCAATTGCTATACAACATAAAAATCGGTCGAAACTTAAATTTTTATTTCTTTCATACAGTTTTCCCTGATGCCTCTGCCTGAAATTTATCTTCCCTTGCTCTGTGTTTCTGTAGCCCTTTATACTCTTGTAGGTGTGATTGCTTCCTGTCTCTATTAGAGTTGTGCTGTGCTTTCTTCACACCATCTTTAAGTTGGTTGAAGACAGGACAGGATCTTTTTTTTCTAGGACACTGTTTGGTTAGTGGTAGGACATTCAGCAAAATATGCTGAGTTGAGTTGTTCTACTTCTTGAATCAGAGGAGGTCCTTTGCTACCCCCATGGAACCATGTCATAGCACAGCTGAATCTCATTTTTTTCCCTCCTGCTCATCTGTCTCATTTTTTTCTCTTTGCCCTCATGATCTTACCCTTTTTATCTGTGAAATGTGGTTTTGCATAAGAACTATTATGAAATTGCTCAGATAGCATTCAGAGAAATATATATATATTTTTCTTCATGGTAGGTACCTTTTTTGGGCAGGACTTCTTCTTTTTTGGCAACAGGCACAGTTTCCTTCTTTACTGGAACAAGTTTCTTGGGCACCTCAGGCACTTTGAAGATATTAGTTTTATTTTAGAAAAGAGTATTTAGAAACATCTTAAATGTTAAGAATAAAGAATCTGTAATTAATGGAGCAGTATTAAAATTGTTGGAAATGAAGTAAGGACATTTTTGTCCATAGTTATGCAACAACAAATACAGATAACAGATTACTTTAAAAACGAATGATACTAATGATATCAATGATTGACGTGAATACCTTCAGCTGCAGGTATTTCTGGCTTCTTAACCGTTGGTACTTTCTTCACTGGGACAACTTTCTTTGCCATCTCAGGTACTTTAAAGATATTAGTAGCATTTAATAATATAAAATCGCAAGATACACCATGTACACATTAATTTGACAACAACATTTAGGTAACAGTTACGCACATAAATACGACACAATACATAATACAGAGAGTGTCAGATTTTAGACAGCACACAAAAATGAAGAATGATTTATGTTACTGTAAGTACCTTTAGGAGGTGGAGCTTCTGGCTTCTTGATAACAGGAACTTTCTTTTCTGGAACAATCTTCTTGGGTTCTTCAGGCACTTGAAAGATAGGAATTTCTTTCAGTCAAATGATTACAATGAAAAGCTTTGACACTAATGAAGGAAAAGAGAAGATCACACCCATTCCTTTGGTAGCCACACTGGAAAATTCCACAGCTTTGTGTGTGCAAATGACTTCTGTTCTTGCCAGTGAAGTCAAATTTCAAGTAAGAGGATAGAAGACTAACATTTTTACCTTAAAGAAGATCTATAATAGTTATAAAAGTCAAATGATGTATTTTCCCGTGTAGTACAGGATCCCGCCATGTACCTGCTGGTGGTGGGGCTTCTGGTTCCTCCTCCTCTGCGACAGGAACTGGCTCTTCCTCTTCAGGAGCAATTTCCTCAGGTTCTTCATATACTTTAAAGATATAGTTAATTTTAATTCCACGTATCGAACAATATTTGGAGATGCACAAAACACTGAACATAAAAACGAGTAACCTTGACTTCCTCCCTTGTTTTAATTAATACCTTCTCTTATTTTTGTGAAGATGAAATCTACCTTATTCGTGCGGACTTCTGTTTCTATTGATTTGAATGCTTAGAAAGCCTTTTTGGTGTTTAATGTCATTTATAGTCACTAGTCCTGCCCTACTTTTTGTGTGCATTAGAGAAACTTTATGATGTGTAGATGTCGCTGATTGAGAACCCAAATCAGCACTAATTAAGAATGTTTAAGACAAGTAATTACAGGATAGAAAGTGACCAAGAGACACTGAATAAGAAAAAAAGAGGAACAAGGCTTAAATTAGCAATTGTCATGAGCGGCAAGCCCGTTAATGGTCTTATATGTACCTTCTGGAGGAGGAGACTCTGCTTTCTCGGGAACAGGAATGGCTGGTTCCTCTTCAAAGACAGGTTTCTTTGGCACCTCTGGCACTTTAAAGATATTAGTTAGTTTTACTTCTGGGTAGTAGAGAAGGACATGAAATTTATACCACCTCTAGTTCACATCTAGGTCAAATAACCCAGAGATAAATCCAAGAATAAAATTCACAAGGCCAGTAATCTGTTCTGAGACCCACACAGCAGGGAGGGAAATGTGGCCTACGAAGATTAACAGAACCTTGTTAGTCCACTTTTTGATGCTCATAATAGATGCATCAGTTTCTTGTTTGTCTTTAAACCAATGATGTTATTTAAAAACATGTAAACCCTAAAAATCCAGAACGGCAGGTTTGTGATTGTGAATATAAGAGGTTTGACAAACAACAGGGTTTCCTATAATGAGTAACTTTTGAAACCAAGGGGGAGTGCTTTCCCGAAGAATCTCATTAGCGACACATACCTTTAGGTGGCGGGACTTCGGGCTTCTTGGGCACCGTTACTTTCTTCTCTGCAACAACTTCTTTTGGAACTTCAGGCACTTTAAAGATATTAGTATTTGAACATTATGAAGAGCCGCTGGTAAACATTCATCACATTTACATAGAACAAAATACTTTTTAAGAGTTGGAGACTTTATCCTCCATCACACAGTAGTCAGCTGTATGTACCTTTAGCAGGTGGGACTTCTGGTTTTTTGGGAACCACTGGAGGCACCTTCTTTTCAGGGACAACTTCCTTGGGTACCTCAGGCACTTTAAAAGATAATGAGTTGTTCTTAGCTCATATTTTCCATGACATGAAAATCATTAGGTATAGCCGTGGAACCCCACCAACACTTTAAATAAAGACACATTTTTCTGTAGGAGGTTAGTGGCGGTGGGAGATACCTTTCACTGGTGGTGGTTCAGGCTTTTTGGCAACAATAGCAGGTGGTTTCTTTTCTGGGACAGGTTTCTTGGGTGGCACCGCCACTAAAGATATTAGAATTTATTTTTTTAGAATCCGTGAAGATGAATGAAAAATAAGGCAAAAGTTCAAAACGTCCAGAATTTTCAGGGCAAGAGGGGAGGAACGTTTCCTAAGGTGACCTAGCAACTGGCCAAGTACCTTTTGGAGGAGGAGCAGGCTCTGGCTCTTCCACAGCTTCGGCGGGGGGCTCTTCCCAGGCAACTTCTTCAGGCTCCTCATGCACTTAAAAGAGACAAGCTCATTTTAATGCTAGAGTTGCCTAAAGCATTGGACATATTTTACAAAAAGATTTTTACAACACTAAGAAGAGAGTTCTCTTTTAAAACACAATAGTTTTGTGAGTTTGATTATTACCTGCAGGGGGAGGACTTTCTGGTTTGGGAGGAATCACTTCAGGCACCTTCTTTTCTGGAACAGCTGCCTTGGGCACCTCCGGCACTTTAGAGATATTAGATATGTCATGGTTAGACGGAGGGGAGGCAAAGGGACAGTATCAAACCCGGTGACGGTGGTGGGGGTGAGGGTGGGGGTCGGGGTGGGGGGAGTGACTACCTTTGGCTGGTGGGACTTCAGGCTTTTTGGGAGGCGCCGTAGGCACTTTCTTTTCAGGGACAACTTCTTTGGGAGCCTCGGGCACTTGAAAGATATTAGTAAAATTACATTTAGGAATCATGAAGACCCCTGGAACAAGACATTTTCAAGAGCAGAAAAATTATGCTTTTTTAAGCCTAACATTGGTGACAAGTACCTGTAACAGGTGGGACTTCTGGCTTTTTAGGAGGCGGCACACGTACTTTCTTTTCAGGGACAACTTCTTTGGGAGCCTCAGGCACTTAAAAGATATTAGTAAAATTACATTTAGGAATTATAAAGACCCCTGGAACAAGATATTTTTAAGAGCAGAGTTATCTTTTTCAGCCTAAGGTCGGTGACAAGTACCTTTAACAGGTGGGACTTCTGGCTTTTTAGGAGGTGCCACATGCACTTTCTTTTCAGGGACAACTTCCTTGGGAGCCTCGGGCACTTAAAAGATATTAGTAAAATTACATTTAGGAATTACAAAGACCCCTGGAACAAGATATTTTCAAGAGCCGAGTTATCTTTTTCAGCCTAAGGTTGGTGACAAATACCTGTAACAGGTGGAACTTCTGGCTTTTTAGGAGGCGGCACACGCACTTTCTTTTCAGGGACAACTTCTTCGGGAGCCTCAGGCACTTAAAAGATATTAGTAAAATTATGCTTAGGAATTACGAAGACCCCTGGAACAAGATATTTTCTTTTTTTTTTTTTTAACAAGATATTTTCAGGAGGAGAGATACTTTTCAGCCTAAGATTGGTGACAAGTACCTGTAACAGGTGGAACTTCTGGCTTTTTAGGAGGCGGCACACGCACTTTCTTTTCAGGGACAACTTCTTCGGGAGCCTCGGGCACTTAGAAGATATTAGTAAAATTACACTTAGGGGTTATGAGAGTTCTAGAACAAAACATTTTTAAGTGCAGAAGGATTATATTCCTAAGTCGAAGGTGAGTGACAAGTACCTGTAACAGGTGGGACTTCAGGTTCTTTAGGAAGCACCACAGGCACTTCCATTTCAGGGACAACTTCTTTGGGAGCCTCGGGCACTTAAAAGATATTAGTGAAGTTACACTTAAGGGTTATGAGAACTAGAACAAAACATTTTCAAGCACAGAAGGGTTATATCTTAAGTCTATGTTGAGTGACAAGTACCTGTAACAGGTGGGACTTCCAGCTTTTTAGGAGGTGGCACACGCACTTTCTTTTCAGGGACAACTTCTTTGGGAGCCTCGGGCACTTAGAAGATATTAGTAAAATTACACTTAAGGGTTATGAGACTCTTAGAACAAAATATTTTCAAGCACAGAAGGGTTATATCTTCTTAAGTCTAAAGTGAGTGACAAGTACCTGTAACAGGTGGGACTTTGGGCTTTTTAGGAGGTGCCACAGACACTTTCTTTTCAGGGACAACTTCTTTGGGAGCTTCAGGCACTTAAAAGATATTAGTAAAATTACACTTAGGAGTTATGAAGACCACTGGAACAAGACATTTTCAAGAGCAGAAGTTGTGTCTTTTTAAACTTAAGGTGAGTGACAAATACCTGTAACAGGTGGGACTTCCGGCTTTTTAGGAGGTGGCACACGCACTTTCTTTTCAGGGACAACTTCTTTGGGAGCCTCGGGCACTTAGAAGATATTAGTAGAATTACACTTAAGGGTTACGAGACTGCTAGAAAGAAATGTTTTTAAGCGCAGAAGGCTTGTATCTTCTTAAGTCTATGGTGAGAGACAAGTACCTGTAACAGGTGGGGCTTCAGGCTTTTTAGGAGGTGCCACTGCTGCTTTCTTTTCAGGGACAATTTCTTGAGGAACTTCAGGCACTTAAAAGATATTAGTAGTTTTACATTTAGATTAATGGGGTCAATGGACTAAAAATATTTCCAAGAGCAGAGGAGGTATTTCTTCTTTCTGTAAGGACTTGAGTGAATAATACCTGAAATTGGTTGGGCTTCTGGTGTTTTGGGTGGTGCCCTGGGAAATTTCTGTTCTGGGACAACTTCTTGAGCAACTTCAGGTACTTGAAAGATATTAGTAGTTTTAAAGTTAAGTTAATGAAGAGCAATGAGCTAAAATTATTCTGAAGAAAAGAAGATATTTCTTCAAACTGAGGTCAGGGCTAACATGTACCTGTAACAGGAGGAGCATCTAGTTTTTTGGGTGGTGCCTTGGGAATGATCTCTTCGGGGACAGCTTCTTGAGGAACTTCAGGCACTTGAAAGATATTAGTATTTTTAGAGTTTATGAGTGGCGAAGGTACGTATTACAACGATGGTGAAGAGTACAAGATGATATTCTTTTCTTCTTAATAGGACAGTGTGAATAAATACCTTTAGCAGGTGGGACTTCTGGCTTTTTGGGCACAACCACAGGCATTTTCTTTTCGGGGACAACTTCTTTAGGAGCTTCAAGAACTTTGAAGATATTAGTATCTTTTAGTTAGAGATTATAAAGGGGTTTTATTGCCAACACATTTACCCAAGCAAATGCAATTTATGAGACTGGCGGACACTCCTGTGACACTTCTCCCAGGCCCCCTGAAATAGGTGACCAACAACACAGAAGGATAAATACCTTTAGCAGGTGGAGCTTCTGGCTTTTTGGGAGGAGCCACCGGTACTCTCTTCTCAGGGATGACTTCCTTGGGTGGTTCCTCAGGCACTTCAAAGATATTGGTAATTTGTGTTTAGAAACGGTGGAAAAAAATTGGTGACTGTAACGTAATTATGCATTAAGATACTGTGGTTAACTTCTGACTTTCTTTATAATTCTATCACGTTTATATGGTCGTATTCATATACATAATTTTCTAGCTAAAATAACAGTTTTCGCCCTAGGATGTATGACACGGACATTACCTGCAGGGGGAGGACTTTCCGGTTTGGGAGGAATCACTTCAGGCACCTTCTTTTCTGGAACAGCTGCCTTGGGCACCTCCGGCACTTTAGAGATATTAGTAATGTCATGGTTAGACGGAGGGGAGGCAAAGGGACAGTATCAAACCCAGTGACGGTGGTGGGGGTGAGGGTGGGGGTCGGGGTGGGGGGGTGACTACCTTTGGCTGGTGGGACTTCAGGCTTTTTGGGAGGCGCCGCAGGCACTTTCTTTTCAGGGACAACTTCTTTGGGAGCCTCGGGCACTTGAAAAATATTAGTAAAATTACATTTAGGAGATATGAAGACCCCTAGAACGAGACATTTTCAAGAGCAGAAGAATTATGCTTTTTTAAGCCTAACATTGGTGACAAGTACCTGTAACAGGTGGGACTTCTGGCTTTTTAGGAGGCGGCACACGTACTTTCTTTTCAGGGACAACTTCTTTGGGAGCCTCAGGCACTTAAAAGATATTAGTAAAATTACATTTAGGAATTATAAAGACCCCTGGAACAAGATATTTTTAAGAGCAGAGTTATCTTTTTCAGCCTAAGGTCGGTGACAAGTACCTGTAACAGGTGGAACTTCTGGCTTTTTAGGAGGCGGCACATGCACTTTCTTTTCAGGGACAACTTCTTCGGGAGCCTCGGGCACTTAAAAGATATTAGTAAAATTACATTTAGGAAATATGAAGATCCCTGGAACAAGATATTTTCAAGAGCCGAGTTATCTTTCTCAGCCTAAGGTTGATGACAAATACCTGTAACAGATGGGACTTCTGGCTTTTTAGGAGGCGGCACACGCACTTTCTTTTCAGGGACAACTTCTTTGGGAGCCTCGGGCACTTAAAAGATATTAGTAAAATTATACTTAGGGGTTTTGAAGACAAGTGAAAAAAAATATTTTCAAGCACAGAAGGGTTATGTCTTCTTAAGTCTATGGTGAATGACAAGTACCTGTAACAGGTGGGACTTCTGGCCTTTTAGGAGGTGCCACAGGCACTTTCTTTTCAGGGACAACTTCTTCAGGAGCCTTGGGCACTTAAAAGATATTAGTAAATTATACTTAGGGGTTATTAGACGCCTAGAACAAAATATTTTCAAGAGCAGGAGAATTCTGTCTTTTTCAGCCTAAGGTTGGTGACAAGTACCTGTAACAGGTGGGACTTCTGGCTTTTTAGGAGGCGCCACAAGTACTTTCTTTTCAGGGACAACTTCTTTGGGAGCCTCGGGCACTTAAAAGATATTAGTAAAATTACAATTAAAAAAGGTGAGGTCACTAGAGCAAAATATTTTCAAGAGCAGAAGAGTTATATCTTCTTAAACCTAAGGCTAGTGACAAATACCTGTAACAGGTGGGACTTCTGGCCTTTTACGAGGCACCACAAGCACTTTCTTTTCAGGGACAACCTCTCTGGGAGCTTCAGGCACTTTGAAGATATTAGTAAATTTGCTTTTAAGTCACAAGGATCAACACAGACAAGAACTGCATTTATACATCAAAAGAACTTTCAAGTCTAGCCTGGTGGTCCTTCCTATTGCCCTCCTACCCCACCTTAAGGAAAGGGTGGTCCAGAATGTACCTTTGGCAGGTACGACTTCAGGCTTTTGGGGAGGAGGCACTTTCTTTTCTGGGACAACTTCTCTGGGCACTTCTGGCACTTTAAAGATATTAATATTTTCACATTGAGAAGTTATAAGACTCCAAACACACAGGAAGCACATTCATACCAGCAAAGACATTTCCCCAAATCGCTAAGCTTCCAAGAACATATACCTTCATCAGGAACAACTTCAGCCTTTTTGTGACGAATCACATATGTTTTCTTTTCAGAGACAATTCCTTGGGGAGCTTCCGGCACTTTAAGAAATTAGTATTTTAACATTTAGTGTCATGGAGATCACGAGGCACAGCAAAAAATTTTTAAGACAACAAGAGCTATCTCTTCTTTAGCTTGAGGGCATGGCCACTTGTACCTTCAATTGAAGGAGGTTCTCTTTTTTTGGAAGGAACTCTCTTGGCAGGAAAAACTTCTTGAGGAGCTTCCGGCACTTTAAAGATATTAGTATTTCACATTTAAGATTTAAAATGATTAGTGAAACCAGTAACCACAAAAAGTTAGCTGTAGTTTTCTAGAAGTCTCTTTTCTTCCTGTCTATTCTCCCCTTGCTCCACCAATCAACTAAGTCTTAGGGGTTAGTAGGATCCTCAAGAAGAAGGGCTCACCCTCCGCCAGCACCTGGCTTAGTTCCTGTGACACCGTAGACCCTCCCTACTAAGTATTGGTTGAATGAGTACTTTTAATAGAAGGAGTTTCTGTCTTCATAGGAACACCCACAAATATTTTCTCTTGAGAGGTTAACTTCTTGTGCAGCTTCAGGTGCTTTAAAGATATTAGTATGCTTACATTTGGGTGTTACGAAGAACATTAGTAAAGCATAGTTCTTAACATCACAGGACGTATCATTTCTTCTTCAGTCTCTGTTCACAGGTATCGACATACCTTCTATAGGCAGAGGTTCTGGTTCTTTAGGAACATCTTCAGATACTTGCACTTCAGGAGCCAATTCTTTCACAACTTCTGGTGCTTTGAAGATATTAGTATCATGCTTAGAGGTTAAGGCATCAGTGAAGACGTTAGTTATTAATTAAACCACAATGGTATTTCTGGATACAAGAGTGCTTCTTCTAAAAATTTGGATGATGTATAAAGTTTGGAAGAAGGGAATCAAGTCTTAATTTTCCATGTTTATGGTTCCCCAGCTCCCTAGCACCACACACATAATTGGCATTGATTAAACAAATGAAGGCAGGAAGGATAGAATGAATGATACCTTTACTGGAAGGTGTTTCAATCTCAGGGGGAGCAGCCATGGGGCTTTTCTTTACAGGGACAGTTTCTTGAGGTGATTCAGGCACTTTAAAGATATTAAATGCACTGTACTTGGGAGTGATGAAGCGTTTTAGTCCTAACTCCGCCTACAGGAACGCCCCAGAATGGGAGACAGACCTCCCTGTTCCTTATAGCTGATTCTTTAGGAACAGATGAGTGCTTGATTATCAGGAGCTATTTTCTTGGTCAACTCAGGTACTATCAATATTAGTAATTTTATTCCTTGGAATGGTAGTTATATAGAAAATTAGATCATGGAAAATTAGCTTCAAGTGAAAAAAATTGATTTTTTAATAATTAATGATGTGCTTTTAGCTATTAATTTGAGGAGAATAAAACAGCTTCTTTCTCATCTGGATAGGCTTCATTTTGTACCCTTGCCTTAGGCACTTTAGAAAGGGATTTGTTTTTCAAGTATTAGAGGAGAATGACCCAAAGATTCTAGACTGAAAAAATCATGTCAGTGTTTGGATATTCTTTCTTTCTTTATTTTTTTGGATATTCTTTAAATCACAGAATATTATGGATATCGTAAAGAAATTATTATTCTGGGTGTTTTAAAACTTTCTCTTCTTTTGATTTATCTAAAAATATTCAAAATGGACAATAAAAGGTGATGAGAAGGAATAATTAAGTACTCAGCACAGAATTCCAACTTTAACTAGTTTTAACTGCCTTAGTTTTAGAAGGCTCTCAGGTGGAGACCATAGCACAAAAAAGAACTGCTCAAAGTTGAATTTAATCTCTTATTGTCTTTATGTCATGTTTTTCTGAGAATATTTCTATATTTAAGTCCTATGGGAAAATAATTATTTCAAATGTATATGCTTGTGCTTAGTAATAAGTTTATTTTCATCGAAAAGCAATTCTAATAGGCAGTTATATTATCTCTTGAAATTTCAACCCCAGGGAGCATTGAATTACCAATTTATAGTCTGCAGCCAGGCACCTCTGCCATTTGATGGTACTGATTTCTGCTTTAAATGGGAATGAAACCAATCCAATTGAGTTTCAGGGATATAAATGTTATAAGTGGTCTTGTGTACATTTTTTTTTTCTAGCTAACTTTTCTTCTTTCTTTGGAAACAGTAATAGCTATTTCTTATTGAAGAATCAATCCATCTGGGTCATAGCTACACATTATGTATCTTCATGTAATCCTTGGAGGCCTCATAAAGTTTATAGCCCAAGCATCTTCCATTTAAATAAGTTAAAGATTTTTTTTCCCTCTATTTTCTTTTGAATAACTCATGGGAACATGTATATACCCAGCTGAGCTTCTGCTTTGGGGGACCCGCTTCTCTGGAATGACTTCCTTAGTAGCAACTGGGGCTTTCAAGATATTAGTATATTTACATATGTTAAGGACAACTACAATCCTGAGATATGGAAGCTGGCTTTCTTCTGGCTTGTACCTTTGGGTGGTGGTAGCGTTCTTCTTTTAGCAACGGGAACTTGCCGCTCTGGAAGACCTTCCGTGGAGACTTCCAACTCTTTAAAGATATTAGTATTTTTTAGTTGAGAAAAGGCAAAGACATGAAGACACAGGATATATAAAAAGTTAGGTATATTAACAGGTATTGTAGCTTTAAATTAGAAATTTAATTTTTGTTCTAATTGTTTATCCTTGTACATGGTATGAGTGGCACTTGTTTTGGAGGGGGAGGCAAGCATAGAAAGTTTCTTGTCTTGGGTACACTGGGGGCCTTCAAGATATTAGTATTTTAGTGTTAGAGGTTCTGAGAACCTACACAAAACACAATGTATTTTGCGGACCAAAGAAGAAAGATTCTCTTTAGATTTTCATAACTAAGAATTATACCTTCAGTTGGAGGATGCTCTGGAATTTGGGGAACAGCTTCAGGTAACTCCACTTCTGGAAAGACTTCTCTGGTTGTATCAGGCGCTTTAAAGATATTAGTAGGTTTACACTTAGAGCTTGTAAAAACAGTAAATTATATAACACGCAATTTTTGAGTCTTGAATCCAAAGATGTTCATCTAAGTTTGATGTTGTTGAAATGTACCTTTGGTTGCTGGTGTTTCTCTCTTTTTAGGAATGGTCACATATATTTTGTCCTCTGGAACGACTTTCTTGGATGGCTCAGGTGCTTAAAAGATATGAGTATAATTATATTTATAAACAGCGAAGGAAAAGATAGAGCTTTTAAAAGAGCCAACAATAAATTTTCTTCAGACTAGATCATAGGTGTTATATACCTTTTGCTATTTTGACTTTTGTCTTTTGAGGATGAGTCACAAGAACTTTTTCTTCTGAGGTAGATTCTTCATATACTTCATAAACTTTAAAGATATTAGTATGTATACAAGTGAGGGCATTTCAAGGCAGTGGCAAAGAGTATTAAGAAAACATAATACGTAACACACATTCATCACCCAGATTACCTGTAGTAATAGACACAAACTAGTGACAATAACACATTGGCTAAGAGAAAGCGTCATTCCCAGGTCTATCATAAGAACTCCCAATTATGATAATAATAAAATTGAGGAATTCACTAACAAGGGACTATATAATTCTACTTTGTCTGCAGAAAGTTACTGGCAAAATTGTCCTTTGCTCTTAGTTTTGTTCATAAAGAACAGGGTTGATACTGAGTTGCACATTGAGAATTCTCCTACATTTGAGCTACTGGAAATTCATGTAAGTCCTTCCCTTTTCCAGGAACCTAATTGGCCATAATTTCAAACCATATCTGGTTTATGGCTGTGTAGTTTAACAACCACTTAGGGACTGGAAGCAGGAAAAAGAAAAATAGTTAAATCTTTGAAAATAAGGCAAATGAAGAAAATAAAGATTTCCTTGGCTTTTAGAAAGGAAGACTGGCTGGTGACAATAACCAAACTAAAACATGGAAAGGATACTTAATGGAGCGAGTCATCACATATTTTTATCCCAGCCTACTATTACAGACAAAAAAAAATGGGCTTACACAGGGAATTTTTTAGGTTAAAATAAATGGAAGAAAATCTTGACTACTGGCATTTTTACTATTCAGATTATTGAATATTCAGAATATTTTATTATTCAGATTATTTTGTTCTTCAAATTGTTTAATCATAATTTTACATACAAACAAATAAAAAATGATTTGAGAATTCTTTTGATGCTGTAATGGCCTTATAAATCTATGGTCATTTGAGCAACATTGCCAAATGTTTCCAATGATGGCTGTGAAGAGTAAAAAAATAAGGGGGCATTTTGATTCTATAAAATCCAATTAAAACATTATGATGAAGTTAAAGTTACTTCAAGGCCTAAGAAAAGAAGTTGCTTCAAAGCAGAAGATATTTGCATACAGAACAGGTTAACAAGACAAGACAATGACAAATTCAAAAAGCCAAATGATTTTTCTAAAATTAGACAATGTTATAAGTACAGGGCTATTTATTTTTTTAAAATGGTGAGGAGACATACCTTGTTTAAGGCAAAGAACCATTCAGATAATTTAATTTTAGCCAAATATTTTTTGGCATGTTGGGCTTTTATAAGATATTAGTATATTTATTTTTAAAAGCTATGAAGACAAACACAAACACAAATGAAACCGAAAAGCACCACCAATTTTTCCACACTCACTGTACATCGCTGTGTCTTCAGAAAGAGCTTTAGATGATCTTTCTTCTTGAATACCTTTCTTAAGCACCTCAGGAACTTTAAAGATATTAGTATATTAATTGTTATAAATAACAAATATACTAAGGATATACAGCAAAATAAAAGAATTTAACATCACACACATTGACTTTAAACCACGGATAACTAAACAAAGAGTCATTTTGTGTCATGATTAGTATCAGTGTATACCTTTAGCTGGTGGAACTTCAGGCTTTTTAGGAAGAGCTTCACGAATCTTTTCTTCTGGAACAATTTTCTTGGGTACTTCAGGTGCTTTAAAGATATTTGTTTATTTTATTTTTAAAAATATCATAATTGGGTATAAAGCATCAGGACAAAAAGAGGATCTAACAAGAAGAATGCCAAGAATTCCAAAATCATAAGCCAGCTAAACACAGTCAATGCATCTCTCTAGATTGCCTTGTTGATGAGTTCTTGATTTTAATATGACATTTTAATATGACAATATTAAAAATACTTTGTCTTTGGAGTAAAGCATCATTTTCTATTGTCATTTGGAATGTTTATTTGTTTTCAGAGCTCCTTGACAGTAGCTTCCAAAAAAGAAAAGAAGTTGAGGGTCAAAAATGTTTAATTATTGCTTAAGAAGAGGATCAACAAAAACAGTAACAGCCTTTAGGCTGATGCCTTTGTTTCTGGAGGGTCATCACAAAAGAGAGGATTATGTTATAGAACATAAACTGAAGTTTGCATAATTCAGCTATATTGTGGCATTGAGGGGAGAAGGATCTCTCTCTCTCACTTTCTCTCTCTGTTTCATAGTAAGTGAATAAAAGAGGGGTTTATAATAGTGGCAAATCACCAAAGGCAGGTACCTTTAGCTGGTGGAAATGTGGGCTCTTCAGGAACACGTACTTTTTCTTCTACCACAATTTTCTTGGGCGCTTCAGGTACTTTAAAGATAGTAGTGATAATTTCTTTTACTTTTAAACATTCATAAAGGTTTGCAACAAGCACAACATAAATGTAAACACAACACATGACATAGTCACAAAATAAAACAGAGTTATCACTTTGTCAGACATATTACAGTATTAAAATGAGTCAAATTGTGACAACAAACATGACAGAAATCCAGAAAAATTTCCCGTGTTAGAATCGTAAGAGTTTGACAAGAAAAATTAACAAGACATCTTCAGCTGGTGATACTTCTGCTTGTTTTGGTGGAATGGTTGATACATTCTCTTCAGTGATAATGTTTTTAAATGATTCAAGCACTTTAAAGATATAAGTACATACTATTTATTAGATGTTTTTTATTTCTATTGGAAAATTCAAGAGGTTCCCAAAAATGTACAAAGCAGGAATAGTCATGATGTATGTATTATTACTAAATGATTAAAATGAATAAAATAGGAAAACATGGATTTATCAATAAGCATATTAGTGAATATCCAATATCGAACAGTATCAAAGAAGGAAACCTAGGTGCACTATTTCGTTAATAAAGATACTTGCTTTGGGTATTTTAGGTGTAACTACAGTGACTTTCTATTTTGGTAGAACTTCCTTTGGCCCCTCAACCTTTTTAAAGATATTAGTTTGTTTAGAAATTCCAAAAACACTAGACACAGAAGAAAAACATCAAGAATGCGAACTCGTAATATAATCAAGGTGCTTCTGTACATACAATAAGGTAAGTAGGTTTTCACCAATGAAATACCTTTAGCTGGTGGCTCTTTTCGAGGAACAACTTTAGTGGGTGGTTTTTTTGGAGGGATGACTTTCTCAGATATTTCAGGCCCTTCAAAGATATTAGTATTTCGATTTAGAATGAGTTCTTTAGGTAATTGGGAGCACTACTAATAAAGTTAGTCCAGTGAGGGCTCATAAATGCTTTACCTAATTATATTTTTTGAATTTACATCACACTTCCAAGACAGACATGATTTTGCTAAATTTCATCTATATTGTAGACTTACTATGAATAATAAGCACACATGCACACACATATTCCTTCATATTACACACATATTAATTTGTGCAAGATTTGGAATGGTACCGAAGAGAATTTATTTGTATCATGGTTTATCCTCAAAAAAAAAAAAAAAAAAAAAAAAAAAAAAAAAAAAACTAGAATGCAAGTGGTGTTACCAATGCTTCATTTGCTTCCTTACTGTTATTTTGCTAATGAAAATGTCAGAAAGTGGCGGAAGCTTTCGGTAAGCAATGATCAGTTTGTGAACAGCTGGCTCATGTTAACAAAGCAATGGCTGTTTTGCCTGAACATGTAAACTCCTCAGTTAACTGAGGAGCTTCTATGTCACTCAACCGACTACACTGGTCAGATATTTTGATACCCGTAACAATCCTGTAACAATCATTCCTAGCTGGCTTCAAAAAAGAGTCCACAAATTCATACAGTGAGCTCCTTAGATAAGTAGATATCAAATACTATTATCTTGTCTGCTAAAATTATATGCTGTATGGTTAATCTCTACTCCACATTAATCTGTGCATCAAATAGTTGCAGCTCATGCTTAAAGCATGCCATAATTTGAACTTGGAAAGTAAGTGGGTTTCTAGTATTCCAAACTGGACATGAAATGCACTTAAAAAAAGTGAGTTAGAGCAAGAGTATAACAATTTGCAATAGCAACAGAATTCCCCTATACCTTTAGGTGGAGCTTTGGGTTTTTCATATACTTCCACTTCTTCTGTCTCTAAAAATTCTATTACCCTATGGACCTCTTCAGCTCTGTGTACTTCTTCCATTCTAGGTTTTTCGACTCTGATGAATTCTTCTACTTCATGGAACTCTTCTTCTTCAAAATATTCTTGAACTTCGTGGAACTCTTCTTCCTCAAGAACTTCCACTGGTGTTTCCACTACTTCTAATTCTGTTCTTTCTCTTACTACCTCCTCTTTGTGGAAGGCAACTGATACTTTTTCTTCATAGACAGTCCTCCCTGAAAGAGCAGCTATTTTAATAATTTTTTTAAAAAACACAAAGGAATGAAGATATAAATTCAAAATACAGAATGAAAACAACTGAAAGAAGAAAAGGCTTTCATGCAACAACACATGAAGGTACAGAAAAGGTCTTTCCAAAAATACCTTTAGCTGGGGGAACAGCTTCCTTTTTAGGCACAGGGACTTTCTTTTCTGCGATTTTCTTTTCTGGGACTTTCTTTTCTGGCACTTTAAAGATATAGTTTTAATATTTAGGACTATCAAAAGCAAATTATTATACACAAAAGACATCAAAACAGTCAAGACACAGTCAAGACAAAACAAACTTTTAAAAAATTTTTAACTTTTAAAAAAATTTTTATTTTTAAGTAAGCTCCATGCCCAACAGGGGGCTTGAACTCATGACCTATGATCAATAGTCACATGTTCTACTGACTAAGCCAGCCAGGTATCCCAAACATAAATATGTTAATGAAAAAATATTAACAGGAAGTTCAGGTTTAAAACAGAATATGTACCTTTGGCTGGAGGTGGCTCTTTTTTCTGAACAGGAACAGGTACTTTTTCCTCGGGAACCTTCTTTGGCACTTTAAAGATATTAGGCATTTCAGTTAGTTGACAATACTAAGTCACGAACATAAATAAATGTGGCAAAAACATCTTTATACTAATCAAAGCGTAAGAAGTCACTCTGTACTACTGGACACCAATTTTACAGATAATAAAGATACTTTTCCGAATCATTTATTTTTGCTAACTAAACCTTAGAAGAAGACACATCTGCAAGAACCTGTGCTGTTCTATATGTTTTAAATAGCAGGGATTACCAATATTGGACCTACTTCTACTACTTTTAATTTGATGAGGACTTTTTTGAAGTGAATATCATAGGAGAGTACTTGAGCCTTGACACAGGCATCCTGTTCCACCTAGTACTATTTTATCTGCTGGGGATGCCTACTGTGATAGCGACAGGGCATAAGCTTATCTGTTAAGAGCACTTCTGAAGCGTTAGCCTAATTAGGAAGCAATGAGAAGGAGACATTTTGTAATAACCTTAAATGCTTAGGCCAAATATTAGAAAGGACATGAGGCTCTTTAAAATAGTTATTATCCCAGCATTAGAACAGATGTAACATAGTATACATAATTATAATAACATGAGAAAACTCTATACAATGGAATAAATTTATGTATGAAATGTGGTGAAGAAGGATCTATTGTTATGTATATAAGTATAGAGAGATGTACTAATTAACATTTAAAATGAGAAATTTCTGGAGTAATTTATATACACACAGCTATCTATTAACATAATTACCCATTAACATTCCCAAAAAGGCTAAAGATATGAAATGGGTTATGTTTTTTTACTGGTCCATAATCAATTTCATAAATTTGCTACTTAAATGACTTTAAGAAAACCATCAAAGAAGAAATGTCTGTTTTTGTTTTTGTTTTTTAAAGAACGTTAATTGGAATTTAAAGATATTGAGATTTGCTATACCTTTAGCTGGTGGTGCCTCCACTTTTTTAGGAACAGGAGTAGGTACTTCAGGTACTGCTTTCTTAACCACTTCAGGCACTTAAAAAATATCATACGGACATTTTGAAAAATGACATGCAGTGAACCGAACATCCATAAATGCAAAAAATAACACAAAATGTTGACTGGTTTTTAAAAGATATTAGCAAACTAAGTGGTAATTATACATTTGAGTAGTGTCTCTAAAGGTAGAAGGCTATTACTTCCTCCTCCTATTAGCAAATGTAGTTATCAGTTATGCAAAAGCTTGTCATAGTCTTCGGGAAAAATAGGCTAAGAATTAGTCTAAAAAGTAAACCACACAGAAATAGATTTCCCCCACTTTAATACTGCATAAAAACTAAAAACAAAGAACCAGGAGAAAGTGTTATAATAGGGTCTGGCTAGAAAAAATTAAAGTGCCAATAATACAAGAATTATAATACAGTAGAAAAGTTGGGGGGGGGGGCATTTCAGGTACCACTAATTATTGATCTTCAATTTATCATTGATAAGACAAGAGAAAAGTATACTGAGGAATATTATATTTAGACTTATTCTGAGAAAGATCTGGACCACAATAGATTTTAAATTTCCAAGGCCTAAAAGCAGCTGTACCTCTAGGTGGAACAACCTCCTCAAACTCTTCTATGCTAGGTGGTTCTTCAGGGATCTCTTCTTCTGGAATAGGCTCTTCGGGCTCCTCATACACTTTAAAAAGATTATTATTTTGTAGATTAGAATTCTTTTGAATATTAGACTACAAGGATATACCTGAAGAGAGAGGTTGTCATAAACAGGTAATCCGTAGCTTAGCCTTTGCATTGCGTGTGTAAACTCCCTAGTCCTTGAAAAAAAAAAAATCTACTGAGCCTTCAAAATACTTTAGGTCCTTCCCAGAATTTCAGAATTAGGAAGGACTGTCAGAGAGAATTTAGTTGAAATTGTTATTATTATTTTTAATGGGACTGGATTTGTTTCACTTGGGGTAGATGTCAGATTTTCTGTATCAACTACTCAGGCTTAACTGGAATTTCCTTTGAGCAGATTTATCCCATTATTATCAACCAAGTTATCTGATGAAAAATTCCCCATGGCAAATAGTTTCCTTTCAAAGACTGTCATTAAAATTAAACAGGCAAACAAACAAACAAATTGGCTAAGCATGTAAGAAAGGAGAGTCAGTTGATTTCAATTTCCCTGCTTAATTTCTATTAGGTAAATAATGATTTCTTTTAGAGTCTGAATATGTTTATTTTCTGAAGCAAAAGGTGCATTTGTCTCCTTCAATATTAGACAATGATAAGACAATGATGACTTGGAAAATCTATTTTCTTAGCAAGACATCTACCTTCAACCAGTGGAACTTCCTCTTCTTCAGGGAGAATGATTCGTGTTTCTTCCACTCTCTTAGGTACCTCAGGAACTTAAAAGATATTGATCGTTTTAGGCACTTAAAATGCAAGAACCGGCGAAGAGTGCATAAAGACCAAGTTTCCCATTTTTCAACACAAAGGAGTAAGTATCAAAATACACATGCATAAGATGAAACACTGAGATTTTGCAGAATCAATTAATGAAACAAAAATAAAGAGGTTTGTGATTTAAGACCAAGAGCCCATTTAAAGAGACAGTCTGCTTCTTACTGCTGGAGTCTCTACTTTTTTTTAGGAAGAGCAAGGGGTACTTCAGGCACTGGCTTCTTAGTTACTTTGGGCTCTTTAAAGATGTATCAGGTTAGTGTTTCTATTTTTTTAGGAAGTAACATACATAGAGAATCAACGTAAAACACACGAACACAAAGTGGAAAAACTGACACAGCACAAACATGGGTGCGACAGAGTCACAAACGGTGAATGGAAGTGACAGACCGACAAGACAAGACAAACGTTTATGTTGAACATCCTGTGTGGACAGCATCACAGTTCAACATGGGGTACAGCAAACACATCCCCGTTTGGGGGTGATGTACCTTTGGCAGGAGGAGGCACTGCTTTCTTAAGACCAGGAGGAGGCACTTTCTTTTCTGGTTCAGGTTTCTTAAGCACCACAGGCACTTTAAAGATATTATTTTATCATTTAAGTTGCATGAACACGGAGACCACGGACATAGCAATGATACAAGTTAGCCTAACAAATGCTGGAAGAGGACACTTTGACTTTTACAGGTGATAGAAAGAAATGGCAGTGTCTAGTTCGCTTGGGAAGAGCAGTACCTGTGGCAGGAGGCGCCTCCTCTTTCTTATGAATGATCACTTTCTTCTCTGGCACTTTCTTCTTAACCTCAGGCACTTTAAAGACATCATTTCATGATAAGAATTTATTGTGAGGGACCAAAAAGAACGAATGCAAGAAGTTCACACACAGAAAGACCACATGCAACAGGTTGGAGACGTGGGGCAGGTCGGAACCCCGTGTTAGGGTGTAGTTTTGGAGAGTGAGGGACCTTCCACCTACTCGAATATCAGAGGGCAGAGTCATTTCATCCACTTAAATTTCCCTAGTGGTTTATTAAATCATCACCTGTAAAGTATTTCTGAAGTCTAATAAAGGATCGGCTTCACCATTTCACTGATTATATGACTCTTTCGCTCGGTGGAAATGTTATTCTCATTTTAAGTAGCGATGCCATGACCTTTGGCAGAAAATACTGAACCTGAAGGTCTAAATATACAGCCTTTGACCGGTCTTATGAACTGATCTGGATAATTCACTCCGTGATAGGTCACTTCCGCACACCTTACTTTATTCTATCCTCACAATAATATCTGAGCCCACTAGGACTGATATTAGTCTCCCCATTTTATAGGAGACAAATCTGAGGCCCAATTGGATAAAAAACTTGCTCAGAATAAGACAGCAGGGAATAAGGCCAAGGCTAAAGTCAAAACCCGCTGGGCTACCACTTATACGTATGTATCAGAAGACATAAGCTACTACTGAGCGTTTTGATAAATATTTCCATCCTTTTTTTTCTTTCCATCCTGGTGTTATAAAAGCACCTCATATAAATTGCGGAAGGATAAAATTTAGGAAAGTTTATTCATGCTGATTTTTTCAGGTATCTTTTTGTGTAGATAATTTAGCTTTGCAGTGTATCTATTTGAAAATTTCAAAGTTTACTCAGACTACAGGCAACCAGGTAGAGCTTCTGTGGCGATTTGGAGGACAATACTCCCTTTTATCTTTGTTCTTGAGTACTGCTTTGTAGCTAAGGAAAAGTGGGGGTCAGTGTTCCTGAACATTTGTAGAAATAAAGACGTAACTGTCTATCTTATACATACAACTTTTCCTAAGGCCAGTTGCACCATAATTTTTCTGGTGAAGCTATGGGTGAAGAATGTGTATTCACTTTGGGGAGGTATACCTTTGGATGGTGGAGGTTCCACTTTTTTAGGAGCCGGCACAGGGACTTTCTTCTGTGGTACAGGTTTCTTTGGCACTTCAGGCACTTAAAAACATTCATTTTAAGACGTTAAAAATCACATGCACAGTATCACATGTCTAACAAAAAGACAAACGAGAAGACCACAAACAATAAAACAGCATTTCACACCATGAAATCTGAACAGACCTTCAAATCATTTACAATGTCAGACACACATGGCAGACATGGTAACAAAGGCACGCACGTCTGGGACGCTTTCCAAGATTTAGAGGGTGGATGACGTAAAGAGTGAAGTATTAGAGATAAACTGGGGATGAAGAGAAAAAGATAGAAAGGCAGAAAACACAAAAGAGGCCTTGGTGACTCCAAGAAGAGTTGCCGTACCTCGTGCAGGTACTGGCTTCTTAGGTTTGATTTCTGGAAGGACTTGCTCTTCTTCAGGTTCAACTTCTTCTTCAGGAGGAACTTCCTCCTCCTCAGGTGGAACTTCCTCCTCCTCAGGTGGAACTTCTTCCTCCTCAGGTGGAACTTCCTCCTCCTCAGGTAGAACTTCCTCCTCCTCAGGTGGAACTTCCTCCTCCTCAGGTGGAACTTCCTCCTCCTCAGGTAGAACTTCCTCCTCCTCAGGTAGAACTTCCTCTTCAGGAGCAATTTCTTCTTCAAATGGAACTTCTTCTTCCCGAAGTAGAGCTACAGGAACTGGAACTGGCTCGCGTTTCTTCGGCACTTTAAAGATATTTATTCAATTGTTCAAGTGTCACTGTTAAGTACACTATTCATAACAATGGGACAACATGAAAAGCAGCTATTCTGTGATCACAGAGGCATCAACCGTCATCAAATTCAATGTCATGAAGTATCAGTTGTGATTAGCAAGGCTGACTAATACCAGTTAGTTTTCCTTTTGGGCCTGGTGCTGTTAGAGATTAATGTACCTTTGGGTGGTGGAGCTTCTGCTTTTTTCGGAACAGGTGTTGGTTTCTTTTCCTCTGGGATGACCTTCTTGGGCACCTCTGGCACTTTAAAAATATCATTTGTCTTTAAGAATGTGTTCTTTTTATATGTTTCAGAGCAATATGTATGAAAATAAACACTAAATATTTGTAATAAGACTTTTTTTTTTTAAACAAACCAACAATGGAATGTAAGGGGGGAATTTGCTGTGAATATACGTAACCGAAAGTTTTTCTCCCCCCATGTACTTAAATGATGAAGGATGTACCTTTTGCAGGTGGAGCCTCTACTTTCTTAGGAACAGGAACTGGCACTTTCTTCTCAGGCACAGGCTTCTTGGGCACTTCTGGCACTTTAAAGAAATGATTTAGAGAAAAATGTTATATGACATAAAATTTTGAGCTTAAGCATAGTCTCAAAAAAGATTAAGATATGGTAATAAAAGTATGACCAACGCAAATTTCAAGAAGCATTTTATCTTTAAAATAGAATCTTTCCCTTTCCATAAAGAAATATGAAAGAGTTGTATCCCCAGAGTACAGAATTGAAGCAGTTTAATTTTTACTTATTGCAAATGTGAAGTAAAACGTTTTTGTGAGTTCATGTACCTTTGGCGGGTGGTGCTTCCACCTTTTTAGGAACCGGTACTGGTACTTTCTCCTCTGGTACAGGTTTCTTGGGTACTTCAGGAACTTTAAAGATATCAAGTGGGATTAGTGACACATTTTTCACCCATAAAAAAGAATCCAACAATTTTAGGACTTCACTGAAGCATCATACAATTATACTTTAAGATTGATAAGAATAATAGCCACAATACAAAGGCCAGGCGATGCACAAAAATTTAAATAGAGAACACTGAGAAAACATAGACTGGTGATAAGGACAACACACAATGCCTGGTGAATAGTGATTTGGTCCATTTTGGAATTATAATAAGAATTTACTTTAAATGAAGAACTTTCCACTAAAGAGGGAGAGCCAAGCACTGAGCATCTTTGTGGTTCGATGGCAAAATTCAGAGATGAATACATGGTAAACTATTCCTATAACCAGTTGGGTGGTCCCTGTCTTGTTAATATTGTCACGGAGAAAGAAATGATATGGCTCATCAAGTTCTACTAATGAGTAAATTATTACATTATCCCACTGATGGATTATAAAGAGATGTACCTTTAGCTGGTGGAGGCTTCTCTTTTTTAGGAACGGGCACAGGAACTTTCTCCTCTGGCTTCTTAGGAACCTCAGGCACTTTAAAGATATTGTTTATTGGTAAGTTCTAACTACTAGTGACAACACATCTGTATAAAGCACAATTCCCATTTCTAACAACAGAGAGCAACACACACAAGCTTGTGAATTCAGAAGATAGCTAACAATTTCTGTGCAGATTAAGGCTTTTTTTATATGCCCATGTTTGCAAATGGTGGTTATACCTTTTGCTGGTGGGGCTTCCTTCTTTTTGGGAACAGGAACAGGTTTCTTCTCTTCTGGTACAGGTTTCTTGGGTATCTCGGGCACTTTAAAGATATTATTAAGAATTTTGGAAATTTGCACACAAGATAAAAATGTGAAAGGCAACTGCAGAAATCATACTTCAGCACCAAAAGTGTCTGGTTCTAAAATAAGCAGAATTGGTCACTGGTGCTTAAAAAAAAAAAAAAAAAAAAAAAAAAAACCAGAATCTGACCCATTAAACACCCAGACTCTAAAGATGCTGCTAGGTAGGTATCTCTTTGTAGGAGACATAATCTACCTTTGACTGGTATCACTGGTACGACTTCTTCTTCAGTTATGAATTCCTCTTCTTCATGAATGTATTCTTCTTCTTCTTCTTCTTCTTCTTCAAAATATTCTTCTACTTGGGTTACAACTTCCTCTTCATAGACAATCTCTTCTGGTTCTTGTCTTTTTGGTACTTCTGGCACTTTAAAGAGATTATCTTTAGGTTCGACATTTACCAATGACTCAGCGAAATTAAGACCCATTAGGAACACAGCCATTTGTAACAGAAGAAAGAACAGGCTTTATCCTTCCCAGAGGAAAAAAAAATCTTCACACAAAGAACTGAACATGAATTTTACAGCAATGAAGACAGACAACACATTAAAAAGAGTGGTATTATGTACCTGTAACAGGTGCTGTTACTTCTTTTTTAGGAACAAGCACTTTTTCTTCTGTGACAACTCTCTTGGGCATCACGGGCACTTGAAATTTAAGTATAAGGATATTTTATTGTCAGAAACAGGCCACCCAGGCAATGCTTGCTTTGTCATATGTTAAGCAGACAGAAGAATTCTGCAAGCACCTCTCATGCGATAGATATACAACTGTTTGCCTATAAGAAACTTTATATGTTCCATGAAAAGGATTTTGAACCTCACTGGGATGAAAATATACAAAAATACTCAAGTAAGTTTGAAGTAGCAGAGCCCAAATGTGAAATGATGTTTAGTATTCAGGTATCTCTGCTTGTAGGAAATATCCTTTACTGAAAAGCTGAATTCTCTTATGAATATATATATACTTCCTGAAAGTGCAGGAAGTTACTTTATAGTTAAAAAAAAAATGACTAGTCACTGAGGTTTTTTTTTTTTGTTTGTTTGTTTTTTGTTTTTTTTGGTAGCCTTTAAAATAACTTTAGAAAGGATAAACAGTTATGAGCTGTGGTCAACATTGTTCTATCATTACATGAATTTAGAGGAGTCAGGAATGTGCCAAATAGCCACCAATTTTAAATCCAAACATTATGTTTTATGTGTATTGTAGCCACAGCTATTGTATAATAAGCTATGCATATATTTCAAAATAACTTTTTTAAGGTAGCATTACCTTCTTTCCCTATGTTGACAGATTTTTAAGTCCAGTAAATCCTAATGAATGACTTAAAAGACATATATAACAACAAAACAAAGCAAAACATAGCTACCTTAATTTTAAAAGAGACATTATAAAAGACCATGGTTTTGGAAGGAAATTATTATACCTTTAACAGCTGGCTCAGCCACCTGCTCTTTTTCACGTTTGGTAATTGAAATGTGTATTTTTTCCTCAACAAGTTTCTTTGATTCTTCAGTCACTTTAAAGATATTAATTATTGAAGAGCATTAAAACCAACTACACAAGCACAACATACACAAAAATACACAAAAAAAACTGTGAAATGTAAGAATCCAGACCACAATACATTCGGTAAAAACAAGAAAAAACAGCAGACAAGGTAGAAAGACACATTTATAGAACATGAGGAACAAAGATGTTTCTCGTAGTTCTCACTCTGCAATGTACCTTTGGGTGGTGGAGGTTTGAGTTTCTTGGGAATGGGCACTGGGACTTTTTCTTCAGGGACGACTTTCTTCGGCACTTTAAAATATCAACATTAACAGATTTAAAACCCTGAGCCAGATTTCTCAAGAGTAGTAAGAACACAAAGTTAAGAAGTCTGATGCACAACATCACATCCCCACCCCACACACAGCTTGAGTGTTGCCACTTCAACATGTGTTTACGGTATGACAGACATGGAGGGCACATGGATCTCTCAGAAGCGATAAGGTTTTTTGCTCACTCTACCTTTAGCTGGTGGAGCCTTTGGCTTTCTGGGAACCGGTTCTTCTTGGACAGGCTTTACTGGGAGAGGCTTCTTGGGTTCTTCTAAAGAGTACATACAAGGTATTTAATGTTAGACTTTGGGACATACATTAAAAAAATGCTATTTCTTAAATGGACTCAAAGAATTAAATAATATATCTGTTATCTACAGTGTAGTCATAGTCCTTAGAGGTGAGTTAGAATCACAGGTCCAAGTAAAATCGGGACTAAAAGCCCCTAACCCTCCTGGCTTTTTGATTCAATTAGGTCATTGTAACTCTCTCTTACATATGCAACAGTCTCATTTCACTTCAGGTAGAAAAAAATCGTGGTTCAAACTTCTTTCTATATAATATACGTTTTTAATGCTATCTGTACAACCACATAAAATGTTCTCAAAGTGAAGCTATGAAACATCAGAAAATGGGCAAGGGAAACAATATTGCTTCATTTCAAAATTCCAGGAGGGACTTATCAAATAAAATAAATGAATCACGTGGAACCAAAATTATACACCTACAAATTTGATCGTCATGAGATATAACGTAATTGCTCGTGTTAGCTTTTTTCTCTGTCTACTTTGGAAGCAGGCTATGTCAAGTTTTCATGACGGGAACCCTGAGGGAATGTAGTTTTCTATCATCCTTGATAATAAGCTTTAGACTAAGAGATGTTCAGCCATTTTTGGTCATGTATTAGAATGATCATGGGCACCTACAGATGAACTCCCAACCCTTTTGGGAAAAGAACTTTGGGACACTTGCTATTTTGTGTCTAAGCAAAAATGAGGCAGGAAATAGATCATTCCCAGAACCAAAGTCTAATAGTAACCTTAAGATTCATAGAGACTTTTTTCCCCCTGGAGGTTATCTAAGAAAAAAAATTGTGAATTTGTCAAAATAAAATTCTTTGTAAATTTCTTTGGGCATCTAACTGTTTATCCTGCTCTAATGGAATCTGCATGTGGTGTCAGGTTTGCAGTTTTGCTCATACCTGTGACATATTCTTCATGCTCTTTATACTCTTCATAATGTTCAAATTCACGTTCCTCATATTCTTCATATTGGTCATATTCTTCTGTTGGTTCATACTCCTCAGATTCTTTATATTCATATTCCTCGATTTCATCATATTCCTCTTCCCGTTCTACTGAAACAGTTTCTTCTTCATGGACGTAAGACCATTCTTTCTCTTCAGTTACAGTTACTTCTAGAAAGATATTGAAAACAGGCAGTATGTTACTTGAAGCCCATTTAGGAGTGATAGTGACAATGCACTTTGATTTCATTCTTATGTGATGGATTCATGCACTGGTTATAGGAGACCCTGCCTGTCCTTCTCTGGTCAAGGTCTGGTGTACATTTGCTACTTATGACTTCAAATGTTAGATTTCCTGCCTTTAGTTAACAATCGACCAATAAAGGGTGGGAGTCAAATTAGGAAAAGTAGCAGACAAAAAGCTGTGTAGTTTTATGCTTCAGTTTATTATTTAGTGAGAGCATAATGTACCTTTCACGGGAGGAGCTTTTCTTTTTGGAACTTCAATGGATACCTTTTCTTCTTTAACAGCTCTTTTTCTGATTTCAGTGACTTTAAAAAGAGTAATTATTAAAAGTGCATTACAAGATTTTGAATACATATGTGATCAGAGATACTGTGTACAAACAGTCCACAGACAAAGGCAACCATCACCATGCCCATCATTCACATTTTTCATCTACATGGCAAGAAAAAGCAATGGACTTGGAAATAAACATGGTCTAATATACATAGAAATACTTTTTTTTCTAACTTCCTTAATCCTTCAGAGATACTGAATAACTTCAGGAAGATCAAGTAGTATTTATAAGAGAGTTCAAAAAGACAACCAGACAGCATCATCAGTGACTACCAAACAAGCATTGGACAGAAACTTGAGCCCCATAAATCATGTCTTCATCTGAATTCTATTGTATTTTCAAGAAGCTCCACTGGCACAATATAGAAAACCCAGGATTTAAAAAATCTTAAATTTTATCAAAGATTGCCACACAAAACAATCCTTTGGGCAGATGAGTTTAGTATACAGACAATAACATATTAGTAGACAAGTACATTTTAAGGGGAAGTGCACATCTGGGGGAGCTCCACACTTTTGTGGAAAAGAAAGAAGAGAGAGTACTTTCTGGCATCTGAAATGTTGAGCTTTGAAGTGATAGGACATAGCGTGTGCATATTACTTATTTCATAATGTATTGGAGTCATTTTTCTCTAAAGATCCCAATTCCACTAGATTAGTTTTAAGACCTACATGCTTATTTTGCTTTTTGAAAAAGTTAGTATACCTTTTGCTGGTGGTTCTTCCTCTCTCTTAGGTTTGAGTTTAGGAATTTTTTCTTCTGGAACAGCTCTCTTGGGTTCTTCAGGCACTTTAAAGACAGATTTCACTTTTTAAGAACCGTTTCCCTCATTCTGATCACAAAAGTCAGTCGTATAACAGTAACTCAAACATAAAGGACTGGACATTTTCATTATTTCAAACACAGAAAACAACTATAGCAACAAAAACAATAACAACAGACACCCATAACCACTATGTTTGGTAAAGAGAACAGGGTAAATACAATATTCCATGTATTGAAAGGTCACATGTACCTCTTGCTCTCGGAGGCTCCTCTTTTTTAGTTACAGCAACGTGAACTTTTTCTTCTTGGGTAATTTGCATGTGCCTCTCAGCCACTTGAAAGATAATTTCAGGATTAGGGAGTTCAGTTACTTAAAGTGGAAATTTTTTTTTTTTTTGGTATTGGCCAGAAAGTACTGTGATATTAGACTACAGCAATTCACAACATACACACAAACTTCACAACAACTAATACGCACGAATAGAATACACCATAGCCTCCAACATACACCAATAACCTCCATATAAAAGGTGTGACCCAAGGACAGCAGTGAGAAGATCAAAGACGAGGTATGTTTCTGGTTTTTGCGCCAGAGGGTTTCATTTACCTTTGGTGGGGGGAGGCTCTTCTTCCTTAACCACTTTTGGAGGAACCCTTTTTTCTGGAACTGGCTTCTTTGGCTCTTCTGGCACTTAAAAGATATCAAGCAACACAGTCAAGCACACAATATGAAATACGTTAAACACAGGCACGCTACTTTCTTGTTTATGTCATAAAAATTTGAAGAATGTACCAATTTAAGATGAAAAAGACAGATATTATTCAAGAATAAAGTAAAGCCCAGTATACCTGGTGGCACCTTTTCCTTTTTGGGAACTGCAGCAGGGACTTTCTTTTCTGGCACAATTTTCTTAGGTGCTTCAGGAACTTTAGAAAAATTACGTGTAAGAATATTAGTTTGCATTACAGAAGAAGTGACACTTGGGGCTTAGAATTAATCTTTTGACCGATCATACGTACACACAAACATTAACGACTATATTCAGCAAAAATGTTTATACATATGTGCTCACAAAACTCAGGCAGCATCCAAACTGAAGGCATTGATATAGCTATTAAGACGAAGGTCATCATATTTGTTTTTTGATAGAGAACTATACCTTTGGCTGGTGGGGGCTCCTCTATTTTAGCAGGAATTTTCGGTTTCATTACAATCTTCTTCTCATGCTTCTCAAGCACTTGAAAAGATTATAAAACACACTTGTCGAAATGCCCAGATTTCTTTTCAATAACAATGTAAGAAATCTGTTTACTTAGACACGATAGTCATCAATTTGCAATATAAGTGATAAAACTGAAGAAAACATAAAGAATGGGACAAGCCAAACACACATAGGGCTAAAGTTAATTTAAGACTTGGTATACCTTCAGCTGGTTCAGCTTCCACTCTCTTAGAAATAAAGTGCGTCTTTTCTTCCACAACATATTCCTCCGGCTCTTCCATCACTTTAAAGACATCAGTTTTAAAGAAAAGTTGTAGTGCCTTTCATGTTTAATTTCAGCTATAATTTATTACTTCAAAGAGTAATTAAAATGATAAAAAATTTAACACTTGCCGAATCCCCAATTGTTCCCATTTAACTGCCCCCACCCCCACAAAGTGCATTTTAATCAAAGCGTATGCCATAATAAAGAATTTGGGAAATAAGTGTCAGTAATTTAATTTTCAAGTGTATCATAAAGATCATAATGCTTGTGTTTGCAGGAAGAACAGGACAAGTACAAGACATAAAAACAATCCTAGTGGCTAAATTAATAAGAGCACAAGCATCCAAAGAGGAGTTTCAAAAATAACAGAGCACTCTAGATCTGAAGACTTAAGGGCAGAAACATACACTTGAGAAAACAACAATTGGGTTATAAAAAAGAAAAGACTTATATTACATGTGAAAAACCTACTGAAGACTTGGAAACGAGCCCCCCCCCCCCAGTTTTGTTGAGGGCAAGTATGAAAGAAGAGGCAGGTATCTTCACATGATTTTTGAGCCTATATGTATAAAGTTAATTATAGAATAGGAAGATCTAGTTACAGACACATCTCTTTACACTAGAAGTAAACTTAACGGGCTCCACCCATCTCTTCCCTAGATCTTTTAGGCTTAATGAAAACAAAGGGTTTCATAGAATGGCTCTGCTTTTAGCTATAGTTCTGAAAAAGCTTTATAGTGCATACTGTCAAAAACAGAAGCCAGATTCACGCAATGAGAACTTCCCTTGTGTCCGTGTTATGTTTGGTTTCCCAAACACGTCTAGAAGGGATGAGGCCCTCTCTGACCGCTCAGGTGCCTCACTTGTGCCTAACACCTTGGCCTTTCCCAGGCAGCACAACAGAACCAGTGCTTGGGAGTCGTGCCCACCTTGCCCTGTTCCAAGCCTTTCCATGAAGACCACACATCAGGACTTTACATGGGATGTTCTTTCATGTGGAGAAGAAGTGGGGCGTCTTTTATTAACCAGAAATGCGCTCAAGGGCATCCACATATAGAATTCTATCCATCATTTTATTAGAAAGAGAGTTAATTTGTACACAACTTTATTGATTTTTCTGTGATGCGGAGCTACATTGGAATGTTCTTAGGAAAGTTCTTTCAGATATACAGCTTTAGCCAGAGTGCTGGACTTTAGCTGCAAACCTGGCGGTGTCTTAATTCATCACAAAGGACTGAAATAAAGCTCATTGCTCAATCCTTAAGAAATCATAGAGAGCTAGCCTAATGGGTATAGGAACGTCTAAACGACAAGCTAATTCAATCCAAGATCTTACATGATTATTTCCCCACAGGTGAGATATAAGAAAGACCCATGTGGTCAGTGCTCCACTCTCAAACATGGCCTTGACTTCTGGGATGTAATTAGGTAACAGAACTTCTTATTCATTTAAAAACTGTGAGTCAGGACACATTAGTGAGTTGTGCCCTCAACACTGCTTTTATGTTACCCGTGTTCTAGACATTGGACTGCGGGGTGAAGTTTATGCCGGCCTGCCAGGCCGAAACCAAGCCCTGCCTACTGAAAGGATAAGTACAGATGGAGATGTCTGTACCATTAATTACCTATAAATATGAGGCCTCCCCTCCCCATACAGACAAGTAAGAGAGGATAGACAAGCAGTACATTGAATTCGTGCTCTAATGGTCCTGAATCTTGTGTTTTGACCAAAAGATAACTCTAATGAGGCCTTCAGATATTCACTGAATTTATGTCCACTTTCATTAATCTGATAGACAACCTGTGAAAGAAAAAGAGCCCACCAAGACTCCAGGTCACCTCCAGCTCTTTGGCATCATTTACCTTCATATTCAGTAATCTCTACTTCTTCTTCCTCCTCCTCTCTTTCCTCTTCTCTATAGACTGAAAAGGACACTCTTTCCTCTTCTTCTGAATAACTCCACTCCTCCTCTGTGGATATTTTAAAAAATAATATTTAATTTAAATCCAGCCCCCTGAAGTGCTGGTAAATAGCCATGTGTTCTCTACAGATGGAAAATGGTTCTTAAGAAGTGACTGCCGAGTAGTGCTTCCTCCTTACGTGGAAGAGAGAGCTGATTTAAGATCAGGGGGCAGTACCGCCCAAGATGGAGAAGAGTATGCAAGTGATGCCCAAAGTGTGGCCACGTTGACAACTAGCACGTTTTCAGCACCCCAGGCACTGTCTTGAAGTGATCTAAGACCACCGTAGACACGAAAGACTGTGTCAGAAGGCCACGGCAAGTAGACACTGATAAGGACAACTTATGAGGTGAACAGTCACAACCAGAAAGAAAGACTTGGAGGAAACACGCACGCCCATTTCTCCTCTCACTTCTGACTATTATACCTTCGTGTCGCATGAGTTCCACTCTCTGAGGAACCGCCACAGACAGTTTTTCTTCGGCAGCGAATCTTTTTTCTTCTACCACAGTTTTCTTAGAAACTTCAGCTTTAAAAGAGCATTAAAGTTGAAGTTTAAAAATCAAGAATCGTCACAATCCTCTTTCCCTAAGCATGTGGGGAAGGTAGGCCACGTACGCCACTCCCACAACGCAATGGGAGAACCAGTGAGGCAACAAACACCACAAGGGGACACACACACACACACACACACACACACACACACACACTAATTCTATCAGAATCTATCAGAAGAGCAGACGGAAGGTCACACATGGGGACACCTGAGAGAAGAAAGCAAGAACTCCCAGGCCAACAAGACTTTCGTCAAAGGCCTGAGACAAATCCTACCTCGGGGAGGAGGAGCTTTCTTAGCGACAGGAACTGGTACAGGAACTTTCTCTTCAGGGACGGGTTTCTTACGCAGAACTGGCATTTTAGAAACAGGCACTTTTAGAACTCCAGACTCATCTCACTGAAGCCCAGCCCCAACCACAGATATATTCCTGTCACCAAGCTAACAGCGTGTTCAGATCACAAAGCCAACAAAAACCATCATTTGCCTTCTTACATGGTATTATACAAAGAAGGTTCTTGGAAAGACAGAAAGACGATACCTTTTGGTGGTGGAGCTTCTTCCTCTATATGAGGAACGGGTCTTTTTTCTTCTGGGACTTTCTTCTTTGGTATTTCTGGCACTTAAAGAATAGCATTTGATTTTAAGATTCTCAGAAAGGCAACATAAATGAGCAACACAGGACTGGCATGCCCCTTAGAGACGGCATGCAGTTAAAGGAGGTTGAAGGCAAGACAGGTTATTTATGAAGATGGAATTAAGTACCTGCTGGTGGTGGAGATTCCTCTCTTTCAGTGACAATGGTTATTTTTTCTTCTGTGACAACCCTCTTCTGTACTTCAGGAACTTGAAAAGACATTAATTTTTAGAAATGACTTTCTGTATTTTCCAAGGCAGCGAATTCACAGCCATTTTGTAAGAAAGTAGGCAGGTGGACAGACACTTCTGTTGAATTATTACTCACACCATAAAACACTCGTTCTGAATTAAACTAACGCAACAGATAATTAAACACAAAAGTGTTTTGTACTCCAGACATAAAAATAGGGCTTCATTACCAAGCAAAGCACCGTACCTTTAGCTGGTGGAGCTTCCTTTTTCTTTGCAACAGGAACAGGAATCTTTTCTTCAGGGACAGGTTTCTTTGGCACTTCTGGGACTTAAAGTTTTTACAACGCAACATTAGTTCAGATGTACACCACTTTTATGAATGGACGTAGGCACACACACCAATCTTTAGTAGTTCATTAATGTTGTTATAGGGTTTCTATGCATTGGCAAAATAATGCAGAAAATTAAACTGTAATGTGAAAAAGGTCACAATGTAACAAATATCACAAGTAATGTTATAGAGGCATTCAGGCAAATAAAAATGAGCTATATACACAAAAACGTATGTATAAAATTCCATCTTTCTGTATTGGTTTGCTTTTGATAAAAACTTGGTCAGTGACTACACAAGCAATATAGAGTGTAGATATAGAATATAGCAAAGTGTTGTTAGGTTTTGTAGTAAGAAATGGAATCCATGCTAGCAATGGATTTAATTTATCTAAGCCTATCTTAGACTAAGACATGTTTAGAATCATTATATGTATATGTTACTACTTTTTTTCCATTTCTCTTCTGATTTTATTTGTTTTTGGGGGTACAAGTGTAAAACTCGGGAGCGCTCCTTCTAGAGTAGCCTTCTCAGTCTGATATCCACGTGTCAATGACTTTGGGGAGTTCTGTGCGTGAATTTTGTGAGCATATGCATATATGCTTTTCTCTAAGAGGCTCCATAGTTTTCAGCAGGATCTCTGACCCGAAAAGGTTTACAATGGCTTAGTTTATCTATCCTAAGTGTTGATGATGTGGAATTTTTAACTGGCAGATGTATTCTAATAGTATGCATTACTGGCAATAATTGTTTCCATTTTAAGTAAGATAGCAGTTTTTGTGAACTCCTGCACCTGTATACTTGCATTTGTAATATTCTGATGTAATTATACAGATATATCTGTTTATATCTGTATAAATTATCTCTACAGGGATGTTTATGCATATACATATGTTACTATGTATATGTGATTTTAATGGTAAGTGAGATATGGCCCTGTGTCTCCTTGAGGAGTGATCAAGTGGCTTGGTATTAGTAATGTGACCTTTCATCTATCTTATTTTCACATAACCATATTTTAATGATTCGATAATCAGAAATCATTTTTTTAAAGACCCAGAATTTTGAAAGAGTCAAGAATTTGAGAAAGAGAGAAACAGATTTGATTCAGGAAGAAAATGGAAAATGGGAAGTCAGGCAAAATGGGAACCAGCAAGTCTGGTTCCTACTAAATTGGATGATCTTGAATTCTTACTGAATCTCTCCGTAACAGACCAGATGTATGCAGTTTATAGCTTTGTTGCATCCATAAAGTAGTATCTTTTATATAAACACCACCACCCCGAAAAAGGAACAAACCAAATTCAAGAACCAAAATAAAGGATTAGCACATTTGAATCCAAATATACCTATATGAAAGGTCCCCTGGCTAGTTAATTAGATAATTGCAACACTTATGGCAAATATTGACATTCAATTAATGTCAAGAAACGTGGTGAAAGTAAATGTAAAAAATCAATGTTTCCAACTACTCTAGGCTTCCACTATTGAGTTTTGGGAAGAGTGGCAGTTACCAGTAGCAGTGTATGAATCTTTATCTAGTTGACATTCGGTTCGGTCACTTTCCAGTTGTTACTCTTTTTAAACTCATCATAATTCATGGAAGTATTTTTTATTAAGAAAAATCTGATAGATGAGGAGTAAAAGAGCTTTTCTAGAAACGTGCCTGTATAAAATGAGTTTCACAAATACCTCTTCTTTCTCTAACAGGGGAAAGATAGTAAAAATTTAAGATAGCAGTTTGACACGGTTACTTCTTTTAATAACCCTTTCTTGGTGGCGTCTTTGGAATGTTCAGTGTCACAAAAAATGTGTGTCAAGAGCGTGGCCCTGGAAGGTGACAAACAAATGAAAACCACCAGGGGCATCTAGAAGACACAAAATAGTAAGACAGCACAGCACACATATGAAGACCAAGTAAAGCAAAAGATGCGTTGGGCGCAAAGAGTTCTGGTGTACCTTTTGGGGGAGCAGCAGGTTCCTTTTTGGGGACAGGAACAGGCTTTTTCTCCTCTGGCACAGGTTTCTTGGGAACTTCAGGAACTTTAAAGATATCATTGTTGAAACAATGTTGAGAATTCTAGTTTTCCCTCTGAGACTATTTAAGATCACACGAAAGCATAACTCCTCAGTAAGAGCGTAAGAGTTTAGGAAGTAATTAAACACGCTCTACTTGTGGTAGAAACGTATGCAAAAGAAACCAATACCACAGAGACGTTACACACGTCCCATGAAGCAAACACCCCAGTTAACATGGTCTAAAGTTACTGATACTTGTTTAAGTACCACCACTAATGAAGTCAACATACACAGAACACATTACAAATCGTTTACAGATGCTATTTCGTTAACACAAGGATCCCATAGAAAAAGATACAAAAAAGACAGACACTAGGAATTTTTTTTTTCAAAAATATTATTCTACCTTTGGCTGGTGGGGGCTCCACCTTTTTAGGAATGGGAACAGCAACCACTTCTTCAGGGACCGGTTTCTTAGGTGGCTCAGGGACTTTAAAAAAAAAAGTGCCATTTTTGAGAAATCATGTATTTTTACAACAAGGCGTATGTTGTTGCAGGACAGAATTACAATAAAGAGCAGTCATCTGTCTTTTATCCCAAATGAAGGCAAGAAACTTCCACGCTAGAAACAGGAGGAAAGGGAATCGGAGGAAAGACTAATCAGAGAAAGTCGGGGTTGTTATGGGCCTTCATCTCCAGAAGCCTCCACTTTCCTGGAGCAAGTAGGAGCTGCCCTTCCTTGGACAGGCCAGCACCTCAGACACCAGCTTTAGAAACTTCACATTTATAAAGCAACTGCATTATAGCAATTGCGTTAGATTATCTTCAGTATTTTTTGTATCCCACATGTTTAAGGATTTGGGTGGGGTGTGCTGGGGAGAGGGAGCTTGCATTTGCAGCAGCTGCTAGCTTCCAGTTTCTGCGGTGGTGCAAACACTCCCACCCTGGGGAACACACGAGACCTTGTCGTCACAAGGTTGGGAATATGCTCAGTAGCCCACTGTGTACTAGTACTTCCACCGCGTAGGCATGGTCAACATAAACAACCTCAGAAACAGAGATAATAAAATGCAGCAAAAGAAGTAATGAGGTTCGACTCTTATCACAGATTTTTCTATAATTTAATTGTGAGTTTACGTAGCTTGACTTTTAATCATGGGGGTGTTAAACACTGGGTAGCCAAATTCCTGAAAACTTAACCATCAGCTCTGGTGAGTCGGCGTGAGCCGGCTCTAGGACATCAAATTCCTATTTCCAAAGAGCTGGTCACTAGATTGTGAGGTCCCTGAAGCAGGGGCCAAGCCTCCATTGCCTTTCATTCCTCTCCCCTGTGTGCTCCTCATGGTCTTCCCATCCCCCCAACCCCCGTAATGTCCATCGTACATAGTGGCTGTAGGCCTGCTGACCTTGTGGCGAGATGCATTACGCAATATGAACATATCTGGATGCTTAATGTGGAACTTTGAAAAGATTCTAAACTTAGGAGGATCCATTAATACCTTTAGGTGGAGGCTCAGTCTTTTTGGAGACAGCAACATGAATTTTCTCTTCGGTAACAGTTTTCTTTTGTACCTCGGGGACTTTGAAAAAAATGTATATTTTAATTACTGGTAGGCCATAGTACGGGTGGTAAGTATAATTCACAAAGAATACTGAACTACAAATTACAACACAGACAAGCGTGCAATGAAACGCCGACAGAGAGCTACAAGGAGACAGAGATGCCTACATAATCACAAATTAGGTATGAAGAAGGAGGATACAAATTCATCTAAAGCCCTTCCGGCTGAGCCCCCAAATTCAAATGTGCCTTATACCTGTGACTGACACCTCCTCCTCTGTGTGAGAAGCAAAGAACATCTTCTCTTCTGAAATAACCATCTTCTTTGTATGCACGGCTGGTACTTTAAAGAGAGTATTTCACATTTAGTAATTCTTTTTCTAGGTCAACGTACCTACTCAAATACATCGATTGCACATCACGTGTAAGTCTCTAGACACAGAATGATCGGGTTAGTATGAGTAGCTTGAGGATACATTTAGTATTGACAAGAATACAAACCATGTTTTGATATATAGGGACAAACGGCCCATGCAGCCTTTACCAAACATGATTAAACGGGAATCAAATAGACACAACTTCTTCACACGTAATGTGATGCTTTTCCGAATCCATTAGGGTTTACTCATAGAAACGAGAGGATAGGGAATATCATCCTATGCGACGGAATGCCTCGCATAGTTAAGTTAGAGGACTAGTGATTAAACCAAACCTTCCCTACATTAAAAAATAATTATGTGATTTTAAAGCAGAACTAGAAACAAAGGGGATGTTATCATTTCCTTCAATTATACAGATGTGCAACTCAACGTAAGATATATACTGTACAAGAAGGTCTGTATTTTGGTAGCTTCAGATTTGTGAATTGTTTAGTAATATTTGTACACATATACAGAGACATGAGTAAAAATGTTTAAAACTTGTAGCTCGAAAGACAAAGATGGATACCTTTCACTTCAATAACTTCTTCCTGCACTGGAGTCCGAGAAGGTTTTTGTGGAACCATCTTCTTTGAAACTTCGGGTACTTAAAAAATATGTACAAATATATTTGTATTGTGAAGAATATCGCTTTGCACAAAATCTAAAAATAACTTAGTTTAGATGAGGCTATATGATAACGCGGGGATATACATCAGGAAATAGATGACGTGTGTACATGGTACTAGAAATGTTTTAAATCAGAATACCTTTGGTGACTTGAACTTTCTCTTCCTCCATTCTTCGAGAGGTCTTTTCAATTTTTTCAACTACTGGCTTCTTTACAACTGCAAGCATTTTAAAGAGATTGCAGTACTTTTAGAATTTCTGTTAAAATTCTCTTTCTCCCTACATGTCTAAGATTCTATATATGTATAAATATAAATATATATGTATACGTGCATATATACATATATATAACTTTTCAGAAAGAAACAAGTTTGGTACTTTGAACTTTACAAATTTCTGTACTTCAAATATTTTAGTTATTTCAAAAGATATTTATCATTACCATCTTTTTATCATCTTTTTAAATTTTTTGCATTAAATGAGATATTCTTAGGAAAATAAAATTCATTGATACAATAAAGCTTAGAGAAGAAGTTGTGCCTATTGGATTGGACTGGTGGTATATACATCTTTGCCAGACAAGCCATGATAATGATGTGGAAGTTCTGATCTATTTCAATAATTCCAATTACATACCTTTTGGAGGTGGCACTGCTTTCTTTTCAGGCACTTTGGCTGGAATTCTTCTCTCATGTGATTCTTTAACAAAAACAGAGGAATAAGAAAGGATGCTGAAATAGGTAAGTTCTGGTAGGTTGTACTAACTGCAAAGGAAGTAAGAGTGTATATGTGTGCAAAGTATCTAAAAAAAAAAAAAAAGGGACCCAGCAGAGATGCAGCAAGGTGGTGGAAGTAAACCTTGAATTTCTGCGTGAGAAAGCAGCTCTTGGAATTTAGTGTTAGGACTAAATGACTCAATTTATAATGGCAAAGCCTGAAAGTGACTGCAGAAACTTAGAGATGACCTTTCTAACAAAGGTCTAAGCTTCAAAGATCTAAATGGTCCTTTGGATGCTTTCTGTATCTATCACAGATCAGATTAATAGCATGAAAATATAAGGAACCGAGGAAAAGGGGAAAAGAAGCGGCCCAGTGATACGCACCTTCGTAAACCTCCTTTTGCACTTGGATGACTTCTCTCTCTTTGTAAGTTTCTTCCCACTCTTCCTCCCCTTCATCATAACCTTCTTCCCTTTCATAGTACTCCTGGCCTTCCTCGAAATCTTCCTCCCATTCCTCGTGGACTTCCCTTTTAGCTTCGACCTTGGTCTCCTCGTAGTCCTCATCCGGCTCTTCATAGTAAGGTTCTTCGAATGGCTCCGCGTACTGTTCCACTTCCAGTTCATCATAAGGTTCTTCCAAAGATTCGATGAAAAGTTTCTTTTCCTCGTAGACAGCACGCTTTTTCTCATACACAGCTTCTTTTTCTTTTTGAACCTCTTTCTTTCTGGTTATTGTCGTTATTTTTACTTCTTCAGCCTTGGAGGATATATCGATAATTTCAGGAGCTGAAATAAATGAATGAATGAATAAATAAATAAACAGACAGATGGAAAATATTAGCACACTAGTGGCATCCATAGCATTACTTCATAAACCAATATCTATGTTGTCAAACAGTATCAGTATCTTAGGTCTCAGTATTATGTTGATGATTTGTTCTGCGTATCAGTTCTGTTGACATTTTTGTTGGCTAGAGCATCAAGATGCACTGACTCTTGAGGATTTTTCTACTGTGAACAAAACGGCATTCCGCAAATATCAAATGGACACAGCTTCCATTGTCCAATGGGAATTCCAGTTTACAAAGCCCCTGGTGCTCGTGGGATATGTGAGCATTTGATCATTTAGTGGAATTCATGTGCCATGTTAACCTCTATTTAAGTTTCCAACTAGTCTTTCAGCAACATTTCTAATTTTAAAGATATTTCTTTGATAGTTGAATGTGACTCACCAGTTTAATAAAGATAATATTTAGAATTATGTAACAAAATGAAATCGATTAGTTGCTTTTGTAACAACTTTTTAAAAAAATAATTAAGGCTAACATTGGTTATATGATCCTTAGTGCCTGTATTAGAGACACCTGAAATAATAAGGATCACTCCTCCCTTTCCACCCCTCGCCACTGCTTTCCCTGTGTCCAGAGCCACTAAGGCCTGCATAAGCATCAGCCTGCGTTTCCCTTCCGGGGCTTGGAGCAATATGAAGTGGACATTTCTTAGTGCAAATTGTAATAGGAGATGTCGTAACTTTACAATGCATTAGAAGCTTTCTTTTTTTTTTTTTTTTAAGCTTTCTATTTAAAAACAAGATTACAAAGCAGAGATGCAAATCTCAGGAATAAATAAAAATATCCAACAATATCTCTTCATTTACCTTCAGCTGGAATCAAGGCAGTTGGACGCAGGGGCTTCTTGGCAACCTCTGGGATTTTAAAAATAGAACACATGTTTATTTTTAGATTATGCATTGTTTAATGTTTACTCATCCTGTGCACCTTTGCTAGTTATTTGTATAATCTGTGGCTATTGCTAACATGCCAAACGCCTTTATAAATTCTAAATTTAGCTCACCAGAATTGCTCTGCGATTTATTAGCAAAAATGGGGAAAAGCTGCTCTGATTGATTTAAAACAATTCCAAACACAAAATATGAAGAGACTATTCAATAAGCCTAGAGCTAACCAATTAGGGCATGTTTAATTTCTTCAGTGGTTACTGTGAAGTTGAGGAGATATCCATGCTTCATGAGCTCCCTCTTCTACCATAATGTCTCACAAGTGACCACTCTGGGAAACGGTGACTTGTGCTCCTGGATCCTCCTCCTTCCAGGAGCACTTCCTTACTCTGATCTTAAACAGGTAACACCATTTGCTTTAATTTAGTTATCTAGTCTTTCCTCTTAAAACTCTCCCAGGATTTAGGGGGAAAAATGGAATTTTTTCCCCCATTTTTCCAGTAATTGAACTGATCCTCTTTCAAAACATGTTTTGTTTTTCTGCAGGGACTGACAGCTCAGTGAGCCAGGGAGGTTCTGGGTTGGGCTGGAGCAGCCACTGGAAATTAGCATCAATCCTTGGCCTCCTCTGGGCAGGACAGGATCCAGTGCGGCTGCGGTGCCGTCCAGAGATAACCAGAAGCTCTCTGGGGTTGACACTGCCTGCCATGGGCAGATAGATGACAGGCACAGAGGGATGGGGAGGAAAAAAAAAGGGGAGAGCTGATGAAGAGAAAGTGAAGGCCGAGTTCAAGGAGAGGGTGAGAATGAGCAAAGGGAGAGGCTTCATTTTGGGAATGCAAACTTTTTCCTTCCTCCACCCTCTACTACTTGGGGCTTAAAACTGTTAACTAGAAGAGCAGTAAGACTCAATTTTCAGTAATTCATTCGTACCTTGAGGTGGCTCTTCTTTGGGCTTCGCAACAACTTTTTTGGCATCTTTTTTCACAGCTTTTTTGGTCACTAAAAAAATAAGATGTCAGATATAAACAAAAACGGTTTCAGGAAATGAAGAGGTTTATTCAAATGCGCTATTTTTTGCATATGGTTTGATGGTAATGAGGCTCTTGCAACATTATTTCAAGATACCTGGTTTCAGAAAGGTCTTGTGCTAGAATGCAGAAGCTGTTTTTTGGATGGAGGTAGAATGTGTGGGGTGAGTCTACATCTTCACTGGTTTTATGCCAGCCTACAGTTTTCAAAACTTGGAGAACATGAACCCGAGTGATGCCATAAACAGAAAAGGTATGCACTTTCACCCTGTTTCACTTAATAAGAACACTTTAAATTCGTCAGGGTGAAGAATAACAAGTGAACTAGCAAAATTAAAAGTCCTGTCTATGATACCGTGGAAGCTTCCCTTTAGGTAGTCAAATTTCTCCACGTTGACAGTAGCACTCCAAGACTAAATCATTCATTAAGATGAATGATTAGTCCTGACAACAAATATAAAAGGAAATTTATGATTTTTGAATCTTGTTCCCTTTCTGCTATCAAAAGTAGATGAAATATATTTAACTATTCACATAAATTATAAAATGCTCTAGTTTGCTATTGAGATGCACTAGTCACAAAACTGGAGGTCTTTTTTTGTTTGTTTTCACTGAGTGCTACTGTCAATAAGGCTAAATTCAACTCTGCACTGGGAAACTTGGGAAATTAAATCATATTCAAAAAATTAAAAACAGTGTTATTTACTCATGAATGTTAAGAGCCATAATTCAAGTTATAGGTAGGGGCCATGATCAAGGTATAAGGTCAGCAACCAGAAAGAAAGCGTTTTTCACTGAATTTTCCCTGAGGCTGGCTGAAAACTGGCTCAAGTTCTTGACACCAAAGGTAGCAGATATTGGGGTACTAGGGTGCCAAACCCTGGAAACCGCTATGGAAAAAAAATCTGACTATGGAAAAAAATCTGACTTTGACATGCAGAATTGTTTCCTGATGCAAGGAGAATTCTGACAGTAATTCTCAACTACTCAGAACTCTAGAAAGTCCAGGTAGCCCTGAGTGAGTCGAGGGGGGGACAAATAGTATGATTTGTCTATTGGAATATTCAAAAAAGGAAATTCCTTGACACACTCAAGAGCTCCTTATTGGTGAGCTCATCCCTTAGCTAAAGAAAAAAAAATATCAAACATATCAAAGATATCGTAAATCACATTTTTGTAACACAACAGCAAACTTAAAAAAAAAAGTGTAATACAACATTATAACTGAGGAAAAAAATGCCACAATTTGCAACGTGGCTATAAACGACTATGGTTTATTTCCAGAAGCTTCACTAGAAGTTAATTCTATTATTTTGTTTTATATATATGGTTATATAAATATAGCTAACATATATAAAATATGGAACATGAAATCAATTTTACATTAACGTTTCACTGATTACATTAAGATAAAATATTTTAATATTAAGCAGTACCTTTGGTTTGATGATTTTCAGAGTTTTAATCACAAGCCTTACACATTTAGAGCAAATAATTTACATTTTGAAAGGCAATTCCACCTGTTGGACACTAGAGGGCCAACACGTTCGCATTAGGCCATATTTTCCAGGGCTGCGACTGTCAATTACGTATTTTGACATTTAGGTAGGTAACATAAAATACCTTCAATGCGTTTTGCTGGTGGTTTCTTTTCTTCAGGTGATGGCAGCAACAGAGGAATAGGAGGAACAACCATCGCAGGGATTTCTGAAGAAAAGAGATGCCCTCATCACCGTTTGGGTTCTTACTTTGTGTGAAAGATAATGAAAAGCCCTATGCATTTCTTTCAGTAAACAAAGGTGTTATGATATCAATTCATCAATCAGGGAAAATAAAAATTGCGTATATTTATAGTTGTTACTACTCTTTGCTTTGATTTGTTAATCACACAGTGAGGAATATGACATGCGGGGATGTATCCTGGCTCTCCTACGGTTTGGAGAGCTAATTTCCTCGTGGCACAATATTGTTGCTGCAAGCCCAGGGGGTCATGGTGCTGGGTCTCACCTTCCGGAGGTACTGCTCGGATAGGCATGGTTGGGATCGGGACTCTGGAATCAGGAATATCTGAAAAGGAACCATTAATGGTAAGCATAGAGGGGCTGAAACCATAGATATTTATTAGACCACTAAGGTGTTGTCAGGCATTTCCAACCTCAGAATCAAATACAGACACAGAGATACTAGGAATCTTTTGTATGCAACCACATAGGCATGTTCATTCCCTGTGAAAATTGGGTTTGTTCCGTGGCCACACAATTTTGGCATGATCCTGACTATCAGCTGAATGAGACCTTATTATCTCGAATTCCCCAAGCTCACAAAGCCTAACATTTATATTATTTCCTGAAGACTATTTTACTGAAAAAACTAAATAGTACTTTTAGACATTTCAGTTTGGCTTCTATCATTTATAAAATCCCATTGGACATATTGTGAGTAAGGGTTGATTTTTTTTTTTTTTAACTTACCGGGAGGCGTCATCTCAAGCTTGATTTCTGCAAAAGAAAAAAAAATGACATTTTTGTTTTTAGAATCATCCAGGCACGATTGTTTGTTTCAAAGATTGCAATGTGGCTTTAATGTGGTGTTTTAGTTGGTACCTTTAGTTGTTAAGTACAGCTCTGCTGTGCTTCTTGCTTCACCTCTTGGTTCCAGTCGAGCAATTACTGAGTAGACACCTAAGGAGAAGAATCATCAAATTTTTGTTTTCTGACATGTTTGTAAATAACACTTCTTTATTTAAGTGCAGTGTGTATTTATTTATAATTCTCTTTCTTAAAAAAGCATTCTCTATAGAATCACAGTGTGAGTGTAAACTAGGATAGAAATATGTAAAACAGACAAGATTTAAGTTATATATCCGCAGGTAGTTGCTGTCAACTACCTTACCTTCGTCATCTGGGGTCACATTGTGGATGGTCATGTAATGGCAGCGACCATCATTCCTAAAGTTGTACTTCTGGCTTTCAGTCAGTTCTGTTGGGCCTTTGTACCATGTCACTATGGCATCATCAAAAGACACTTCGCATTCGAAGGTGGCAGACTGATGCTCACTCACCACGATGTTCTGTATGCGCTTCGTAAACTGAATTGGTTCAGCTGTTTAAGGACAAAGAAGTCTCAGAGTTAGATTGCTTAGGGAGGGATTTTTTTCACTGTGCTCTCTCCTCAGATATTTAAAGACTCCACCTAGGTATCCAACTGGAAAAACACCAAAGGCTGAAAATACAAAACAAAAAGAAAGTGCTCTTCTTTTTTTTTGCTTTAGTAACAAGAAATTATTCCAATACTTAAGTGTATTGCTTCAGGACCAATGTAGGAGAGTGAAAAGAAATCCCTGGGGGTCCTTAAAATATTTGCATAAAGGCAACAGTCAAAGGGGCTTATGACCCAAAAGTCAAATTAAGCTTTAAAAATGTTAGTGAAATTGGGGATTCAAACTAAAGGGAACATAGACTTAATTTTACTCTGTAATTTGTTCTCCTTTGAAATTCTTTCCTCTGTAAAATAATTTTTGCTATTCAGGACCCAGAATTGTTTATCATCTACTATGTTATAACTTTCCTTGTGAAATAATTTTGAACTCAATAGGAAGTCTGAACTTCCAAGTTTCAGATGATTCATTTTTAGGAGTTCTGAAACCTGCTTTGTAAGCACCTGTGGACATGCACGAAGCAATCGAACCACTGGGGGTGAATGGTAGGGTCGTATTTCGTAGGAGACTGGGCTGCAGTAGAGGGTCCTTCTGCAAAATTTTATCTGGAATTCAGTGTATGACAGTATCGAGAACATCTTAGACATCATGAGTACTCTGGTGAGCCTTTTTTTTGAAGGTTCATATGAGAATGCAATTATTTAAAAATTGTTTTTTAAAAAGTGGTTTCGGCTGGATCCTTTAAATTGAAACCTACTAAAAATGTTTGAACTTCAAAATACAATCAGACATTGTCATCCACTTACAGCAAGTCAGAGAAGTTAAAATGTCTGTGTAAATAAGTCATATAGTTGCATTTCAACAACTACAAATGAGCACCAACTGGATGTAGATGCTACCATTAGAGCTAAAATGTTGCTCAGCACAGCCCAAGGGTGTCTTCAGACACTGCAGATAGATGATCAAGGGATTAGGAAATAAATATTATTTGCTCCTAAATCCTGAGAGTTCCCTTTATTTCAGAGAGTTAAAAGATTGGACTAGAATCCTCACGTGAAATAATTATTTTTGGAAAATAGCTGCTAATCACACACGACGCATGTAGTTACCTTTACCTATTAAGTTTCAGATAAGCAGATTCCAACTGATTTCTATAAACGAAATCGATTTTTTAGGTCTATTACATATAGCCAAGCTCTTGTAGCTATGGCTATGAAATCTGGTCATTTCCAAGATCTCTGTCTTAGAAGGAGAATCATAGATGCGAGACCTACAGAATTTCGTAAAATTGTAAAGGATGATCGAAGTTAGCACAATTATGGAGTTTAAGTAACTGTTAGAAAGTCCTGTCTTAGTTTAGGCCGCAAGCTGCCTTTGGTCAGAGAGAACCACGCAAAAGAACCGGCCCTCACGTGGCTGCTTGACTTTGATCCCGAGCACCTCTTGGGCCGTGAGTGGCCGCGGTGCACGCGGGTCCAGAGTAAGGACCTGGAGCACATCAGTCAACGCCCGGTGGCCCGGTGGCAGGGGGGTCCCACACGACCTTCGCCAGTGGCCCGGGTAGAAATCACCCCATCAGGGCCCCTCGCCCACCTTCAATTCTGAGCTCTGCCGACGTCTCCAGGTCTTCATATTTGCAGGTGTACCGTCCCTGGTCTTCTGCTCGAACATCTGCGATGGTCAGTTTGTGGACCTTGTGCTCCACTGCTGTCTGATGCCTGCCCTGGGGCTTCAGGAGTCTGCCATTTCTGAACCATGAAGATTTTACGTTTGGCACTGAAAACTGGCAGGTCATGGTGCACGTCTGGCCTTCTTTCAAAGTCACATCCTGAAGATGCCGTTCCCAAGCAGGCTCTGTTGGTATGACACGCACAAAACCATTTTGTCTCCTAGCACACACAGGTGTGCTCAACAGCAAACTAACCTCACAACTTTCAATAAGATGCTTCTTACTTACCGATCACGGTTAGTTTGGCACTAGCGATGTGGGGACCACACACCAATCTATAATTGCCCTGATCTTTGAGTTGACAGTCTTTGACTCTGAGTGTGTGTCGGTCACCATCAATACTTATTTCAAATTTATCACTGGGTTCCAGTTTTTCAGTCCCTTTGTACCATGAAAGCTTGATCTCTGGATAATTGATCTTGATGTCAATTTCGAACACGGCTTCGTCATCTTTCAAAACTGTCTGATTCTCAATATCCTTGATCAGAGTGACAGGCTAGGAGAATGAAGAATTAACACACATTAGTCACTCCTTTCATTATAATTCCCAATAACCATCTGTTGCTGTATCATCTTCACGATTCACTTTACCTCTGTCTGTGACAGCCTTTGCTGAATAAATGATACAAGTTCCTCAAATTCCTTTTCGTCCTTCTCTGACTTCTCTATTTCCTCAATTTCCTGAGGAGGAAAGAGCATAAGTATTACATATGGGGAAAAAAACCTGAATTACAAGACACATGATTAGATTCAGCTTCCATTATTGATGCTGCTTAGGTTACACTAAATGAGCTCATAGAGTATGGGGTACTGAGAATTTGAACATAAATTTTTAAGATGATGCTCTACACAAAAGATCTTACCAATCTATGTGTCTCCTCTTCTTGACTTTGCTTTAACATTTCAAACGCTTGAAGAAGACCTCGGAAGTCAGTGATTCCATACATGCGGGCATATTTTTCATATTCTTTAGGATCAACATTTTTGAGAAGTTCCATAATATCGATTTCCTCCTCTTCTCCAGTTCCCTTCTTTAAGACTGGAGTTCTAAATGAAATCAGAAATAAACATAAATCACCTATCTTCTACTTATTTTGAATTGCTTATCATCATTTAAAGATCATAAATATCATTACGGGTTTTTCCCCTCATAAAGTCATAGTGCTATATCCTTTATTCAAGAAATATTAGTTTTACCACATTAACTGTGAAACGATAAAAAAAATGTGGGTTTAGTGATGAGGTGGATCAAGACTGGACCGTTGTTATAAAGTACAGAAATTTAATCAAAGAATTGAAGGAAGGATAACAGGAATATATTTGTAAACTTTACAACCAAGAGTCTAATGAAATTTTGAAAAGGAATAGCAACATGAGCAATGGAAAGTATTAAAAAGGGAAAAATATCATACATCATGGGAAAGATGTGTGGAAAGCAAATGTTAATTTAATAATCAATTATGTTGAAACATTATTTATGTTGAAAGTATTGGTAATTATGGGAAATGTTTAAAGTGTTGATCTAGAAAAGAATTCAGAATATGACAAGTAATACAGAGAAACAAAAACTTCGTAATGAGACACATACAAATTTCTCCACAGGCTGTTTCCCTTTTTTTTTTTTTTAATTTTAACTAAAAAAATTCACCTCATTCTCAAAACTTTCTCATGATTGTCCAGAAACCGATCCTCATGAAATGCTAACTTTTGCTCCAACATTGGATGCTTGCTTAAATGTTTTTGTGAGAATGTCTGTGTGCTTATGTCCTTTCTCTGTCAGAATCTTGGAGGAGATGTTCCCTGCCTCTTGAGACATCTCTTTTGTGAATGGAAAACGATCGTGTGTGTGTGTGTGTATGTGTGCATGTGTGCGTTTTAATCGAACTTACTTTTTCAGCATTGCTCTAAGATCTCCTTCAATCTTCTCTTGTTTCTTCCTTTCATCCACCTGCAGGTTAACATTACTTTCAATTTCACCGTGTTTATTAAATGCGACACACCGATACAATCCAGAATCGGTTTTTGTGGTGTCTCTAATCTCCAGCTTTGCTTCATCGCCTTTCTGGTGGATATGAATGCGACCCCCCTGGTTCAGTTGCCTCCATTTCCCTTTTGTCCATTTAACATTTGGGATTGGATCACCTCCAACTTTTGCAATGAATGTTGCAGTGGTTTCTAAGGAAGAACAAAAGCAAATAAATAATAATTTTTAAAAAACCCCTTAATTTTCCCAAATCAGGTTCTTCCAACATTAAATCAGCAGTAAAATGTACTGGGTAGAGGTAGAGGTACTGTTCGTGAAGGACTTACTTTCTACGACTCTGATACTCTGAGGTTCTGACACGAAGAAGAGTCTCCCGTCGACTGCTGCTTTCTTAGCTGCTGGGACTGCGGCTGGTTTGTCTAAAAGACACATTTACATGTTTTGTTACCACAATCGCCTTAAAATTGGAGTAACTAATTCCTTCGTGAAGTGAGCTTTGGGAATTTGGCAGTGTCAAAGACACCATTCACTCTAGGACTCGCTATGTAGGAGGGGGGATTATGGAAGATAAAGCAGTTTTATAGGCTTCTGTAACTGGTTGTAGCTCTCACGTGCAAGCTGAACTATAATCCCAAAAGCAGTATCAAATTTATATTTCCATGCCTGGCTTTATTCTATGGATTTCCTCTAGGACAATGGCATCAGATTCCCTCATGTTGCATTTACTACAGCATTGTTTTTGGGGCTTAATTACACCTTCTTGGATATGGTGGAAAGTGGTGCAAGAAATAGGATGGTGGACACAGGGTAATGTCAGACAATTTGCATTGACATTATTTCTGTGAAATTATCTGGCCCTTCAATTGTAATAAGGAGGCTATAAATTGCAAACGAGCAATAATCGATGTTTCTAAAAACGGAATTCCATTCTTATTTAAGTTGTAATAAGCCAATAAGTGGACCCGTCATTGGCTTCATTGGAGAATGCCTTTGACGTATCTGTACCTTTAATGGTCACTTTTGATTTTGAAGTGTCACTTCCAGCCGCATTTGAAGCTTTGCACACGTAATCTCCCGAATCGGCTTTAGCCACGTCCTTCAGTTCCAGCACGGCGGTCCCGTTGGCAAAGCTGAAGCTGCACCTGTCTGAAGGCTTTATTTCCCTTCCAGCCTTCAACCACTGGATCCTGATGGGCTCCGATCCCTGCACGTGGCAGCTGAGCTGCACAAATTCTCCTTCACTTACTGTTACTGGAGTGAGGTGCTGATCAAACACAGGCGCCTTCTTAGGTTCTGGAATTAAAAAGATATTTTTAACCATGAAAGGACCACAAAGGCAAAAAAAGTACTAAATTCCAGAAAGGAAACAAGTTTTGCCTCTAACAGGCGGTACCTGTTGCTGTAGCACACCTGAGTCAGTAACTGATTCAAGGTTGATTCCTCTCTGAAGGCAATAGTAACATTTGTTGGATTTTTTTTTTTAAAGAAAATAAAGTTCTCGAAACAAGCAAAGAGCAGATTGCCCATAAATCATGCGAGCATCTGTGTCCTGATCAAGCACTGCAAATGTTGCAATGGCCAGTTCCTATAAACTTGGGTACCATGTAGCACAGTATGGATTCTCTAGAACCTGCCTGTAGCTGCATTTTTGCTGCCTCCTACAATCTAAGGGCCTACTGGGAATTCTGCTCCCCTGGAGCAGCAGGTCTTGCTGCCCTCTGGGAGAGAAAGCCAACATTTGAATAATCCATGAGCCCGCATCATAATATGTGATTTTCTCTTGATATTCATCTTTAGCTATTAAATGTAGCTACAGTAGCATTTAAAATCTAATCTTTGCCCAAAGGAAACAGTAGTTGAAGCTCAGTGTTCAACTGAAAACCAATGAAGAATATACAGGTAACGTAGTAGGAAGGCCATGTTATATAACGGTTTTATTCAATGATTCTGAGAACTAGATATAAACATAAGGCCATATTCATGATTGTAGTGATTAAAACTTGCAATGTTTACTTTGAAAAGAACAATCTACAGAGACATAGCCGCAGGATGCTAGAGAAAGTACTTACCTATTCAATAGCAAAACCACCAGGGATATGAATCATGAACACAAGCCACTTCCTAAGGTTATAGTTTTTGTCTTATTAAACATATTTTAAAACTAAAGGCACTTAAGTACTATTAAATAAGTATCTTTTAAGACAATGGAATAATATTAGCCTATTAGTGGTATTAACCTATTTTCTATCTATTACACATGTGCCCTGGAATGGCCAACTATACCACATCAGAATTGGTCATCAAACTCCACGCAGCTCGAGAAAGTTGGCTTATAAAGTGACTGTGATGAATCTGCATCATAATCATCTGGATGAAGCCATTATATGGTCAGAGGATCAGAAAAAAAAAATATCTCCTTAAATGATAGTCTGTTTCTTTGCCTCAAGCTAGGACTGTATATTTAAATATGTCTTTCCATAATAACATGGAGCATCTTTCCTCTCATCTTTTTTTTTTTCCTTTTGAGCAAATTTTACTTTTTTGTCTGGGATTAATATTCATTTATAGGCTAAAAAGCTTTGGGCAATCTACGTCAAACAATAATCCTTTAGAAATAGAAAAGAATGTTTCAGAATGTGCTATAACTTATAAGAAGCAAAGCTAATACAGTTTTCCATGATGAAAATTTAAGAATTTTTCAAAATAAACGTGCTTCATAAAAATTCATATATTACTGAGGTGTGAATTTCCAAGTAGACCTCTAATGGCCTGAGAGAATTTTGGGATCTGATTTACAAGCTACAATTCGCGTCCATTTATTATACAACACCTACTTTGCTGGCCTTGTAAGTCAATTGCAAATAGTATGCATTTCAAGTAAATATATGTGGAATTATGGCAAGCCAGTTACATAACGTATATTTACAGTTAGTCCTTAAACAACACAGGTTCGAACAGTATGGGTCCACTTACACAGGGATGTATACTTTTCTCTAGCTCACTGTATGGTAAGAATGTATAACTGACTATTCATGTTATTGGTAAGGCTTCTAGTCAATAGTACACTATTTGCAAAGTTTTGGAGGAGTCAGAAGTGACACGGGGATTTGTTGGCGCTCCCAGCCTACAGTTGGCCAACAGTCAACTGTTTATCTACCATAACTTGTCTGGCTGACAGAGTTAAAGAAGAAATGCACACATCAAGAGAAACGCACAGGGCCATCTAACAGATGAGAAGAACACAAGAGGTTGGGGACCACGAAGATCACTGACCTTTGATGACAATTGAAGATGTACACAGAGCAGAGCCCGCGTCATTGGACACTTTGCATGTGTACAAGCCAGCGTCGCCCATGCCTGCCTTCTTGACGTGCAGCAGGAGGGTGTTGTTCTTGAATGTAATTTCGCAGTTAGAAGTTGGGTGAATCTCTATATTATTTTTGTACCATGCAACCGTTATAGGCTGAGAACCGGCAACACGGCCCTCAAGGCGGAACGAATTCCCTTCTGTTTCTTCAACTGTCTCGGAGAGTTTTTTAGTGAAACTTGGTGGAATTAGCCGTTCTGCAAGAAATCGCGAGGACAAATAAAATGGAAGTCAGAAGTAGGTTATTGATAGAAACCTTTCAAGAAAAAGAAGTCCTATTTTACATTAAAAGGTGATGCTAACTAAATACAGTGAATCGGTGTATGTTTCTAAACATCTCAGCCTTCCTCCACAAGCTTATTCTCTGATTTATGGGACAAATGACAAAAAGAACTTATGGCCATTTACAGAACCGCATATTTGTAAAACACAAACAAGCAAACCAATAAATAAATACCATGACCCTACACCATCGAATCATGTAGATACGAAAATAAGGGGGGGAGGCAAAGTGTTTGTTCAACGTCACAGTTAATTAAAAACCACTAATAGTTAGGAGCACTTATTTTGCACCAGGCACTGAACTAATAGTTTTACATGATTTTACATTGATCCTTTCAAAGACCCAGTGAGGGGGCACTGTTACAACCCTCTTATTTCTCACTGAAATAAGAGGAGGGTGGTCTTAGGGTTAAGTAGGATATATACAGTTTCAGAAAAATGTGAATTTAAACAGATCACCTGTTCTCTAGAGAAACTTATTTCTTCTTAAACATTTTTATGTCATTTGTTTAAAAGTGTCCTAAATTTCACTGTCCTAGTGGAAATTGAACCTTTAGGACAGAACGGAAAATTATTATGTTTTGTTGGACCAACATGCGAAATAAATGATACCTTTTATATTAAGTTGAGCTGTGCAGGAGTCCTTTCCCACTTCATTCACAGCATAGCAGGTATACTGTCCAGAGTCTCCCTTGTCTACTTTCAGTATCGTCAGGTGGGCGCTGTTTTCCAGGTAACTAATCTGGTAGTTTCCGCCACTTCGTATCTCTCTGTTGTCCTTGGCCCAGGTGACCTTTATTGGTTGTGTCCCAGTAACGTGGCACTCGAAGTCTGCACTCTCCCCGACCACAGCATCCACAGGGGCCACGGGGATGTCAAAGAAGGGCGGGTTCTTCCCCTCTAAGAGCAGAGCAGAAGGACAAGGTTTCAGGCCCCATATCCACCCCATTTTATGGAAATCGTGGCCTTTTCCCCTTAATTTCAGGAATAGAAATTTCATTTACAGAAACAGAAAGATGTTGAAGAAGCCACAAACCTGTGAGGATGAGTCTGGCGCTGGAGGAAGCAGACCCTATAGGATTCGTAGCTGTGCAAGAATACTGGCCTGCAAGGCTCCGATCTGTTTTAAAAATATTGAGAGTGGCCACGTTATCTAAAAATGACGTCTGTACATTTGGGCCATCTTTCAATGGCTTGCCGTCTTTGTACCAAGACACTGAGATAGGCTCTGATCCATTTATGGTACATTCAAAGACAACGGGCAGTCCAACCGTTTCTTGAACATCTCGCAGTTGACGAGAAAATGATGGTGGAAGTTTTTGCTCTGTAAGAACAGAATTAAGATAATGAGAATTTCTGGATGTTTTTAATTTGCTGAATGTTCTTCTCACAATTATGGCGGTAGAGGCAATAGTAGGTCTATGACAACATCAGGAGGTATTACTATCTCTTGAATTAGCTTGGACGTGAAGAAAAACATATGAACTTTTGGAGCAACATTTTCACCCTGTGGTCACCTTAATTCACAGTGGGTTCAAAAATATGTAAGCCCAAAGACAGATCGGTTGGCTTAAGGTACAGCTCAAGGCAGGCAGCAAATTCTCCTAACTTTTTAAGACTGCCCTGTGGTAATTTGAATGGGACACTCATGAAGTGAAATTTTTAAAATATGGTTACGTGTTTTTTCCTAAAGATTTAATTATAGAGACAAGTGATTGCATGATCCTTCCAACCAAAGGTTTAGTCTTCTGATCTCTCCTGGCTACAGTAAAGGACAAGCCACTAACTATAGATAGGATGTCTTAAGAAGAACATCTTGCATCGGGCAAGATTTTCCTCAATAAGAAGGTCTTTGCCAGATATTTTAAATCTTGTTCAAGAGCAACACAAATTCATTCACTTTTAAAATATTGCAGTCACCTTGCACACTAAGGAAAGTTGATGAAGAAACTTCCCCCACACTGTTTTCAGCTCTGCAGATATATTCTCCGCTGTCATTACTATCAACCTGGTTGAAAACCAGTGTAGCCACGTTGTTCCTAAAATGCATTTTGTAGGTGGCAGTAGGTCTTAATTTTGTGTCTCCTTTGTACCAGGACACCCCAATTTCAGGGGTCCCAGCAATTTGGCATTGCAAAGAGGCAGAGTCTCCAACGGTCACTTTAACAGGCTCCAGCTGCTTGACAAAATACGGTGGTTCTGGAGGCAAGAGAGGTTAGTTAGTCAGGAAGAGACATGTCAGAATGGTTAACTTATATACGATGATATGGATGCAGGGTCAGAACAAACCTAGTATCAGTATTTGTGCCGAGCAGGAATCTTTTCCAGAAGCATTTTCAATGTAGCAATTGTATTGTCCCGCATCCTCTACCGTGCTACTTGGAATTTCCAGGATTGCAGATTTTTCAGTTGTGGTTATATTACACCTCTGGGAAGGAGTTATGTTTATGCCATTTTTCTTCCATGTAACTGAAATGGGAGGAGTTCCAGTGTAGGTGCCCTCGAGAATCAGGGGCTTTCCTTTCTCTATGCTGTAATCATTGAGCCTCTTCACAAATTTGGCTGGGGCTATAGTAAACAAATGGAAAATACGAAATCAAACACATGTACCTTTAGGTAGAGCCCGATCTATTACTCCACGTATGTTAGGCTGTAAAAACGCAGATTAGCAGTCAAACAAACCTTTTACATAGAGGTGTGTTGTACAGGAAGCTTTGCCAGCTTCATTACTAACTATGCAGGTATAGTCTCCGCTTTGTGTTGTGTCTACACCAAACAACTCCAGCTCAGCAACGCAATCCTCCAGAGATACGTTACACCTGTCGCCTGGGGCTAGTTCACTGCTACCCTTGAACCAGCTGACAGTGAAAGGAGGTGTTCCTTTTATGATGCTTGTGAAAGTTACATTGGCTCCGGTTAAGACATCCATGGCCTCAGGTTTCTGAACAAAAGATGGTGGTTCTAAACAACAACAACAAAAAAATCACATATCAAAAGCTGTTTAATATTTTTGAATTTTGATGATGAAAATGCTCATAACCACATTAAGAAATGCATTTCTATTTTACTGTATTTTGGACTGACCTCTCACAGTCAGAGGAGCACTGCATTCATCAGAACCGGCTACATTAGTAGCTATACACGTGTAGTCGCCGGCATCGGACTCTTCTAGCATGTTCACAGTTAAAGCACAAGTGTTATCTGTCAGGGTGGTCTGGTATTTCCTTCCACTGCTGACCTCGTTTCCTTCGTGGAACCAGGAGACAGAGATTGGGGGTGACCCATAGACTTTGCACTCCATTACCACTGAGGAACCAGACAGACCATGCGTCTCTTTCAATTTTCTCGTGAATGAAGGAGGAACAATTCGGTCTGAATGTGGTGAAAATCAAACAAATAAAGGACATCAGTTATAAAATGATTTGAAAAGAGAATTATTGTCTTTTTGGTGGACTATCCCTAGATCCACTTGGCTCTTTTGCAAGAGTATCAAAAAATTCCCCCTGGCTTCACACAGTGGAAAGCCTTGAGAATCCATGGGCAAGATGTGCTAGTTGAAGAGTTGGGGGTTTTGGTCTCTTGTCACTGTAAACCATGACATGCTGAATTATTTCAGCATAGGTGATAGTTAAAGACAACTTTATCCTTCTCTAGGGATTGAGTCTTACTCCTACTGCTCTGAATTGTGGAAATTTCTCCATGAAAAAGGGATAAAACTTTTTTTAAAAAAATATTTTATTTATTTGGGTGAGAAAGAAAGGCCACACCAGAGAGAGAGGCAGAGAGAGGGGGAGACACAGGCTCTCCACTGAGCAGGAAACCCAACGTGGGGCTCGATCCGTGGACCCCAGGATCATGACCTGAGCCAAAGGTAGATGCTCAACAAACTGAGCCACCAGGCACCCCAGGATATAACTTTTGGACTTCATTTTCTTCCAACCCTATGGGTACGTTACCACTGATTTTGCTGATGCAGAGGGTGTCAGACTCATGTCACACTGTAGAAGATGGAACTTCCCATACACGTATATGTAAATCAGGAACTACATCACAATAACATTAAGATAAAAGTCCAACCAACCAACCTGAAACTTGTACTGAGGCTGTACAGCTGTCTTTGCCAACAGGGTTTTGCACCTCGAAACTGTATACCCCACTGTCACTGGGTGCCACGTTGATAATCTTAAGGCCAGATACTTTGTTGAAGAAACTTATTTTGTATTTGCTGTCACTCGTCAGCTCTTTTCCATCCTTAAACCACTTAGTACTGAGTTCAGGTGTGCCAGTGACTGTGCATTCCAAGGTACAGGTATCTCCTGTGGTAACTCTTATGGATTCTGGCTTTTCCACAATTGCCGCAGGTTCTGGAACGGGATATAATAAATTACATTCAAACTTTACGATCAAACTGCAAAGCTAAAGACAACACAGATACAGCGTGTGCTTTGTATTCATGGTAATGTTCTATCTGGACTAACCAAGAACGGAGAGCGTGGCGAAGCACTCTTGCATTCCAGCGTCGTTTTTGATCTGACAGGTGTACTTTCCGGCGTTGGCTGTTTCTGCTCTTGCAAACTGCAGGGTTGCAACATTTTCTGAATAAGACACCCATATGTTGTCACTCTCTCTAACAATTTCCCCCTTATCTTTGAACCACACCACTGATATTGGCTCAGGCCCTTCGATAGTGGTCTGCAGCTGAACTTCTTCACCAACGATGGTAGAAATATCGCTGAGCTTCTTCACAAACCTTGGTGGTGCTGATGAGAAAAAGACAAATCGTTTAAAATCTGTGGGGCCAGTAGTACCTCCCCCCAGTCGTGCAATGCAATGCGAGGAATTACACTAGTGAGAATACGTTGTTTCCACTTCTTAAATAAGAGGTATTTTTGGTGAGTGGGAGCAGCGACGTGTCAGTTTATATTAAGCCAAAAGAGTCAGATGTCTTGCTTTCTCCAGCTTTCTGAGTTCAATGAAATCTACTGGAAAAACTGGCTAAAATGATATTTGGTAGGATTCAGATATGGGATGCACACTAAACATAAAAGGATTTGGCAGAGAAAAAAGGGTAAGTAGGAGACACAACTAGTGATAAAGGGCTGGGCGATCGCTAAGAAGCCAAGAGAGCATTAAAATTAGAGGGGGGAGAAATCAGAAGGGGAATAGTAGACAGAAAAGAATGAGGCCACTCTAACCTTTCAGAGTGATAGAAGCAACACAAGTGTCGCTGCCCACATCATTGGTGGCTTTGCACTGGTACTCCCCTATGTCTGCAGCATCGACACCCAGGATGTGAATGCTCGTCAGGAAGTTCTCGGACATTATCTTGTACTTCTTGCCACTCCTAAGTTCTCTCTTATCTTTATGCCAAGAAACTTGAAAAGGAGGAGTCCCCTGAAGCTCACATTCAAGATGAACATCAGCTCCCTTCAGTGTCTCAACAGGATGAGGCTTTTTGCGGAAAATGGGTGGTTCTGCAATTGGAAGGTAATTGAGTTAGAGAAAAAAAAAATGAAAGAAAAGGAAAATCAGGCTGTATTCTGTTAGTATATAGGTTCAAGTAAGGATCAGTTTCCCATTCCGTCGCAGAGACAGAACACATGACTTTCGATTTTTGATCATTAGGCTTTAAAAATGTTAAAACATTGCTGCGGAGTCACTGTGGGGGACTGAGAGGACAACCAGAGAGGAGTCCAAGGTGAGCAACGCAAAGGAAGAGTAAGCTCTGACCTTTAACTTTTAAGGAAGTGCTGCTGCTCGCACTGCCTGCTGCGTTGCGGGCCTCACACGTGTAGTCTCCGCTGTCCTCGACACTGAGGTTGTGCATTTCCAACACCGCCACCGAGTCAAGGAATGACATTCTGAATTTACTGCTCTCTTGAATTTCAGTCTCATCTTTGTACCACAAAACCTTGATTTCTGGAGACCCTCCGATTTTGCATTCGTATCTTGTGTATTCATCCTGTTTCACAATTCTTGAAGGTTCTAGCTTCTTAATGAACCTGGGTGGTTCTATGGAACCAAGAAGAAAAGACAAGGTAAGGGATGGAAAAGACACGTATAACTCAAGATAAAGTGAAGAATGGAATCCCTCTGTCAGAGAGGTCTTTAACTCCGGAAAGCATATTTATTTATTTGACGTGGTTCAAGGAACAATGGTTAATAATTAGTAAAGAATGGTTAAGTTCAACCAAAGTAGAAAATTCTTAAAATGCCTGTACTTCTGCAAGCAACCACATCAAATGCTATTGTAAACGGAAGGAGGAAAATACATTAATTCATATTGTGTGATCCTCCTCTCGGCAAAAGATTCATTTCTTTAGCCCAAGATCAGAGGCAGGGCTGTGTCTGTTGTTGGAAGAACTCTGAAGTTCGCAAGGAATAAGACAGTTTGACTACCTTCCTGTATGTGAACTAGTGGAGGTGTATCTCCTCCTATGGCTACAAAGATATCAGATATGTACCATGAGGAATGAGAATAACAAAACTGGGTGAGATATTTTAATATTTATGACAATTGCTCTTAAAGACCTTAAATAGATATTTCTTCAACACTCATAATTTCCCTTCAACTGGGGAGAACAAGGCTTTCTTCATTGCTGAATCAAAAAATTCAAGCTCAGAGAAATAAAAATGATTAGGAGTATGTCATAGAGCAAATGGGCTGCTAAATACAATTCTATTTTAATTTCAAGAGATCTAGAAACCATCACCACAAAAATCCTAAAAAATTCTCTAATGGGTTAGATCAGAAGCTCATTGAGTTAAGTATTTAATCTCTGACAATGGCAGCCATGAACTTGCTACTGAAAGAAACGGTTGCCTTCCACAATGTCGGATATTAATGTTCACCCTAGCCCTCTGGCTTCCACTATTACTTAACTGGGACTAGAGGAGGGAGAGAGGTTAGCACAAGCTGACTCTTCTTGAAGGGCTTATTTGGGATCTGCTATCCCCTGGAGCGACAAAATCCATTAATTTACAAACGACTGGGGAAAATAAGTCTTTTGAGATAACTTCCTTTTTTTTTGGTCTTAAGCTGATTTCTTTCAAATTTGGATTTTCTTGCAATCCTGTGAAAAACTGTTGTTCACTCTTTCCCTAGTCTTTATCTTTAGCCTTTAAAAATCGATGTACAGTCTGTGTTTTATCAGTTTTATATTTTTTAATAAAAAATTTTAAAACTTGATCCCGTCTGGAAGGCCCTAGATCCATCTGATCTCTCCTAATTACTAGACCATGGTCCTACACATAACTTTCAAGCACACCCTTCCTCCTGTATTTCAAGATATTGAAAATGTAAAAGAGATGTTGCTACGTGACTGGAACAGGTACCTTGTACACCCAGGTGAGCAGAACAAGAGTCTTTTCCAGCGACGTTGCTTGCGTAGCAGGTGTACTGCCCAGCATCGCCTTTGCTTACTTTGAGAACGGTCAGAGTGGCAGTATTTTCAACCAAAGTCATCTTGTAGTTGCCTCCGGGGCGAATCTCTCGGTTATCTTTGGCCCAAGTGATTTTGATGGGTGCAGTTCCAGTTACATGACATTTAAGAGAACCACTTTCTCCAAGAGCAAGATCTACTGATACGGGCTTTAGATCAAAGAAAGGAGGCACTTCATGCTCTGAAAAGGATGAAGACCAACATGGTGACTTCAGTTTTCATGCTCCCAGACATGGAGCAGAAACTAAGAGGCACCAGTCCTTTGGTGGCCCACAGCAGTGAACCTTTTATAATGAAGAGGGTAGCGCGATGAGCTACTCACCTGAGAGAATGAGCTTGGCGCTAGATGAAGCAGTTCCAAGAGGATTGGAAGCTGAACAATTGTACTGACCAACGTGGCTCTGGTCAGTTTGCAAAATCTGAAGGGTTGCTACGTTATGAACAAAAGAGGTTTGCAAATTAGCATCGTCTTTCAAAAGTACCCCATCCTTGTACCAAGACACTTGAAGAGGTTCTGAGCCATTGATGCGACATTCAAATGCGACTGGGAAGCCAAGGGTCTCGTGAACATCCTTCAGCTTTCTTGCAAAGGAAGGTGGAAGTTTGCGCTCTGTAAAGAAGTTACAGATAATCCTCATTCACAAGAGAGAAAACATCCAGGACGCATTTCAATCCATTAACATTGTGATGTTTTTAAGCAAATGGGTCTGTTCAGCACACAGCAAGCCTTGGGAAACAAAACCATCATCACCTTTGATAATGAGCACGGCCGAAGAAGCGACTGCCCCCACACTGTTCTCTGCCTTGCAGGTGTACTCTCCTATGTCACTGTGATCCACTTTGTTGATAACTAAGGAGGCGACGTTATTTTTAAATTGCATTTTGTACGCAGGAGCTGAGCGCAGCTTTGTGTGTTCTTTATACCAAGCAATTCTAATTTCTGGGGTTCCATCTACTTTACATTGTAAAGTCGTGGGTTCTCCAATGACTGCTTCTACGTGTTGCAGAGGCTCAATGAAATAAGGCGGTTCTAGGGTACAAAGGATGGCAATCAATCAATCATGCTGCCTTAAAGAAGATGTTGTAAGAGAAGGAGAAGACAGCAATAAGAAGGGGGGGTAACTGATTGACACACCTAAGACAGACACCAGCGCGTCACAAATGTCTTGACCGGCCTCATTTTCTATCAGGCAACTGTACTGTGCATAATCCTCTATGGTGCTCTCAGTAATTTCCAGTATCGTGGATTTTTCCTGTCGTGGTAATGCTGCAATTCTGTGACTGGGACAGCGGGGACTCATTCTTCATCCAGCTCACGGAGATGGGAGGTGTGCCCGAATAGGTGGCCTCGAGCACTATGGGGCTTCCCGTCTCCACGCTGAAGTCAGCCAACCTTTTCACAAAGGTGGCTGGTTCTGTGCGGACAAAACAGGAGGGTCAAATCGGCATCTTCAAGCCAAGACGTGGAAAGACACGGCAAAGACACACGAGTTGGAGAAAAGAGCAAACCTTTCACAAAAAGGTGCGCGGTACAGGAGGCACTGCCCGCCTCATTGGTGACGAGGCAGGAGTAGTCCCCGCTCTGCGACGGCTCCACCTCCAGCAGCTCCAGCTCGGTCACGTCATCCTCCAGGGAGATGGTGCAGGACTCCCCCGACACCAGTTCCCTGCTGCCTTTAAACCACTTGACCTTGAATGGAGGGGTGCCTCTGATGACACAGGTGAATATGAGGCTTATTCCAGGCAGCACTTCCACGGAGTCGGGGACCTGTTCGAAGGACGGGGGTTCTGGATACCGCAGGGGAGGGAGAGAGCGAGAGGAAACAAAGAGATCCAGGTGAGATGCGCTTTTTGGCCCTTGAAGGAAAGGGAACTAAGGCTTCAAAGGAGACACGACAAAAGCTCCCACGCGCGGCAGGTGCCAAGTGGCGCCGGGCAGCCGCGGCCTGACCCGCACACTGACCTTGCACGGTCAGCAGTGCCGAGCACTCGTCAGAACCGGCCACGTTGGCGGCCACGCACGTGTATGTGCCTGTGTCGGAGGGCTCCAGTAAGCTCAGGCTCAAAGTACAGACGTTTTCCGAAAAGCTGGACTGGCATTTAGGCCCGCTGACGACCTCATTCCCGTCCTGAAACCAGCCGACCGAAATGGGGGCCGAGCCGGACACCCGGCACTCCAGAACCGCCGAGGCCCCCAGGATGGCGTTGGTGTCCTTCAGCTTGCGGATGAAGGAGGGGGGCACGACTCGATCTATGTGGGAGAAGGGTGATTCTCTGTTTAAAGAGAAGCTTGCTTGCTTTTTTTCTTTCTTTCTTTTTTTTTTTCCTCCAGGAAAACTGATAGATCCATTAAAACCTCATACTACTCACCCGAGACATGGACGGACACAGAGCAGGTGCTTTTACCAACACTGTTCTTCACTTCGAAGCTGTATAACCCCTTGTCACTCATTTCTGCGCAAGGGATTTTAACCGAAGCCACTTTGTTGATGAACGTAATGTGATGTTTGCTGTCTGCAGACAATTCTCTCCCATCTTTGAACCACTTGACTGAAAGCTCTGGTGTTCCAGCCACCACACATTCTAATGCAAAAGGATTCCCAGTAGTGACCGTCATGGGTTCTGGCTTCTCTACGATTCTGGCTGGTTCTAAAAGAAGAAGTATAATGTGTTGAAGATAAAGTCACCTCCCAGACTGAGAGTGTAATCAATACACTGGGATAAGATTATACAATGGGATAAGATTAGTATTTGTGGAAGACGATCATGGGGCCAGTCGTTCTGATTTTTTATCCAGGTTGTCCGTTGTTACTAACCTAGGACTGTCAAGACCGCCGAACATTCTCGCGTCCCGGCATCGTTCTTGATCTGGCACACATATTTTCCAGAATCAGATGCTTTTGGGCTCCCAAGTTGGAGGGTTGCGATGTTATCGATGAACGAAATCCTAGTGTTTTCACTCTCTCTGATGACTTCACCTTTATCTTTCAGCCAGACCACAGAAATTGGCTGGAAGCCTTCCACCACAGCCCGTAACTCAACAGCATCCCCAACAAGGGTTGAGGTGTCGCTTAGCTTTTTCACAAATCGTGGAGGTTCTAATGAAAGAAATTTGTGGTTAGGGGAAGAAAGGGAATCACAGCCACCTAAATTATTAGCTAAGCAAGAAAAGATGAAAGGAAGAGACATCTATTTTTGTGCCCAGGTGTACAAACCTTTGAACTTGACAGAGCAAACACACGTGTCGCTTCCCACCTCGTTAGTGGCTTTGCAGTGATACTCTCCTACATCGGAAGCTTCGAGATTAAGGATATGAAGACTTGTATCAAAATTTTTTGACGTGATTTTAAATTTCTTGCTGCTTCGAACTTGCTTTCGGTCTTTAACCCACACCACCTCAAACGGGGGGGTTCCCGAAATTTCACATTGGAAGATTACGTCAGAACCTTTAAGAGCTCCTACTGGAGAAGGCTTCTGGGTGAAAACAGGAGGTGCTACCGGGGAAAAAGAAGACAAATGATGAGAACATTTGCTTACTGAAAAGGAAAAAAAAAAACATATTTTAGAATCCAGAATCACTAGGAGCAATTGGTGTGACCATAGGCCAGTAGGCTAATGCAAAAAATAACAATTCCTGCAAGCTAGTTAAGAATTGCTCCCGTGGTGAGCCTTTTTATCTTGGAGCTCATCACGTTGCCGAGAAAGACTCAAACCAGAGGAGAAGAAAGCAAGCAGCTTAGCGTGTCTAACCTTTCACGGTCAGGGCTGTGCTACAGCTGGCATCACCAACACCATTATGAGCTTCACAGATATAGTCTCCGCTGTCCTCAGCGCTGGCTTCATTGATGGTAAGCAAGGCCACAGAATTAATGAATGACATGTTGTATTTCCAGCTTTCGTGAAGTTCGCTGTCGTTTCGGAACCACTGAACTTTGATTTCCGGGGAACCACTTATTTTACATTCCAGCTGGATGGATTCTCCATGCTTTGCAACTTGAGAAGCTTCTAGTTTCTTAACGAACTTGGGAGGTTCTAGTAAATCAAAGGAAAAAATAGCTTGTGTTTGTGGCTGAAGATCCCGTAAATACGTAACTTAAACGTGCTTATTAAGAATATACTTTCTGATTATTTTGTGATGAAATGTTGTGTTTGCCATCAAATAAGCTCCTAATGGAGAATTTAATTGGTAATTTTAACTTTTGCAGTTTGGATAGGTAAGCCAAAACATATAAGTTAGTTTATTATAGAGGTATTTGGTCAAAATTTAGTAATGATAAATCAGAATGCCACATAACAGAAAATAATATGAGACTGGATAGTTGAAACAATACTTCACAAATTTCAATTAGACCACACTATCTGATAGGATCACACTTAGAGTTAACACTAGAGAACAATATAAAGACAAAACAGATCTTCGATTAATGCTTTCAACACTAAAGTACAAATTCTAACATGACCCACTTAGCTTGTCCCAAACACTTAAACACTAAAGGAACTTTTAGAAGACCGTTACGTAAATGTGGGAAAGAACAAATATCAGTAGATGCCGCGTAATGATACCTTTTACACTGAGTTGAGCTGAGCACATGTCCTTGCCAACATCATTGGTTGCCTGGCAAGTGTATTGACCAGAGTCTCCTTTGCCTACTTTAAGAATTCTCAAATGGGGAGTGTTTCCCACACATGTGATAGTATAATTTCCTCCAGGACGTATCTCCTTGTTATCTTTTGACCAAGTGATTCGCATTGGTTGAGCACCAGTGACATGACACTCAAAGTCAGCACTTTCCCCAGCAATGACATCTATAGATACAGGCTTGATGTCAAAGAAGGGAGACTTCTTAGGCTCTGGAAAATGAAAAGAAAAGGCAATGTGTGTTTTGTTTGTTTGACTTTTGTCACTGGCTGTTTCTACTCTGACAGTGAGTAAGAAGTCACGGTTTCGTTTTTTGTGAAGAGAAAGATTAACATGGGAACAAACCTCTCACTGCCAGTCTAGCACTAGAAGATGCTGTTCCAAGTGGGTTAGAGGCTGAGCAGGAGTACTGGCCAGAGTGACTCAAGTCAGTTTGCAAGATTTTTAAAGTTGCCACATTGTCTACAAATGACATCTGTAGATTTTCGTCGTCTCGTAAAAGTACCCCATCTCTATACCAGCACACCTGGATGGGTGCGGAGCCATTTAATCGACAAGTGAGTGTAACTGGCAACCCAACCGTCTGTTCGATGTCTTTCAATTGTCTTGCAAAGGAAGGTGGGAGTTGGCGCTCTGTAGGAAGACAAGCAATACTGAGTCATTAGTCCATGAGGAGAAAATTTCTCCCCAAAGATAAAAGGATTAATTTAAAAACACTTCTTAATTTCTAAAATAATATAATCACCTTGAATTCTGAAGACAGTCTTCGAAGCAGCAGTTCCTATACTGTTTTCTGCTTTACATGTGTACTCTCCACTGTCATTAATATTCACTTTATTAAAAACAAGTGTGGCCACATTGTTTGTAAAATAGGTCCTGTATTCAGGAGTTGGCCGTAACTTGGTGTCTCCTTTGTACCAAGACACTGTAATTTCTGGTGTCCCAGCAACCTGGCATTGTAAAGACACCGAATCTCCAACCGATGCCTCCAGAGGTTCTAGCTCCGTAACAAAATAAGGTGGTTCTAAAGAAGAAAGGATCACATTCAGCAACTGGAATTAAAGAACACCAAACAGACCATGCTTTGTCTTACAGGAATGCCGACCATTGAGGAGAGAATAAGACAACACACCTAATGTAGATACCAGAGCTTTGCAGACATCCTTGCCTGCCTCATTTTCAATTTCACAGGAGTACTGTCCTGCATCTTTTTTTGTGCTATTCAGGATTTCTAAGATGCACGTTTTCTCTGTTGTGACTATGCTGCATCTTTCAGACTGACTTATGTTGAAACCATCCTTTTTCCAGGTAACTGCAATCGGAAGTGTTCCGGTGTAGGTGCTCTCCAGAATTATGGACTTCCCTGGTTCCACGGAGTGATCACTTAGCTTCTTCACAAATGTAGCCGGTTCTGGTGAGTGACAAAGCACGGCAATTAAACCCAGGAAAAGCACATAGATGGCCGCATACAGAAAATCAGAAGAGCAAATGCACGCGAGCAAACCTTTCACAAAGAGACGAGTAGTGCAGGATGTTTGGCCAGCATTGTTAGAAACCACACAAGTGTATTCCCCACTCTGAGAGATGTCAACATTAAATAATTCCAGCTCTGCCACAGTGTCTTCAAAGTAGATGTTGCACTGGTCTCCTCTCACGAGTTCTCTGGCACCTCTGAACCAGCCGACCTTGAATGGAGGGGTTCCTCTAATGACGCTTGTGAAAGTGACATTTTTGCCTGGTAGTATTTCCAGAGGTTCAGGCTCCTTCACAAAAGAGGGTGGTTCTACATGGACATGGAGGACAGTGAAAAGAACCTGTAAGTTTCTAATTTGGTTGCAACTCTGAATCTAAAAATGAAGAGCCCTTTGGAATGTGTGTCAGGTGGGTACCATGATGTGCACCCAAAGAAGAATTTGTACAAAATGGCTTGTGTGTATAACACTGACCTTGTACAGCCAACGCTGCACGACATTCATCAGACCCAGCGGCATTAGCAGCCACGCATGTGTAACTGCCCATATCCGACGAGTCCAGAGAATTCAGCTGCAACGTGCAGACGTTATCTGAGAATGTGGTCTGGTACTTTGCTCCGCTGACAATCTTCGTTTTCTCATGAAACCAGGCAACAGAGATAGGTGACGATCCAGCTACTTTGCACTCCAAGATGCAAGAAGTACCCAGCACCCCAACAGTATCTCTCAGTCTTCGTGTGAAAGAGGGAGGGACCATTCGGTCTGTGTAAGGAAAGTCAAGAGATCACCATGATTTGAAAGAGCAGAAGGGCCGTGAGAGAAAGCAACTGCTGAAGGAATCCGCAGAAGCAATGGGGGGTGGCGGGGATAGAGCGGAACTAACCTGAAACATCAACCACAGCTGTGCAGCTGCTTTTTCCGACGTTGTTTTGAACCTGGAAAGTGTATGTGCCTGCGTCTTGCCTTTCAACAGAGAGTATCTTTAAGGTAGAGATTTTGTTGTAGAAGCTGAATTTGTGTTTTTGGCTGCTGGTCAACAGCTTCCCATCTTTGTACCATTCAACCGAGAGTTCGGGAGTGCCGGCCACCTTACACTCCAGGGTGCACGTTTCTCCCACAGTCACTGTCATTGGCCCTGCTTTCTCAACAATGACTGCAGGCTCTGAAATAAAATGTGATAGCCATCTGTCAAAGTCCATTACCTTTAGCATGATTCTACTCTCAAATTCACTAAGATTGGTTCTTCCAATGGTTTGGTTACGTTAGGGCTCTCTCTCTCTCTCTCTCTCTCTCTCTCTCTCTCTGGAGTGATGATTCCACAATTACATGTTGTCATGAATTTATGGGGGGTTATTATTAAGCCATATATTTCTGCACTAGTTGGCTTTTTCAAAACAATTCAGACAATGTATATTAGACAGTGTGTACTGATTTGCACTTGACCCTCTCTAGAGCAAAGGATTCATGTTTTGAACTACTTGATCTCTTTGCTTTATTTTAAGGGGCTAAAGCCAGTATTTTTCCAAGCTGTTATCCAAACAATCACTAAATTAAAATGTCCAAAGATGCAAGTGTAAGTCTTTCCTATCTAACTTTGATCTTGGGAGTTCTTGTCAACACGAACAGCTAGTACTTCGGAAACAAAATTTCCTTGTGGCATATGCTGGCTTCCAATAGTTTTCATGCTTAAATAAAAGAAATCATGATTCTATCTGCTAATCCATCAAGAAAAGTAGTAAGTAAACAATGAAACAGATGGCTAACTTTTGTTAGGATCACAGAAACAGGAAAGAGTGTTTGAAAGATCGATTAGGGAAAAAAAAGATTGATTAGGTCTTTTCTCTTTTTTTCCTTTTTTCTTTTTGTTCTTAAAGATTTTATTTATTTATTTAAGAGAGAGAGAGAGAGAGAGTGCTCAAGAGCACAAGCAGGGAGAGGGACAGAGGGAGAGGGAGAAGCAGGCTCCCCGCTGAGCAGGGAGCTGGACACGGGGCTGGCTCAATCCTAGGACCCTGGGATCATGACCTGAGCCAAAGGCGGCTGCTTAACCAACTGAGCCACCCAGGCTCCCCTCTCCTAAACCTTTCAAACAGGTATGGACTAATATCATTCCAGAAGAAATTCAGAACTGGAGATTCTACTAGTGACTCATCTCAGTGGTTGGTGCCACCTTCTATCAGGGGTTCATTGTACTATATTGTACCAACCTAAAACAGTCAATGTGGCCATGTTCTCTCTCATTCCGCCATCATTCTTGATTTGGCAGATATACTTCCCAGCATTAGCTGGTTCTGCTTTTGCAAACTGCAGAGTTGCAACATTTTCTACAAATGTAATTCTGATGTTTTCACTTTCTCTGATCACTTCTTCTTTCTCTTTAAGCCACTGAACAAAAATAGGCTGGGCTCCTTCTATGTATGCTTGTAACTCAGCGGGCTCGCCAGCTACAACGGTGAGGCTGTTCAGTTTGGAGACAAATCTTGGTGGTTCTGAACAAGGAAAGATGAGCGGAGATTGTTGAAAATATTGTCCGTATAATGGAAGAGAAAGAAAAAAACAGATGTCTTGCACATTCCTGCCATTTCTGCCATGTGCAGGAAATATGCTTACCTTTTAATTTTACGGTACAAATGCAAGTATCACTTCCCACTTCATTCTGTGCTTTGCAGTGGTATTCACCAATGTCTGAAGTTTCAACATTGAGAATATGAATACTTGCATGGAAGTTTTTGGATGCAATCTTGTATTTCTTGCTACTTCGGAGTTGCCGCTTGTCTTTGTACCATATCACCTCAAATGGTGGTGTTCCCGAAAGTTCACACTCAAGACTAACTTCAGTATTTTTAAGGGTTTCTACTACAGGAGGGAAGCTGCTAAAAACGGGTGGTTCTGTAAAAAAACAAGAATTTCTAATGAGTTGGGCTATTTAATTTCATAGAATGTTTTTATTTCTTTGTTGTTAAAATTGGAAGAGTCAAGATACTATAATGTGGAAACAGTGTCCAGAACTATCACTTCATTGTTGAGGAATAACAGCTTTGGAGAAGCCATTAGCCTTGACAGAATCACTCGCTTCCCTGGCAGAGAGCCCAAACTAGACCCCTAGATGTCCTTGCTGAGGACTTCAACTTTCTATCTACCTTACCTTACTAGTTTTTCTCAGATAATAAAGACTGATGCGAAAGTTGTAAAACAAAAACCAAACCCAAGTACATTTAATTAAGATGATTTGCATGAGGTATCAAATCCTAACTTCAGGGATGAAATTTTTTATATATGCTCTATAATGGAAATACTTAGAAGCCATGATGACACCTGTGATTTAAGTCTTCCATGTCACCAACTTTTACTGAAATAATTGCTTCACACCATGACAACCTTGGACTTTGTGATAAAAATACTGGAAAGTGGCTACAGAAAATATTGGTATTAATTGCACCAAGGCATAGTGATATAACTTTTAAAAAATAGGAAGCAATTCTTGAGAGAGAAAAAAATATGTATATTGTCCTTTTTTTCATATATATATGTATATTTTTTTTTAAGTAGGCATCACCTGAGTGGAGCCTAACTCGGGCTTGAGCTCATGAGCCTGAGATTAAGACCTGAAATCAAGAGTTGGACACTTAACTGACCAAGCCACCCAGGCACACCTATCCTGTTTTACATGTAAGGTTAAAATCTGTATTGTTTGCACCATATATATGTATATATACAGATATATACACATATATAGTAAATATTCTTTGTTATTAATGCTAAAGATTATAGTGAAAGAGATGATATATTCATAAGTTGGCTAAAGGTAAAAATGGATTTTAAAATGAATCAATCCTTCCTTCCTTCCTTCCTTCCTTCCTTCCTTCCTTCCTTCCTTCCTTCCTTCCTTCCTTCCGGTATGTTTGTAAACATCAGATTTACACTGCTTGGTCAACGTATTGAGGTGATCAGAATTATGACATTGGAATAACAAGAAAAATACCCCAGAATGATTGGCTACATGTAAGAAAATCTTAAGAAATAACAAAAAAAGATAAATAATACTAGTTGGGGAAAATATTCTATGATCTCAAATGGAAGCTAAAATGATGGCAAAAGAATAAATAGCTGTGATACCCCAGAGAAGAAGGTGGGCGTCAGGTAATGAAGAACAGAAGAAAGAGATTTCTACCTTTTACGATAACCTTGGTACTGCAGCTTGTGCTGCCAGCAGGATTCTGAGCCTCACAAATGAAATCCCCACTGTCCTCAGTACCGAGATTGTTCATCTGTAGGACGGCCACTGAGTCAATGAAAGTCATTCTGTATTTATCACTGGCTTGGAGTTCATGTTCATTTCTGTACCACACAACTCTGATTTCGGGGGATCCAGTTATCTTGCATTCAAGTCGTGCTGAGTCACCTGCTTTCACTATTTTAGATGCTTCTAATTTCTTTACAAACTTGGGTGGTTCTAGAGAGTGAAAGAAAGGGGAGATTATGAGGGAACAGATAAATATAACAAAAGCAAATTAAGTAGTATCCAGGAAAGAGGAAGAGATGAACAGTGCCTGGCAAATCCAGTGTACTGTTCGAGAGAAGCGTACTTTCTTGGTTGGGTGGATGCATGGTATAGAAGGGAGCCACAGGTCAGACAGAAACATAAAACAGTGTAAAACAATCAAACGTGCACACCTGTCACAAGCAACATTGTAGTACAAGAGTCGCTACCAACGTCATTGGTAACTTGGCAGGTATATTGTCCAGTCTTGGAAGCATCCACTGAATAGAGATTTAAGAAGCTAGTTGACCCTTCCAAGCCAATGAAACAGGTAGGTCCAGAGGCAAGTTCCACATCATCTTTAAACCACTTTATTTTAAATGGTGGTGTTCCTTTCAGTACTGCTTTAAATTCTACTGTGGAATCCGGTATGGCTTGCTGTCGCTCGGGTTTCACTAGGAAGCTTGGTGGTTCTATAGATGTTAAGAGAAATACTTAATGAGACTCCTCCTAGTTAAGCTGTGTTGACAGTCTTACAGACACGTAAGAAAACACTCTGAAAAGAGGTAATGACTGTGTATTTCTTGAACTCAATAAATATATATCTAAAGAAACAGAATTATTGAAACTCTTAGATCTAAAGAGTACAAGGTAAGAGTGGCACATTTAATAAGCAATCACACAAAGAATGAAGAAGAGGAAAAGAAGTTCTAACCTTTAACAGTTAGGATGCCACTGCATGCGTCATCCCCGGCTACATTGGAGACCTTGCATGTATAATTCGCAGTGTCTTCCAATTCCAGATTATTAACTTCCAGTGACACCGTGTTCTCGTGACAGACAAGTCTGTATTTTGCACTTGTAGATACTTCTTTTCCATCCTTAAACCACTGAGCACTAATAGGGAGTGAGCCTGAAACCTTGCACTCCATACGAATAGAAGAGCCCAAAATTTTATCCATTTTGGTCAATTTTTTGGTGAAAGATGGAGGAATATCTTGATCTATCCAATGCAAACAGCAAAACACACCCATCAATATGTTGCCATTTGTTTACAAAGGATATAGGTAAAGAAATAAGGGAAGCCCACTCGGGCCCAAATACAAACCTAGCACTCTCAGGTAGGCATCACAGCTACTGCTTCCAAAGTCATTTTCCACCTTGAAAGTGTACTGACCACTGTCTTGCTTCATTACTGACTGAATCCTAAAACTGGCCACGTTATTTTCAAAACTCATTGAAAAATATCTACTGGGCACAATTTGCTTTCCATCTTTAAGCCATTTCACTTTGAGTTCTGGTGTTCCAGCCACAACACACTCCAGAGTCACTGGGTCTTTCTCAGTAACATCAACAGATTTAGCTTTCTCCAGGATTTGAGCAGGTTCTGCGGTAAGAATTAAAATGCAAATCAGTTGTGTGGCTAATTCCACCAGAAATAAGGTGGGCCTATGGAATCATCCCCACAGGCTAAGGCCTCGACGGAAAAGCCTACAAACCTTGTACTAAGAGGAAAGCATAACACCTCTCAACTCCTGACTCGTTCTTGGCTTGACATGTGTATCTCCCGCTGTGTCCATTGTCCACAGCTCTGATCTGAAGTGTGGCCACGTTGTTCACAAACGAAATATGAACATTATCATCTTCCTCAAGAATGTGGTCATCCTTTAGCCAGGTGATAGAAATGGGGGGCGAGCCCGCCACGGTGCTCTGGAAGGTGCCAGAACTTTTCAGAACGGTCGTGACGTTTTCGATCTTCTTAATGAATGATGGTGGTTCTGCGATTAAATTAGATTGTGTGAAAAGAAGAGGCATATTTGAGCTTCTTGTAATCACAAAATTAAAGAGCATGACCAAATTTTTAGGCCGTAGCCTGCTTCCTCTGGGTACAACTGACCTTTCAGTGAGACCTTAGTACTGCTAGAGCAGCTGCCACCTTCATTGGACACAATGCACTGGTAGTCACCAGTGTCTGAAGGGTCACACTTGGTTATATGGAGGCTAAACACTGACACTCTGTCAGTGAGGGTATATTTTTTGCTGCTTCGAATTTCCTTGTTGTTCCTCAGCCACGTGACTTCAAATGGAGCTGTTCCTGCAACTTCACACTCCAGCTGCACGTCACTATCCTTTACAACCTCCACGGGCTTCAGCTCCCTGATGAAGGTGGGAGGCTCTAAAGATGCAAAAGGAAGACAGAGGCTAGCTTACTCGAGGGACGACCAGAGGCCTGGCCAGCAGCACAGCCCAAACATGCAAAAACAGAGCCAGCAACGAACCTTTCACTTTTAATTCAATGCTGCAGCTTGCCGTGCCCGCGTCATTACGGGCTTCACAGACGTAAGTCCCACTATTTTCTACCCTGGCACCAGAGATTTGGAAAGTGGCTAGGCCATCGATGAAGGAAATGCCATGTTTCTTAATGGCTGTTATTTCATTCCCGTCCAGATACCAAGAAACTCTGATTTCAGGGGTGCCTGTGATTTGGCATTCGAATGTCGTAGATTGTCCATTTCTCAGCACTAATACCGGGCTGGGCTTCTTAATAAATTGAGGAGGTTCTAAAGATGGGGAAGAAAGGGTCACGTTGAACATTTGTTTTTTTTTTTAAAACAAAGGCTGAAATAGCTTTCTTAAGCCTCTTCCTCCCCCCACCCCCAACCCAAGAAAATCTAAGACAAGCAAGCAAGAGAGGTGAACGTAGAGATCAGACCTTTCACAAAGAGAGTGGCTTTACTGGTTGCTGTGCCGACATCATTGCTTAGTTGGCAGATGTAGGTCCCAGAGTCGGCAGATTTGGCTGAAAAGAGCTCCAGTATGGTGGAGGTGTCATCCTTCCAAACGGAGCGAGCTGCTCCCGAGTGCAACTCTTTGTTATCTTTGAACCACTTTATTGTCATGGGTGCAGTGCCACCCACAAGTGCCTTTAGCTGAACCCTTGTACTGGGATTGACATCTTGTGACTGTGGCTTTTCCACGAAGTAAGGGGGTTCTGGGATGAAAGAAGAAGAAGCAAAACGAGAAAGCAAGGTTTACTTAGGAATGGAGCAATGAGGGTGAGAATTAAGAAACGAGAGAGCAGACGAGTCCTTGACAAGTATAGATTAAAAACAAATGCCGACCTTTGACCGTGAGATGGCCACTGCACTGGTTGTGTCCTGCCTTATTAGTGGCGGAACAAGTGTACGTCCCACTGTCTGAACCTTCCAGGTGACTGATTTCCAAGAAGGCAGTATTGTCATGAAAAGAGAATTTGTATTTTTCACTAGCTGATATTTCTTGGTCATCTTTGAACCACTGGATGCTTATGGGATGTGACCCAGCCACTATACATTCTAAGTCAATAGAAGACCCTTTAATGCTGTCCATTTTCTTCAGTCTCTTGGTGAATGAGGGAGGTATGATAAGATCTATGCAATAAAAACAAAAACAAAAACAAGAAACCATGAGAAAAAGTTAGGTCTGCAGCAATTTGTATTTTCTGTAAAACTGGGGGACATGGGCATAGAGGTGCCCGGTTTCAATACCAACCTAATACATTAATGCTAGCCTTGCAGCTGCTTCTTCCAACATCATTTTGGACCTCAAAAGTATATTCTCCACTATCTCTCTTTTCTGTAGAAATAATCTTCAGTATAGAGACCGTGTCGGTGACACTGATTTTGTATTTTTGGCCCAGGGTCAGTTCTTGGCCATCTTTAAACCATCGGGCTGTAATCTCCTTAGTCCCTGAAAATTTAACCTGCAAGGTGGCTGGGTCCCCTTGGGTGACATCTATAGACACAGCCTCCTCGGTGATTGTTGCAGGTTCTGTAGAGAACAAAGGGACAGGTGTGGGTTGCGAGTCATTCCGCTAGAAGGCCTACATCTGCACTCTTTCTTAAAACCCATGGCAAACTTCCCGAACCAACCTTTAACTGAGAGCAATGCCGAACACCTCTGTATTCCTGCATCATTTTTGGCCTGACAGACGTATTTCCCATCGTGCTTGACTTCGATGCCACTGAGGTACAGACTAGCCACGTTGTTCTCAAAGGTCATTCTTATATTGTCATCCTCAGTGATTTCATCGTTGTCTTTCAACCAAGTCACGGTGATGGGCAGGGAGCCCTTCAGGGTGGCCTGGAAGGCAGCCGTGCCTCCTCGAAGGGAGCTGGTACTCTCGATCTTTTTTACGAAGCTTGGCGGTTCTAGCAGAAGAGGAATTCTCAATCAATGTCAGCTTTCTAGCAAGACTGGATTTTTTTTTTTTTTTTAAAGAGCTCATCCTACAGAAGAGCCGGGGCATCCTTTGGACCGACACTAACCTCTTAGGGTCACCCTGGCACTGCAGGTGCTGCTGCCCACCTCGTTGGTCACCCGACACTGGTATTCGCCAGCATCTGTGGCCACAAACTTGAGGATCTGCAGGCTAACCAGCTGGTCCTGAATGAAGGTCTTATACTTCCTACCGCTTCTCAGCGTCGTGTTGTCTTTGAACCAAGTGATGTCAAAGGGAGGCGTGCCCGCCACCTCGGCCAGCAGCATGACGTCATACTCCTTCAACACTTCAACTGGCTTAAACTCCTTGGTAAAGTAAGGCGACTCTACAGTGGGGGAGGAATTACCCTGCGTTAGCAAGCGAGGAACGTGTGCCACGGGCCGCAGTGCTGGTGACACCGGGGGCAACGTGGCCACAAACCTTTGACTATTAAGATGCTCCCGCAGTGGTCGCTGCCGGCCTCGTTTTGAGCCTCGCACATGTACTCGCCACTGTCCTCGGTGGTCACCTCTGTAAGGCTCAGGACCGCGGTGGACTCCACAAAGGACATCCTGTGCCTGCCGCCCTCCTTAAGCTCTCTGTCGTTGGCAAACCACGTTATCTTAATCGGGGGGGTACCGGCCACCTTGCAGGCCAGCTGCGTGCTGTCGCCCTTCTTGAGCAGCTGCGAGGGCTCTAACTTTTCAATAAACGTGGCCGGCTCTGCGGGAGGAAGGCGGCGTTAAGGAACATCGAGGGGAGGACGGACTGCGGGGTGGGGGGCGCAAAGATGTCAAGAAAACGAGGCCAACCTTTCACAAATAAGTTTGCACTGCACTCCACGCTGCCCGCGGCGTTGCCGACCTGACAGGTGTACGTGCCCGAATCGGAGGTCTTGACCACGTACAGTTCCAGGGAACTTTCCGAGGCTTCTTTGGTGATATAGCAGCTTCCCCCGGAGACCAGCTCCCGGCCGCCCTTCAGCCACCTGACGGTGAAAGGGCCGGAGCCCCGGAAGGTGCTCTTCAGGCACACGGCCGAGCCGGGCAGGACGTCCTTTGAGGCCGGCTTGGTCACAAAGCTGGGTGGCTCTGGGGGGGAGGGGGGAGAAAGGACGTGCAAGAGTTAAGAGGCGCGGCCCAAGGGACGGGGCCCGGGTTCCAACACCGTCCCTAAGGGAGGGAGACGCCAGGTCTCCAGCCAACCTTGCACCACCAGGGCCCCGCTGCTGTCTTTGCTGCCCACGGAGTTGGTGGCTCGGCAAGTGAAGGTGCCCGCGTCGCTCAGGTCCACGCCGTGGATCTCCAAGGAGGCCGTGCCTTCCACAAACGCCGCCCTGTACTTGTCCCCGGAAGCCAGCTCCCTGCCGTCCTTGAACCAGGCCACCCGCATCGGGAGGGAGCCCGCGATCCTGCAGTCCAGCCTGCAGGCGCTGCCCACGACGCTGGCCACGTTGCGCAGGGGCTTCGTGAAAAACGGGGCGATGTCCCGATCTGTTAGTGGCACGGGAAGGGAAGAGGGGTCAGCACGGGGCAGGGCGCCGGGCGCTTTGGGCCTTGCTCACCGGTTGGCCGGGGTCCTGAAGATACTGACCTAGTACAGTGAACGTGGTCTCGCAGGAGCTGCTGCCCACCTCGTTGGAAACCTCAAATGTGTACTGGCCGCTATCATGCAGCTCGGCCGAATAAAACTTGAGTTGGGCGACGTTGTTTTTGAAACTTATTCGGTACTTTTTACTGGCAACCAAAGGCCTACCATCTTTGTACCACTTGGGCTTGAGTTCTGGGGTGCCTGTGACTGTGTACTCCAGCGTGGCTGGGTCTCCTGCTGTCACCTGGACCAGTTCGGCTCTCTCAACAATTTTGGCAGGTTCTAGAAGGGTATCAAACAGTTAGCGTGACCAAGTGTGCCTTGTGGTTTCACCTTGAAATGGAAACAGCGACTCTTAAGTTAAAATGTTCCTACACGAACCTTTAACTATTAATTCCCCAACAGACGTTTGGCTTCCGGCCTCGTTTTCAGCCAGGCACGTGTACTTGTCACCATGACTGATCTGAACATCAGGGATTATCAGGGTCGCGACCCCATTAGAAAAGCTCGTTTTGATTTTTCCATCTTCTTTGAGGATCTCTTGTCCTTTCATCCATGTGACCGAAATGGGTTCTGACCCTCTCACGGCAGCTTGTAAGGTAACGGTTTGACCTGCTAGCGCGGTAAAATCATCTACTTTCTTAACAAAAGTTGGTGGTTCTAATTAAAGAGAACAGACAAGACCCGTCAATTCCCAAACACTTTCAACACCAAACCCATGTAAGCGTTTTACCTAGACTACATCGCTCTGGTCTAATACTGCCCTTCCGTAGCGTCAGTTGATAAGAATAAATTAAAATTTAAGAAGAAATACACCTCCATCCAACAGAAAGAAGCACAAAAGATACGCGGTTGTCAGCCGACCAAATGGTCGTAAAAGATTATTACATGACCCACTTTTGGTATCGGAGATTGAGTATTTACAGTGACCTCAGATTAAAGACCCGATGAAGGGCACCCACCGGCTTTGTCCCCAAGGTCCCAGGTTGAAGCAAAAGTAAAACATATTTTCACAGGTTAGGAGGAGAAGAAAGAGGGCCCGCTTTCCTTCCCTGGGTTAAGAAAGCTATTTTGACAATTTGTTAGCGAGGCATCGTTCCGTTCGAGCACTGACCTTTTAATAAGTGTGTTGCACTGCAGCCACACTTCCCAACTTCATTAGCAACAACACATTCATATTCACCAACGTCTGCACTATTGAAAGAGAAGATCTCCAGAGACACAAGAGACTTCTGAGAAAACAGCCTGTACTTTTTACTACTTCGAATTTGCTTCTTGTCTTTGAACCAGCTAATTTCGAATGGTCCAGTGCCCGAGATTTCACACTGAAGGAGGGCATTTGTTCCTCTCACTATATCTGCAGGCTCAAGAGTTTTGATGAAAGAAGGAGGTTCTACAAAAGCACGAAAGCAGTGTGTCAGTAAGGTGTCACAAGCAATGAAAAAGAAAACCTTTTCTCAGAAAACCAATGGACTCGGAGTAAACAAACCTTTGACAACTATTTCAGCACTGCAAGTGTCACTGCCGACGTCATTCACCGCTTCGCACGAGTAACTGCCACTGTCTGTGACTTTGACATCCGTCAGATCAAGCACAGCCTCAGAATTGACAAAAGACATTCGAATGGTATTACTCTCATTAAGTTCTTTGTTATCTTTAAACCAAGTGACCTGGATCACAGGTGAGCCCTTCAGCTTGCAATGGAGGCGCGCTGATTCACCTGGCAGCATTAAGTAAGAGGGGTCCACCTTCTTCACGAAGGATGGTGGCTCTACAGGAAGTCAACAACAACAACAACAAAAAAAAAAAAAAAAGGAAGAAAGAAAAAGAAAAAGGAAAGAGAACTGATGCATCAACTCCACCAAAGAAAAGTAGACATGTGCCACAGAAAGACACAACACACATAAAATATCTCAATGAGATTTCTGAAAGGGTTGTGGTGTACTCGATAGTTCTCCAGTTTTCCCGGTGGGATTTTAAAATGCTTTCCCAGTCTCTCAACTTCAAACAAACAAACAAACAAACAACACAAAACAAACTCTTGCCTTACACAAAAAGCAAGCTCCCTGTCTTACACACACACATAAAATTGTATGAGAGCAGATAGTCTAGCATTGCCTAGACACGTGAAAATCTTTTTTTTTTTTTTTTACATGAAATTCTTAGAAGAAATTTTAAGCTTGTTAATGGCAGACAGTTTTTAAAAGAACAGAGCGGCTTCTGAAGAAGATTGAAAATAAAATAAAAAAAATCAAACGATGTCAAGATTTCCCCCAAACCAAAACACATTCACTTGGATGAAATCACTTTAATAATAAAATGTACAGACTGCACTGTCAACAGCTGTTCTCCAGCGGCATCCTTAAAGAGAAAAACAACACTCACACAAGTCTTACCTCTGATAGTAACTGTTGCTGAAGACGAGCTGCTCCCAGCCTCATTGGAAGCTGTACAAACATAGGTTCCTGAATCTTTTAGTTTGGCCAGAGGGATCTCAAGTGATGCTATTTTATCTTCAAAATAGATCTTATGATCTTTCCCAGGGGGGAGTTTTTGCCCATCTTTATTCCATGTTACTGTAACTTTTCTGTCTTCATCTACTTGGCACTCCAGGCGGATCTTCTTATTGATAGCGGATTGCACGGGTTCTAATTCTTTGATGAAATGCGGCTTGTCGATTATGATTAACTCAGCTTGGCAGATGTCAGCTCCAAACTTGTTCGACGCTTTGCAAGAATAAACTCCTCTATCTTGAATTGTAAGATTTGAGAGTTCTAAACTGTGTTTATTTTCTGCCTCTGAAATCTTGCGGTTAGGGGAGGGTGAGAGTGCAGCACCATCTTTCTGCCAAATGGTTTCAATGACGGGGGTGCCTAGTACTGTGCAGAGGAACTTGGCTGTCTTACCCACAAAAGTTGTAACGGACTTAGGTCTGGAGTAAAATGTTGGTGGATACGCCTCTGCAAAAGAAATTTTTTCAACATTATATTTTGACCCACAGGAGCTCTTGCCAGGATTATATATTCTAAGAAAGAGAAAAGATGAGTTGTATCTTTAGAGAGACATGGGACACTATGTGAAATAGGATAGTTAATTAATTAGATGAAAAGATTTGCCAGAGGAAAGGGATGAGAGCGTTCTTTACAGAGGAGCGAGACAGCCCTTTCAATGTCTCTAATAAGGAAAGAACAAATGCGGCTTTGTCTGGCAACATTAACTTATTATTGTTAAAGATTCGTCCGCTTTAGTAGCGGATTAGTCATCTGAACTACTTGATAAGTAATTCAGCTGCTCCTTTAGTTCGGTGAATGAGAAGACTGTGTAAAGACGATAAAGAAAATACACTTGACTCTTCTGAAGAGCAGGGACATTAAGTGAAAAGATCGAGTAGTTTTGTGAAGTCTCTCTAACCTTCACATCAACCATCAGCAAATCCTTCAATGGCCCAACTTTGAATCAGTCCCCTAAGTCGTTTCAAACTTGTAAAAATACTGAGAGTGGTAATTTCCCATTTCCATTCTGCATTTTGAAGCGGGCCTTTGGGAATCTCTTCCCAATTTAAAAAGAATTCTCCTCCTCCTCCTTTCCCTCTTGTTATTTGTAAGCTCAGGTATTGATCCCTTCAAGGAACTGGCCCAATTTGGATGAAGAGGTTTCCAAAAGTGTCTTAAGAATACTGCTGTGCAGCTGGTTACGTGGAGACTCTGATCACAAAGTGAAACCACTAGAGGGGTTACCAAGGGCCTGGGTTTCAGATTTTTTGATATATAAAAGAGTGTGGGGGTACGGGAGGAAGGCACAGGGAACCCTGACTCTTCCAAGTCAAAAAGCTGTGCTGTGTTTGCCTTTTCCCTTCATGCTTCTATTGGAAAAGACCAAGGGCCTGTCCCACCCGGATATTTAGTGCATGGCTTCTCTCAACAACACAGGTAATTGCTACCCCAGAGTTTATATTTACACTTTCCCTGGGAAGAAGAAAGCCAAAGAGACAGAGACAGACAAAGAAAAGGAAAGTGCTTCTGATTTTTTTTTTTTTTTTTTTTTGCTAATGAGGGAATTCAAACACCTGATGGGTATGGGCTGCTCAGAAGTCATCCTATTTGTCGGTTGGGAAATTGAGAACAGAATATTTATGTAGTTGCCCCCTATTTTTAAATTAGTCATAATGTCTAGGGTAAGAATCCTAGCTTTTAGTCCTGTGTAGCTCCCTGCCTTGTATTAGGATATTAGGATTTAACTGTAGTCTTATGCTCTTTTTTTTTTTTTTTTTTGGTTTGTAATTCTGTTCTTAACTGGTTAACTGACTCCAAATGACTAAATACATTGGGATGTTATTCATTTTTAAGGAGCAACAAGTGGTCCTGAAATGTTATCATATTAAGTGCCACGCCAGGCCATGAGGAGTTATCCAAGATATTTCCCCCAGGCTCATCATTTTAAAGAGAGAGGGAGAGAACAAAACAAAACCAACAACAACAACAAAAAAACAAACCGCAAACCAAACTTTCAGGTGCCACTGTTCATCTGATTCCTTGACATTGTTTTCGAAATAATGAGCTATTTTTATTTTTTCTTTAGCTGCTCTTAGAAATACGACTGTAAAGAACGATTGCTTGTCCCACATAGACCCTGCAATACCTAGCCATCATGTCACAGCTCGGCTATTGGTCTCTCCACCTGGTAGGCACCTGTACGAAAAGCAAAAAAGGCAATAGTATGAAATGGGCCAACCACCTCGACGTATGGCATTACCTGTCACAGTCAGTGTAGCTGTACAGCTGACGCTGCCATACTCATTGGAGGCTTTGCAGGTATACTCGCCGCAGTCAACAACCTGGGTTCTCAGGATTTCCAGGGTGGAGACATACTTTGAAGATCGAATAGAACACTTGTCACTTTCATAAATTTCTCGGCCAGCTTTGAACCACTGGAACCGGACATTGGGGGCAATTTGGACCTCACAGGTGAATTTGGCGAGGTGGCCCAGAGCTACTTCCAGGGGCTCGATTCTCCTTTTGATCACTGGGGCAGCTGCAAAGGGAAGCAGAGTTCGTCAGTATGCCTCCTTGTCACGCACCCCACAGTTTTTCTTTTTCTTCTAACTTTTGCTGCTGTTAATGAAGACAGTTGAAATTGGTGAGATGGATTGCAGCAGTTTAAGACAAGTGACTGGAAAATGAGAACAATCACTGAAGGTAAAAGGAGACAATGAGTAGCTTTTAACATATTCAATCGTTACTTTGTGGTGGATTGTGAAAAAAAACGTGATTAAAACGGGATGCTGTGGGCTTACATGCATAACAACATGATATAATCTTTAACTATATACCATGCTGACTAAGAACACTGTGCACAGCACTTTAAAAAGTGATCTGCTAAATACAGTGATGAAGTGAAACATCAAAAAAGAAATACAAGTAAGAACCACAAGTGGACAATTAATCATGGTTATTCTGAATTTAGGGATGAAACTGGCAATTTCAGACAGCCAGGCATCCACTGACGGCTTTTATTACATATCATTATTTTCAAATAAACATAAGCTAAAAACATATCGGTATTACGGGACATCCAAAAACAATGTTTTACTTTAAAAATAACTAGTACCGTAGACGTGAAAATGTACTACCCCATAAGGCAGTGAGGACAAAGGAGGAGGATTAATAACCATGACCATGTCTGTGGTTTCACGCTCACTCTCCACACATCGCAGTCTGGCAGAGGCAGGTAAGTGAAAACTCAGTGACGGAAACTAAATCATTAACGACCCAGTGAACGTTAGCGCTCGATGCCCCTCATCTGAGAAATCCAACCTCTTTTGACTACAGTGAGTTTGGCCGAAGTTGATGCATTTCCCTTGGCGTTCAAGGCCTCACAGGTATACGCTCCTTGATGCTCTTCTGTATTGACTCCGTGGATAACTAGCGTATATGTATTTTGATCTTGTAAACACTTGAACTTTTCATCTGAATGCACCAGTTTGCCCTCAAAATACCAATTCACCTCTTTGGCATTTGTTATGGATGACGTGAGGTTTACAACGTCACCTTCCTCCGCAGTAGTGTCCACCAGGGGCGTGAGCATGACAGGGCCATCCTCTCCGACCGCGCTGCCCTCAGCTTCCTGTGCCTCTCCCACGCCACCCTCCCCGGCACCACCTCCAGGGAGCTTCTCTTTTTCCTCTGATGGCTTTGGTATCTCAGCCTGTTTCTCATCAGGGCTCACAGCTGGAGTGACCCCATCAGGGACGCCCGTGGTATCCCCAACTTTGACCTGACTTTCCACATGGAAACAGCTGACCTCTTCCACCGAGACAAGATATTTAGATTCAGCTTCCGGTTCCCAGATGGCCTCAACCTTCTGTGACTCTGAGGAAGGACCCATTTCTTCCGGCAGGCCTGTTGTGGCTCCTTTCTGGATTCTGGGATCCTCGGCTGTTAAGATGTTTATTTCCTCACATATAACAGAGCACAGGGCATCCTTCAGTTCAGTTGTCAAGTCAGCCATTTGAGGGTCAATGCCTTCAATGGCAATGGTTAGTTCTTCCGTTAGAGTGTTCACTGAGGTAATGAGGTAGGTACACATAACGCGTTTGGGCTCCTGGGTGAAGTGGATGGCCTTCACCTCCACCTTTTCAACGTTCCTTAACCATTCAGAGAAAAGACTTGGTTGCTCACTGGCCACCGCTGCCTGCAAAGCCCTGCGGATCTGAGTTTTTAGGTTTAATCGTTGTTCTTCTGGAATTCCAGAAAGCAAACTTTCCTTAGAAAGAGTGTCACTTGCCTGCACCTCTGGCACACCATTTATCACCATGGGCTCTTTTTTATACTCACTGGTTTGGTTCAGGGGCACTGCCAAGTTGTCAGAATGCTCTTCCTTGAGCAGTACCTGCTTTTCCTCATACGCTAGTGGAAACCTTAAGGACTTGCCTTCCTCAGTCCTGGCTGCAAAATCTTGCCCTGCGCTTTCCAGTTCATCTGCACTTTCCATCACAATTTCATCTTCTGTGCACGTGTGTTCTGAAGGGACCTGGGGTTCACAGTGGACCTCAGAGATGATGACATCAGCACCCTTTAAACTTTCCATGTTCCCCTCAGCTAAGCTCTGACTCAAGATGGGAGCACTTTGTGCCTCTTGCTTTGGAGGGGGCAGGCTTTGCTCTTTGTCCATTGCAGACACTGTCTTTTCTTTTGATAAAAGTACTTCCTCAGCAACAGAGGTTGAATATGAAGGGGCTGGAGCTTCTTCTATTGAAGACTGTGGATAACTCCCTTCAGGTTCAGCTAGGAAAGTTTTCATAGACTCCACCGTTAATGAACTAATTTCTTCTACGGACATGGCACTTGGGAAGATTTTTTCAGTTTCTGATAGGATCACCTGGGACTCGGGTTCTTGAAGCATTAGGACATCTTCCTTGGGGAGGGTTTTCTGGGACTGGATAACCTGCAGCTGTAAATTGGGAGATGGTTCCTTGATGGGCTGAACATGAATAGTGCCATTGATGGAAAGACGTGCCCTGGTGCTTTCTGCATCGGGCATATTCTGCTCCAACGTGACTGTGGATTGCAATTGCTCAGCCACTAAAGTTACTTGACTACTCAGTTCACTGGTTTGAACAATATGCTCATGAGAAAGCTGCTGGCTTTCTTCTGCGACTGAAGCAGCTTTCAAAATGGTGCTGTTTACAAAAGCTGCAATTTCCTGCTCTGAGTCAGATGCCTCAACTGCAGGACCCTTTAATGACATCTCTGGAAAATCCTTAGTAGCCTCTGGTGTGGGTTTTGCTTTGCAGAGAGCATCCGTCATGTCTGTATCTTCTAGAAGCACAAGCAGCTCTGCAGTGCAGGTGGACTCACCCCACATATTCTCTGCTCTACAGACATAGAGGCCACTATCTTCCCTCTGGGGGTCATTAACAATGAATGTTCCAGAACCATCAGGATTATGAATGATAGTGTGATACACATTGGTGCAAAGCTGTTTGCTTTCTTTGAACCACGTAACAGTGGGTGCAGGCTCTCCAAGTACCACGTACTCAAAGACAGCTGGGAGCCCCCGAGCGCAGTGAATTGGTTTAAACTCCTTAAGGAAGTAAGGGGGACAAGGACCTTCAAACTTCTCCAGAAATGTTTCCACTGGTTCTGCTTCTGTCTCTTTTTGGCCCTCTCCTTTGGAACTTATTTTTAGAGAGGCACTGCACACGGCCTGTCCGTATTCATTACTGGCAACACATGTATACTCTCCCTCATCCTCAAATTTGGTGAACAGAATGATCAAACTATGATCATTGCCGTCAAAAACAAATTTGTAGTCAGCAGAAGGAGTTAACATCACTCCTTTAAAGAACCACTGAATTTTAGGCTTGGGAATGCCAGTGACAGTAACAGACAGTTTAGCCACATCCCCTATGCTTATTTCAGCATTTGACACTTCTTTGATGAAAACTGGAACATGGCCTTCCTTTTTGGACTCAAATGTAGTTGAATGAATTGAAGGTGCAGACAAAAGTTCAAGTGTTTCATTTCCATTAGATAACTGATGGCCAGAGCTATAGGTTTGAAATCCTTCTTCCTCAGCAGACAGAAGAGAACTAGAAAACTCTGTATGGAGAAAAGTGATTATTATTTTACAACAACAAAAACATAGAAGTCAACGAACAATGCACCAACCGATGGCCTTCTTCTGCTTTATTCCTAGAAGCATTAGATTATCTTGAGATTTATAAAAAAAAAAGAGCACATTTCTAAATTTTTAATCTTAGCTCATTATAGCATATTATAGAACCATAAATACTGTACTCATGCAACTTTCAATCCACTTCAAAAATGCATGTAATTTTAAATCTGTTCTAGTAGTTTTCTTTTTGATATAAACCCAATTCTAAAGTTCAAAAAACTGCTGCCTATATATTTGTAATAAAAGAATCCAGGATTATTTAAATCAATTTCTAAAAAGATTCAGAATTGCTGTTTATGTTTAAAATTTTCTTGAGTTAAGAATGATAGCCTTTGCCAAATTGAAGACTGATGATTTCCAAAATAAAACATTTATGTTTCAGTTATTATTTATAAAGTCTTTATTAAAAAGAGACTATAGGAAATACTTCATTTGAATTTGTAAGAGAACCATCTTTTTTTTTTTTTTTTCAGTTACTAGAAATTGGGGCCTCCTTTGGCCATGTAAATCGCCATATTATGCCAACAAAGCTTTTATAATAAGACTTTTGTTAAGTCAAGAAAATGAAGGATCAGGAATGAAAGAAGATAACTCCAACATTAAAAATTGGATTGTACTTTATTGTGTGAGAAATAACTATACAGCATTACTGAACAGAAAAACAAAAGAGTGAATAACAGATATTCTTTAAATAGTATCATGGATGACTGGCATAATACGATATGAAAGAACTAGATTTTTCATTAAGTCTGGTGGGAATGTAGAATAGCTCTCTTAATAATAGTTTTATTACCTTCCCCCAAAGAAATATTATTTTATTAATTCACTCCCCTTGCATCACATGGAATAGTCATGCCTTAATTCCTCTTCTAAAGCATAGAAGCTTTAGAAGGCACAACTCTAGTTTCTATTGCCTATGAATGTACTGGCAAAATTTATCTATGGCATGTAGAATATATACTCAGTTATTTACTATTTCAATTAGTAAGCCACAAAACCACTGGTTAATTTCACATATTAATGGTGACCACTTAATTTTACATTTAGTACCCATGTCCACTCTCCCTTCACTTGAACTCCCAAAACATCTGGAAAGGGAATGAACATGAATATTTAAAATACCCCAACTCACTAATTCATTAAAATATTTTCAGTTGTTTTCCTTTACTTCCAACACGGCATATTGACCATAAAAAAATACAGTAAATAAAATTCAAATGCACTGAAACATGAAAGGTATAGTTAAAAATGCATGTAGTAGAAGCGGCTAATAATTATGTCTAAACTCCACTACATATAATACAATGAATTCTTTATCCAGCAACAGATAAATTAATATTTCAGGCATTTAAGTTATGTGCCATTGAATCAGAAAAAAATTCCATTTAATTATCTACAACAATAAGTAAGCCAAGTAAGGCAAGGCTTGTTTTTCCTTTTTCAGTCATTTTTATTCCAAATATCCTCAATTCAATGCATTTGAGACTAAATGAATTCTAATGAGCAAATTCAAACTCTTCCTTCTTGCAAATTCATTTTCATCAAAGGCATTTCAACGTTTTCCCCTCCCCTCCCCTCTTTCCTTCTTTCCTTCCTTCCTTTCCTGAAACAGGTTTTGAACTGTTACTGTATCAGCTATTGTCATGTTTGTCATGACCAGAATCTCTAATTCATTGAAACATCCATTTTGTTACTAGGAGTAGAATAAATCCCTAAGTCCTTAAACTAGAGAATCAGTTTTATTTCAGGGATTTATGATGAGCTATATTACATTATACCTATACTGCTTATCACAGATATTGTGTGCTCCCTGGTTGAAACAGAAATGATTGTTCCACAACAGTATATCTATCTGGATGAGTAATGATGACTTAAAACAGGTAGAACAGATGTTTGGGGGAGGAGGGGTAGTGGGAAGGAGTGTAAGCCTGTCTGCTCTGTCCGTATCCTGCACATTCTCTCAATTATTCCTTCAATTTGGAAGGCTTGAAGGGAATCCTATTGTGGGAATAAAAAGCTGATAGGTGAAAGAAACGAACTTTGAATATATGAATTCTCATGAAAATTAAATTTAAATTGTTTAATTTTTTAGAATCGAGAACAACATGTTTAATATGAGCATGGTATATAAAAGTTGCCCGATGCAGGGGAAAAATCCAGCTATTAGGTAATAGTGAGTAATTTAGAGGTGGAGGGAGTAAAGACTCCTATTTCCATTACTATATTCTATTAAATTCTCATCATTTGTTACAAAACTAAAATTTATCCTAAGTTATATTAAGAAAAGTTACCACTGGGACAATACCGAATCATAGAATTAAGCAATCACCTCTGAGGTCTTTTGGCCCAACCCCTCATTTTCTAATACAAAAACTGATTTTTTAATATTTATTACATCTTTTGTGAGAAGATTCAGGTTCACAGTGATACACAGATACATTGTTAAGAATTTTATAAATTGATTAAGAATTATAATTTTGGAAAACGAAGTCACTTTAGAGACATATATATCTTAAATTTGAATGTTTCTTAATTTCTAATTAGTTTTAAAAATTTCTAATTTGTTTAAAAATGACAGGAAGGCTTACTATCCTCTTATTTGCATATAATCTGAAATTTCATAATCTGAAATACAAATGACCATATTGCTCAATACTAAAAATGTCCCACTTTCTATTTCCTAGTGCTAAAGATTCTGAAATTGGACTATGGTTTAAAAATCTCTGGGTGACGGGCACTAAGGTGGGCACTTGACGGGATGAGCACTGGGTGTTATTCTCTATGTTGGCAAATTGAACACCAATGAAAAATAAATTTATAAAAAAATAAAAGAAAAAAATAAAAATCTCTCTATAAATGTAATATTGTAATATTCTCTCCTCTTCAGGCCAATATCAAATGAATGCTGCATTTAACACCTGATGATATTTTAACAATCGAGAAAATGGGGAATTCTCAGAAGTGGAAAGATCTTTCTTTGCATATTTTGCAAATGTCCAAACATCTAGCTGAACTTCACCCACAAAGAAAGCACCATTGGTCCCTTCAAAGCCAACGAGAGTTATAAACACTTAAGAAGAGGGATATTCATAATGAAAATATTTTTTGAAGAGCAGAACAAATATATTAAGGTTGCAAGGTAAAACACATCATAGAGTTAGTGATCAGTTGGGTGAGGCTGGTTTCTGCCGTTTGTCTGTTCTAAGTCCAAGTCAGTGAGCCTGGATTTGGATACCAAGGGGCGACAATTTCAAAAATGACTTCTACTCAGAGCAGAGAGGAGATTTACCTTACCGATTTGTCAGCGTGGTCATCTGACCCGGGCTTCCATCCTATGTGTTACTTTACTGAGTTTATCTGCTAAAAGAGAATGCATTCTACTGAAACTCTTTCGTGGAAGGCGAACGAGGGTAAAGCAGTGGGACAGACAGGTAGGTAGCCACGGAGATTTTTAATCGTGCTCAATGATTCACAGCAGAGGTGACACAGTGATGGTTGCACAGTTGGGATCACAGGATATTTACATGGGCTACAAACAGGAGAGTTCTACACAGAGAAAGTATTTTCCCAGGGATTTTCCAGGTATCAGATTCGGGTCGAGTGGGCCTATTTGGAAATTCATTGGATCTACATACTTTGGAAAATCTGGAAGCGCTCAGATGGGTTTAATAATTACTGAGGCAGTGACACGTTGCACTAGAAACTAAGTCAGGGTGAGGGCCGCACAGGTCTCCGCCATCCCTGACTTGTTCGTGGCCACGCACCTGTACTCCCCTTCGTCATCCTTCCCCAAGCTCGTTATGAACAGGTTGTGGAACCCTATGCCACTTTCCTCGGCACTGAACCGTGCTCCTTGCACCAACCTCCCATCTTTGTACCAGTAAACCGTGGGTCTCGGAGAGCCCCGGACCAAACACTGGAAATAAGCTGCTGTGCCTAACGGTGCGTAACAGTCAGAAATCCCTTTGATAAACCTGGGAGGCCCTTCCACCACCTGAAATTCAAAAAAGCTATCTGAATATTTGCTCTTTAAGACCAGTTCTTCCTTCAAGCTGCTTAAGGTCACTTTGCTCTTCTTGGTCGTCAGAGCAAACCTTTCAGAATCTCCCATGGTGAGGAATCCCCGGCAGATGGCCTCCCCTGCACAATTCACAGCCCTGCACCTATAGGTCGCGCTGTCAGATGGACAGAAGTTGCGAATTTTGAGGGTGTGACTTCCAGCCTCCTCGCTGATCTCATATTTGACGTTATCGGGTTCAATGCACATGTATTCCTTATACCATCTCACTTCTGGGCTAGGGATGCCTATGACCGAACATCGGAACACAGCGTCTGAATTTTCGGGAATTTTAAAGTCACAAATGGGCATTATAAAGCGAGGAGGCATTTCAAATACTTCTAAATCAATTTTTAAATCTCTGTCTTCTTCCTCCCTTGAAGCCATACTTGGATCTGCTAAATTCAACGGTAGAACATCCAGACTCACAATCATGCTTTTATGATCGGGAGTAAATTCAGGGACTGTGACGATTTTCACTTGCTTCTCAAATTCTTTAACATCTTTTTCACTTAATTCCACTTCCAGGACAATCTCTTGAGGGGACGGCGTTCTTGACGATGGCGTGTTTTCCAAATCAAACTGCATGACGTGCTGATGTGTGACTGGAGGCGGGAGCGCCACCGCTCTCTCTTTCTGGGGCACGACGTCTACTTTTGCAAAGCTCTTGGCTTCCCCTATGATGTTCACAGCATGGCACATGTACTCTCCGCCCTCGCCTTTGCGAAGGTTGGAAATTTCCAAAGAACACACATTGCCCACCCTTTCTATTTTGATTCTTTCATCTGGCTCCAGCAGAGACTTATTTCGATACCATTTCACACCAGGAACTGGAATGCCCTCAACTTCAACAATGAAGCCCAGCGTTGTGTTCTCGTAGATCTTCCTTCTGGTCAGAGGTTCGATGAACGACGGGGGCATTTCATTGTCTTTTGGTTCGATGGCTTCACTGGGGGTGCCGAATGAATCGGAGCGCCCCAGTTCGTTAGCGGAGCTCCTCTCTCCTGTGGGAGTATGGAAATGTTCATTTGGTGTACTGTCCTCCCTTTCTATTTTTGATGGATACCTTTTAAGGTTTCCAGTGGGATTTGGTCCTCCAGTAGGAATAGGATGTCCTTCAACTGTTTCTCCTAATGGTGTGGAATATCTCTCCAGGGCCTCCCCTGGGGGTGTAGTATATCTCTCCAGGGCCTCCCCTGGGGGTGTAGTATATCTCTCCAGGGCCTCCCCTGGGGGTGTAGCATATCTCTCCAGGGCCTCCCCTGGGGGTGTGCAATATCTCTCTGCTACCTCGCCTTCGGAAGGTGTGGAGTACCTCTCGCCAGCTTCCTCTAAGGGTGTGGCTCTTTTCATGGTCTCACCCCCTGAATTCGTTGTGGACTGTTTGGTTGTGTCTGAAGGAGTAAAATACAAATCAGGAGCCTTTGGGGTCTCAAAATGTTCAACAGAGGATGGTGGCGTATAAAACTGATCTAACTCTGAGATTTCTTCACTGCTTATACTTCCCACGTCAATCGAAATGTCAGATTCAGGAGAAAACGGGCGGCCTAATGAGTCCTGTTGTTGGCTGTAGTATTCATACACGGTGTGGAAAGTTACTTCTTCAACCTCCATTGACGTGACTGACTCACGCTGGACAGGCCTTGCCTTGGGTTTGGGGTCTTTAGTTTCAGGAACTTGGTGCTTTCCAGCAGCAAGTAAATATTGTGCTAGAGAGGCCTCGGGGTCTATTGCTTCTGTTGTATGTGCCTCATCTGGTTTGGGAAGATTTTCAGAAAAACCAGTTTCTATCTTCTCTCCTGCAGTAGTGGACAGAGAAATTTCTTTCCGAACTTGAACTTCTTCGTAACATTTTTCCTGCCCAAAGGCATCAAATTTTGCCCTTATTTGTTCATTTGGATTCTGCTGTTGCTCATGAACATCACCTTCGTCGTCTCCCAAAGTTCCAGTGACATACCCCTGTGTCGCTCCATCCTGGTCCTGAAACGACGCCAGCTCGGGTGCCACAGTGTGCTCTTCCTTCTCGTGGACCTCTAAGAGATTTTCCTCACTTGCTGCTTTTTTCAAATGTGAAATGAAACTTTGACCTCCGTTTTCCAGAGAAATTTTTCCCTCAGAAACAGACGTCTCTCCCACATCAGCAGAGGAGGTTTGACGTAGGGCATGTGGTTCACCGTGGGTTTCTCCAGAAAAGGATTTAAGGGGAATATCAGGATTTAAAATTTCTAAGTTATGTTCCTCTATGTGTTTTTCCAAATAAAGGGTATTTTCATCAAAATGACTTTTCTCTATCGCAGTCCTATCTGAAAACTCCTGACCGGAAGACATTTCGGGGGTGGGAAGTGTGTCATTTAGCACACTTTCAGAGGTATCTTGTGTTTCAGGTTGTAATGCTTCTGTGCCAGAGATTTCTTTTTTATAAGGTGTCTCCTGTTGCCTGGTCTCTGGCCCTTGGAACTCCATAGCTGCATCTCCTAGGTGAGAATACATTTGTTTTAGATCAAATACAATGTTCCCAGTATCAGCTGCTTCAGAAACAGGATGTTGGATTTTAGAAGAAGCTGCTCCTGGTTGGCCACCAGCTGAAGCTTGGAATTCTAGATCTGCACTTTCTACTTGAGAGTAGAACTGCTTCAAGTCAAATGTAATAGCTGCTTCGTGGTCAGTCCTTCCAGAAATTGCAGACTGATCTGTAAGACCTAGTTCTTTTTCTTGTTCCCTTTCTTCTACTTCATATTCCTTCCAAGTCTGAGAAGAAAGCAGCTTTAAATTCATTACAACGTCAGATGAATCGGGTTGGGCGTTGGGAGACCTTGTGTCTGCTGGATACATATTTGCATTTAGGTTACTGGATCCTGATTCTCTTCCCGGTAATGGCAAGTTCCTGTCACCAAGCTTCCTCTGAGGGGGACTGACAAATGATTTCCTGGTAAGTGTTTTTTCTAGAACTCCTTTTTCTACATGTTGTAACTTTTCAAATGCAATGATTCTATGCTTCACCTTTTTCCCTAGGTAGTGTCTCTCTTCACCAAGGGGTTCTTCATACTCGAGAGATGAAGCTGTTGGATTGTAACTATCAGGAGTTCTCTCAGACTGGCTATGTCGTAAAGAGTCACTTTGGGCATATTCTTGTACATTTTCCCTTTCTGCTTCACCAGGTTTTCTGAAATCGTTTTTTACCTCTTGCCTAATTTTTTCAACTTCGCTGAAATCATCGACAAATGGATAAACAGTACCTTCTGCTTGGTACAGCTTGGATTTTTCATTTCTGCGTCCCTCTTTCCCCTCACTCTGACCCTGTATGAGTTTGGCTCTGACAGGCTTGTTGAGTTTTATGGCTCCAGCAGCACCTTGCATAAATCTGGGTAGTTTTTCTCTAGAATATGTGCAATGAACCTGGCCTTTCTGGTCTATCTGTTCAACTGTCTCCAGGCTTTGAAAATATTCCATTACAGAATGTTCTTGTATCCTGGACTGGGGAATAAAAGGACCAGGTGGATGATCATAAAAATGTGCCCTTACAGATTTTCCATGAATTTGCTGATCTTTGGAATATTTTGCATAAATCCCACCAATGTTTTCTAATTGACTATACTCCCTATGAGTGACAGGTTCCACTGTCAGATTCGAAACACTCTCAACGGTTCCTGAACTGTTTTCAGCAACACATTTATATTTTCCAGAATCTTGAGAATTGATCTCATTAATATATAGCCTGTAGCTAAAATTAATTTCTTCAAACTGAAACTTCTGGTCCTGCTTTAAAAGGAGTCCGTTTTGAAACCACGTTACAACTGGTTTGGGCTCACCAGACAATAAACATTCGAATACGATGGAATCCCCTTCTCTACATCTGGTATGCTTTGGCATTTCCTGTAACATTTTTGGTGGCTCATTAGTGATATCAGCTGAAAATATAAATTTGTGTTTTGGTGACTGAGGGGCCTCATCTTGAGGTGTTGCTTTAGTTTCCAATTCCTCAGCATGAAACAATTCTCTTGACTCTTTCTCGTGCTCTGGGGTAGGAGTAGCTGCTGTTACCTGAATTTCTACGGGGAAGGAAAGCAATTCTGTGTCTGCAGAGGGAGGAACTGGGGGTTTGGTTTGTAACATCTGGAGATGTTTTTTGCGCTTTTGTCTCCAAGGCGGTTGGATGTCTTTTGTTTGGTCAAACACCATTGCCAACTCTTCTTCCACATCCGTATACTCGTGCAACACTGGTACCGAATGTGCTTCGACACCATGCCCTCGCTTTGCCATCACTCTAAGTATACCCGTTGTTTTTACTGTTCCATATTGGTTAAACAGCACGCAGGTAATAGAACCTTCATTTTGAGGATGAACAGAAGAAAAAGTTAATATTGAGTAGTTTTCTGAGGTCTGCGTCAATAAAGCCTCTGTTGCGTGGGATTGGTATATCATTGTTATACCACGTCACTATGGGTGGAGGGTATCCTTGAAAGTGACACACAAATTTACAACTGTCACCTTCATAAACTTCTTGAGATTCGATTTCTTGAAGAAATGAAGGTGGGCAACGTTGCGGATGCCTTTGGAACGAGCTTTCCAAAACTCTTGTGGTTTTTCCTTCTTGCGCAGTTTGGAATTCATCGGTTTCCTGTGGAAACAGAGTGCTGCAATTCGCTCAAGTCATCCTCTCTTATTCTCTCACTATCCAGTTCCACATTTTCTTTAATATTCATAACTGCCCCAAAAGCTTCACTGGCATGTGGCATAATAACTTGGGACACCTCTTCAGGTGTCTCATATAGTTCCTCGTTCTTATTTATAGCAGTGATATATCTAGATGACGCTCCAATTTCAGTTTTGGTCATAATTCCTTCAAATTGTTCTTCTGCTTGGGTTTCCTCGCTTACCAGAATCCTACCATAAAAATGGTCTTCTTGGGGACTTTCTCTTAAAAATAGCTCTTGGCTCATTCTTGTTTCTGTCTGGAGGATTTCTTCATCAACAGTGGTTTGAAAGCTTATGGGAGGCTCTCCAGATTCTACATCTTGGTCCATTTGATTAGGAAGGACCTGTGGATTTTGGACAATCCCCTCACATGAATGATCCACCCTATCCCTATTTTCGGCTAGATCAGATACAAACCTGCCTTCTATCTCCTCTCTAGAGCACAGAACGTCTTTATCACTAGCTTCACTTCTCAGAGTTCTTGAGCTTATTTCAGATGGCATATCTGAAAGAGGTAACTTCTTTTTCTCCATTAACATTTTTCTAGCCTCCCGTAAACGTTGCAACTTTATTTTGGTCTCCTCGTCCAGGAAGCTTGCCCCTACATTCAGCCATTCCCTTATGTCAGATTTACTTTCTAAATATTCTTCATCACACAGAAAGTCAGTTTTCTTGCCTGGACTTACTGTCTTAAAGTGTATAGTTCGCACCATTCCCATCTGTTCTACATCCTGTTTTTTGTTAAAGGGAGAACCAGTAAACCTCAGGCCAACTTTTATCCTCTCTTCTCTCCTTTCAGCTAATGCCTCCATATTTCCATGTGTCTGTTCTGCCCTCTTTAGAAATTCTAAACATTTCTCATCTTGCCCTTTTTGCATAACAAGCAATGAGGCTGTTGATTCAGCAGAGCCTTCACTATTAATTGCTAACAATCTATAACTTCCCGAATCTCTGTTTTGGACGCTTTTAACCTCTAAGCTGGATGAGTGATGATGTAAGTCACTCTCAGTTTTTATAACCCGTCGAAGACCCGTTGGAATAGGTCGATTGTTATGAAACCAAGTTATTTCCGGAGTTGGACAAGCAATTAATTTACATGTAAAAACAACGGGATCACCCTCCAGAACATACTGAAACACAAGTTTTTGGGTAAAAGAAGGCTTGAAATATTCAGGCCAGGAGCTTGTAGAGGATATTCGACTTGCATATCTTTTAGCCGCCATGGAGCTATGGCCCACGTCTTCAGAATCTGAAAAGGCATCGCGTGTATCTCTTTCTGAATGTTCAGATTCCCCCTCGGAGAACAACTCTGGAAAAAAAGTAAATTATAAAGCATTTTACTATTTTCCATAGTCCTTGAAAAAGTTGAAAATAAATGAAATTGCAAAATAGGAAATGAAATAAAATGCATGCTACAGATTCTCACAAATCCATAAAAAGTTCACTCACCATATTTGTTCGAATAAACGCAACACCATGCTCTGTTTAAAAGATTCTGACACGAAAATCGTTCGTTGTCTGGTCTTTTCTTCAAACTGTTGAAATTTCTTCTTGAACAAGCAAAAATGCATTTCAAAATAACATGTTCCTGTGCATGTTTGTTTGGGGAGCAGGAAAACTTAGTTCTTTTGATGGCTAAGAGGAAAATCTTACCTGACTTGCAGAGAGTGGAATAAACGCCCTTTCTGATCCTTTTGATTATAGAGTAAATTATTATATTTTTGAGAATTAACTATTTAAAAAATATCTACAAGAACTATAACCATAAGTAATTAGCTAAAATAAAATGAGAAGGCGTTTATTCGAACTAATACAGCCATAAAGTCACAATGTTATGCAAAGAAAAGCAGGCAATAAGGATCACGTAAGGCAGCTATCTGCAAGCCAGTGTAAGAGACATATCAATGTTAAGATGATGTATGTGCATGAAGTGTCCACCAGAATGGGAATATAACATTTTCACACACCCTAAATAAAGTCGCATTTCAATCATAATTCATTCGTGACATTGCATTCTGAGAATGACAGCTAGGTTATTGCCTATTGTTCAATTTAATTCACCCTGATTTCGAAAACAAACTTTTACTTCTTGATTTCATGCATTAAGATGACAACTTTTTCTAATACGCGCTTTTGAAAATGGCTGCAAACATGAAGTGGAATATGGCTGATAAATTTTAAATACAAGACTTTAAATTACCATCAAACAAATTACTGTGAAATGCATGTAACCATCAGCATACTAAACCAGGCATGCGACATAGTAATATATACTCTAAGAGATATATTTGTACATCTATGTCATTTTTCTCAATATTACTAAGGGGAAATAGGCAGCTCAAGGATTCTATTAATCCTTCAGAATTTCTACTTAAATCTCACATCCAATATAACAATACCTTTCATCTCCACCTCAATCTGCTCTTCAATCCTCCCGTGCAAAATTGATTCTGGGGCTAAAATGGAAAAACACATATGGAGATTTTAATGATTAATGCCATAGACTTTCTGCCTCGATTCATATATTCATACAATTACAATTTTCTCTTTATTCTGGTAATGGAAAACTACATCCTCCAAATGCACCCCCAAAATCCATGCCAAACAAATCAATGAACTGATAGAGTACATGACAATGTTGGCAGAGAGATTTTAAAACATTTTTATTTTAGGTTCTCTGTGAAATTACCACTTTTAGTTCTATAATTCCCCATGCCTTTACATGCATTCAAAAAAGCAATCCACAAACTACAGGAATATTCTTTTTTTTTTTTTTAAATGTCCTATCAACTGAACATTTGCTAAGAGATGGAGTCACACAGAGAAGGAACATGCATTTTCTAACTTGCCACTTTTTGCCGAGGGCTAGTCTTAGGTGTTCCTGCAGAATAAAGTGTTTCCTGCTAGTAAATACTCCTTTGATTTGGGACATGTTTAAAAGTTTAAACTACACAAAGTCTGATTACATGTTAAGGAGTAAAACAAAGAGTCTTCAACTCAAAAAATGGCTTTTATTAGATAGGGAAAAGGCACAGGCTTTAGACACAATCATCTCTGGGGCAGCTTCTTGAGCAGGGCAGGTGCCCTGGTGTCCGTCAGTCTTCCGTCCACCTGTGAGGCACCACGCACAGGCTCCCCGGCTTCTCCTTTCCTTGTGGGCTTTGGCATGAAGTGAACGACAAACTTGATGTTTTCTTTGATGATTCTCTCTTTACTTCGTGGGTTGTTTTAATTTGTGACGCTTTGAGTGTTTTAATACTTTTAATGTCTGAACCATGGGCAATTTTTGTAACTGCTCTGGTTTGCGATTCTTTTGCTAGGTGAGAATAAAGTTAGGAAAAGGAATACATTAGCTGTGTTTGAAGAGTAAATCACATGCTGAATTTAGAGAAGGTGACATGTCATTAGGATGAGAAGGAAAGCAGCATGTTAGTCCCCAAACTAATATAGGATATACCTAGGCTTATTATGCACAGAATAACCCTACTTGAACAGACTTACAGGGTTTTACATTCCTACTTGATCGTAGATAACTGTGCAGCCTACATCAAGTTATAAGGCCAAAGTTAAAAGAGGAACATATAAGGACTGGTCTCATGTTCAATAATTAGACAACTGTGCCCGATCCTTCAGTCTTCAAACACTTAAATGGCGTATCTTTCAACTCTCTTAAGTACAAGAGAGGCAGTCTGGACTTTCCAAGAGAAAAATGCTCATGTGCCAAGAACACTTTAATAATGTAATTAATTAGGACCGAGTGAACTGGCCACCCTGTGGCAAAAATGTCTAGCTCAAATCCACTCTGGCAACATGACGATCAAGCATGTACTGTGGTCCTAGATTCCTTAGGAAGCAAGTTGAAAGACCTACATTACTCCTACTTCCACAACACAGCCAACCCCCAATTATATGGCTGCAGAAACTGTCACAATTGGCACCCGGGTCACCTCCAGATAAGTTGTCACTCTGTGTGATTATTGCAGTAGCCAGCAGCTATGGTGACAGTGAGGGTCAGCTCTCTGGATGGTAGAGTTTTCCAATTAATTTGCATAACTAGGCCTCAGTTCTTGAGATATTGGAGGACACAAATATTACCAGAAATAGCTACAGAGCAAAATGTCAGATTAAGAAGGAAGAAAGACTCCCGTGGGTGAGTGAGGATTACAGATATATTAAATGATGCATGAACCTGTTACAAAATTCAGAGCCAAGATGGCTGTCACCTGGCAGGGTACTTATCCCCTGCTCATCTCTAACATCTCAAAAATGGTATGGACAGATCAGGAAAGACCTTGAGGCCACAGTTCGCCATGGACCTCTAGAGATGCTGGAGCATCTTCCATCAGCTTCCTTCCATGGGACTCAGTGAAGATCCTTCACCTTGCCGACATACAGCATGGGGTTTTAGCCCCTGAAGAATAACTTTCCCATTCCATTAGTATCTAAGAGGAAGTCCATGGATAAAAGGAAGAACTTGTCTTTTCCAAGACAAATTGATTCATGCCCTTTCAGACATGGTGGCAAATCAAGTGCGATAGCAACAAAAAATAATAATCTTGCCTTGAGATAACTCTACAATTCCAGGGGGACCTGAGACTGTAAAGCAGTATCATCTCTACCGAGAAATAGCTACAGACTACTAATCTTGGTCCAGACAGGGCCCTGGTATTTTCAGTGCCCAATTTGCTATTTTCATAACATCTTTGTAAACATCTAGAACTTCCAGATCTGCAAACAAAGGGCAGATGGGACTTTTTGAGCCTCCTCATGTTAAAATAATTAAATTTAAACTCAGCACAGTATCAGGCACAACGATCAATAATTAATACTCGATGAACGATAACATCTTGACCTTCTTCAGTATACTTCGTAGGCAGCACGTTTGGTAACTATTAGGAAAAGCAGCACATGTGAGAAATAAACTCTAACCTTCTGAAATGAGATTTGAAAGTTAAACTTCCTTGAGTCTAGACTGGAAAGTAACTGTTCGTCACAAGCCTGGCCACCAGTGACCAGGCCACTTATCCACAGAGTGCTAAGCTAGGGCTGTGCTAATGAACATATTCATTGACTTTATTTGCATGGCAGAAAAGCTGCGTAAAGCGATGAGGATGAGATGAAGCAAGTCATAGCTAAACAGCAAAGAAGCACCTTCTATGCTTAGTCGGGCCGACGAGGTCTCCCAGCCGTAGTCGTTGCGGACCAGGCAGCTGTACAGCCCTTGGTCCGCCCGCTGAACGTCGCTGATGGTAAGAAGCTGAATCTTCCCACTTTGGGACGGCCTCACTCTTCCAGAGGCCTCGATCTTTACGCCTTGGTGGGTCCACGTGACCTCAACAGAAGCTTCGTCTTTTAAAACACAGAGGAATCGAGCAGTGTCGCCGCATCTCACGGACAGATCCTGCAGGTGCCGGAGAATCTGCGGGGCCTCGCCCGCCGCCCCCTGGGCCTGGTTCCCGGGGCGTGCAAGGGATGCTCGGCGGCGCAGCGCTACACCGTGCACCGATGCCACTGTGTGGGTGGGGCTCTGAGACAGACTCTCAAAGACCTGGGATTCGTATTCATATTCGAATGATGATCCTTGACATGACTTAATTTCGCTTTGGGACATTTTGCTCTCCTGCTTTGTGAAAGCGCAATCTGCCACTGCCTGGCACTTGGTGGGCTCTCTTACATCTTTCCCAGAACTCTGCCTACCTAGGGCTCGCACTGTATGATCAGGTGACAAGAAAGAGAAAAGAATATTAAGATCTAAGCGGTGGTACGTGGCTAGGTTAGTAACATGAAACGGCATGGAAGATGAGGATGAAAGATGTCATTGTCGCTTGGAAGCAGCATGCCAGATGCAGTGCACTCCGGATGTCAGGTCACACGAAAGAAAGTCCCTTCCCAGTGATCCAGTGATGAATGGATGATGAAGCCTCATGCGGCCGCCATAGGGAATCTGGGTCCTTCTTTCGGTTGTCACTGCAGCTAACCGTGACACAGTCTCTCTTTCTTTCCCACCCCTCTCCCCCCTCCCCCCCCCCGAATACCATTTATCCCCTTTCTTCCATATACTGTATAAACATCATACAGCAAATGGATCATTAATGATCCAACAGGTGAGATGTTGTTTAGAAAAGTAAACACATCGAGCAAAGTTGATGCCTAAAAAAAATACTAAGGTAATGCACAGAATACATAACTTCAGAGAGATTTAAACTGTATAGGTTAACCTATCATTGAGAACGCAGGAGGGCTTGCTGGGTGTTACTAGATTAGTAAATTATGGACTGACCACAATATGCGGTGAGACAAACAGCAGAGACTCTCATTAGTAACAGTGGGAGTAGGAGGCATGAAGCAAACCCAAGTCTTTAAAAAGCAAGATGAGCTTTACCTTTTGGAGTCACTGTGAGTGTAGCTGCACAAGAGGCTTCCCCCGCACTATTGGTGGCTTTGCAAGAGTACTGGCCAGCATGCTCTGAGTAAGCATCAACTATAAGCATTAAAGCCATGCCTGTGGACTCCTCAAAATGGAAAACTACATCTTTTGTTGGTAGAATTGGGTGCTGGTTATGAAACCACTGGATTTCCGGCCTGGGAATGCCAAAAACCCTTGCGTGAAATCTGACTGTCTCCCCGCTGTGCACCCTGAGGCTTGATAGAGGCTGGATGAAGATGGGCTTTTGGCCAAGGGACTCCTTCTTAAATGAAACTGATGAAGAGACATGCCATTGGGAGTTTGATGTAACTTCTTCAAATTTGCTAAATCCTGAAAAGAAGCATGCCAACCTTTAATGTCTTACTCTGCATTGAAACCGGAGCTCATTTGGAGTTGTCTACAGATCTGCTGCAAATTTCTATGATGGACTAGAATCCAGCCCAATCCTAATTATCTTGTCAACATATGTCACTATGGTTCCAAGTCACACACGTTCACTTCCACTTTCCAGGCAAAGAAGCCAAGACATAAATAATCTAAGAAAGTTCACTATATTGTTTGTGAAGGCAGTCGTGAAGTACACAATTTGGTTCAGGTATTCCTATTCTCTGTTTTTATTTTTTTTCCCCCCTCTGGTTGTAAAATTACATTTTCTATTTTGCAAACCACTTTCAATTGATTGTTAAGAAAATATATGATTATTATAGTGTTTAAAATGAAGAGAAAACCCCAATTTCCCTTAATCCTGATGTATTTGTACATGATTCATAATACATAGATTAAGTTAGCCCAGCAAAAATAGTTTGTATAAAAGTAGTGTTATCTTGTTTTGAATCAAAGTGCCCTCCACTACCAGGGAAGTGTTTCTGATTGCTTTTAAGCCCCATCAGAAATGCTAAACCATCTTAGGACTGGGCGCCTCAACCTTCAGGCATTCTCTGACTGACAGTGAATACACCTAGCTGGTGTACAGACCTGAGGTCATCCTCTGCAGCCTCTGTGAAATCAGAATAGTGTCAGGACAATGGGGGGATAGTAACGCTTACATTATACATTTAAAAAAATTTTTCATCCTAGCTAAATGAGAAAACAAATCTACCTTTTTCTTTAGCATGTTTCTCTCCAGTCTGATACATGCTGATCAGAAAGCATGAAAGCTGGTAAGGAGAGCAATACGTTACAAAACATCATAAAGACAAAGCAGGGCAAAATAAGGAATGATGGTTTGTGATTCATAATAAGATGGGATAAATGGAAAGTGAGAATGTAGCATATAACATGGAAACAATTAGTTGCATTAAAAGAATTGTAGGGCCGGCGATGGTTTACATGGAGTCTTTAGTGACTGTTACTGACGTTGTAAGATTAGATCCATATTTAAATATGGTTCTTAAGGTTGTTTACTGTACCTGCCAGTCTCAAGTTGGCTGTGCTTGATACTTGACCCATAGCATTATTAGCAACAAAAGTGTAAGTTCCTTCATCTTCTGGATAAGCTTCAGCGATTTCCAGCTGGTAAGTGTCTTCAAATTGAGTCATTCTAAAGAACCTGGATGGCTTGATTTTCTTGTCTTTGCTGTACCAAGACACTTTTAGATCTGCATCACAAAAGGAATAAAAAAGACATTTAAAACACAAAAAGTGGTGGATATTTTTACCTGCAAACACAGTATTGATTGTATTGGTGACTATATTTCATATTCATCTTAATGGCTTCATATTTCTCTTCTGGGGCATGCCACATCTATTCTTACAAGATTTCTTCTCATCTTTAAGAAAGAAACATGATTTTAGAAAAATCCAGCTTATAAGCTGGTTGTAATGTTTGAAATTTTACAATTTTAGTTATATTCTTTTTAACCACTTGCAGGTCATGCTGTGGAAACAGGGACAAGGTTTTGATATAGTTAGAGACCTCAAGAAAAAGATAGTCATCATGATGTCATCATGATGGGTTTGATCTAGGATTGTGGTCACCTACTAGGACATGAAGTAAGGCAACCTGCGTTTCTGGTGGGCACAAAGATCAACTAAAAACAGAGCTGAGAAGGTCAGCATTCCCAGAAGTCTAAAACAGACACCCTATAGGCTGAAGGAAAAATTTCTATATTTTCATTACCAATGAGCAAATCTTGAAAGGTCTTAGCACGGCAAAAATGATTTTTAAAACTGAAAGAAAGAGTAATGAATTTGGGCATGTTAGATATCATTGGCTTTTTTCATCGTAGCAGTAATAATAAATAATAATAAAACTAGCTCTTTTCACACAAAGAGTTGAATCATCTTAAAATGGTGGAACATAACCCAAAAGCAAAGATAAAATAATATTTTGTTGTTACAGCTTAAGGTCTTGAGAACTTAAAAAAATATTATACGTCCGTTGAAACAATCACCCTATAAGTCAAGAGGGGATTTACATTTATTTAGTCACTAGTTCTTAAAAGCCACAACCCAAGGCTTCTTGCTTTTGGAGTATGATTACTGTGTCACTTCCTTATCTCAATACCACCCATGGGGGGATTCTCTAGTAGTCCAGTCATCTAGCATTTGTTTGCATTTTAGCACAGATACTGGTTTGTGAAGGCCCATGAGGGTAGTTGTTTATAAACTACAGGTTCTCCTTTTAAAAACACAAATCTCTTCACTTTCTTAGGTAGCAAGGTAAGGAAGAAAATGGAATCCCGATACCACAGTTTCCCAGCTGTGTGATCTTAGACCCATCATTTAATCTCTCTGGACCAATTTTCCCATTTGTAAACTGAGATGCATAATAATTCATGAGCTCTTCATTGCAAAAGCACTGCTGTGTGATTTAAATGACTTACACACAGGAAGGGCTTTATAAACTACCGGCACAAGTCAGGCATTAAGCAAGAATGTCTAACCCCGTCCCCAAGGGATCAGCAGTGCCTTCAATAATTTGCCCCAAGACAGGGCCATGGAACATAATAGAGAACTCCATCACATGGAATTTAACAATCATTCTACATTTAGTTTGTCTGTTAAACCCCAATTGAAATGAAATGATGAAGAGTTGGTCCATCTCCTTACGGGGTTCTCCACATATTCCTACAACAAACCCTTCGGTGAACTGAATGAAGCCCTAGGACAGGCATGCATTGCCAACAATAAATGAACTAAAAGGTGAGACCTCTTTCAGTAATGGTTTTGGTGCTTCTGACTGGGCTGCCACTATCTATGTTGGTCACTGGCCTCTTTTGGCTTCTGTGAGGCCACCCCACTGCCACTGCTCCCCATTCCATCACTCCATTGTATATGGTCTTTAAATTCTGTTCATTCTACTTCTTTAATTCTCCCACAATCTACACCCTTCTTTCTCCTGACTCCTCTAGTTGAGGGCCTTGTCAGCACTCTCCAAACCTATTAGGATGACCTCTCCCTTGGTCCTCACCTGATCTCACCTCCCACATCTGTCCATTCCTCTTTTCATTACCACAGCATTGTCCCTGAAGAGCAAACCTGATCATGTTACTCAGAGGCTTACAAATCCTTCAGTCGCTCCTCAGTGTAAAGACGACAAAATCTAAAATCCTAAGCAGAGAATACCAAACCCCTTAGGATCTGGCCCTTGCCCTCTTTTCTGGCTTTCTCCTTCACTTATTACATAACTTTCCAACCATACTTAAACCACTGGTCGTTTCCAGCACATGGAGTGCTCTTGTAGGCCTTTCTGACTTGTAAATGTCATTCTCTGCCTAGAACACCATTGTGGTCAATGATCCTGTTGACTTGTCAATGCCCAGTCCATGCATCTCTCTCTGTCTTGCAAACAGACAGTACTGAGTACATGGGTTGTTACAGCACTTACAATCTTGGGATCTAATCTCCTCACCCACATGCTGAGCTCCAGGAAGGCAAACTCGGGTCCTGGCAGCCCTAGCAGCTAAAGTGATGTTTCAATAGCAAGAACGCTGACATTGGTAGAATAAAACTGAAGAGCTACTTAAATGAACAATGAGCATCCATCATTGCTAGACTAATTATTTATCATTTTATTTAGCTAGCTGTTGCTCGGTAAGCCTCCAAATGATACTGACTGATAACATGTAAAATAAATATTACTTAGCAAAAAACTAGCTTTATTACAAGTTTTAAAATTCTACTTTTCCAAATTGCTTTTGCATCAGTAGGTGGCACCAGAGACCTTCAACAGGCAAAACTTTCTCATAAAGGTACCACCAGATTGCTCAAGGTCAATCAAGTTTCACGCTTAAGTGAGTATTGAGTTCCAAAAAGATATGACTGAGATTTCTGAAGACTCCTAATTTTTTTCCAGTTTGTAGAAGGTAGGGGTGAATTTACTCTCCTAGGGTAATACCTGGTCAGAGGAAGTTGTGTAAATATTTTCAGTCCCAGGGGCATGAAAGTGTATCATTTGGTAAGCTTTTAAAAGGACATTTTACTATGAACTTAATTTTTGCCATATAGAAAATACATTTGCAAGAGGATGCTGAAGCCTCTATGTGTGTTATAAATAGCACCATAAATAGTAATCCACAAATTTATAAAGTCCATTTAAACAATTAAAGATGTCAGTCATATAGAAAAGATTTTTTCTTTCTACCCCAATTGGAGTCTTATAAAGGCTTTGAACATATTTTTGCAATACTTTAAAGGCAAAAATATAATGTTATTTATAAACAAAAAAACACTATGTAAAGATGTGCTTTAGACAATCCATATATGTGTATATGGATTTGAAAACTTGCCTCTCAAAATGCAAAGAAAGGATAAATTTAGTGAGTTTGATATTAAAACCCCATTTTTTATTATGTTAGTAGGATATTATCAAATAAATCTCTATTTCTTGATATTTAGTACTTCTCAAACTTTGTGTTTTGAGTCACCAAGTCTATGGGGTTTGTTCATGTTGGTTACTGAATACTAGACTTTTATGTTTGTATAATTCCCCTCTACAGCTATAATAAAATTAATGTACTGAGCACCAGTCACTTACCAGCCATGCCTATAGGTACTTTACATATATAATATCTTTTAATTATGTCATAAAAATCAAATAGGTCCATTTGGTTTCTAGATCAGCATCTCCATCTCAGAAGGGGAAATCATCAGGTCATAGAACGTCAATTGAAATACTAACTTGTTCAGGAAAATGGCTCATGGCAGTGCAGAGATTGAGTCATAAACTAATGGTAGAAGCATGATGATGATGATGATGATGATAATAATAATAATAATAACAACCCCACAGTTATTAGGAATGCTGTGAGAAGCCCAAGCTCTAAGGCTTTCCCTTTGGTGATCATACATAAAGGCCAAGCAAATGAGAGTGATTTTCATTTGGGATAAACTTGATTTACCTTTTCCTTATGTAAGGTAAATCTACAATCGTTATCAGCTTGAAATGGCTGCAGACATTTTGTTCCATTCTACCAAGACCGGACTCCTGGGGTTGGGGGAGGGGCGGGGATATCTGGGAAGCATGCCCCTATTAAAGAGTATAATAGCTAACCCACAGGCGGGTTACTACGTGATAAACACTGGGCCATGAGCTGGTGTGTGTTATCTAGCACAATCCTGATTGGTGTTAGTCATTTGACAATCACTCTTTTGTCCAATTAACAGTTACTCATTGAATATACACTATATATGAAGCTACTCTAAGACAAGGACCCACCCTTGCTGCCAAGGATCCTACTTTCCAGTAGCTACTGCCTTTTTAGGCAATATGTTCTAGGTACTAAGACAGACTCCCTGCCCTTGTGAAATGTATGTTCTACGATTAAACACAATGCTATCCTTACTTTATTCATGAAGGAAAGAGTAGCATAGAAATCTCATCTTTGCCTAAGGTCACACAGGGGAGCCAGGATTCAAATCCAACCTCTGATTCCTATTTTTTATATTATAGGCTACTGCCTTCCAAAGGAATATACCTTTTCACACAAGCACTGTCAATAGACTGAATAATGCCTTACATATAAATAGACTCTTCTTTTGAAATATATGTAGGTACTATTATGATTAATAGAATAATAATTGTAGTTTTTGTTGTATTTTTTCAAGAGATAACAAAAGTTATCTAAGGGAACATGACATATTTTGAACATCAGAAAACACCAATCAAGTTCTTTTTTTCATTGTGGTTAAAAAAAAAAACAAAACCACATAATATAAAATTTACCACCTTAACCATTCTTAGATATACATTCAGTGGTAGAAAACATGGCCTATTCCTTTATTCAGTAATTCATGTGAGTCTTCTGCAAGATTCCCATTAAAATCAAATTATGCATGAGAGATGTTTGTGATGGAGGGAAAGGCGAGAAAACTTTCCTCAGATAGTTCTTTGTAAATATTAGCAATGAAACCTTTGCTCATAAACCTACCTGTTCCAGAAACTCTGCATTGAAAACGGGCTGGCTGTCCCTCAGAAGTGACAGTGTCCTGAAGCGGGGTGATGATGGCAGGAGGATAAACTGGCATTTCCTGATCTGGAGACACGACCTCTGGAACTAAGAAAGGGACCACAGGATTTGTTATGATTAAGCCACAGTCCCCAGCAGAATGGAGAATGCTGATTTATCTTAATTCACCTGGCAGCGGGGCACCTTCTAAAAGTTGGGGAGCAACCTGCTTTTATGAGCTCTAAATTGTATTTACAAACACAGAGAACACAAAGGCGGGTTTCTTAAGGTTTCATATTAGGCTGAGAGGTAGCCAAGGCATTTCTACCTTCCACTGAGAGTGAGGCTGAGGTTGTGGCAACTCCATAGTCATTCTTGGCTTCACAGGTATAAACAGCCGCATCCTCTGGGAAGGCTTCAATGAGCAGAAGTGTGTACTCTTGCCCATCGTGAAGAAATTTGCACTTGAATCCAGTGGAAAGCAGCTGCTCTTCCTTGTACCAGGAAATCTTGGGCTGTGGTCTGCCGGATATCACAGCACAGAAGCGGGCAGGCTTGCCAGACTGCACAGTTGCAGGCTGGAGCTCCTGCAGAATCTGGGGCGGTTCTGGTGCTGGGGGTGAATGAAAACAAACAGCTGGTGAAACAGTGTGACAACACGGGAGAACGTGTGAAAGTCTATGTTCATCCGTGGCCAGTCGTGATGTGTTCAGAAACAAAACTTTGGAATTGTGAGATCTTTACTTGTGTCAGAGTATTAGAACATTCTTGGTGCTAAGAGGGAAGAAAACATTTGGAATGTTGCCCTCAAAGAGAGAGAAAAACTTTTTTTTTTTTGGTATTTTTTTTTATTGGAGTTCAATTTGCCAACATATATAACACCCAGAGCTCATCCAGTCAAGTGCCCCCCTCAGTGCCCATCACCCAGTCACCCCATCCTCCCCCACCCACCTCCCTTTCCACTACCCTTGTTAGTTTCCCAGATAGAACAACTTTAGAAAAAGATGTTTCTGGTATCCGAGGTCTGGTAAGGGGGTGTTGTTCAGAGTGTTAAGCTTGTCAACATAATATAATCACCCCTTTCCTTACTGGGGTCTGGGTGGGGGTGGAGATGGGCGGTAGTCTCAAGAATGTTAGAACAACTGCCACATGCTACCTGTTTTACATCATTTGGGCAAACCATGTGGCTCATCACATCCAGGATTGTTTGTTCTGCAAGTATTTGTGTATATGTGAGTCATTTCTTTATGTACAGATGCTAATGAGGTACAATCAGTAAGTATGAAACAAAGAAGTGTTATTCCAGATCTAGTTCAAGGCAATTAAGTAGACTTAAAAAAAAAAAAAAACCCTCACTTTCCCGCTATGCTAATTAAAGCATCTTCTCAGTGTTGGGATGAGGGAGGGGAACTGGGTATTTCATGGAATACAGAAATGGGGAGAAAGGACTTCTGTGAGGCTAGTTTCTGACCTTTACTTTTTTTGTGCCTCAGCCTCTCCTCTATTAATATAGAAATAATAAGAACTGGATGCCATGATGATTTGGTCTTCCTTCTAGGGATGATGGGAAGTTTGGCAATATGGCTCATTTTTATTAACTTGAGATGCTTGCCACTGTTCTTTCATCTGCTTCTGGGGCATTTGTTCAGGGACGACTCAAGGTTAAAATAAGGATGGGCAGTCCTTTTTCTTCTGTATTTAGGTTAGTCTCACTTCTAGGTCAACCTCAGATTCAGCTCTAAGTTTTCTAAAGAGAAAAGTGGATGGTTTAATGGCACTCCTCTGAGGACTTGGAATCCCCCTTAAAAGTAAGAGCCTCTGGTCCCAGGGTGTGGGGCAGAGAAAACCTGGCTCCATATTGCCTGTGGCTCTCTAGGCCCCCTGGGGTCTCAAAGAAGACTTCTGGATTTTCCCACTACACAGGAGAGGCTGGAAATGCCCCTGGGGCTTGGTAGCATTACTAGTCCTTAAGCAGCTGGGGCGAAGGGCAGACCAGCTGAAAGCTGTATCTGGAAAACCCACTGAGGGTCTATTAAAATTGATATACTGGGGGATCCCTGGATGGCTCAGTGGTTTAGTGCCTGCCTTCAGCCCAGGGCGTGGTCCTAGAGACCTGGGATCGAGTCCTACATCAGGCTCCCTGCGTGGAGCCTGGTTCTCTCTTTGCCTATGTCTCTGCCTCTCTCTGTGTGTCTCTCATGAATAAATAAGTAAAATCTTAAAAAAATTGATATACCATGGAGATTCAACTATGTTGACCAACTAATCCACTAGGCACTTTCTAGAAATGACATCTTTACAGTTTTTAATAGCAGCTGTCCCTTTACCATAATGTGAAAGTAAATGTGGCTGCAAACATATGAGTATCATGGCTTCTTTAGAAATTGCCTTAGAAACCATTGGAACTTTAGGAATTTAAAGGGGAGGATTATTCCAGAAGGATCCACAAAATATGTTAATATCTCTACCTACCATTGACGTAGAGAGTAACAGAACTCCTGTTCCTTCCTGCCACGAAGGTGTATTCACCAGCATCGCTATGCCTGGTCTCAGAGATAAACATCCGGTGGATTCTTCTCTCCACCACATATTGGTGTCGTTCTTGAATTTGGAAATTGATTTCAATGCCATCTTTATACCAGTGGGCATCAACATCGTCTTCATTGACTTCAAACTCAACGACAGCACGTTGTTTCTCAATAACCTTTGATGGAGCAACATAAAAAGAGAATTGAAGCCTTGCTTTCCTTTCAGTTTTAACCTGTCTCTAAACCCGCTCATTGCAAGAGCGGTGCTGAACCTATACGTTATGATATAAAAAGTTGTCTGGGGGTAGCACATTCTAATTTGTCCTGCATGACCTTAGACAAATGGCGCCCTAACTTCTTCTGTAGAGGATCATGCTTACACCTGCACTGAAGAGAGACGATTTGAATCCTTAAATGTTAGCTTCCTAACTAATAATAACTGAAATAATGACACCTTCCATCTGTGGGCTTGTTATTTTTGTAAAAGCTCTTCTACTCTTCAATTTGATTTCATGCGGTCTGAACAATAGCCTCCCGGGGTAGGCAGAAACTATTAGCCTCTTTTTTAAAAGTGAGGAAATCGAGGTTCAGGATTGGACAGTAAAGGATAGAAGACATATTCAGGTCGTCTGCATCCTCACCGAAGGCTTTGGCATCACCACGGCCCTAAGGCCTGTCACGCCTGCTTCTGCTTCACGCCTGCTTTTGGCATCACCACGGCCCTAAGGCCTGTCACGCCTGTCACGAGCAATATGATAAATCTAAATTCAAATGATATTTCTCTTAACATGTCATCGCCATGACCGCATTTGGGAAGACAGGCACTCGTGAGAACAGGCTCTGCACGTGTGGAAGAGCGAAGGGATCCGGCTCGGCACCCTTGCTAGGAGTCCAGCTTTGTTCAAACAGGCCCTCTTGGACCTCCGGAGTGTTCCAGGCCAAGGGCCTACGTACCTGCCTCTCCACAGTAGAGGCCCCCGAGGAGGTGCCACCTCATCCTACATTCCCTCAATTCTACTTGCTGTGTCAGCACCACAACTTCAATTTTAGTTCTCTGCTGGTTTGTGAGGCTTGGCAGGTGGCCATTTATTAGACAGTGAAGTTTCTACAGCTGCTTTAATTAAAGTATCTCGACAGCTGCTGAGGACACACTATTTCCCTAAGTGAGGGGAAAACTGTGACTGAGCGGATGTCGGATTAAGAGTCTAAGCCAGCTGGGATCAGCTGTTTTCATTCTTTAGAAGACTGGGGTTAGAAAACTTTAAAGTCAAAAAATTAAAATATCAAACTATGGAGTCTGAGCTATTGATGACATGTCCCCAAATTCAGCATGTAGACAATACCTGAACCTCCCTTTTAAGACTTCGGATGCGAACGTCTCTGCCCTCTACATAGAGGTTAGCAGTGGACATGTTGCCTCCCGCCACCACTGCGTACTGCCCGGCGTCAGACATCCGGGTGGATGGGATGAAGAGGCGGTGGACGTATTTCTCTTTCTGTATCTTTATTCTAGGAATGAAATGGAAATTGAAGTTTAATATATGGTCATTCAAAGCAAAGTGGGAATTACTAGAACGTAGCAAAGCCAAACGACCGACCTATCCACGCTTGGCAGTTCTTGGCCGTCTTTCATCCACTGGACGGTGATGTCAGGTTCAGAAACTTCACATTCAAACATGGCACGCTTCTTCTCAAGAACCTTAATGTCCTTAATGTGTTTCCTAAATTCTATATGACGAGCTGGAACACAGTATGTACAAAAATGAACCTTTCTAATAGTTTTAAGACATAACTCACAGAGTGCATAATCCACCCATGCAAAGCACTCAATTCAGGGCCTTTCAGTGTAGGCAGAGTTGTGCACTACCCCCGAAAGACCACACACCCCTTAGCCATCACCCTCTAACCATCACCTCAATCAAGGTTAGAATATTCTCATTACTCCCGAAAGACCATCCACCCCTTAGCCACCACCCTCCAGATCCCTCTTATGGTCTCCCCTCAGATTTAGGCCCCAATCTACATCTCTACAGATTTGTGTATTCCGACATTTCCTATAAATGGAATCATACCATATGTGGTCCTTTGGGACTGGCTTCTTTCACTTAGCATAAAGTTTTTAAGGTTCATCCACGTTGTGGCATTATCAGCACTTGCTTTTTATTGCTAACAATATTTCATTAAACATACACCACATTTTATTCATTAATGAATGCACTACTTAGTATTTTATATAGTGCGTCTGACATTTATTTTTATGGATAAGACATTTGTGAAACCATACCTTCCACATAAAGGGTGGCTGTTGATGTAGCTTTTCCAGCCACAAAGGTGTACTCAGCTGCATCCCCAAAGTGAACGTTCCTGATGTTCAGTGAGTGCGTAAGCTTCTTGGTTCGCATCTGACACCTGTCAGTTGATTTGATTTCCACGCCATTCTTTAACCATTTGTAAGAGATGCCTTCATAGTTCACTGTTACCTCAAAGGTAATGGTGTCTTTCTCTTCAGCATTGATGTCCTTCAGCATGGACGTAATCATGATTGCTGCAAAGGGGGAAGGAAATACACCCCAGGAGGCTTTGTGTCAATACGATGGGAGTTATAACAAGCACAGGGTGCCAACTAGGAATGTGTTCAGTATGTCTGTCAAGGTGATTAGAGCTCAGGGAGGTGGGCTATGACATCTTCCATATCTTCCAGGGACCCCTCTACAGGACAATATCAGTGACAGAGGAACAGAAAGAGCTAGCAATAGATCCTAGAGCCTCTTTTACAAGTAGCCTTTCAAGGCTACTCTAACCAGAAAATTTTATCCAGGTGGAGATGCAGGTGCCTAACTTAGGGTGAACACACGGTAGATGTTTCAATCAAGGATTTTAGGAATGGATTAACTGGCCAGGAAGGAATCGTGTAGGATATGGAGTAACAATGAGGTTACCAAGTATTTTATATCATTTTTTTTTTTGTTCGTTTACTTACGGGTCACTTTCAGGGTGGCGCTGACTTGGTCATTGCCACAGACAAATGTATATTCCGCTGCGTCCTCAGTGCTGGTGTTCATGATGATCAGCTGGTGGAGTTTCCCTTGCACGACTATCTTGAACTTTTCACTCATCTCGATCTCCACGCCATTCTTTAGCCACATGGAAGGCACATTGAAGTGGGATACCTCACACTCGAAGGAGGCAGTTTTGGTCTCAGGTACCTCAATGTTTTTCATGGTTTTTGTAATATGTAATGCTTGGGAAAATCAAAAGCACTTCAGTTAATATATTTTATTTTAAAAAATGGGTAAAACCAACCAACCAGCCAACCAACCAAGGAGCACATGGGGATCATCCAGGGAAATGCCATAGGGGGCCATCTAATACTTACTCTCCACAAAAAGTTTAGCTTTGCATTCCAATTGCCCCACCACAGCTGTATATTCCCCAGCGTCCGCGGGGGAAATATGCTGCAGCATCAGCTTGTGGACCTTCCTTTCTGAGACCAGTCTGTGCTTGTCACTTGGCTTAATCTCCACATTCTTGTGGAACCATTTTACTGGAACTGTGTCATGGGAAACACTAACTTCAAAGGCAACGGTGGCATTTTCCAGGGCGGTCACATCTTTTGGCTTTTTAATGATCTTGACAGCTGATGAGGAAAATTAAACCAGTTCAGTTACACGGTTAACTTAGCAGTAACCATATATTGGCTACTTGTAAAATGTGTCCAAACCAACTTACTCTCAACGTGCAGCCTGGCACTGGCTCCTAACTTTCCAAGCTTGAAGCCGTATACAGATTCATCCACAACAGCACAGTTTTTAATCCTGAGAGTGTAAACTGTTCCTTTGACTGAGATGTCGTACTTGTCATTGGATTGCAGCACAACCCCATTTTTGATCCACTGGACGCCTTTTACATTAGGATGAGTAAGCTCAACAGTGAAAACAGCATCCTGCGTCTCTGTCACTGTGAGGTTCTTCAGAGTCTTCTTAATTTTGACAGCTGAAGACAAATTTATGATTCGTTTAGGAAATAAAGATGGTATGATCAAGTAAAAGAAGTGCTGGAATAAGATCATTAGCTGGTCATGTTGCAAAAGAACGATTATCAAAAATTTTGCAGTCATGCAGCACCTCTATTTTAAAAGACACCTTGAAATTATTTAGGAAAACCTGAGACCCAGTTTGAAATGTACACTGCACAATGATTTTTCTACATTTGAATGAGATGAAGTTTGCATAGCCAGATACTAATAGCTTAATAGACTGGGGGAAGAGCAAAAGAGGGATAGAGAATGAGAGTGTCTAATTAGGCATTCCTCTGAGCTAATTAGGCTGTTCCTCTGAAATGGCTTCTTCACAGAAACACATCTCAAAAGCAATGTTACACCTTGTGGTACATGGCTCAGGAAGTTTTGAGAGTTTATAATGATTTCGTGAAGTTAAGATTTTTGGCATCCCGAATGGTTATACCATTGACTTTTAAAACGATAACTGTCAAGAATGATGCAGAATGAATACATCTGTTATATCACTAACCTTCAACTTTGAGTTTGGCAGATGTTTTGGAGGTGGCCACCTTGTAGGTGTATTCTCCGATGTCATCTAATTTGGTGGCAGCAATGATAAGTCTCCTTTTGTGGCCATCAGATTCACTTCTGATGTTGTTACTCAGTGGTAGGTGTTTGCCATCCTTCAGCCATTCGCCTTCGGAATCTGGGTTGGCAACTTCACATTCAAACACAGCTTCCTGCGATTCAGCCACAGTCTGATCTGTGAGTGGCTTGGAAATGGCGCCCCCTTTGGAACAAGAGAAGTACAAATGTGAGTCCTTTAAAAAATATTTAATACACAAAGATACCTTTGCACAATTAAATATAAAGTATCACATTTTAAAACATGATTTTGAATATCATGAAAGGTCTACTAGAATTATTTTTGCTCATATTGAGATGATATCACAAAACCCTATTCTACTGAGCATGATTGGTAACCAGGGAAAATACTGGAATCAGGAAGGTTCTGCAAAGGGAAAGCAACTGCTAATATAGAATTTTGAGAACCGTACCACCTGGGTGGCCTCTAACTCAATGTCTCCTTCAAAAGTATTCTACTTAGTTTTCTAACTATTGTTTGCTGCAAATATGTCTAATATTTGATTGAGAAAAGAAGTGCTAAGCAAAGTGTTCAGACATTAATATTTCTTCGTTTAGACTCTAAGATTCGATCCTTACATACTAAAAATCATTGTTATTTTTCAAGATTTAATTATTTACTTGAGAGAGAGGAGGGAGAGGGGAAGAGAGAGGAAATGAGAGAGGGGGAGTGGGGAAGAGAGGGAGGGAGGGAGGGAGGGAGAGAGAGAGAGAGAGAAAGCGCACACACAAGCAAGCCATGGTAAAGGGAGGAATCTTCAAGCAGACTCCACACTGAGCACACAGAGTGATGTGGGGCTTGATCCCAGGACCCTGAGATCATGACCTGAGCTAAAATCAAGAGTTGGCTGCTCAACTGAACCACCCAGGCACACCTGCAAAATCACTGTTTTGACATGTGTTATCTCTTTTGTGAAGCTTCCTTCCCCTATTGCCTCCATGGCCATTATCCACTGGCAGAAAAAAAATTACTCCTTCAGCAAGTTAGTTGCTGATGTATCTGTCCCTTTTTAAATTGTGAATTCCTCAAGATAAAAATATCCTACTTATTCATTCTTGTGTCCCATGTTTCTAGTAGTGTCTTGCCTGTGGTAGGTCCTTAAAAAAAAATGTTGAGTAAAATCATATAGAGGCTCATAGTTTTTCCTTGTTTGTAACACATTTAAAAACATGCAATCAATATTAGACACGTCAAAGTGCAGGATCTAAAATTTTGAATCGGAAGTTTTTTCCATGGTCAAATATCTGAGGAAATACTATAATGTAATGAAGTATAAGCCATGAAACTTTCACATAAAGTAGGACACACAATTCCCATATGGACTTTACAATTTAATCCTGATGTCATAGCTCAACTCCTCAAGAGTTAAATTGTAATGAACCAAACAAATTAATGATGACTTCTAGTTTTTCTTGACAATTGATTTACGCTTTTGGTTTTTCATTTTGAAGCAAGGGATTTCTGCTGAATGAGAATGGTTTACTTCATGTCATAAGAAAGAGATACACAGAGTTACATTTTAAAATATTCATTGGGTTCATAAAACAAATATGAAGGGAAGAAAGGAAACAAAAGTTAGAAACAAGAGTGATTTTTTAAAAAAGACATACACCTTTAGAGTAGGAAATTTTAAATAAATCTCAGCTCAACAAATGATTATTGATCATCTATCATGTGCAATATGTTAGAGAACACAGATGAGAAAGAAGCAATTCCAGATTTGGGGAGCTTATACTCTGATGTGAGAAGATACGGCAATAACCCAAGTATGTGATAAGGGCTACGGAAGAGACACACACAAAATAATCCTGAGGTTGGAGCAGTAAGATCTTACTCAAATGGGAAGATTAAAGAAGTCTTCACAAGAAGATGGCATTTGAGGTAGGTCTGCCCAAAAGAACATGGTGGGGACAGTGTTGAGGTAACTATTGGCTTCGAGAACAGCAGAAGCATGGAAGTACAAATTGATGGGAATTTGAAAGGAAATAGGCCACAATTTCTTAAATTAAAACAACTGTCCCAAAAAAAAAAAAAAAAAAAATAAAACAACTGTCCCAGATAAGAACTTAGATTAAATGATAAATGTACCAACCTGCCACAGTAAGTTTTCCAGATGTCATATTTTCTCCGGCAAAAAATGTGTATTCTCCTTCATCATCTTTCATCATATTTAGAACTGTCAACTTATATATTTTTCCATGAGCTTCGATCTTATATTTGGAACTGGGTTTGATTTCCTTGCCCTTAAAATTCCACAAAACATCAATTCCTGAGTGGGACAGCTCCACTTCTAAGACCACGTTTTGGGTTTCTGTACAGGTAAGGTCACGAAGACCTCTGATAATTTTAATTTCTGGGGGGGAAAAAAGAAGATAATCACTTGGTGACTATTACACTGGGAAAACAGAAGGCTTAAAACACTGATAAATTAAACGGAAGAATCCTTACTTTCCACAGAGACATCACAGCTCGTTTCAACCCTGCCAACCATCAGCTTGTAAGGTCCTTCATCGGAAGCGTGGGTCCGGTTAATCACTAGTCGCTGCTTAGTGCCTTTGACAATGGCTTGTACGCGATCATCAGGTTTGATTTGTTCATCATTTAAGTACCATTTAACAGAGGTCACGTCAGGGACCGAGACCTTACATTCGAGCACAGCCCTGGTACCCTCAAGCACATTAACATCCTTTAGGGGTGTTATCACATCAACACCTGCAAAACCACACACACAAATAAAAGATTTGTGAATGTGAATTTTATTTTAAATGCCTGCTTATTAAAGTTTTCCACCTAACACATAAAATATGTAAGCTGCGCTCACTGTAGACAGAGACGCGCCCACTGGTTGATAGTCCGAGGGATGGAATGGTGAAGGAGTAATTTCCAGCATCCTCCTTGGTCATGTCTTCAATAAGCAGCATGTGTGACTGTTTGTCTATCACAATGTGAACCCTGTCGCTGGGCTGCACTTCTTGGCCATCTTTCATCCAGACACCTTCCACGTTCTCTAAGGAGACCTTCACTTCAAGCTGAACGATGTCACCTTCACAGACTTTTTGATCACTAAGTCCTTGTAGGATAGCAATGGGGCGGGCTGTGAAATATGGGGAGAAAAAAGAAGCACGTGATGATCACTTCTTTATCAATAAGCCTTAATGATACTCAGCGAAGGCCAAGAGGAACAGGGAGGCTTACGTTTCATCTTGAGTTTACAGGTTGTCTTTTTCCCATCGACAACAAAGCTATACTCCCCCTGGTCCTCTTTGGTCACATCCTTAACCGTGAGGTTCTGGCGTCCACGGCGAGATGTAATTGTGTATTTGCCATTGGATTTCAGCTCCACGCCATTATGATACCATTTGCCTTCTATATTTTCTGGGGATATGACGCACTCTAACTCTCCTGAAAATGATTCCGGAACTTCGATGTCCTGAAGTTCTTTCACAAACTCAACCACTGCACCTGAGGCATAAGATAAAGGGAAGTTAATTTCTCTGGAGAGCTAGGCATCTAGACTCAGGGTTGAAAACATTCCTTGTAAATCTCTTAAGTCCCCCCACCCCATGCTATCAGGAATATTCTTAAATATCTAACCACTGATAGGCTGAGAAATATATTTTGAAGAAAAATAAGCTATTTTGATTTTTAATTATCTTTTGTTTATTTTTAAAAGATTTTGTTCATTTGAGAGTGAGACAGCGAGAGCGAGAGAGAGAGAGAGAGAGAGAGCAGGAGAAGGGCAAAGGGAGAGATCCCAGGACCCTGGGATCATGATCTGAGCTAAAGGCAGATGCTTAACGGACTGAGCCAGCCAGGTGCCCCTAAATTATTTTTTGAAGCACAGAATTTTATTTCGATATGAACATTTAAAAAACGAGACATCAAAATAACCTTGGTTTTTAAAAATTCAAATTGTCAATATTCTTAATTACTGGTATAAGTTCAGGAATCCTGCCATGGAGCTTATATCCAATTCCCAAATAATTCCTTTTATGAGAGGAAACCTGCAAAGCTACCTTCATCCCATACTAAGGGTGACTTTAGAACTTAAATAAATAGTGAAATTATTATTTATTACCTTCGACAATAAGTTTCGCTGTTGTTTTTACGTTTTCATCTTCCACGAGGACGCAGCTGTAGTCTTCGGCGTCGGCCGTGTCAATCGTCAGTATGGAGAGGAAGTGAACCTTCCTGTCAGAGTGCATCCTGTACTTATCTCCCGCATGAACCTCCACACCATCTTTATACCACTTCACTTTGACAAATGGCTCTGAAGTTTCACATTCAAAGGTTGCCATGGTGTCCTTTTCCTTAGCAACCACATCTTGTAATTCCTGCGTGAAAATGATCGATTGCTTGGCTACAAGGAAAGGGGGGGAGAGAAAGACATCACATTAAATTAAACCCACAATTTGAATAATGGGAAAAGAAAATCAAAAGAAATGCACTAATGGATATTCACGGATAAATAGAGACAGATCCATCAAACCAAAGACATTCAAATTACCTTGGACAAGTAAGAACGCATGGCTTGAGGTTTCGCCAGCTATGTTGATGGCTTTCACCATGATGCTGGCCGAGTCCTCAGGAGTCACATCTCTTATGACCAGTTCACAAACGTTGTCTTCAGGCCAGTACCAGTAGATTCGGTCAGAGCGTTCGATCTTGACACCATTTTTGTACCATTCACATTCAGGATCTGGTTTCCCCACCACTCTGACCCGGAAGTGTGCATCAGATCCTTGGCCCACTGTTTGGCTTTGGATTCTTTCAAAGATTTTCGGTGCCTCCATGCTAGGACTCAGTTCAATTTTATCAGGTTTAAATGTCGGGATAGTGATCTTGCCTTCTTCCATGAGGGCTTTCTTCTCCTCTTCAGTTAATTCTTTGGTCCAGTGGAGAAGCTCATCTTTTGTCTTCCTGAGGAGCTCTTCATAGGACTCATCCTTCTTCCGAGACTTGAGCTCCACCGCAGTGATGGCTTCATAATATCCCTCCTCGGTTCTGCGCTTGAACTTACTGCGCAGCTCTTCTGACTCTTCAGATACTTTTTCGTGGGTAATTCTTTCAGCCCTTTTCAATTTCACAACTTCCTTGGCTTCGGTGGTATCAACAGGCCTATCTACTTTTTGTACTTCAAACTGAAGTTTTCCAGGTTCGTGTACGTGGAACTCGGGCTTTGGTTCCGGGGCTCGCCTGAGAACAGACCTAAAATCTTCCCTCTGCTGGATCTCAAGTTTCACCTTATGCTCTATTACACCTTCGGGATTTTCGGCGGTGACCTTGACTTCCCCCGTATCGTATGATTTGCAGTCCACAATGTCCAAATAATGAATGCCATCGTAGCGAACTCTGAACCTTTTGCTTTTGCGGATCAGCTGTCCATTGAGGTACCAGTTGACTTTGGGTTGAGGGTAACCTGTCACCCGGCATCGGAATCTAGCGGTCTCCCCTTCCAGTACTCTTACTGGCTCTGGGAACAAGACGATGTCTGGTTTTTGCTTCTCTTTCTGATCTGTCGTTACACCTGTCAGCGCACCTTCGTGAGCCATCCTCTCTAATTCTTCAATTCTCTGTAGGCCTTTCCTCCCCTCAGGCAACTGAGATTCTTCCACAAGACTCTTTTCATCTTTAACGATAAGTGTGGCAGATGTGTGATCCTGTTCCATATTTGTTAGTAGCTCTGCAGGTAATGATACCACTGTCTCTGGAATATGCAACTCCATAATCAAGGCTGCAATACCCAAACTCATTGATCATACGGAGCCTGTTGGCTGCTTCAAGTGGCTTTCCATCGTGGAGCCATTCCACCACCATCGTTGGGTCACCAATGGGTGTTAGCCTACACTCAAAGTGGGCAGGCCCAAAGCGCTTGAGTCTCAAGGAAGTGAGTTTTTTCTTGAAAAATGGTTTTTGTTGTTTCTCTTTATCATAGAGGTCACCCTCTTCCCATTGCTCCTGACCATATCGCAGATGGAGGGGCTCCAGTTCTGGGGCTGCAATCTCCTTTGCTCTGTACGTCCCTCGCGGGATGATCAATTTTCTCTCGGGTTCAGGCTCTGCAAACTCGACCTCAACATTCACTTTGCATCTCGTGGTGTCTCGGCCAGCCTTATTAATGGCAGTTGCAGTATACCAGGCTGAATCCTGGCTGACGGTGGAATCAATTTTAAGGGCGGCTTCTCCCTTGGTGCCTTCAATTCTGCAAAAGGTGAAAAGGAAATCAATACAGAAGTAGTGATTGCTTCCTTGGCTATTGGATTTGTATAATGAGCTTAGTTTTTATTATTTTCAAGTAAACTCACCTGATTTTGGGATATTTATGAGGTACAATGATGTCACTGTTTTTCAGCCATACAATATCAGGGTTGGGATTACCCGTAGCTCTGACCTTCATTTCAAGTCGAGAACCTTCCTTTATATTGACATTTTTAAGCTTTTCTACGAACATCGGTTTTACCTGATGTTCCACAGCTGGAAGAGAAAGGTTATGATACAGAGTAAGTAGGACTGAAATACCTGTTTATGGCCCAAGTGATAAGGTAGTTTCTTTTTTTAAGAGCAAATACCTTCCACAGTTAAAATCACTGAAATTGAAGATTTGCCTGCCCTGTTTTGGGCAACCACAGTCCATTCCCCAGAATCACTGGGCGTTGCAGGGACAATAATCAGCGATTGGGTACCATCTTCTTTAATGACTACTTTATGGGTATAATCATTGACAATTTGCTGGCCTGTAAAAAATTAAGTAAAAAGGAAAACACATATCAAAATAATTGTTTTTAAAGTGTTGCACACATCTACAAACTTAATTTTGCATTTAATGATCTACAAGTAAAAACTCATCATACTTACCATCATGAAACCAGAAGGTCTCTGGCATAGGTCTACCAACAACTTTTAAGTCAAATCTGGCAGTCTGCCCTTCTAAACATTTGAAAGAAGCAGGCTTTAACACAAAGACCGGCTTATACAGTCTCTCAAGTTGTGACTCATCGGTTTCCTCCAGCCTACGTCCAGGCGACATCCTTGCAGGGGACATCCGTGCAGGGGACATCCTTGCAGGGGACATCCGTGCAGGAGACATGCGTATAGGAGATCTACTCACTGAACGTGGAGAGATAGATCTGAAAAACAAAGGCAAAACAGAATATTTTCATGAGGCATAGAGAAAACACAGCAAAACAAACCTGTTTAACATTATTTTAGAATTGACTTCATGTCCATTTTGGAAGGCACTTCAAAATCATTGGGACCCAAAACAGAATATATTATTATTGCCCCCAAATCTATGTTTTTCATAGATCCTCAATTACAGTCAGTAATTCTTCAACCATAGCCAGGTACCCAGCCTTAAAATCTTGGAGCAATTCTTCCATAGTTTTTCCCCTCCCCCCCCATTTAATTAGTCACCAAACCCTTTGGATTCATCTGCCAAAACATCTCAATAAATATCAGTTGGTTAAATAAGCCAGTGAATACATTTATAGAAAAAGAAAAATAGAATTTTTTAGCCTAGAGAAGGGAAAATGTAGAAATTGTATTTGAAGAAAACCCAAACCCTACTTGCACATCACAGTCAGACTGGCTTGGATTGAATTTCAAGTGTTGGCACCACCACTTACAGGGCAACTGTAAGACAATTTTCATAGGCTCATAGAGACCAAATGCTCCCACTTCTAAAGTAGTAATACTAATACCTACATTGCAGAGTTGTATAAATTAGTGATAACTTATATAAAATTAGGGGCTTAGTAAACCTTTACAGTTTTCTTTTTTATGAAAGATTTTATTTGTTTATGAGAGAAAGAGAGAACACGAGCATAAGCGAGGGGAAGAGAGGGAGAAGCAGACTCCCTACTGAGCAGAGAGCCTGACTCGGGGCTGGATCCCAGAACCCTGAGACCATGACCTGAGCTGAAGGCAGCCGCTAAATTGACTGAGCCACCCAGGTGCCCCAACCTATATAGTTTTTAGAGTATTAGTTACAGTGCTGGCAAAATGGATAGCATGCTACACTAATGAAAATGCCTTGCTCACCTTACACAGGGGCAAGAAATAACAATACATAGCAATCATCTGTATTGCTAATGGCAAATTTCTGTGCTTTCTGAGCCTTATTATTATTATTATTATTATTATTATTTATTATCTCTGACACAATAGCAATTTGCTACTGGGATATTTGGGGTTTTAAACAATTTAAATCTTAACCCAAATTATTCTAAGTATTACCTGATTCTGCTCACTGGCTCTGGTGTGGGTATGTAAGTCGGAGCACCAAGAGGCGCAGCAGGCTCTACATACAATTTCCCTGAGCAAATTGCATTTCCTTTCATATTGCTGGCAAATGCAGTATAGATGCCTTCATCTTCTGGAAGAACAACTGGTATGCGCAGACTAGCTCTGCCATCTTGCAGGAATTCCATTTGGTATCTCTCTCCATGCTTGATGCGCTTGCCATCTTTGTACCATGCAATCTGCAAATAATATCATGTATAGTTGAAAAAATTAGATCAAATTGTTATTGTAACCAATCTGTATTTTATTGTAGTGTGAGGTATGACGTTTATATTTTACCTTGGGTAATGGATATCCAGACATCTTGCAATGAAAAGTGACACCCATCCCCTCAAGAATTCTATAATTCTTGATTCTTAAGTCAAATCCTGCTTCAATAGCTTCAGATTCAGAAATGTCAACTGCCATCTTTTCTTCTCCATCTTCTTCAAGAAGTTCTTCTAAGGTAGTCTTTATTATTCTGTATTCAATTTCTTTGATAAGCCTCTCTTCAAAGGAAGAAATATGGAATTCCTATATAGTAAAAAAAAATGACAGTTGGTTAAAAAATATATATCCTGACTGACAGAAATAATCTTTAGGACTATTAGTTTCAAAGATAAGGACTGGTTATGGTTTTTGACTGGGAGAAAATTCTAGAAGGCTTTTTGGTTTTGCTTTTGTGTGTGTGTGTGTGTGTGTGTGTGTGTGTGTGTGTGTTTTCCTGGTTCTGGTTTTTAGAGAGAATTAGATGAGTCACTCTTTTGTTTTTTAATCTACATTATCATCATTTTTCCCAGTTCATGTTGGGGAATCTTGGGACAAAGATATTCTCAGGGCACAGGTTACATTTGGGATGTTCACATCCTACAGATGAAAGGATCTGGGCAATAGTGAATTTGGTCATCCTAAGATTTGTCTTTTTCTACATATATGGAATCCCTGTTTCTAAAGCCACATTGTGCAACATTTCATGAAGATTAAGGAAACTCATCAGCATTGAACTTGGACACACTAATTGTAGTCTAACCTTGACCCCATTCCTGGAAAATGAAAATATTAAAAAGAGGGGCATTGTGGACGGTAAGTATAATTTATGAACTGAATTACTTGGTCATTCTTCTACTCACCTGTTCTTCTACAAAAGTTCTGACCATTACAGTATCTTTGGCCATTTTTTTCCTAATTAAGGCCTGTTCCTTTTCATACTCTTTTTCATAATCAGAGTATAAAAATCCAGGTGCCATTTCTCCAACTTTGGGTTCTTGCACAAATGCAGTCATTTGTGTCTGGTAAAGCATTTCTTGCTGGGACTTCATCAGTGACTCATATTCAGCTAGGAGTTAGGAACACCAGTTAGTTTTTTTTTTTTAAAGTTTTCATTTAAATTCCAGTTAGTTAATATACAGTGTAATAGGAGTTTCAGGCGTGCAGTACAGTGATTCAACACTTCCATACATCACCTGGTGCTCATCACAGTGGATCCCTTAATTCCCATCACCTATTTCACCCATCCTCCTGCCCACTTCCCTTCTGGTAACTTTCTGTTTGTTCTCTATAGTTAAGAGTCTGTTTTTTAGTGTGTTCTCTTCTCTCTCTCTCTCTCTCTCTCTCTGTCTCTCTCTCTCCCATTTTGCTCATTTGTCTTAAGAATATGAGTTAATTTTAATGTTCTTATGAATAAGTGTTCATGCTGCTTCATTCAAGCAAACCCAACACTAGGGAAAATTGATAACCAAAAGCTGGATTTTCCACTGCACTTATTAAAGTGCTCAACCTACGTTAGATTGAATTTCAAAACCAAATTTTCATTAACAAGTCAAAGTAGCACTACTATTGTATTAAAAAAAAAAAAAAACCTTTATTAGCAGTCAGTTCTTTAGGATCTATCCTGGTAGTCTTCCTAATTTGCTGTGTGGTTTTTGGCAACTCATTAATCTTCCTGGGTCTTGAGTGTTCTATCTGCTAAATGAGGAGAATATCCTAACTTTCTCAAGCGGGTCTTATGCAGATCAAATGAGACAGAACATGGGATGTCCGCTGTAAATGTGAACAATTAAGCAAAATTAAATGTGACCCACAGATATATTTTGTTTGGCCTGAATGCCATTATACTTTTTGTCATATTACCTTGAATACAGACCAGTCTTGATTTCCAGGTTTTCTTTTTAAGATTTTATTTATTTGGGAGAGAGTGAGCTCATGAGAGAGAGCACACATGAGCAGGGAGGAGGAGAAGCAGACTCCCCTGCTGAGCAGGGAACCTGACATGGGGCTTGATCTTAGGACCCTGGGGTCATGACCTGAGCCAAAGGCAGACACTTAACTGACTGAGCCACTCAGGGGCCCCTCTTTGTGTGTGTGTGTGTGTGTGTTTTAAAATATTTACTTATTTATTTCAAAGAGAGAGAGAGTGCCTGCATGCACGAGCAGGGGAGGGGCACAAGGAAAGGGAAAGAACTTCAGGCAGACCCTTCGCTGAGCATAGAGCCTGATGTGGGGCTTGATCTCACAATCCTGAGATTGTGACCTGAGCCAAAATCAAGAGTCGGATCCTCAAACAACTGAGCCAGGTTTCCTTTAAAATTATCAGAAACTCTAGAAACGTTGAGCCTGGCATGTGTGTGCCTGGCAACAACACAGTGGAGGTAGGGAGCTACTAGACCCTTCATAGTTTCCAGTTTGCCACTGTCTTCATTGCACTCACTAACACTATCTGCCTGGATCTTGAAGGCAACTGGATTTGGAATCCCTGCGTCTTCAAAACATGCCTGCGCCAGAGAGAAAGTAAGGGCTAGAATCTTGAAGTTTAGCACCAGTATGGCTTTTGAGGCCATGTGGTCTAAAACATTTCCCTTACAGTGAAGGCCAAAAGGGGGCAGCGACGTGAGACAGAGCCAGGATCAGAACGGGGATATTTTAACAGGCCTTTTGACAAACACACAGCACTGCTACTTCTCCATATTTCATTCCTATCAGGCCCACAGAAACTACTCAGGGCTGCATTTACCTTCTTCAAGCAGGGAGGCAGATGCAGAAGTCTCGCCATGCTTATTACGAATAACAATAGTATATTCTCCAGCATCATCGGCAAAAGTCATCGAAATCACCAGTCTGCACTCCCCAGTTTGCTTGTTGTAACTCACTTTGTATCTAGAAATGAACATACATAAAATTCAGTCACAAATAACGCTGTGTGAATAACCCTCATGTCGATCCGTGGTATGAAATTCAATGATCTTAAATATGTGACTAAGCTCCATATAGAAAATAAGATTGCTGATAATTGAGGAAAATGCACGGACATGAGTAATGAGGGTGAAACAACTTAAAATTTTCATTGTAAATAAGGTTCATATATTCTTTGAAATTAAAAAATGAATATAATGCTACTAGAATCAGCCATTTGGGAAGGGCTTTGGTGCTTAATGTTAGCAAATGATGAAGTCAGTTAAACACTTGGATATTCCTCTTTGTTCATTATTTTGCTCCCATGTGAAGATCAAATGAATAATCAAAATAATAAGTTCCTTTAAACACTTCAATAGTAAGCCTCTGGTATGCTATATTTTTTTTCTTACTAAGATAGAACAGCTACAGTTTTTTATTTGTTATTAAGTTGCAGAAAATTCAAAGCTAAATTTTACATCCAATTATAGCAAATTTATTAGCATAGATGTTCATACATAACTCACTTCCTTCTTCACTACAGGACTCTTATTCTTTTATCTTTTAGTGACTTAATTATTATACATTTTTATTGAACGCTGTCTTGGGTACTTTCTAGAACACATGTGCGTAAACATCCACATTTTCTCTATTTCACCAGCACTCTACACGAATCAAACTAGAATCCAGAAAACAGTATATCTTTATCCATTTTTAGCACATAGCTTTGTTTCTCAGTAAGACTTTGTGCAAAAATGTAAAAATCCCTCAAAATATCCTCTGAAGTTTCCATAATGAGGGCGCTTACATTGGGGGTTGGGGGTTAAGCCTATTTCTCTGTAGGCTTCATATACATATCATACAAATCACAAGAACTGCCAGTCGGCCATCAAAATACCTGTATCCCGTGGTTAGAGGGACACCAGATTTTTTCCAGTAGACGTGGGGCTTTGGATTGCCTCCAACTTGACATTCAAACACAATGCTCCCACCTTCCACCAGTTTCTGGACCACTGGTTTTGTAATAAAGAAAGGAGCGGCAGGTTCTCCGGGCTCTGCTTGTTCCTCTGTGATGCTAGTATCCGTCATTACCACATCTCTTGACTCTACAAAGCTGGAAAAAGAATTCCCTTCATATTAGCTTCTGGGGTTGCAATCTGCCAACGGGACAGGAAAAAAAATTCAAAACTGTACTAGAACAAAAGCCAAAGAATGTTTTACCGTTTCTCTTCGGTGGTCAATTTCTCAGTCACGGTTGTTTCCTTTTCAAATTCTTCTGATGCTAGAAGAACAAACAAGTTTCTCATCTAAGTCAGGCATTTAGTCCATTTTGTTAGTGACCTCTGCTTAGCACGATAGTTAAGTTGGCCCCCTAGTCTCCCCCCACTTCCCAAAGGCGCCACCGTTACAAGGTGTGCAGAAACCGTCCCGTGCAAGGAAGTGTCAGCTGAGAGCGATGGCACGTACGCGAGGGCAGTTGGGAGTGTCGCCACCAACCTTGCACAGCTAGATAGCAGGATGTGCTGACGGTCCCAGCCTCGTTCACAGCACTGCAGGTAAATCGTCCACTGTCTTCCGCGAAGGCTTCGCGAATCATAAGACGAGCAATTCCACTCTGGAAGGTTATCTGGAAATCAATGGAACTTTCTATTTGGTAGTCTTCTCTGTACCATGTCACTTTGGGGGATGGGTATCCAGAGATGTGGCACTCCAAGGTGACGGATTCACCTTCTATAACAGTCACATTTTTTAAGCCCTGAAGAGAGAAGAAAAAGGAAATACAGATAAAATGTGGATAGCCATTAATCATCTCTATGGGTTTTGAGAAGCAGAGGGGTTTGAATTTGCACATTCTTATGGCCATGAAATATCCTTTTAAAGGTCAAGACTCTAGAAATATTAGTAAAGGGACTCCTTGGAAATTGAATATTCCTAAGTCGAAATAAATGTCAAAGGCTTCCAAGTTCCTAAGGCAGAACCGTATTAACACCATATGATGGGGCAACTTTGTACCTATTGTCACATAGTTAAACCCTAACAGAACTTGAAGGCTCAGAAGCAAATGTTGCCACTTCAACAAAGCTTTCCCTTGGGGCAGCCCGGGTGGCTCAGTGATTTAGCGCCGCCTTCAGCCCAGGGCGTGATCCTGGAGACCTGGGACAGAGCCCCACATCGGGCTCCCTGCATGGAGCCTGCCTCTCCCTCTGCCTGTGTGTGTGTGTGTCTCTCATGAATGAATAAATGAATGAATAAATGAATAAATGAATAAAATACAAAAGCTTTCCCTGTTATTCCCAAGTAGAAGTGCTCTCTCCTTCCCCTGCTGAGGTCCTTATCACCTTCCATATGCTTATCGCCTTCTGTCTGAATGCTTTTCTCTGAAGCTAAGGCTAAGCTATCAAAGAGGGTTAGATTGGTCGTTAGAGCTCCATCACTCTCCCAATAAGGCCTTAAACCTCATCGAAACTCCTTAAGTCCACTGACGGTCGCCACACACAGTTCCCCTTTTCCTCGCCAGTTAGTGTATTGTCCTACAACCAGCATTTGTGAACCCACTGAGGCCATTCGAGACACTGATCCTTGCGTACATTAAAGCTACGTGACCAGACAGGCGGCAACTTCGTTACTCACCGAGACCAAGGTTGGTGGAGTAACCGGGATTTCAACGGGCGCAGGTACTCTCGCCGTTTCTGTTACCTGCAGGGTTTACAGAGGACGTTACGAAATGCCCGTGGAGTGAGGGGCAATCTCATCAACTCGTAGCACATGCAACATTACAAAAATAACTCGAGGAAAAAGAGCTCTGATCCCCGCCAGACTCAAAAGAATGAAGTCTGAACGTGGTAAAGGAGAGGCAGGAGGCCCGGCCGAGCACGTCTGTGGCAGAAAGCGGCCGTGGGCCGGGCCCTGCTCGACAGCAATGCATCAAGGAACAACGAGCCATGCGGTGACTGACCTTGGCTTCGTGCTCGCGGCGTACTGTGAAGCGCTCTTCGTGGACGGTGGCACCGGTGATGCTCACCCCCACCTCCTTTTTCACTTCAATGCCAGCTTGGCTCTTGTAAGTGTCCGGCGTGTCGGCGAAGGGGAACTGCGGGGAAGGGGTGGCTTCTGCTCTCACTCGAGCCTCAGCAGGCTTCACCGTAGGTGCCTTCACCGACTTGGTGATCTTCTGAGCAGAAGATGCTGCTGACAACTCTTTCTGTAACGTGGCGATAGCACTACCGGCTATGGATGCCTGAATGCAAACGAGGCAGTCTGGGTCAGGCTTCAGAAGCGCCCCCACCATCATTCGCTCCGTGGTGGGTCTGAGTCTGTTTCTAGATGGTCTGTCCTCCTAGGCCCTCACTACCACTCTCAGGATTAGGGAAGAGTCCGTTAGAGACAAACCACTCACAAAGTTCACGGTCATTCCCACCAGTTTGCAAAAGACTTTTTTTTTTTTTTTGCAAAATGCATTTGAAAATGCCTGTCTTCAAGAGTTGTAGTTAGAGCTCCTTATTTTATGCCCTTATCAGAAAGGGATGCAGGGTCTTCTAAAGCTCAGTCATGACTTTTCACTTAACCATCCGAAAAATAACTACTGTGGGAATTTCAAAATCAAGAAATTATGAAAACATTTGGGAAATTTCTAAGAACTATTTAAAAATAGCGTGGTAAAGTTTCAGCCTCAAATCTGTGCGGAAGGTAAAAATGGAGACATTCAGAAAAATATTTTGAAGACTTTCCCACTCTTTTTATTCTGCCATTGTCTATGGTTATTTATTTATTTATTTTTTGTCTATGGTTATTCGATTTCAATCGTAATTTGGGACTATTCCAAATATAGGTATTAAATGTACTTTTCACTTCTTTGAAGGCACACAGGATTTGCACTCTTTGTCTTAGATGTGTATAAGAAGGACAGCGTCCAATCTGAAGGGTTATTATGTGCTGTCAACTTGCTAATGTTTAATGTATTAACTTGCCCCTGACCACATAGCTAATAAGAGGCAGAGCTAGGACACTCACCCAGCCTGTGTGACTCCACCATCCAACCCAACTACCACATGTACTATCTCTCCACCTTGTTGTACTGAGTATATCGTTATATGATTTTTCCATGTCTGACTTATCATTGATACATAGTCACAGCCTGAAAAGTCTCACAGCAGAAGGAAAACTAAACCGTGCAATACACCATCTTTTTACAAAATGTGAAACAGAGAGAAAGCTGTATGGAGCTGTGTCTTCTCAGAGGTGTACGACAACCACTAGCCTGCTGGGCAAATTTCAGAAGCCAGACTCCTGGGGCTTCAGAGTCCACCCTGAATGCGAACAGACATCACCAGAGAGAGGCCCACACTGGCCTACACCGAAGACACTGTGTACACCACACATTAGGTACTTATTTTCTTCGAGCCAGATGTCTCTTTGTCAGGCTCTTTAACTGCTTACCTCATATCCATGTTCTGTCTTAGGGACGGAAATTTTTGAAACAGTAAAGTGAGGGCTTGCTGTGCGGGGGCGTTTATCCACATGGACTAATCTTTCAGTTGTTATATCTGTAGTTTTCTTGATCTGCAATGAAAAGAGACTCAGTGATGCCACTGTTCACTGGATGACCGCCAACAGCTAAGCTTGTTTGCCCCATGGATAGGGTGAAATCCAGCGGGTAGAGACCCACCTGTGATGAAATGTGCATTCCCATTTGATCAGTAGTTGTGATATGAGTCTCAGAAGGAGCCTGGATCACTCTAGGCTTGACTGCTTTAGGGACAACGTGGGGTTCTGAGGCTGGACGCTGGGGATGCTCAGCTACCTTTGTGGCAGAAATGTGCTCCTTGTAGCCATACTCCAAAGTGGTCTGCTGAGCGTATGATTCTCTAGGAGGCCCGGGCTCCCTGGGTTCTCTGACACGGGCCTGGTCTACTGCAGCGACAACTGTTGCTACAGCTTCTGCCTTTTTCCCAACGTCCACCTGGAGATAAGGTTTCCAGAATTAACACACAGCAATGTCAAAGTCAAGCTGAGACATCTCCTCCGCGGATAGTCACCAAGAACAGACAAATGCCTAAAGGTGTCGTAGGCAGATGGCACCCGTGTTATATGGCTCTGTTAATGTCTCCAGAAATGTGGCTCACAAGACGCATTTAGGAACTTAATATTTCATTGATGATTATAATGTAATGGACAGCTAGTTAGATACACTCTCTATATACCTGCTTAATTAGACTAGACATTAAATCACACACACACACACCACATGGGACAACACAGTACATACATAAAATAGGAAGGAGATTTTGAGTTTTTCTAGGATTTTGTCGAGGCAGTTAATTAGCACTCGGGAAATCAGAACCCTGGGGCTGTTTATCTTCATTGATTATTTTTATTATCCTGTCAATCACTTAGTCTAGTGTTGCTGCAATGACAGCAATGATAAAAAATATACTCAAAACCATCCTAGACCTATCCAGAAAAATCAGCTGCTACAGAGTTGTACAGTTACATGCAAATCTGAGATAATGTGGAAGCTCATGAAATCATAGTGAGCATATTAATTTTATGATTATCTAGGGATAAGAATTTTTAATCTATTAGAAAGTATCTTTCTTACAAAACCTGAATGAAGAGATTCTGATTAAAATGAAAGTGTTAATCATATTTGGAGTCAAGAGAACAACCTTCCACAGCGAAGTTCAATTTACTTTCGTTATTACTGGGAGGTAAAGCAAAGGAAAAAGCAGAAATGTTGTTTTCTCATTTCCATGAATCTGATTAACATAAATGAAAACACAGTCTGCAAAGGTGTTTCTCTTTTAAAGAAAGCAAACTAGCTGATGTGGCTTCCAAATTATGAGTCTATGCAAGACTTGGAAATAGCACATCCTAAAAAATCACATCACCATGTCCATCGGTGCTCTTTAAAAGTAATGCTGGAATATTTTATTAATGCCCAGTTTTCTCTTCTGCTGCTGTGAATGGAACCTAGATCATATCTGAAATGCCTTTCAAGGATGCTACCTATATATCTGTTAAAATTGTCCTCTGAATCATTTAAGATACGAATGAGGGTTTTTTCTGAGATGAAATTGGGCTTCAATTCAGTGCTTCCTTCCAGTAAGCCACAAACAATCTAATCTTCCTTGAGGGATTGCAAATGCCGATTTCACTTTACCATTCATCTTAGAAGAAACTATAAAATATACATGAGGCTTAATTAAGTTTGTTCATCTGTTTTTCTTTTTTAAAAACATATAGGCTATTAGTTGATTTGAATTTTACAGATATTTTAAAATGTTACCCATCTTTACAGATAACACAAATATATATGTTTAATGCATACTATATGTATTTAATGTAGACCAAAGATTCAAATGAGATGTAATGTAAATGCAATCATTCAACAAGCCAAATAATATGAATTAAGTATACATAGACTTTTAATATATATGTAAAGGCTGATATACCGTTCTCTCTCTTTCTATATATATACATATATGTGCATATGTATATTAATACATATTACTTTGCTTGTAGAATGATTGTATGACATTATATCTCATTTGAATCTTTCAACCAGCCTGTGAGTTAAGCAGGTTGAGCTTTAAGTTTTATTTACCTTAACAATGAGAAAACCTAGGCCCACAGAAATTAGTTGCCAACTAAAATGTACAAATATACAAATCTTGTTCTTAATTTAGAACTTATGTAAAAAAAAGTATTTTAATCATGGGTAGAATATTTCAAACTGAAGAAGCATCTATGTATTTTTTCCTGAGTTAATACATATCAAGTTCCTATCCATATGCCATTTGGTGGACAGCCACAGGTACGTCCTCTTGGCTGGCACCATTTTTTATTTTTTTATTTCTTAGTGGATTCACATCTCTCAGTTTTAGAACCTGGATCAGCAGGAAGAAGAATTGGAGAAGGAGAACCCAATTCAGACCAGTTAAATGCTGAGAATTAATTTAGGAGATGCAAACGAGAGGGTTATTTAATCTGGCTTTTCATGACTAGAAACACTAACAGTTGCACTGGAGGAGTTGGATGGGGTCTCATCGCTAATGCTTGTTGTCTACTTCCACAATTACATGGAACTCTAGAGCACAATGACTCATGCTGGATAAAAAGTTATGGGTGCTGATGATGAAATGGGATGAAGCCATGCTTTTCACCTTCACGGCATCAGTTTTCATCTCCTCATGAGAAAGATGGATCTGTTCCTGCTTAATAGCAAGTTCTTCTCTAGTCCTTGGCAGTATGGCTAGGTCAGTAGATTTTGCGGTGGTAACTACTACTTTGGGTGCAGATATTTTCTCAGCTTCCATTCTTAGCTAATTTTTAACAACAAAAATAAGACAGTCAAACTGATGTGATTCAGAACACACAGCAACCATTTAAATATAATCACTGATGAAGTATGGTACATGTTGGAATTTCTGTCACCAAAGAGATTTCAGAAAGGCTGATGTGCCATTCAATATCAGACTTGCGTAAAGGCTTAGAAAGTTGATCTTAAATCCCGCCTTAGGAAAAAAACCCAAAGATGCAGAGATAGAAAACAACACTAAGAAAAATACAGACAGGACTCAGCCACGACGCTAAAGAAATTTAGTTGCTAATTTCCAAATACTCTATTGACAGTAAGGAATAAAATTAGGTTAATAGCTTATTTGGGGTAAATAACAGAGTCACAGTAAGTTGGTTAAACCATGGAGATTTCATAACTATAAGCAGATGCTACAAATAAACTTTTTCATGGCTTATGTATATCCTGGTTGGGTGGTTTCTTCTCTAGATTTTAATACTGCTCCTTGTGTAGCTGTAGCAGAAGTTATTATGGCGGGCACTGTAATTTTCTCATTTAGTTTTTATAGAATGAACAAAAGAAAGATAAACTTTCACTTGAAAAGAATTATGAGTAATTTCCTGAAATAAGTCCACACTTTGTGATGTAACATATTAAATTTATGACCCCTCAAAGCATACATCATTGTGACAGTAAGATTCATCATTTACTTTTACTTTTTTTCTTGAATCTTTATGGAATATCTTAAAATCAGCCTGCATGCAATTTCAATCATCAACTCCCAGAGAACTTCTAGATGTTAATAATTTTTTTTAAAAAGGAAAATAGTGAAGAAATCAGTGGGGAGAGGCACATGTAGTTATATTAACAATAATACTTGGTTTTTTAGTTTCTAATCATTTAATTATCTAAAAAAGAAATGAGGTTAATAGTGTCTCATACATAAGAAATTCTGAGATTGGGATTAATGTATTATACAAGAGGGGGACTGCACACTTGGAATAGCGAGCATCACCTTTCCATGAGTAACTTGAATTTGTTCTTGTCTAGTAGCCATTCCTTCTCTAGTTCTCAATATTGTTTCTTGTTCTTGGGCTTTAGCAGTAGCAACTGCTATTGTAGACAAGGCAGTTTTCTCAGCTTCCTTTCTCATCTGATTATTACAGTAAAATCAAAGTTGAAGTTGCACAGGGCTTTACACACATGGCATAACCCCTCCCACCCTCCTAGTATGGATGCAGGATGAAGTTATTCCGGGTTAACTATACAAAAGAAGTTACTTGGCACTGTCGGCATATACTGAGTGGGAATTACAAAACTTAGAAAGGTTAACTTAAAAAAAGAAAGAAAGAAAAAAAAAAAACTCCAGATGATTCCATGTATTACTTTTTAAAAATCAGGCTAACAATGCTCATCTTCATGCAAAGAATAATGGTGGGCTAAAATGAATCACAAACATTACAGATGGATGAAAATCAAATGTGGAGATAAAATTAATGGTAAGCAGTCACACATTCACCATTTTCGTTTTAGTCTGGGATTCAAAAAGGAAAATACAGACTAATAATTCATAGCACATCATAGTTAATGGTTTACTAGAAATTAGTTTAAAGATGAACTTTCGAAAAAAAAAAGATGAACTTTCACATCTCAAATATGTGTATTCACCTTTTCATGAGTTATTTGAACTTGCTCTCTTTTGGTAGTGATGCCTTCTCTAGTTCTTGATACTAAATCTTGTTCTTTGACTTTGGGAGTGGCAACTATGACTTTAGGGACCACTGTTTTTCTAGTTTCTTTCATCATCTGGTCATATGATAAAAAGAAAGGTGAGAAAATGGTCATTAAATTTCATACAGCCTCCAATAAAAGAAACTTAAGTCAAAACTGAGAAAGGAAGCAAATTTCTTTCTGTTCATGGACACTTTAATCACACTTAAACATATCATATGAGTTGCTTTGATCGTCTGTACTGTTTCATTGTTAACAGTATCAGAATCAGTGCAATCTAAGAGAAAAATGTGGAATCAGCCACATAAGAATAAAGGATGCACTTCTCTTTCTCACATTATTATTATAATCCATGGGAAATTCCAGCACAGCCATAATCAACAAATACTTTTGCATTTTATCAATTGACTCGACAACTGGAGTCTACTGCAATAGGAAGATATTAAAGTGAAGTATGATACCACGTTAGTAACAATCCAAAGAAAGTTTGAAAGTTAGGAATGAAAAGTGGCAGTGAAAGCTGGAGAGGTGGCAAAGGGTTCGTGAGAGATTTTGAGGGAGTTTTCTATTTGAGTTATAAAAAGAAGAGGTGAAAAAGTGATGAGTGAGACCCATGATGAATGTGTAGGCAGCTTGCAAATGACACGATGAAGAGTGAATTGCACAGCAGCAGGAAATCATCACCTTTTCCTGAGTTACGTGCATTTGATCATGTGTGGCAATTTCTTCTTGAGCTCCCAGCATTGTTTCTAGTTTTGTGGGCTCTGCAGTGGCAGCTACCACCACGGACGCAGCAGCTATCACAGCTTTCTGTATTATCTGATTTTCAGAGTAAAATAAAGGTTTGAGATTCAAAAAGGCACAAAAGAAATGGCAAGATACCCTTGCAACATTCAGAAGAATGCAATGTTCAGTGGTCAGTGAGAAAGTAGCACGCTTCTATTTCATGGGCCAACGCTTTATGTTTAAAACATAGACTTGGGTTTTCCTGAGGAATAGGCTTCATTTCTGTCCACCTGCTCCTTAGTCAATTGTCCTAGAAACTGAAAAATCTCATCTTTGAGACACGTTGATATATGAGGACACCCGGGGAGTGGCCACTGGCTGGCAAATGGCTGGAAAACTCTAGTCGGGCTGAACTTGCCAGTAGCTGGCATTGCCATGGCCACAGGGTTTCTATGCCCTTATCAGGCCAAGTAGGGTACGCGGACATTCAAGGTCTCTCACTCACTCTGAGGAGAAGGGAATTCATTCACTAGCCCGTGGCCAGCCTTCACAGAGTGCATAGTGTTCTCAGCTAGACCTTTTAATAAAGTACCTCCAGGATCAGCAGAGAACAGGAGGTCAAGATAGGTAAGTGCAGGCACTCTCCCGAACAAGAAAAAGTTAGAAAATAGATGCCTCTCGCCTGACACTTCAAGACTGGGTGTCACACATGGAAGACAAGGGGATTTTGGTGACACCGAGATTGGTCGCATGTGGCTCTACAGCACAAAAGCAGCAAACACTTCTAGGTCACTGTTTGTCAATCAGGAATTAGGACATTTTCTTGAAGTACTGGTGTTTCCTATAATGTCCAGCATTTCCTCACTTTCCCATGATATCTACTTGGAGTGTTCACGGCTGGTGTGTGTGTGTGTGTGTGTGTGTGTGTGTGTGTGTGTGTGCATTTGTCTTACAACCTAAATGACTGAGGGCTCAGCCTATGCATTAAAAAACTGTACTGGAGGAAATATCTTATCTACCCAATTGAATGGGCTGATATCTATCTTCCAATTAAATATGCTCTAGAAACATCATAGATGTGCCCCCAAAGCATTCCGATACACAATCTCCCCAAAACTGATCAGCTGAGTGAAAAATTGTGCAATGAACACAATGAACACAGAATTTCCACCGTGAAAGAGTTTCAGAGGAACAACGAAACAGAAACAACAGATAGACACAAAAGTCTCCTGCACGTAAAGGTTCTGGTAACAGGGTACACACAGCTGGCTAGAGGGTGTTCTGTGTCAACGAACTACAGCATATTTACAAAATTGGACTTACTGTTTCTTGAGTTACTTGTTTTTGTTCTTGTTTTGTAGTAATTTGTCCAGAAACTCTAGTTTCTTGCTCTTTGGCTTTAGCTGCAGAAATTATTACTTTTGGTACAAATGCTTTTTCAGTTTCTTTTCTTATCTGAAATCAATGATAAGAACAAACTCTTATTGTCTCCTGATCTCTAGTGGAAGTGACATAATGTTTATTAAATATAACCAAGTCAGAATTTGAAGAAAGAAGTAAAATCTTTTTTTTTTCTGGCAATATCACTAAATAAATCATCTCATTTTCCTTAATAGAACCATGCTCTTTCTCTGTCTAAACCATAATTCATGCAGCTCAGGGAAAAAGAAAAGTTGGGTTCAACACTATTTAATTGAACTGGAGTATTGCCATCTTCTTTGGAAAGACTTCCAATTTTCATAAATGGATAGATGGACAACACTATTCTACGCCACTCCTGTCATCTAAAGGTGATCTTAGAGAATAGGATATTAGAATGGAAGACCTTAGAAGTAATTTGTCTGACCCTTTACTTTTATGTAAGAGAAATCAAGTATGGCCAATTTACAATCTGCACTTATATGATATTTTTGCTTCGGAAATTTTCCTAATGATGATGGCTTGGAATATCAAGACTTACTTTACTAAAATTGAGACATTATGAGGAGGAAAGTTTTGTGCCCATCCCAGGCAAAATGTTTCTCAAATCCTTAACTCTCTGAAGGAGGCTGTTTGGATCTGGATGCCTAAGGTGTATGTGTGTGTGTGTCGGGGGGAATGGAGCGGGGAGCAGTTTTCCCCCATTTGCCTCTTTCCCGTTCTCAGACGTCATCTCTGACATTAAGGATCTTGAGCTTTAAAAGAAGACTTGAAAGTTCATCTTCTCAAACCACCCAGCTGATTGGCTCCACTGGCCAAAAGCCTTACCAACTGGCCTTATCTAATTTGTCCCTGAATGCCTCCAATCATGATTGTCCTCTTGACTTTTTGGGGGGTCATATGACCTACAAAACCCCACTGCTGTCCGTTCCACTTCTATATTCAGAGGTTCTCCAAAGGGCTCAGGGAGCTGTTGTCACGTAATCTTCAAAGCTGTGTGTGCCCACTGTCCTCCTCTGTTCCTCCTCTACAGCTACTTTTCCTGGTTTTACCTCACTTGGGGTCACATATTTAGTTAGCGCACCTTCACAGCAACAGAGATGAAACCCGCTGTTTGTGTTCAGAGAGGTCCCCCTTTGTCTACACAAGCAAAGCACTCGGGGACTCTAAGGGACCTTGGAATCTGGTACCCAAGAATGAACACACAGATCCAAGGGGATTTTAATAGTGTGATAATAGTGTGATTTTGCCCCAGAAACAAAACCCTTCATGGTAAACACGGATTACATGTGCTCACACCGGGAAACAACAGAAGTAATTTCACGTCAAAACCCATTTTCACCTGTTCATGAGTTACGTGCACCTGCTCTTGTTTTGTTGTAATTACTTCTCTGGTTCTGGATTTTAATTCTTGTTCCTTGGTTTTGTCGGCGGCCACTACTACTTTAGTTACAGCCGTCTTCTTCTCTGCCTCTTTTTTAATCTAAAATTTCAGAGGGGAAAGGAAGGAAATCGTTTCATGCACCTTATATAAAAGTTCCAATAATAAATCAGGATGAAGACATAAATGTCACACGAGAGAGGATCAGGAGGAAAGCCGGAGTGATTCTAAACTATATAAAAAAAAAATCTTTTCAAAAATGAGGTGGGAAATTATCTTGGATTTATAACACTCCTCAGCCATGAATCAAGTGTCACATTTGTTTTGAGGAAAGTAAAAGCAAAGGTCTTTGGGGGAAGCTTGGAGAAAGGTAATGTCTGCCCTGCAATCACGGGCCCCCACCGACACCCCCGGCTCTCGGAGCAGCTGAGCTCTGGACTGAGCTGGAACCGCGAGGAATGCACGTGCAACCTCTTGCACAGCCGACTCTCCTGGCCGCCCTTTGCACACACACCCCGCCCTGACCCAGGACCGCTGTGACACACACACCCACACCCGCCCCAGGACCACGGTGGTACTTGAACTCCTCTGACCTCCTGTGTCTACTTTCTCAAGCTTAACTCTTGCCTGTCGACCTGTCTGACCCAGATGGGACCCTCGGGTCCTCCGGATCTCCCACCGCCTTGGGACCTCGGGACACTTAGGCTCGGAAGGCCTCAGAAGCCTGGGCCCTGTGGCGCGCACCTGTTCCTGAGCAGGTTGGACGTGCACAGCAGTCGTGGTTGTCCTCTGGGCAGCCTGCTCTACAGCGCTGGTGACCGGTTCTCGCACTCTGGCCATGTCCACAGCAGCAACGACGGTCGCGACAGCTGCGCTTTTGTCAGTTTCTTGTCTCACCTGGATTGGAGAGGCCGAGTCCTCACAGCCGCCCGGCAGCCTGGGGACAGCGCGCGGCCTCGGGCACCGCCAAAGCCTTCCTCCCCGGGCAGGAGGGTCTCGCGGGGCGGGACCAAGATCTGACCCCCGGTTCGCGCAGCACCCACCCCACGGCACCCACTGCGCTGCACAGATGCCGCGGCACCCACCTCGCAGCACCCAGGACCCCGCAGCACCCACCCCGTGGCACTCACCCCGCGGCCCCAACTCCGCAGCACTGAGGACCCCGCAGCATCCACCTCGCTGCACAGACGCCGCAGCACCCACCTTGCAGCACCCAGGACCCCGCAGCACCCACCCCACTGCACGGACTCCGCAGCACCCATCCCGTAGCCCCCACCCACAGCACCCAGGACCCCACAGCCCCCACCCCGCAGCCCCCGGGACCCCGCAGCCTCTGGAACCCCACAGCCCCCAGGACCCCGCAGCCCCAACCCCGCAGCACCCACCTTGCTGCACAGACACTGCAGCACCCACGTCTCAGCACCCAGGACCCCACAGCACCCGCCCTGCGGCACCAACCCCACAGCACCCAGGACTCCGCAGCCCCCACCTCACGGCACCCACCTCGCAGCACCCAGGACCCCTGCAGTCCCCACCTCACAGCACCCAGGACCCCACAGCACCCACGCTGCGGCACCAACCCCGCAGCACCCAGGACCCCGCAGCACCCACCTTGCTGCACAGACGCTGAAGCACCCATGTCTCAGCACCCAGGACCCCACAGTCCCCACCTCACAGCACCCAGGACCCCACAGCACCCACCCTGCGGCGCCGACCCCGTAGCGCCCAGGACCCCGCAGCCCCCACCCCGCGGCACCCGGGACCCCGCGGCACCCACCCCCTAGCACCGAGGACCCTGCAGCCCCGACCCCGGCACCGACCCCGCAGCCCCGACCCCGCAGCCCCCGTACCTCCACGGCCCCTGCGGCCCCCGCGGCGCGGCTCACGGTCACTTGCTCCTGCACCCCGAACCTCCCTTCCCATCTCTCCTCCGTCCGGATCTGGGTGGTGCTCGTCACCGTGGTCTCTCTCATCTCGGCCTCCGACGAGGCCACAAAGCCCTCCTGCTTCCAAGGCGGAGGCACCTCGGGCCCCGGGGTCACGCCGGGCGCCTGGGTCTTGCGGACCAGCAGCGGGGACTTGACGGACCTGATGGGGGACGTGGAGATCCTCCCCGCCGGGGACACGGATCTGAAAACCAGACGGCAGAGGTCACGGGGGAGAAGCACCTGGGACTCCTGTGCAGGGGGTCGGCGGCTGAAGGCCGCAGGGGGCATCTGGAGGCCCCGGAGGCAGAGCTTCCAACCCTGTGCCCCGGATCGTGGAAAGGAACTTGCTGTAAATCTTTTTTTTTTTTTTTTTTATTTATTCATGAGACACAGAGAGAGAGAGAGAGGCAGAGACCCAGGGAGAGGGAGAAGCAGGCTCCATGCTGGGAGCCCGACGTGGGCCTCGATCCCGGGACCCCAGGACCAGGCCCTGGGCTGAAGGCAGGTGCTAACCCCACCGGGCGGCCCTCTAA